>NC_136261.1:12323053-12923053 GCF_964187855.1 Myxine glutinosa | reverse complement strand
GGCGAGGCTGACCTTGGGAGACGTCGCAGAGCAGGACAGTGTCCGCGAAGGGGATGTCGGCCAGGTGGAGGCCCGTGTCCGCCGCCCGGAGGGCTTGCACCGTGGTGTCGGTTGTTTGGTCCGCCGCCATAAGTGCAAAGTCCACGCCCAGGTGGACCGCGTTCGCGCTGGCCCGGGAAAGACAGTCGGCCACGGCGTTGTTTTTGCCGGCGACGTGCCGGATGTCCGTGGTAAACTCCGACACGGCGGAGAGGTGGCGCTGTTGGCGGGCCGACCACGGCTCCGTGACCTTGGCCATTGCGTAAACCAACGGCTTGTGGTCGACGAACGCCGTGAAGGGTCGGCCCTCCACGAGGTGGCGGAAATGGCGAACGGCCAGGTGTAGACCGAGGAGCTCACGGTCAAACGTGCTGTATTTGAGCTCGTTCAGCCAGAGCTGCCGGCTGAAAAAAGCGAGTGGCTGCCAAACCCCGTTCACCCATTGCTCATGTACGGCGCCCACCGCATAGTCGGAGGTATCCGTGGTGAGGGCGATGGGAGCATTGAGCACCGGGTGAGCGAGCAGTGTTGCGTCGGCGAGGGCCCGCTTTGAGCTTTGAAAGGCCGCGTCCATTGCTGCGGACCAGACGATGTCGTGCTTGGCCGGCTTGCCCCGGAGGGCTTCGTAGAGGGGCCGCATGAGTTGAGCAGCGCGGGGCACGAAGCGGTGATAGAAATTCACCATTCCCAGGAATTCCTGCAGGGCCTTTATGGAGCGGGGACGCGGAAACGTGGTGATGGCCTCGACCTTGGTTGGCAGCGGCACGGCCCCGTTCTTGGTGATGTGGTGGCCCAAAAAATCAACGGCCGTCGTGCCGAAGTGGCATTTGGCCGGGTTGACGATGAGGCCGTGCTTGCTGAGGCGCCCGAACAGTGTCCGGAGGTGGAGGAGGTGCTCGGCCCGGGACATGCTGGCGACGAGGATGTCGTCCAGGTAAACGAAGAGGAACGGCAGGTAACGCAGCACGCCGTCCATCAAGCGCTGGAACGCCTGAGCCGCATTGTTGAGGCCAAACGGCATCCGTAGGAATTCGAATAAGCCGAACGGCGTGATGATGGCCGTTTTAGGGACGTCGGCCGCCCTGACAGGTACCTGGTGATATCCCCGTATGAGATCGATTTTTGAAAAAATGACCCGTCCTGCCAGACGAGCGGAGAAGTCTTGGATGTGGGGGATCGGATACCTGTCGGGGGTGGTAGCGTCGTTAAGGCGGCGGTAGTCGCCACATGGGCGCCAGCCGCCCCCTGGCTTTGGGACGATGTGTAGTGGCGAAGCCCACGCGCTATCGGAGCGCCGCACGATGCCGAGGTGTTCCAAAGCGTCGAACTCGGCTTTGGCCACGGCGAGCTTGGCTGGGTCGAGGCGGCGGGCTCTGGCATAGACCGGCGGGCCCGTGGTTGGTATGTGGTGCTCGATCCCATGTCGTACTGCGACGGCCGAAAACGTCGGCCGCGTGAGGGCCGGGAACTCCGTGAGCAGGCGAGCAAACTCGTTTGCCGCCGGGAGGGCGCATGCCAGCTCGGTCGGAGCGGAGCTGCTCAATGTGCATACCAGGGAGCTGAAGGTCTCGGCGTTGATGAGGCGACGCCGTTGGACGTCCACCAGCAGTCCGTGTGCGCAGAGGACGTCGGCGCCTAGCAGAGCCATGGGCACGTTTGCGGTTACAAACGTCCAAGTAAAGCGTTGGCCGACGAAGCAGAGGGTGACGTTGCGCGGGCCGAAGGTGCGGATGGCCGATCCGTTGGCCGCAACCAAGGAGGGGCCGCAAACCGCGGATTGCATGTCCTGATCAGAGGCGGGTATGACGCTCAGTTGGGCGCCGGTGTCGCACAGGAAGCGCCGTCCGGACGCTTTGTCCGTGATGAAAAGTAAGTTGCCCGTGTGGTCGGCGCTCATGGCTGGTAATGAACGCCGGCCCGGCCGTTTCCCGGCCTGCCGAAGGTGCACGGGGGTCGGCATGTCTGGGCCTTCTGTCCGAACCTGGCATGATAGTAACACCATGCTTGGTCAGGTGGAGGCCCCGGTCGTCGTGCTGGAGGTGGTCGGCTCGGCGTAGCGGCCGCCAATTGCGTCGGCAGTTCGGTCGTCGACCGTGCCGGGTGCTCGGGCGCCATGGGCGTTGCGTCGGACGGCGGTGGGCCCCAGGTCGCTGCTGCAATGCGTTGGCCTGCCGCGGAGATCTTGTCGGCTTCCCTGGCGAGGGCGCGGGGATCCGTGATCGTCGTGCTTGCCAGGGCGAAGCGTACCGGGCTAGGCAGCTGACGGAGCAACAGCTCCCGGAACAGGAATGCCGGAGAGTGCTCGCCGAGCAGCGAAAGCATGTAGTCCATTCGCTCGGACGGGCGCGTGTCGCCGAGCTCGGGCAGGTCGAGCAGGCGCCGTGCGCGTTCCGCCGATGGGAGGGCGAAAGCGTCGAGGAGGAGCTTTTTAATCGCGCCGTATTTGTCAGCGGCTGGCGGGCTCTCGAGGAGGCTCAGGGCGCGGGCCGCGGTGGCTGAACCGAGCGCTGCTACCACATGGTGGAAGCGGGTGTCATCGGCCGTGATGCCTCGCAGGGCGAACAGGGAGTCCGCCTGGGCAAACCAAACCGCCGCGTGAGCCTCCCAGAAGGTAGGCAGTTTAAGGGCAACTGCCGTGTCCATGTCGGTAGGTCACCAATGTAGGAGCTGTGCTCCCACGTCAATCGGAAGAATGGACGCGACAAAAAGCTGGAATTCGTCCGAGTTTCTTTATTGTCACAAAACAACTCGGGTACTCTGAAAAGCCCGTTTATCGGGCAGCAATATATATACACACATTATCCCGGAGCGTTTGCCCGGGAAAGGCGAGAGGGGGCGTGGCCGGGCGTCCTGGCCGCGGCCTGGCAAGTCGAGGGCGGGCATGCCCGGGCGTCCCGGACGCGGCCTGGCAAGTCGAGAGCGGGCGTGCCCGGGCATGCCCGGGCGTCCCGGCCGAGGCCTAGCAAGTTGAGCGCGGGCCTGCCCGGGCATCCTGGACGAGCCCGGCATGGTGATCGCTCCGCGTCCTTGGTAGGTGCAAGGCGATTGTGTAAACCCAGCGGTAGCCGCTACAATGTGCTGTATATGTGCATAAGGTAAACTCTTATTATGTACTGTATGTGTGTATAAGGTAAACTCTTATTATGTGCTGTATGTGCGTATAAGGTAAACTCTTATTATGTGCTGTATATGTGCATAAGGTAAACTCTTATTATGTACTGTATGTGTGCATAAGGTAAACTCTTATTATGTACTGTATATGTGTACAATGTAAACTCTTATTATATGCTGTATATGTGTATAAGGTAAACTCGTATTATGTACTGTATATGTGTATAAGGTAAACTCGTATTATGTACTGTATATGTGTATAATGTAAACTCTTATTATATACTGTATATGTGTATAATATAAACTCGTATTATGTACTGTATATGTGCATAAGGTAAACTCGTATTATGTAGGGGAAGGCGGGGCAAGTTGAGCCAGTTTTTGTTCTTGGAATGCTAGGACTGAACTTACTGATGATCTTGCACAAATGAGTATCTTGCCTTCTAATTTAATCCTTGGGAAACATTTTGTAGCTAGTTCTTACTTTCTATCCCCACACTGAAAGTCACTGTGACCTTTGAAAAAACGGAGGCCAAATGGCTCAACTTGCCCCACCTGAGGGGTAAGTTGATCCAACCTTTGGGGTAAGTTGTACCACATAGGGGTAAGTTGATCATTGCCCCAAATAAAGATAACTAAAGTAGAAAACCATTGTTTTGCCAGAAAAATATTTAATGTTGTGAAGTTCTCCAACACTGAACGAAATTATTACCTTGTGTTCATGGTTATCGTAATCAATCAGTTACGAACAAATTGAGTCACTCTCATAGAAAAGCAAGATTGTCAACTGTGGTAAGAAAAGTCAACTCAATCCACCTGTCACAGTTTCAAGTCACAATTAAACAAAAAGTATCCCAAATAGTTGATCATTGCCCCAAATAAAGATAACTGAAGTACAACAAGTACAAATTTTTTAAATTAAAACAAAAGCCGTGTCGATGTTACACAATGCCTAGATGCAGCTGTGCCTATAACGTCGATGTTATAGGCACAGGACATTCCTATTGATTCGATTACTTGATGTTATTTTTGTGCAAAGTGAAAATATATCTCGGCAATTTCCCGTGTGTGGCGACGAATTTTTAATATATCTCGGCATTTTCCCGTCTGTTATTTCAGGCGGTGTATGACTGACCATGCCGCGATTTAAAAAATATATATCTCGGCAATTTCCCGTGTGTGGCGACACGTGAACGAAGCTATGCTCCTCTCTCCACATTATTGTGACGACGTATAAATTAAATATTTCATCGTGACGATTGTCATCAAATGGACGAATTTTTAATATATCTCGGCATTTTCCCGTCTGTTATTTCGGGCGGCGTATGACTGAGCACGCCGCGATTTAAACAAAATATATATATCTCGGCATTTTCCCGTCTCTTATTTCGGACGGTGTATGACTGACCATGCCGCGATTTAAAAAAAAAATATCTCAATCGACTTGAAGTTACAGGCCTTTGAGAATTCATTTCGTTCTATAAAGGGCAACTTTCATCGGATTTTCTTCCGGTTTTTTTTTCAACCGAGTCTAAAACTGGTAGCGACTGTGAAAAATGAAATGATATATCGAATTTGATTTGAAATAAAACTGTGTGAGAGAGGAAGACACCACGGGCCTACAAAACAGGCCTCAAAGCTATGCGAGTTAATAAAATGGTGGATATTTGTTTATATGAGGCCTCTCCCAGAATGGGTGGAGCTATGGTTCCCAGAATGGGTGGAGCTTTGAGGTTTTGTCTTCTCTGCAAGAACAACAACAAGAAGAAGAAGAAGAAGAAGAACAACAACAACAGCAGAGGGCACTCTATGAGCAGCGTCTGCGACGTGGCTAAAAAATTGGTCTGCCTGAAAAATATTTAATGTACTTGTTACAACACTGAACGAAATATTTACATGTACCTTGTGTTCATGGTTATAATTCAATGTGGCAGCTGGATTGAGTTGAAAACAGCTGCCACAGTTTTAAGTCACAATAAAACAAAAGTGTCCCAAATACACCCAGAAAGGCCAACAGTCAAGTCAGACTGTGGCAATTAAGGCACAATATCTTGCTCATCAATGCCAGCTTCATCATTTGGATCTGCAACTAAAACTAAAACATGTCAGAAATCAAGTCAATTAAGCTGCCAAACTGACAAGTCACAATTGAACACAAGCTGTCCAGAACAACGGGCAGAACTGCCAACGCACTTAGGCTGTGGCAGCTTACGCACGATGTCTTCCAGTTCAAATCCTGCTTCATCCTTTGGGTTTGGAACAAACACTGGGTTGTCAGATCCAACTTTTCCAGCAACCTTCTGCAGGAAGACACCTTCAAACTGAAATTCCTCTCCATTCAGTACATCAACCCGAGCAATGTAATGCACAAATCTTGATTTGCGTGTCTTGAGCGCTTGAAATGGCAGCATGGCAAGGAATGCTCTCCGGGGAGTGGAGATGGTACACCCAGTGTGGTGCAGGCTCGCAATGTATCCAATGACCGGGGTAATAATATGGTATTCTGTAAGCGCTTTGAGCCTTTGGGGAAAAGCGCATTATAAATGCTAATTATTATTATCTCCACCAACATGAGTTGGCAAGTTGAGCCAGACCCTACGGAGCAAGTTGAGCCACGGCTCAACTTGCCCCGTAGGGTCTGGTTCAACTTACCCCAGTCTGAACTTTCTGAGATGTCTCCACATACACACATATTCTATGCATCCATCGTATTAAAGTCTATGACAAGAATGGAGACACATACCTGGACTAACAATTGTCATCTGATATCCATATTATATCTATGCTGCATATGGAAGAAACGTGAACTTACCTGTTTTACACCTTTTTACTTTTATGGCTGAAAATTGGATTTTTCCCTCTGCAACACTGGTTTCTGTTTCAATTTAGAAAACAAGATGGCAGAATTTGGAGTTATGCAATGGGGCATCTATAGATGGCGCCACCACAAAGTCTGACTCATTCATAACTGGCTGGGAGGTGGTGGCTCAACTTGCCCCGATGCTCAACTTGCCCCGCCTTCCCCGACTGTATATGTGTATAATGTAAACTCTTATGTACTGTATATGTGTACAAGGTAAATTATAATTGTCTCACTTTAATTAAAGGTTCCACGAGCAACAAGATGATGCGATATTTAAATTCCTTCACAATAAAATATCAAATATACAGTTTAATAGATAAATAACATTTCACAACCTTTTATCTTTTAAAACCCATACACCCCTTTTAGACACTTTGCACCCCTTAGACACTTTAAGACCCTCACTTAGACACTTTGACAACCTTACTTAGACACTTTGACACCCTTACTCAGACCCTTCGACACCCTTTCTTGGACACTTTGACACCCTCAGACAACTTTTCGACATTTTAGTTCCTTTCAATCCCCGATGTGTACCCCGGTTTAGAATAGGTACACCGCATCCCTGCGTGTCGTAAGAGGCGACTAAAAAGGGTTGGTGTTAGGAAGGGCATCCGGCCATAAAAACATTGCCTCAAAAAGAGAACCATGACAATTACGACTACATATGGGCAGGGTACAGCCCGAAGTACCCCGTGGGGGACCCCACTCCCTCTCGTCAAAACTCAAGGTGGGGAACCCGATCGAAGCAAGGGTGGAAATCATTCCATTTATGACGACGAAACGTCTGATGCCCGACGTGGAGATCGGTTTCTGAGATTTGGGACATGGAATGTAGGGACAATGACAGGGAGATCAGGAGAAGTGGTGGAAGTATTGATCAGAAGAAGAGTGGACATATGTTGTGTGCAGGAGACGAGATGGAAGGGAAGTGGTGTGAGAATGGTGAAGGGCAGGCAGGGACAGAAATACAAGTTTGTGTGGCAAGGGTGCCTGGAGGGCGTGAATGGTGTTGGTGTCCTGTTTTCTGAGGAGTTTGTAGACAGTGTGCTGAGTGTGACTAGAGTGAGTGATAAGTTGATGATGGTGAAAATGATGATTGGAAAGCTCTTGGTGAACGTCATCTCGGGATATGCTCCGCAGGTTGGTCGGAGCGATGAAGAGAAGGACACGTTTTGGTGTGCTATAGAGAAGCTGATGGAAAACGTGAAAGATGAGGAAGTTGTTGTGGCAGGAGGAGACCTAAATGGACATGTGGGAAGGAGTATGAACGGTTTTGAGGGAGTTCATGGGGGTTACGGATATGGTGTGAGAAATGGAGAAGGTGAAAGGATTTTGGAGTTTGCTGATTGAGATGATTTGTTGATTTGTAATACTCAGTTCCATAAAGAGGACAATAAGCTTGTTACATACACGTCACGTGGGTCGACGACAACCGTTGACTACCTGCTGGTGCGTAGGCGAGATAGGGGGCACCTCCGGGACACAAAGGTGATCCCGGGGGAGGAGGCTGTTTCACAGCACCACTTGGTTGTCTGCGACATAAGGGTGAAAGGTGAGAGGAGAGCTCGGCGGGTGAAGTACCAACCGAGAATGAAGGTGTGGAGGTTGAAAGAGGTGACAGTAAGGGAGGCATTAAAAGAGAGGCTGAGTAGGGTAGAGGATGATGTGGTTGAGCTTGAAAGTGGTTGGATGTCAATGAAAGATAGTCTGTTGGTGATGTATGTGGATGGACAGGAGGACCACCGAGGCACTCGGAAACATGGTGGTGGGATGATGAAGTTGGAAAGAAGATTGACGAGAAGAGGAAGAAGTTCAAGGAGTGGCAGAAGGCGAAGGGTATTGGGGCAGAAAAGGCAGAGCATGAAAGTTATAAGGCAGCCAAGAAGGCTGCAAAGAAAGAGGTAGCGAAGGCGCAGGAGGCATGTAGGAAAATGTTCGGAGAACGATTGGATTCGGAAGAGGGTCAGAGAGCAGTATTCAGGATTGCAAAGCAGATAGCGAAAGAGGTGTGATGTGATGGGGGTGAGCTGCTTGAAGGATGAAGTGGGACAAATCGTTGTGGACCCAGATGGAATTAAAGGAAGATGGAAGCGATATATGGAAATACTGTTGAATGCAGAGAATGAATGGGATGGCAACATAGAGAGTAACCCAGTTTTAGGACCGGCAGAGAAGATAACTGAGAAGGAAGTTGAGGAAGCGATAAAAGAATGTTTGTAAAACACGTTTTTTTTTGTTTACAAGATCGAGGCTCATGAAAGAGCTAATATTAATCACACAAAAAGTCAAACCGACACAAAAAACACAAAAAACAAGGGGAGCGGTAGATAAGATCGGGAGAGAGGGGGAAGGACACAAACACAACATTTGAGAGCAGGGACATCGAAAGAACTGTGGGAGGGAGAGGGCTTGGGGGGAGGTGGGAGAGGTATAAAACATATGAACACTGCAAGGACTCCAGGGTGAATTACCGGGGTAGAAAAGACCAAGGTTTTTGCTGGGGGCCGATAAGAGATGGTTGTGAACAGCTGTTTTAAAGACCTGGAGGGAGGAGTGGGATTGAAGGGAGTGGGGGAGTTTGTTCCAGAGGTGGGAGAAAAGGGGAATGAAAGAGTGAAGGTGAGCAGAGAGCCTAGATTTTGGCAGTTTAACCATAAGAGGGTTGCAGGCAGATCTTGTGCGACCTGAAGGAATATTGGGGGGACAGAGCACAGAGAGAGCTGGGGGAGCAAGGCCGGAGAGGAGTCGGTAGAAGACAAAGACCACCAACCTGCTTGCGGTGAGTGAGTGAAAGGCCCTCGGAGTTGACTTCATCGCAGGAGATTCCAATGATTCTGAAAGCTTTGGCCTCAACAGCGTGAAGCCGAGCTAGGTGTGAGGCAGGAGCACCAGCCCAGAGGAGGGAACAGTATTCCATTGAGCTGCGGATGAAAGCCTTGTATGTGGTGAGGAGCTCAGGTGTGCCAAGGAAGGACTTCGCACGATGGAGGATGCCCAGTCGGTGACTGACTTTGGAGGCCAGCTTGGAAATGTGGTTTTTCCAAGAAAGATCATGGCAGATAGTGAGACCCAAAAGCTTTAGCGACAGAACTTCTTGGAGAGGATTGTTGAGAAAGTAGATGGGAGGGTTTTCCAGTCGGTCCTTTCGGAGAGACATTGTAAGAGTGTGAGATTTGTCAGGATTGAAAGACATGTTCCACATGTTTGACCAGTCTGTGATTTTGTCCAGGTCTGCAGAGAGTGAGGAGGCTGCAGACTGCCGATCTGAGGAATGAGGAATGGAGCGGCAGAGAGTGGAGTCATCAGCAAAGAGATAGAGAGGATTTTCCAGAGAGTCGGAGAGATCATTGATGAAGACCAGAAATAGCAAAGGGCCCAGAACACGACCTTGGGGAACTCCAGCCAGAACAGGAAGGGGAAATGAGAGAAATCCATTCAGGGCCACACGTTGCCTACGACCAGAGAGGAGGTCCGCAAGCCATGAGTGGAGATTTCCATGAATACCATTGGAGGAGAGTTTGGTGAGCAGAGCTGGGTGCCAGCCCGTATCGAAGGCACGTGATATGTGAAGTGAGACAGGTCTGATTTCCTGTTTGGCATTGAGGACCTCCATCCATTGTTGAGACAGCAGAAGCAACATTTCCAGAGTAGAATGACCTGGTCTGAATCCAAATTGATGATCAGAGATCAAGCCATTGGAGAAGAGGAAGGATTTGATATCCGAAGCAATGATGGATTCCATGACTTTGCTGATAATTGGAAGCAGGCTGATTGGTCTGTAGTTGCTAGGATCTGCTTTTGCACCTTTTTTGTGTAAAGCGGTGATGTTGGCTGATTTCCAAGATGCTGGCAGATGACCTTGAGCAAAAGAGAGGGTGAAAAGAACAGAGAGAGGGTGAGATAGAGCGGCAGAGCAGGATTTTAGGACCCGTGGACTGATGCCATCTGGTCCAGTTGCAGAATCAGAGTTGAGGTTTGATTAAAAACTTCTCCACCTTGTCAGGAGAGAAGGACACAGAGTCCAGGAGCAGTTGGGTTCGACTGGGAAAGGTGGGAACAGAGAGAGATGGGTTTGGGACACAAGATTTTGAGGCAAACACAGAGTTGAGGCATTCGGCTTTGTCATGTGCGGTGTCAACTGTGTAGCCATTTGAGGTAAGGGAGGGGATGGAGGGGGAACATACACCAGAAACGGATTTGACCAGACGCCACCAGGATTTGGAGGAAGGAGACAGGTTCGAGAGTTCAAACGAGTGTGGAGAGATAGTGCTTCCTGGCACTCCTGAGGGTAGACACACACTTGTTCCGACCTTGGTGGAAGGAACTGAGATTGCCTTCAGTTGGATTTGCCTTCCAAGAGGCAAAGGCAAGTTGTTTCAGGGCAAATGCCTCACCACAAGATTCAGTGTACCATGGACGGGAGGAAGGGTAAGACAACTGAAGACGAGATGGGATAAATCTGTGCATGAGAGAGAGCAGTTTGCTTTGGAAGAATTCCCAGGAAGAATTGATGTCAGAGGCATTAGAGATGGGAGACCAGTCCAGATGATTGATGGCTGCTTGCAGACCGTGCCAGTCGGCCTGAGTGAAATGCCAGACTCGTCGGCGCTGAGGAGGCTCTCTGAGAATGGCCAGAGAGATGTCCACTTTAACAAGCACATGATCAGAAGAACCAAATGATCAGAAGACCCAAAAGGTGCTCTCGCGAGATCACAGCGAGGTCACGTCTTTTCGAAGCTGTTCCATGTGCTCACGCTTTCGAAGCTAAGTGATCTTTCACATTTGTGTTTTTGGCGTATCTTTATCTTTCTTTCGGTGTATGTACCTATTGGGGTGACTTTAATAGGTTTCTCGGTGTTGGTTTTTCATACCTGTGTACAGAATCGGCGGTTTTTTTCGTATCGTGTATTCTGAGGCCTAGTGTAGTGCTAGTAGTAGTAGGCTACCGTGTCCTCAGACCTTGGCTTGAGGCTTTTGTTTTTTGTCTCAGCGGTTCTTTGATCGCGCTGCAACTACTGTCGGTCTCTGTTTTTCACGGTCTTTTCACCCATACTCCCTTATTTTAAAATCTCAAAAAAAAAAAAAAAAATTTTTTTTCCTTCCCTGTTCTTATCCGCTTGTACGTTCTTATTTGTTCTTTCATTCTTCGTTCTTTTGCTCTTTCGTTCTTCGTTATTTGTTCTTTCGTTCTTCGACCACGTTGTTCGAGATCACGTGATCAAGTTGTTAAAACATGTTTCATCTGTCCCCTGAAGAACTTTATTATTATGTCATATTCTATAACACTTTTTTCTACTTCTTCTATAAAAGGATGCTTTCGACTTGCTCACCAATTCTATTCATTCAAAAAAAAAATTCCATCTCTTACAGTGCATCTTTCATTCATTCCCTAAACTCTCCAGAACTCCACCCATCCTTCAGCGTCCTCAAACGTATTTTTGACTCGAAGGTCTCAAACTCATTTTGCAATAAATGTTCGTTTCCCATGAATCGTACACTTTTCAAAATCCAATCTCACCCCTCCCCTCCAAATCCTCCCCATCACCCATCCCTTTCAAATCTCCCCCCTTGCCCCTTCCCTCCCCTCCCTCCTAAACTCCCCCCACACCCCTCCCCTCCGAGACTCTCCCTCGCTCCTCCCCTCCTAGACTCCCCTCTCACCCCTCCTCCTCAAAGCATCCTCCCTGCTTCTTCCCCCTTCCAACTTTCACCTTCATCTCCCCCAACCTTCTGCCTCGCTCTTTCCCCTCCTCAAATAACACCTCACTGTGCCTCACCCAATCTCCATCAAACCTTTTGTCCGCCCCATTCTTCCCTTTCTCCAAGCTATTCTGAAATCTCTGAAATCTCTGACACACCTTCAACAGCTCTCCCTACCTCTTCCTCCTCTTCCACATCTTACCCTACCCTCCCCCCACCCCCTGTTCTGGACCCGATGCTCCCCTTTCCTCTTCATTAACGGTATGGACCTCAAACATCCGGGGCATTCGCTCAAACTTGACTGATCTCTCCATACAGGTTGCTTCTGACAAACCAGATGTGATCTGCTTAACAGAAACTTTCCTCCTTCATGATGTCTCTGATTCCTTGGTATCTCTCCCAGGTTACTCCCTCCTCCGGTATGATAGACCTGAGCCTCGTTCTGGAGGTGGGGTTGCTATCTTTATAAAAAACTCTCTTCCTCGCTCGCCCTGCACTGCCCTCTCTCCACCTCACCCCCAGGAATACCTTTGGCTACGGCTTCCCCTTCGCTCCCACCTTTTGTTCATATGCGTGTTGTACCGTCCACCAAACAGTGATGACTCCATTTACATCTCGCTGTCTGATAATACGGACCAACTTCTATCTACC
The DNA here is from genome assembly GCF_964187855.1 of Myxine glutinosa. Taxonomy (NCBI): domain Eukaryota; kingdom Metazoa; phylum Chordata; class Myxini; order Myxiniformes; family Myxinidae; genus Myxine; species Myxine glutinosa. The sequence goes on along the minus strand of NC_136261.1, from coordinate 12,910,686 downwards.
CATCCCAACTCTCTCTTCCTCATATGTGGTGATTTCAACTGTCACCATGCCAGTTGGCTGGGGGTGGGTACCTCTCTCACCAGCCATGGCTCTTCAGCAAAGGACTTCTGTGACTCACTGGGACTGACACAATCTGTCAATTTCCCAACCCGGATCTCAGTCAACGGAGCATCTTCTCTTCTGGACTTGGTTATGACTAACTTCCCTGAAAATGTCTGCTGCTCTTCTTCTGCTCCAATCGGCTCTTCTGATCATGTGCTTGTTAAAGTGGACATCTCTCTGACCATTTTCAGAGAGCCTCCTCAGCGTCGACGAGTCTGGCATTTCACTCAGGCCAACTGGCACGGTCTTCAAGCAGCCATCAATCATCTGGACTGGTCTCCCATCTCTACTGCCTCTGACATCAACTCATCCTGGGAATTCTTCCAAAGTAAATTGCTCTCTCTCATGCACAGTTTTATCCTTTCTCGTCTTCAGTTGTCATACCCTTCCTCCCGTCCATTGTACACGGAATCTTGTGGTGAGGCTATTGCCCAGAAACAACTTGCTTTCGTCTCCTGGAAAGCAAATCCAACGGAAGGAAATCTCATTTCCTTTCACAAAGCCCGAAACAAATGTGTGTCCACCCTCAGGAGAGCCAGGAAACAATATCTCTCCATCCTCAGGACCGAACTCTCCTATCTGTCTCCCTCTTCCAAATCCTGGTGGCGTCTGGTCAAATCTGTTTCTGGTGTTTGTTCCCCCTCCATCCCCTCCCTCACCTTAAATGGCCACACGGCTGACTCCGCACGTGAAAAAGCCGAATGCCTCAACTCTGTGTTTGCCTCTAAATCTTGTGTCCCAAACCCATCCCTCTCTGTACCCACCGTACCCAGTCGTACCCAGCTGCTCCTGGACTCTGTGTCCTTTCCTCCTGACAAGGTGGAAAAGTGTCTGTCAACCCTCGACTCTGATTCTGCAACTGGACCTGACGGCATCAGCCCACGGGTCCTAAAATCATGTTCTTCCGCTCTTTCACTCCCTCTCTCTGTTCTCTTCACCCTCTCTTTTGCTCAAGGTCATCTTCCATCTGCTTGGAAATCTGCCAACATCACCGCTTTGCACAAAAAAGGTGCAAAAACAGATCCCAGCAACTACAGACCAATCAGCCTTCTCCCAATTATCAGCAAGGTCATGGAATCCATTATTGCTTCAGATATGAAATCTTTCCTCTTCTCCAATGGGTTGATCTCTGATCATCAATTTGGTTTCAGGCCTGGACACTCCACTCTGGACATGCTGCTTCTGCTTTCTCAACAATGGATGGAGGTCCTCAATGCCAAACAGGAAATTAGAGCAGTCTCCCTTGACATATCATGTGCCTTCGATACAGTCTGGCACCCCGCTCTGCTCACCAAACTCTCCTCTTTTGGTATCCATGGAAATCTCCACGCATGGCTGGCGGACTTCCTCTCTAGTCATAGTCAACGTGTGGCCCTGAATGGGTTTCTCTCATGTCCTCTTCCTGTTCAGGCTGGAGTTCCCCAAGGCAGTGTTCTGGGCCCTGTGCTTTTTCTGGTCTTCATCAATGATCTCTCTGACTCTCTTGAAAATCCTCTCTATCTCTTTGCTGATGACTCTACTCTCTGTCGCTCCATTCTTCATCCCTCAGATCGGCAGTCTGCAGCCTCCTCACTCTCTGCAGACCTTGACAAAATCACAGACTGGGCAAACAAGTGGAACATGTCTTTCAATCCTGACAAATCTCACACTCTTACGATGTCTCTCCGAAAAGACCGACTGGACAACCCTCCCATCCACTTTCTGAATAATCCTCTCCAAGAAGTTCTGTCACTCAAGCTTTTGGGTCTCACTATCTGCCATGATCTTTCCTGGAAAAACCACATTTCAAATCTGGCCTCCAAAGCCAGTCGCCGACTGGGCATCCTCCGTCGTGCTAAGGCCTTCCTTGGTACACCTGAGCTCCTCACCACATACAAGGCTTTCATCCGCAGCTCAATGGAATACTGCTCTCCCCTCTGGGCTGGTGCTCCTGCCTCACACCTAGCTCGCCTTCGCGCTGTTGAAACCAAAGCATTCAGAATCATTGGAATCTCCCGCGATGAAGCTAACTCCAAGGGCCTCTCACTCACTCACCGCAGGCAGGTTGGTGGTCTTTCCGTCTTCTACCGACTCCTCTCTGGCCTTTCCCCCCCAGCTCTCTCTGGGCTCTGTCCTGCAAATATTCCTCCAGGTTGCACAAGATCTGCCTGCAACCCTCTTTTGGTTAAACTGCCAAAATCAAGACTCTCTGCTCACCTTCACTCCTTCATTCCTCTTTTCTCCCGCCTCTGGAACAAACTCCCTCACTCTCTTCAATCCCACTCCACCCTCCAAGTCTTTAAAACAGCTGTTCACCACCATATCTTATCTTCCCCCATCCAAAACCTTGATCTTTTCTACCCCTGCTAATTTCACCCCAATTCCCCTTTTTGAAATACCAACTTCTGTCCTGGAAGTCCTTGGTGTCCTTGTGCTTTATACTTCTCCCTCCCCCCCCCCCCCCCTTCCCATGCCTCCTCGCCCCAGGCCCTCTCCCTTCCACACATCTCCCTGCTCTCGGATGTTGTGTTTGTGTGCTTCCCCTTTTCTCCCCATCTTGTCCTCCGCTCTCTCTTTTTGTGTATTTTGTTTGTCTGGTCGATTTGTTTGTGAAGTAAATGTTAGCTCTTTCACGAGCCTCGATTCAGAATACCAAAAAAAAAAAAGAAAAAAAAGAAGAAGAGCAGCAGACATTTGCAGGGAAGTTAGTCATAACCAAGGCCAGAAGAGAAGATACTCCATTGACTGAGATCCGGGTCGGGAAATTGACAGATTGTGTCGGTCCCAATGAGTCGCAGAAGTCCTTTGCTGAGGTGCCATGGCTGGTGAGAGATGAACCCACACCCAGCCAGCTGGCATGATGACAGTTGAAGTTGCCACATATGAGGAAGAGAGAGTTTGGATGAGTTGATAGAAGTTGGTCCATGTTGTCCGACAGCGAAATGTAAATGGAGTCATCACTGTTTGGAGGATGGTACAGAACACATATGAACAAAAGGTGGGAGCGGAGAGGAAGCCATAGCCAGAGGTACTCCTGGGGGTGGGGTGGAGAGAGGGCAGTGCAGGGAGAGTGAGGAAGACAGTTTTTGATAAAGATAGCAACCCCACCACCAGGACGAGGCTCAGGTCTATCATACCGGAGGAGGGAGTAACCAGGAAGAGATATTAAGGAATCAGAGACATCTTGAAGGAGGAAAGTTTCTGTTAAGCAGATCAAGTCTGGATTGCCAGAGGCAACCTGAATGGAGAGATCAATCAGGTTTGAGCGAAGGCCCCGGATGTTTGAGGTCCATACCGTTAATGAGGAGAGAGGGGGAGCATCGGGTGCAGGACAGGGGAGGGGAGGGGTAGGGTGAGATGAAGGGTGAGAGGGGGATGTAGGAAGAGCAGTTGATAGTGTGTCAGAGATTACAGAAGAGTTACAAGAAAGGGAAGGATGAGGAGGACGAAAGGTTTGATGGTGATGGGATGAGGCACAGTGAGGGGTTGTTTGAGGGGGGGCAGAGGAAAGTAGAAGGTTGGGGGAGGTGGAGATATGACATAGAAGGGAGATGAAGTGGGGAGGAGGCAGCGTTGAGGAGGAGGAGGGGGGGGATGTGGGAGAATTGGAAAGGGATGGTAGGGGGGGGGGAGATTTGAAGGGGAAGGGATGGGGGGGGGGAGTTTTGAAGGGGAGGGGTGAGGGGGAGTTTGTGAGGGGAGGGGCGAGGGGGGAGATTTGGCGGGGAGGGGCGAGGGGGGAGTTTAGAATGTGGATGATTAATGAAAGACTAACATTTATAACAAATTGGGTTTATTGTGATTTTCAAGTCAGAGATCCGCTTAAGAACGATAGACAAGGGGTGGAATGAAGGTGAGTTTATAGAATGTAGTGAGGAAGAATTATTATAACGGATTGAATTTTTTTTTGAAGAGGAAATTGAAAACGGCCTTTTAAATAGGAAGAAAAACAGCGTGTTGTAATATACCACTGAATAAAACATTGCAGGGGAAAGATTAAACATTTAAATAATATTAAAACAGAACCGTGAAGAGCAATCTTGTATTCATAAAATACCAGCGGGGAGAGGGCCTAGAGGGACAACGACGAGTCTCGTGAACAGGGCAAACGGTGGAAGGCAAGGAGATAATGGGGCGGGGCGAGAGCGCACCTGGACAGAAGCACACGAAACAGCACACATGGAGAAAAGGAAATAAATGTTTGGGTTTTTTTGGGTGGGAGGGGGGGGGCATTTAAAACGTTACACAAAGAGTAGAAGTTCGGGGAAGAAGGGAAAAATCTAAGAACCAAGCAAAACACGAAGTAAGGAACTTATATTAAGTTAACAACCACCGACGGGGGAAGCCTCAGGCTACAAGGCCACACACGCGGGGCAAACAGAAAACGATTAATTTATTACGAGTTACAGGAAATTCAAACCAAAACGAACGAGAAACAAACAATAATGGAAAGACGATAAAATAACGAGTGGAAATTTGACAAACACACGAATGGAAAAATAACTTAACTTTTGATGCCTGGAGAGAACAAAAGTCGCCACCTCGATCGAGAACCGGAAGCGGAAGTCCGTATCATTAAAACCATAAACGTGCATTAAAACCATAAACGTGCGTTAAAACCATAAACGTGCATTAAAACGGGCCTACCTGGCATTCTTTTTGCCTAAAAACAAACCTTTGAGGATGTTCACAAGTATGTTTGGCGAGGTTGGAACTCAGAACCTTGGGATCCCAAGCCCACCACCCAAACCATTAGGCCAACACAAGGTGATCCTGTGGGAGTATAATTCACCTTTCCTTTACCTCTCTTGTTGGGGTATCGTTCCGGGGGGAGTTGTGCTGCAGGGTGTGACGATGGTGCGGCCATTCTTGTTACATGCTTGAGACATTAGACTCTTTTCAACCCCTTGGACCCGAACTATTGTTGGAATGTACCGTTTAGACCATCTGGAACGATTCAGGTGCACACCACGCAAACATATGTAGTCTTGCAAAACACAGACTGTACTTTTTTCAGCAATTGTGCAAACTCAACCACCCAGAGGGTGGGGACTCAGCTGGTTTATAACTTTATATAATGATCCACTGAATGAAATGAAAACGTTCGTTGAGGTATGTTAATTACCATGGTTGTTAACATCCCCAAGTGATGTTAATCTAACAATGAAGTGTAATGTATAAAACTAGCAAGTTGCCCGTGCCCACATGGGATTCGAAATGGGGTAGGGATGGAGATGGCAAAAATACAAATGGTGTCTTCTGTCGAGCCGACAATCTGGGAGCAACGATTCACATTTATTGCCACGTCTGATGCAATGTAAATGGTCTAATGTTGGCGAGGTGCTCCATTTGAAATTGTTCGATATATGTAGCTTTTTGATTTTCAGGGTCTGCAATAGCAACTTGTTTTGGTGTTGAAACCAGCAATCAATTGCAAGTTAATAGTACGATGAACCAGTGAGTTATCGTATGAAGTTATCAATTGACACACTCTCTCTCTCTGTTTTACTGAATTTTACTTTGCTCTCCAGAACATGAACAAGTGGAGTCCTGAACGAGCGATCATGCTCCCTTGGATCGTTTTATTCCTTTCGGGTGAGATTTTTTTTCCTCTTTAACTCTTCTTTACCTTCTCCACTCTTTTCCCTTCTCTAAATTATCTGATAAATGTTCCTTGTTGAGTGCAAATGATGAACATGTTTGTATTTACTGTAGTTGCACTTATTCTGTGCATTGGTGTCAAGTGCTCATCCTTAACATTTGAATTAAAAGTGAAAAACTTTGTATCTGAATGGACTGCAGAGTTAGTTTGAGAAAATAGTTGTTTCTGGAATCGGTCAGTACATGAGGTGAGCAGCTGGTCTCCATGGAAACGGTGAACAATGTCATGTTGAAATGCGTTCTCGTGACTCGCATATCAATTTCCGCTTTATCGTCATGGTATACACCACGGGCTTTGCACTCCAGTACTTGTTACCCCGCACTCGCGAAGCGAAAAGCAGGGTTAGGCATTCAGGTGCGTCCGTACATGCATACGTGTGGCGTGCCTGCGTTTTTAAAATTCATTTTCTCGGAAATCGTTGGTCTGATTGACACGAAATTTTACCATTGGAGCACCTCATCCTGTAGAATTCTTTTATGATAATTATGATGTAATAGGTCACGTGGTACAGCGGCCATCTTGGAAAAACTGATAAGCGTTGCACCTCCATCTCCAAAACCGATCCATGGAAAAATTGAATCGTGACTCATTGTAAAGAACTCCACATGGGGAATTGGTGGGGTTAATGATGTCATTGGTGTCATAATTATGACGACATAATTCAACGGGGACAACGCTTAGTCTGATCAGCTTTAAATTTATTGAGCGTGATCTATGCAACAATTATATTAGAGAATATAAATTGATGATGTAATCGCTCACGTGGTCTGGCAGCCATATTGGATCAAAGAAATTTTAAAAAAATCGTTCAAAAGCAGAAGAGTTGGCTCGCACTAAGTTGTCTGCACAGGCTAAGTATTCTATGAATACCATCTACTTTTTATTTATTTATTCAGTTTGCAAATAAAAACAAGACCAATAGTCATGTTAGCTTTAGCAGATCTTCAGCTCTGATTGGTGTATGTTTGAGGGGACATACATGCATACATGCATACATGCATACATACATACATACATACATACGTACATACAGTCACGTGAAAAAGTAAGTACACCCCATGTAAAGTTTTGACTTTTTCAACATATTTCAACATACAGCTATTTGATCTTCATTTCAACAATATTGACAGATAAAGGTGATATAATATAACAAATATCATGAAACATTTACATTTTGTAGTCCATTGTATAATTTAAATCAACATAAATGCAAATTTTGCATGTGGAAAAAGTAAGTACACCCCAACATTTATCACTACTTCAAATACCTAAAATGAGAATCAGGTGCACCAGCTCAGGTGCAAATGATTAGAACATTGTGAGAGAGGATCTTGGAGGAACCTGTCTTATTTAAACCTCAGACATTTAGTTTGGTTTGCCTTGTGTTGTTGAAGTGTGTGGCGTCACCATGCCTAGATCAAAAGAGCTCTCCAGGGCCTTCAGAAAGAAGCTTATAGGTGCCTACGAGACTCCGAAGGGATTTAAAAAGATCTCCAATCAATTTGAAATCAATCATTCGACTGTCCGGAAGATCATCTACAAGTGGAGAAGATTCCAAACAACTGCCAACTTGTTCAGGCCAGTCCGCCCGAGCAAGTTCAGCCCGAGAGCAGACCGCAAGATGCTGAAAGAGGTCTCTAAGAACCCCAGAATGTCATCACGGGACCTACAGGTAGCTCTCGCCATTGTTGATGTCAAAGTGCACGAGTCTACCATTAGAAAGAGGCTGCACAAATTTGATCTACATGGGAGGTGTGCCAGGAGGAAACCTTTGCTGTTCAGAAAGAACATCAGGGCAAGACTAAAGTTTGCCAATGAACACCGAGGCAAAGACCCGCACTTCTGGAACAATGTGCTCTGGACAGATGAGTCAAAGGTAGAGCTATTTGGCCACAGCACCAGAAGACATGTTTGTTGAAAACCAAAGACAGCATTTGACCACAAGAACCTGATACCAACTGTAAAGCATGGTGGTGGAAATATTATGGTTTGTGGCAGCTTTGCTGCATCAGGGCCTGGGCAGCTCACCATCATAGAATCCACTATGAATTCTTCATTGTACCAGGGTGCTTGAGGATAATGTGAGGCCATCTGTTGGAAAGTTGAAGCTCAACCGAAGGTGGACCTTGCAACATGACAATGACCCTAAACATACCAGTAAATCGACCAAGGAATGGCTGAAAAGAAAGAAATGGAGGGTTCTGGAATGGCCAAGTCAAAGCCCGGATCTAAATCCTATCGAGATGTTGTGGGGGGATTTGAAACGAGCTGTGCATGCAAGAAACCCCTCAAACATCGCACAGCTGAAAGAATTCTGCATGGAGGAGTGGGCAAAAATTTCTCCCAGTCGATGTCAGAGACTGAATGAATGAATGAATGATCGTTTTAAGGCCATTTTCCCCGCTAAAGCGTGGTTAGCCTTGCGGGCCCCATGACAATTATGGTTCCATGGTTGAGGCAATGTTTTTATGGCCAGATGCCCTTCCTGACGCCAACCCTTGGTCACCTCTTACGATGCGCAGGGATACGGTGTTCCTATACTAAACCAGGGTACACACTGGGATCATTCATCCCAGCAAGCTGGTACTCAATTTGCCAACCTCAGAAGGATGACAGGCTGAGTCAACCCCCCTGGCCTTAATTCAGCGATCGACTGGGATTCGAACCCAGGATCCTCGGATCCTAAGCCGGCACCCTAACCGCTAAGCCAACACCAGGGATACTGGTAGACAGTTATAAGAAACGCCCACTTGAGGTTGTTTCTGCCAAAGGGGGCAATACCACCTATTAGGGCCAAGGTTGTACTTACTTTTTCCACATGCGAAATTTGCATTTATGTTTATTTAAATTATACAATGGACTACAAAATGTAAATGTTTCATGATATTTGTTATATTATATCACCTTTATCTATCAATATTGTTGAAATGAAGATCAAATACCTGTATGTTGAAATATGTTGAAAAAGTCAAAACTTTACATGGGGTGTACTTACTTTTTCACGTGACTGTACATACACACATACATACACACATACATACACACATACATACATACATACATACATACATACATACATACATACATATGGACAGACAAACTGTTCTAGACGGCTTTGCTCCTTGGGCCTACACTCCAAAATAAGTATTCCTTTTTGTTTAAAGTCTTATGATTATGTTAGTATGATTCTACATGATGCCCTGTCTCCTAGCAATCATAGAAATTGGTTTAAAATTCGGTGATACTGTGTAACATACCTTTAGTCGGTGTGGTATACTGTCCTGCTTTATTCTACCAGGTGTGCGCCCAGAGGTATTACCCTATTTTTATAGGCACGACTAAGAAATCTCTAAACTGTGAAACCATAGTTTATTCCTCAGTGAAAACTTTACTAAATTTATTCGTTGTGTTATTTTGATCTCCTTAGTGCCCACGAGCCAAGCTGACATGTCCAGCATCAAAGCGTCTCCTGGAGAAAATGTCACCATCAACTCAACCTTTGCTGTTCATCCAGATGAGAGCAGCTCAATCTCCATTTGGTGGAAGTGGAAACCAGTGGATGAAGTTGCTGAAATTGAGGTTTGTTTCACTTTTATCTCTTCCCTCCTTTGTACTCGGAAGACATTTTATCAGGAATCACAAAGTTTCCTGTGTTAGTTTTTCTGGAGCAACTGCAGGACCCTCATAGTTGTGTTTTGCTTTGCCCAGAAAATACTTCATTTCTCTGCCTCTGCAGCTGAAGGCCCGAGGTATTGTTTTCAGATTGTACTTCTGTTTTCAGAGTGGGTTTTTTTTCTGTTACCACAATTTTAAAGCTGCTGTTAAGCTCATGAAATCACTTGTCTGATGTCCCGGGTCATCCAAAAATTTTTATGATGCAAACAACTATGATGCACGAAAGGTCAAGGTCAAGGTCAAATGGTGGTCTGATAAAAAAAAAATCAGGCTTTTTTGCAACTGTTAGTCCCATGGACACGAAATTTTGACCATAGTAGCGCCTCTTCCTGTAAAAATTGTTAATTATGACATCATAGGTCACGTGCTTTTGGCGCCATCTTGGAAAAACCGAAAAACATCGCACCTCTGCAGAGTCGTGGCAAAAAATATTGGCACCTTGCACCTTTTTCAAATAATTCACCATTTGTTCCAGAAAATAGTTGAAATTTAAAAATCTTTTGGTGTCCACAAATATATTTCATTGGTTTGCAGTGGAACAAAACAAAAAAAGCTGAAAAAAAACTACTAAATCTGAGCTTATTCCACACAGAAACACTAAAATGGCTCGGACAATGTTATTGGCACCTTTTGGAAGTTTTTGGAAATAATTGGATTTCAAGCAGCTGATTCTCCTTTACTTTTGAATTGAACTCACGTGAGGTGAGATGCAGGTGCCTGTGATATAAAAATCACTCATTCAACCAGTTTGAAAAGAGAAAAGGAGTCATTCTGTTGGTTTGTGTCACTGTGTGTGCCACAATGAGCATGGAGAAAAGAAAGAAAACCAGAGAAATGTCTGAGGAGGTCAGACACAAGATTGTAGCCAAGCAAGGACAACCTCAAGGCTACAAGTCCATCTCCAGAGACCATGATGTTCCTGTGTCCAACGTATGCAATGTTATCAGGAAGTTTAAGGCCCATGGCACTGTAGCCAACCTCCCTTGACGTGGCCGCAAGAATAAATTGATCAAAGATTGCCACGAAGGATTGTTTGAATGGTGGATGAAGCACCTTAACTGCCAAACAGATTTGATCTGACCTTCAGACACAAGGTACGACAGTTTCAACTCGTACCATCCGTCGCCAGCTTGATGAAAGGGGGTTCTACATTAGGAGACCCAGGAGGACCCCACTGCTGAGACAGAGACATAAGAAAGCCCAACTGGAGTTTTCCGAAACACACCTGAACAAGCCAAAATCCTTCTGGGAGAATGTCCTGTGGACAGATGAGACCACATTAGAGCTTTTTTTTAAAAGCACATCATCTCTATGTTTACAGAAAACAAAATGAAGCCTTCAAAGAAAAGAACACCTTCCCTACAGTCAAACATGGAGGAGGTCCAGTGATGTTTTGGGGTTGCTGTGCTGCCTCTGGCATTGGGTGCCTTGAATGTGTGCATGGCATCATTAAATCAGGAATTTACCAAGACATTTTGGAGTGCAATGTTCAACCCAGTGTCAGAAAGCTGGGTCTCCGTCGAAGGTCATGGGTCTTGCAGCAGGACAATGACCCCAAACACACTTCCAAAAGCACCCAGGAATGATTCAAAACAAAACGCTGGACGGTTCTGAAGTGGCCAGCAATGAGTCCAGATCTAAATCCCATTGAACACCTGCGGGGAGATCTGAAAACAGCAGGTGGGAGAAGGCACCCTTCAAATCTGGGAGAACTGGAGCAGTTTGCACAAGAGTGGGCCGGACTGCCAGTAGAGAGGTGTAGGAAGCTCATTCATGGCTATCGGAAGCACTTGACTGCAGTTATTTTGTCCAAAGTCTGTGCTATCAAATATTAAAGTGCTACCAAATATTAAAGTGCTACCAAATTATCAAATTGATTTTGCATCTAGTTTGTGTGCTACCAAATATTAAAGTGCTACCAAATATTAAAGTGCTACCAAATATTATCAAATTGATTTTTGCATCTAGTTTGTGTGCTACCAAATATATAGTCTTGGGTTTCAATAATTTTGTCAATGCCATTTCTTTTTATTTTCTGATTTAAAATGATATATGAAATGCTGAATCAAAAACAAAGGTCTGTACTATTAACAGTGAAATAAAGAATTGTGGAGACCAAATACGTCAATTTCAACTTATATTGAGAGAAAATTGTGAGTTATTTGAAAAAAGTGAAAGGGTGCCAATATTTTTGGCCACGACTATCTCCGAAACCTTTCCATGGAAAAAATTGAAATGTGATTCATTGTAAAGAACTCAGCATGGGGAATATGTTGTTAGCGATGACGTCATTGTTGCCTTAATTATGACGTCATAATTCAACAGGGACAACACTTGGACTGATCACTTTGAAATTTCTTGAGCATTATCTATGCAACAATTATATTAGAGAATATAAATTTTTGATGTAATCGCTCACGTGTTCTGGCAGCCATATTGGATCAATGAAAAAAAAATAAGCCTTCAAAAACAGAATTTGGCTTGCATCAAATTGACTGTGCAGGTTAAGTATTGTTCCATTTTTTGGGGGTAGGCAATGGAATACCTTAAGGCCAGGTAGGGTTGCATAGGTAGTGTGCTCCGACTGTCGTGAAGAAACCTCCATGTACATAAGTTGGGAATCCGTTAGACCGGATGTCGTGTAAGGTCGTACATTTGTCCCCCATGGCGATGGATGGGGCTATGTTAATTAGGTAGGGTTTAAGGGCACTTGATCCCCTGTATGTAATTGCCTCTGTGATTTTTCCATTGTTCCTTATGCCACTACACTACACACACTACCAGCCAGCGATCGGCACGTAATTAACAACACCAAATAAAGTCACCGAAACCAGGAAATTCAATTGCCGCTGACGCCGCCAGCCGAGTCATCATCGGGGACAGCGGGAGGGGCCATGGGCCCCGCCCCGAGGGGTGGTGATTGGTCTGGCCAATCGAGCGATGAGATGGACTCTGTGATTGGAGCGCGCGGGTGACATGAGTTAGAAGGTTCCAGGACCAGGAACGAAAAGGCAGAGCATCGCCATTTTCTCTCTTTTTGTGTCCCGAGCTGATGAAAGGCGGTCGCAGTTCATGCTCCTTTTCTCTTCCTCACTCTTGGTCCTGGCTTTGATCGCAGGCGGGCACATTTGCATTCTCTCTCTCTCTTGCTTGTGGACTCTTGACGCTCTTGGTTCGTGGCTTTGTGATGGCTGTGTGCCATGCCGTGTGAGACCGGAGATAGTGCGGTGCTTTGTGGAAGGAGGGACGAGAAAGGAGTGAGGGCCTGAGCGCTGCACGTCGACGGCTGGGGTGAACGAAGCTGCGCACCAAGGCCTGTTTTCCCGTGCGGCGGCCGACGGTGTTGAGGACAGCTTGAAGAGACCGCAGAGTGCAGGCAAATGCACCAAACACATTTATTTTTCATTTTATCATCTCCTTGTGCTGTTTTACGAGTCCGTATGAGGGGGGCGCCTCAATTTAGGAATTAGTTTTACTGTGCATTTTCTTGTTACCTGGCATTGTTTTATTAAACCTGTTCATTTGTTGCATTTTAATTTTGTGTCGGTGTTGTTTGATTATCGTGGTTCGAGGATGCTCCAGTGGAAACCGTGCAGGTCAGCTTCGTCACCCTCCGGTCCCGCGTGTGTAAAGAAGAGCCACCATTGTTTGATTGAACACCTCAGAGTTTAAGCTCGTTTCGCCACCCGTCACCTTGGGGGATCTTAATCCCCCCGGGAACACGACTGTATTCAATGAATTCCATCTAGTTTGTGTACATGTTCTATGTACGGCCACATCTTTTAATTTACAAGCTCCAAACTCAGGGTACAAATACAACTTTGCCTGTGGGATAACATAGGCTATCATGTGGCCGAGGCCTCATGCGGAGATGTGGGGGGTGGGAGGGGTTGAAATTGGTAATCCACACAGGCCGATATTGGCAGCTTTTCGGTAATAATCATCAGCCGCTTACCGATTAGAGTACCATTTTGTGTACAACCCAAAAATGTTGAGTAGTTTCACCCTTGTTTAGGGTGAATTTCAATAAACAAAAAACAGTGTTGAATTATAGACGTTTCAATGAGATGTGCATAAACATTCTTTACAAACAGTTGACATTGGGAGTAAAAATTTAGCTCGGTAATTTGGAAAACGTGTTACTACGGTAAACGGCTCCGGAATTGGGTGTTATCAAATTGATTTTGCTTTGAAAGTCACAGAAACGTGACCTATCCAAAAACTCCAAGTTCATATAAATTATCCAATTATTGCTTTCGATTGCACAAATTGATTGAATTTCTGTACAATTTGATGAATTATGATGATGAAATGTACAAATTGACGAATCAATTTTGATTAAATTGTACAAACAGCTGCTTGTACAAGTTAAAGCGCGATCACTCATACGCTGCAGAGGTTATCAGGTAAAACTGACTGTACCTTCTTCCTGTCAAGTACGTCTTGACATCATACGTTCCATGTGTACACGAGTGCATCAAAAGCGTTAGTTATATAATTTTTTCACATTCAAAGGCGGCCATCTGTATTCTAGGCCTCGTCTGTATTCTGGGCCTCGTCTGTATTCTGGGCCTCGTCTGTATTCTGGGCCTCGTCTGTATTCTGGGCCTCGTCTGTATTCTGGGCCTCGAGCAAAAGAGGCACATTTGAGGTGTAGTCTTTGACAGCCCCATGATATAACATGTTAACTTGTACGTATGTTATGAGTGCATGCTGCATTTCTGGTTCATGGTGCGCTGGCTTGAACATTTTGTTGAATTGAAAGTTGAAAGTCCAGAATTATTTGGAATTACTTTCTGATTATCCCGCTTGATCAAACTTTGGATGATCGATTGACTTTACTTGTACTGTTCGAACAATTGTTCGGATCGGAATCCCTTTGTAACTCGGGGGCTCCCTGTACTTTTTGTTGTTGTTTCGTATGCAACCCGTGGCTGCTGGTTGCATCGTTTTTCTGGAAGTGCATTTGTGCCACTGATGCAGTGCCCCAATTACCAGTGAGCTGGTACTCAATTTGCCGACCTTGGAAGGATGACAGGCTGAGTGAACCCCTTCCCCCCTCCCGGTGTTAATTCAACGATCGACCGGGATTCGAACTCAGGATCGTTGGATCCCAAGCCAGCACCCTAAACGATGTTTTTTATTTATCTATTATTTACTTATTTATGATTATTATTAAATCGTTATCAGTAAAATGTTCTCATTGGCCCAGCAGTAATATATACAGCAATATTTCACTTGGTGTTGTCGTTCCAGAAGGACACAATGTTAAGTGGGGTATAATTTCCCATGGACTTGGACGTATTAATGATGCGTTCTGACGATGTTATCATTGTAATTATATTTATTGTACAATTATACATTGTAACTTCCATTAGCATCATCGTTTTGCATGATGCAGGTAAACATTTCCGCATATAGATGCCAAAATAATACATATCTGAAAAAATTACACTTAGTAAATAAATTAACAAGTTCACAAGTTCTTAATTCCTGGTGATTTCATTTGAAATATTCGTGTTTTTGTTCCAGATTTTTTTACATCTTGGGGCATCCCACATCAGACACAACACTCGTTTCTCCAATCGTTTGATTGTTACTGGAAACATAAATGTTGGCGTCTCATCTCTACTCATCAACAACGTCACCTCATTGGACTCTGGGATCTTTACCTGTGAGCATCGTCTCACTGCGCGTGTCATTTCCCAAACCATTCTGAGTGTTCGACTTCTCGAAGAACAGGAGACAAAGATCTGTCCCACAGGTAATCAATCACCTTTATTGTATTACCGCTATCACATGATTAATCATTGAATAATCTTCCGATTATAACAAGGTACAGATATTATTAAAATACATTTTCATGATTATTTAATTCACTCTGTCAATAAAATGTAAATTTGTAAGTTCATCCAACACATCAATTGTAAAATCAACACAAAGTTTATGGTACATTTTATTAAATGTTATTGTTATATGTTTAATTGAAGCATGTGACAATGTGTCACCAATGTTCTCTCTCTTCTTCACTCAAACACTCAGAATATTTCATGTTGAGCATCTCGATATGAATATCAGCAAGTCGGTAGATTCCTCCAAAGGGAATGGCACGGACACTTATCAGGTTTAACAGAACACAAATCTTCAAAAAGATTAACAAAAAACAGAATTGAAACGATAAAGTACCTCCTAGGTGTTTGTGGAGAATTTCACATCCAGTAACACTTGAGACCTGGGCAGCATCGTTGAACCACAAAACTTTTTGAGATCTCTGAAGTTGTTCATAATTCCCGTTGCTGCAATAATCACAGGTACAATTTTGGTGTTCTTCAGATTCCAGGATCTTTTCACTTCATTTTTGAGGTCTTGGTATTTGGTTATTTGTTTGATTTCTGTTTTGATTAAGCTGAAATCGCTGGATATTGAAACCTCAATTAATAAATGCTCGTTTTTACCTTCCTTGTACCGAAGTACCATATGCGGTCGCAATGCTTTGTTGGCTCACCTGGAACGAAGTT
Source organism: Myxine glutinosa (assembly GCF_964187855.1). Taxonomy (NCBI): domain Eukaryota; kingdom Metazoa; phylum Chordata; class Myxini; order Myxiniformes; family Myxinidae; genus Myxine; species Myxine glutinosa. Next base: position 12,894,750 of record NC_136261.1, on the reverse strand, counting down.
CAGGGGAGCTTATGTTGTGGCGCGTTGTCGGTCCGACCGTCCGTCCGTAAACACTTGCAACTTCATCTCCGAAACCACTCATGGGATTATGACTAAATTTGACACAAATTATACTTGTTGCGTTGTGACTAAAAGTTGTTCATGGCATTAGAAAAAAAACGCGGTCTAAGGGGGTTTACCGGGGGTCAAAGTGGATCCAGGTTTGACCCCTCCCCACACCCCCTCCCCCACCCCCCAAAAAGGAATTTCCTTTCTTCTCCCAAACTACACACATTATTTAGATGAAACTTGACTACAACCGACATCACCCATGTTGTACCAAAATTTTTTGTATACTGAATCGAGGCTCGTGAAAGAGCGAACATTTATTTCACAAACAAATCAACCAGACAAACAAAATATATAAAAAGAGGGAGCGAAAGACAAGATGGGGAGAGAAGGGGAAGCACACAAACACAACATTTGAGAGCAGGGAGAAGTGTGGGAGAGAGAGGGCTTGGGGGGAGGAGGTGTGGTAAGGGGGGGGGGGGGGGAGGGGTATAAAACACAAGGACACCAAGGACTTCCAGGACAGAAGTTGGTATTTCAACAAAAAAAAAAAAAGTGTAGGATTTTGGGTGAAATTAGCGGGGGTAGAAAAGATCAAGGTTTTGGATGGGGGAAGATAAAAGTTGGCGGTGAACAGCTGTTTTAAAGACTTGGAGGGAGGAGTGGGATTGAAGAGAGTGAGGGAGTTTGTTCCAGAGGCAGGAGAAAAGAGGAATGAAGGAGTGAAGGTGAGTAGAGAGCCTAGATTTTGGCAGTTTAACCATAAGAGGGTTGCAGGCAGATCTTGTGCGACCTGTAGGAATATTTGGGGGACAGAGCACAGTGAGAGCTGGGGGAGCAAGGCCGGAAAGGAGTCGCTAGAAGACAAAGACCACCAACAGTCCAACATGCCTGCGGTGAGTGAGTGAAAGGCCCTCAAAGTTAGTTTCATTGCAGGAGTTAGCTTAATCGCTTCATCTTCATTTGTTTGGGACATTCTGGTTATTAATATGGAAGAGAAGGTTTCAACAACTTGTAAGAAGATTATCTCGAAATTTCTTGTGAAGGGATGTATGAGGATGGGGGTGGGAGGCCAGTGACAGAGAGGGGTGCAGTGTTGAGGACATTAGAAGGATTTTTCAAAGAGCTGTTGAACCCGGGAGGAAGCAACAGCAAGCTGGAACTTCCGTGTTATGCAGATGGGAAAGCTGTTCGTTTAAACCCAGTAAATGGAGAGATTTTCAGGGTTCACATTGCTGCACTTGTTTTTTTAGGTCCCTAAAGATTATCTGTTTAATAAGTTTACGGCATTAACAAAAATGGGGCCTGAGGTGGTCTTCAGGGGTGTTGCCCCCAAGAATAGGTATTTGCTTTCTTCTGAGAAACCGCACATACAATTCCGATGAAACTTGACTACAACGTTCCGATCATCACCCATGATGTACCAACGTTGGTTGCCGGCATTTAAAAAATCGGGGTCTAAGGCGGTCTATGGTGGAGGGGAGGGCATGTTCCCCCCCCCCCCCCCCCCCAAGTAGGTATTTGCTCTTTTCTATGAAATTACATCCACAATTTCAATGAAACCTCACCACAATCTTAATCACCCATGATGTACCAGTGTTTGCTCAAGGTGTAACAAAAATTGGGGCCTGAGGAGGTACGGGGTGGGGGCAGGGGTCTTACCCCCGAAAAGTTTTTTTTGTTTGTTCTGTTTAAAGTCTTATGATTATGTCAGTATGATTCTACATGCTGCTCTGTCTTCTTGCAACCATTGAAATTTGTTTAAAATACCTTTAGTCTTTGTAGTACACTTTATTTCACAAGGTGAGCACCAGGGGTATTGCCCCGATTTGTTAAGCTTCATGCTCGATGGGATCATTAGGTTCTTACTTCATTATTCTTGATGAACGCTTTTGGTTCATGCTTCTGAGTTTTGTGGAACTGGGATATTGAGACTTTTGCAGATGTGCCGGTGGATTACTCAACACACTTTGTGCCTTTATGTGTACAGCTGTTCTGACATGAGTTTTTTACATCCCAATAGGAGGTGGCTCGCACTTTCTGTTTCTACCTTGCAGAATCTGCACTATCCGATTGATTCAGTCCCACTATTTTCTTAAAGCCATTGGTGTAGTATCCTTGGTCTTGGACATTTACAATTATTTGATTCTCCATCACAGTTGAGCTGACCTCTTCTTTGCCATTCCAATGATCCTTCTATGTCTTTGCCCAGTCTATCCAACTCTTCTTACTGCGTAGCCCATCGGGCAGAGTCATCTCGAACAGTGTTTGTCCGTCCGTCCGTCTGCATGTATGTATGTATGTATGTATGGATGTACGTCCCCTCAAACGTATACCAATCAGAGCTGAAAATCTGGTCACATGACATGGTGATGTGATTACGTCTGATGTCATTACGGCGGTACGGCGGCTGACTCCGCACACCGCCATTTTGATTTATATGCCATTCAGGCCGAACATATCGTCGAACCTGTCATATATCACAATCGCCATGCTCTGCCTTTACGTTTTTCATTCAGTGTGAAACACAAACAAACCGATTGTTAAAATGATCATCAAGTATCGAAAGCATCGGTATTACGGCTCTTCCAACAATACGGTACATATAGGCCTTAGGCGTTATGACTCACTGTCCGCTTTGGACAAATTAAACCCAGGTTTCTTAATACAGTGGTATAGTTTCAGTAGTATCGTTTTTGTAGTAATAATATTATTATGGTAAATATAACCACAACACTTTAATCCCAATGTCGTGAATGGAAAGTTGATTTAATTGAAGCGGTGTAAAAGTGGAAGTAAGGAATTACCTTGATTTTTTTTTTTTTAATAATATAATTTTCGTAATAATAACGTAACTTTATTATGATAGTAAATCTAATCATAACAGTAATCCCTTTGTAGTGACCAACGTTACTGGAGGTTAAATATATATCTCATATACATAAAAGTAGCGGAAGTTTTGTGTCCGACCGTCATGCCACGTCATTTTGTATATGATGTCATTGTGGCGTAAACACCCGCTCAGTTCGAGTTTGGCAGGGAAAGGTAATTCCTCTTTGGGGTATATAGATTACAGTCGATCTATGGTCGGGTCTCAAGAACATTGGGTGTGTGTTCATTTGCCAAGTTTCTTGTGAAGAGATCGCCAAGTGGTTAAAGCATTCGAGCAAGCACTCCATACAAAACCCTTAAGGAATGGCTGGCTTGGCAAGCGCTAGCTAGCAGCTTGGTAAATGAGCACACCTCCAACCCTTGTGGGGTATATAGATTACAGTAGATCTTCACTCAGTTCTGGAAATAAAACCTACCTCACGGATGTCTGGATTCCTCCAAATTTCTTTGTTTAATGTTATAAACAGCATTAGTGACTGTTTAAAAAGCTAATCATGTGTGTTTGTGGTTTATAATATTTTACAAGCCCGGCTACACCGCTGTTAGACTTTTGGTCTTGTTTTTTATATCCTCCTGCTATTATCATTCTCCCAGTTGTTGTCATTCTGTGCACTTGGTTGAATTCCATCAGGAATATCTCCATCTCGGCAGGCACATTTTCAGGATGCATAGATTTTTTTTAGAACATTGTGGAAAGTGAGTCTGTTGATATCAACTTTGTTTGTTTTGATACATAGTTTCTTGTTTTCCGCTTGTGGCCAATTCATAATTCCGCAGCTGTATTGGAATACTGGTCGTGCTTGTTGGTTCGTGGCTTCGATTTGTTCATTGGTTTTACGTGTTCACTCCCGAAACTCCAGTTACGGTGCCCCTCAGAGTCTCGAGAGGGAATACGGCAGAAAGATTTGTTATTTTGAGTGTTCTAATAAACCATGGTAAAACCACACAAATGCAATTGCGGAGAACAAAACAAGTAAGTGTATGAAGAACTCTCACATACACAATAATAACACTCAAAGAAAGTACCATGAAAATATCACTTGCATCAAATTAACAATACCTTTGATGGTACCATCATGCCCCAATGCTCTCAAAGCAATAAACTCATGATACGCCAAACATGAGTGTCATGTAACACTCCCAAAGTCCGTGCACAAATCCCCATGTGGGGTGAAGGTTGAAGTCGTGCAGAACGACAAGAACAGGCAGGTATCGGTACGGCGGCGGACGAGTAGTTACGAGGTGAGAGGTCGATATGGGAATTGAGATGATATTGAAACCAACGGCCCTCCACACGATGATGTCGATATGGGAATCCCCAAAGACAAAACACGATGCACCAGACAGACGGCTTCCTCGAGGGGAAATAGCGGATCAGCCTGTAATGGAGGCTCTTGCTTCCCCGCCAACAATAGCTCATGCTTGGTAATAAAACCTAAGAGGCGGGTTTAATTGCAATTGCAATATAGGATGATGTCGCAGGCAATCCCTTTCACGGGAAGCCTCAACTCATTCACGACCAATATCAAAAAAGTCCGCTCGCAGTCTCGATGCGACTCAGGCCTGTATCTCTCTCATGGCCGTCTCCTCCCTGCCTATCTCCTCCTCTCTCCTCTTCCGGTTTATTTGCTGCGTTTTCCTTTTTCCTTCACAAACATTTATTTTTACCTTTTACAAAAGTCATCTCCATTTCACACAAAAATCTTAACAATATTACCTGAAACTGAAAATCCTAACGGTATATAATAACAACAAGGGCGGAAGTGACGAATCCGTAACACTCCCCACCTTCAAGGAAGAAAGTTTGAACCTGGTGAAAACTTTCTTTCCATACAAAAGTATCTTCAACAACCAAAAGTAATGCTCACACCTATAAAACTACAAATCAAAACTATGGCTGATCAAATCCCTTAAGCAACAAAAATTCCAAACAACGCACAGGAATCCTAAAGGTTAATTCACTCTGGATAAAGCATCGGCGACTACATTGTCTCTGCCCTTTACATGCCGAATTTCCAAGTTAAACTCTTGCAAAGACAAGCTCCTTGAGTTTAATTTCCTTCTGATACTCCATGTCCCATTCCTTTAAGGCCCTTTCAGCTTTCCTTTCTTCTGCTCTTTCCTCTGCTCTTTTCTCCTCGGGTTCCTTTCCTGCTTTCCTTTCCTCTCATTCCTTTTCTGCTTTCAATTCCAACTCTTTTAATCTTTCCTGGCTCTGCAGTTACATCTCCCTTTTCCAGAGTTCCATATTTCCTTTTCCAGAACCCTATCCCTAACCCTAACCCTAATATTTCCTTTTTCCTCTGGCAAACAATCTAATGCTACCTCTTCCCATTTTCTCTCTCGCACTAAATATTCTACCTCCAACGTCTGAATCTCTGCCTTCTTCATATTAACTCGGACCTCCAAGTGACAGTATTTGGCCAACGTCCTAAGTTCCGATCTTTTTAATGTGCCTCATTAGGGGACGTCACAAAATTTTCCACGTCAAACACTATTGTGACTATTAGTTAGCAAACCTGTTAACCTGCACACAAAAATTGTCAAATTTGGGAATGTGAGGGAATGTCAAATTTGGGAATGTTAGGGAATGTCAAATATGGGGATGTTAGGGAATTCAATCCCGGACGAGAATGTTAGGGAATTCAATCCCGGACAAGCCCAAAATTTATTTTACGTGTTACCTCACCAAACTCTGGTTACGGTGCCCCTCAGAGTCTCGAGAGGAAACATGGCAGAAAGATTTGTTATTTTGAGTGTTCCAACAAAACCATGGTAAAACCACAAAAAATGCAATTGGAGAACAAAACAAGTAATTGTATTACGAACTCTTACATACACAATAATAACACTCTTAAAGAAAGTACAATGAAAATATCACTTGCATCAAATGAACAATACATATGATGGTACCATCACTCCCCAATGCTCTCAAAGCAATAAACTCACGATACGCCAAACGTGAGTGTAATGTAACACTCCCAAAGTCTGTGCACAAATCTCCATGTGGGGTGAATTAACAGGGGTAGAAAATATCAAGGTTTTGGATGGGGGAAGATAACAGATGGTGGTGAACAGCTGTTTTAAAGACCTGGAGGGATGAGTGGGATTGAAGAGAGTGAGAGAGTTCGTTCCAGAGGCGGGAGAAATTGACGGGAATACCCACCTGGTCCCCAGGGCTGGTTTTACAATGGCTCCAATGGCACCTCGGCGCCAAGCCCACAATCAGAAGGGGCCCATAATGACAGATACTTTTTTTGAGTGTATACATTGCGATACGTTTAAATAAAGAATATGTTTAATATTTAATGCTACTTTTAAAAAACATGATTTAAATTGAAAAAAAACATACTACCATTTCCTGGTGAGTGACATCACCATACTGTTCATGGCGTACATTCCAGTTGGGATACATTCCAAACAGTTGATTGGCACATCCGAGCTTAGCTCCGACATCACCAGACCTCTGCATCAAAGTTTGTCCAGTCTGTCTTCAAACTGCGACACGTGGCAGAGCTCCGTGATTAACATGGACCAGAGTCTCACGCCGCTCACAGGCGAAGGGGGGAATTTGGGGACCGCTTAATTATTTGTGGGGGGCGAACGGAGTGATTATATATCCACAGGATGCTAATGGCCAAATGGTGCTTGCTTCTTCAGAGGTACATGGTGCACGGAGAATGGAGATGGTTGTGGCTGCTCTTAGCGCAACCTTCCTCACGTTTCCAAGCTGTGGGGTGCGTAGATGAGATAGGAGCAAGGTGGACAGTTCATGTGTGGTTGAAGCGACGTTATGGTTAGCTGGTTGTGGTGTTTTTGGGTCGTGGAGCAATGAACGGCATGTATCGTGTCTTTATGTCATGTAAACTTAAAGGGAAAATTATAATGAAAGCAAAATAAAGTGTAATGAAAAATATACTCAGAGGCAAAAGTTATTGTGACATGGAATTTTGTCATTGGTAATCTTGTGAATGAGTTTTTGGATTTGAACCAGAGAAAGAGTGTTAAAATGGTCGAAGAAACGCAACCAAGCAGTTGTTCGAATTGCATGGTTTTTTTTTTTTTTTTTTTTTTTTTTTTTTTGTATACTGAATCGAGGCTCGTGAAAGAACTAACATTTATTTCACAAACAAATCAACCAGACAAACAAAATATACAAAAAGAGGGAGCGGAAGACAAGATGGGGAGAGAAGGGGAAGCACACAACCACAACATTTGAGAGCAGGGAGAAGTGTGGGAGGGAGAGGGCTTGGGGGCAGGAGGCATGGGAAGGGGGGGGGGGGGGGGTGGGAGAGGTATAAAACACAAGGGGACCGAAATTAGCGGGGGTAGAAAAGATCAAGGTTTTGGATGGGGGAGGATAAGAGATGGTGGTGAACAGCTGTTTTGAAGACCTGGAGGGTGGAGTGGGATTGAAGAGAGTGAGGGAGTTTGTTCCAGAAGCGGGAGAAAAGAGGAATGAAGGAGTGAAGGTGAGCAGAAAGTCTTGATTTTGGCAGTTTAACCATAAGAGGGTTGCAGGCAGATCTTGTGCGACCTGTAGGAATATTTGGGGGACAGAGCCCAGAGAGAGCTGGGGGGGCAGGGCCAGAGAGGAGTCGGTAGAAGACGGAAAGACCACCAACCTGCCTGCGGTGAGTGAGTGAAAGGCCCTTGGAGTTAGCTTCATCGCGGGAGATTCCAATGATTCTGAACGCTTTGGTTTCAACAGCGTGAAGACGAGCTAGGTGTGAGGCAGGAGCACCAGACCAGAGGGGAGAGCAGTATTCCATAGAGCTGCGGATGAAAGCCTTGTATGTGGTGAGGAGCTCAGGTGTGCCAAGGAAGGACTTCGCACGACGGAGGATGCCCAGTCGGCGACTGGCTTTGGAGGCCAGCTTGGAAATGTGGTTTTCCCAGGAAAGATCATGGCAAATAGTGAGACCCAAAAGCTTGAGTGACAGAACTTCTTGGAGAGGATTATTCAGAAAGTGGATGGGAGGGTTTTCCAGTCGGTCTTTTCGGAGAGACATCGTAAGAGTGTGAGATTTATCAGGATTGAAAGACATGTTCCATTTGTTTGCCCAGTCTGATTTTGTCCAGGTCTGCAGAGAGTGAGGAGGCTGCAGACTGCCGATCTGAGGGATGAGGAATGGAGCGACAGAGAGTAGAGTCGTCAGCAAAGAGATAGAGAGGATTTTCAAGAGAGTCAGAGAGATCATTGATGAAGACCAGAAAAAGCACAGGGCCCAGAACACTACCTTGGGGAACTCCAGCCTGAACAGGAAGAGGAGATGAGAGAAACCCATTCAGGGCCACGCGTTGACTATGACCAGAGAGGAAGTCCGCCAGCCATGCGTGGAGATTTCCATGGATACCAAAGGAGGAGAGTTTGGTGAGCAGAGCGGGGTGCCAGACCGTATCGAAGGCACGTGAAATGTCAAGGGAGACGGCTCTAATTTCCTGTTTGGCGTTGAGGACCTCCATCCATTGTTGAGAAAGCAGAAGCAGCATGTCCAGAGTAGAGTGACCAGGTCTGAAACCAAATTGATGATCAGAGATCAAGCCATTGGAGAAGAGGAAAGATTTCATATCTGAAGCAATGATGGATTCCATGACTTTGCTGATAATTGGGAGAAGGCTGATTGGTCTGTACTTGCTAGGATCTGTTTTTGCACCTTTTTTGTGCAAAGCGGTGATGTTGGCTGATTTCCAAGCAGATGGCAGATGACCTTGAGCAAAAGAGAGGGTGAAGAGAACAGAAAGAGGGAGTGAAAGAGCGGAAGAACATGATTTTAGGACCCGTGGGCTGATGCCGTCAGGACCAGTTGCAGAATCAGAGTTGAGGGTTGACAGAAACTTTTCCACCTTGTCAGGAGGAAAGGACACAGAGTCCAGGAGCAGCTGGGTACGACTGGGTATGGTGGGTACAGAGAGGGATGGGTTTGGGACACAAGATTTAGAGGCAAACACAGAGTTGAGGCATTCAGCTTTTTCACGTGCGGAGTCAGCCGTTAAGCCGTTTGAGGTGAGGGAGGTGAGGGAGGGGATGGAGGGGGGAACAAACACCAGAAACAGATTTGACCAGACGCCACCAGGATTTGGAAGAGGGAGACAGATAAGAGAGTTCGGTCTTGAGAACGGTGAGATATTGTTTCCTGGCTCTCCTGAGGGTGGACACACACTTGTTTCGGGCTTTGTGAAAGGAAATGAGATTTCCTTCCGTTGGATTTGCTTTCCAGGAGACGAAAGCAAGTTGTTTCAGGGCAACAGCCTCACCACAAGATTCTGTGTACCATGGACGGGAGGAAGGGTATGACAACTGAAGACGAGATGGGATAAATCTGTGCATGAGAGAGAGCAATTTACTTTGAAAGAATTCCCAGGATGAGTTGATGTCAGAGGCGGTGGAGATGGGAGACCAGTCCAGATGATTGATGGCTGCTTGAAGACCGTGCCAGTTGGCCTGAGTGAAATGCCAGACTCGTCGACGCTGAGGAGGCTCTCTGAGAATGGTCAGAGAGATGTCCACTTTGACAAGCACATGATCAGATGAGCCGATTGTAGCAGAAGAAGAGCAGCATACATTTTCAGGGAAGTTAGTCATAACCAAATCCAGAAGAGAAGATGCTCCGTTGACTGAGATCCGGGTCGGGAAATTGACAGATTGTGTCAGTCCCATTGAGTCGCAGAAGTCCTTTGCTGAAGAGCCATGGCTGGTGAGAGAGGTACCCACACCCAGCCAACTGGCATTGTGACAATTGAAATCACCACATATGAGGAAGAGAGAGTTGGGATGGGTAGATAGAAGTTGGTCCATATTATCAGACAGCGAGATGTAGATGGAGTCATCACTGTTTGGTGGACGGTACAACACACATATGAACAAAAGGTGGGAGCGAAGGGGAAGCCATAGTCAAAGGTATTCCTGGGGGTGAGGTGGAGAGAGGGCAGTGGAGGGCGAGTGAGGAAGAGTTTTTTTATAAAGATAGCAACCCCACCTCCAGGACGAGGCTCAGGTCTATCATACCGGAGGAGGGAGTAACCTGGGAGAGATACCAAGGCATCAGAGACATCATGAAGGAGGAAAGTTTCTGTTAAGCAGATCACATCTGGTTTGTCAGAAGCAACCTGTATGGAGAGATCAGTCAAGTTTGAGCGAAGGCCCCGGATGTTTGAGGTCCATACCGTTAATGAAGAGGAAGGGGGAGCATCGGGTACAGAACAGGGGGGGGGGGGGTAGGGTAAGATGTGGAAGAGGTAGGGAGAGCTGTTGAAGGTGTGTCAGATTTCAGAGATTTCAGAATAGCTTGGAGAAAGGGAAGAATGGGGCGGACAAAAGGTTTGATGGAGATTGGGTGAGGCACAGTGAGGTGATATTTGAGGAGGGGGAAGAGCGAGGCAGAAGGTTGGGGGAGATGAAGGTGAAAGTTGGAAGGGGGAAGAAGCAGGGAGGATGCTTTGAGGAGGAGGGGTGAGAGGGGAGTCTCGGAGGGGAGGGGTGTGGGGGGAGTTTAGGAGGGAAGGGGGGATGGGGAAGATTTGGAGGGCAGGGGTGAGATTGGATTTTGAAAAGTGTGCGATTCATGGGAAACGAACATTTTTTGCAAAATGAGTTTGAGACCTTCGAGTCAAAAATACGTTTGAGGATGCTGAAGGAGGGGTGGAGTTCTGGATAGTTTAGGGAATGTAGAAAGGAGGAACTGTAAGAGATGGTATTATATATATTTTTTGGAATGAATAGATTTGGTGAGCAAGACGAAAGCATCCTTTTGTAGGAGAAGAAGAAAAAGGTGTTATAATATATGAGAGAAAATATTTGTTCAGGGGAGAGATTATACATTTCTAACCGCGTGATCGCGAACAACGTGAACGAAGAACGAAGGAACAAATAAGAACAACAAATAAATGAATAAGCCCTGAGAAGGAAATATTTTTTGGGTTTTTTTTTTTTTGAGAGATATTAAACAAGGAGGTATGGGGTGAACGACTGGGACGAAACAGAGAACGAAAATAATTGCAGCGCATTCGACGAATCGCTGAGAGAAAAACAAAACCACAAGGTCGGAGACGGTACGGTAGCCTAAGCCTACGAGTACTAGGCCTCAGAATACTCGATACGCATTCACCGACGATTGTGTATACATGTACGAAAAATTAGCACCGAAAATTTTCCAAAAGATACGCTATAGGTACATACACCGAAAGATAGACAAGTTTGCAAGAAGCATGACATATTCGAGAAAAATGGCCAGCAATGTTCACTTTAAAAGGCCAGACAACCAGACGCTAATCATTTCCACTCAATGCAGTCTTAAGAAGTGCAGAAGTCAGAAAAACACCTCTATTCATCGTTCTGGAACAAGTTCGACATGCCACGCCTCGGGGAAATGGTTCTTAATCAGAACAATGTTAATGTGTTACCCTGGATCCTGGATGTTACCCTGCAAGTTCCCCTGATTTGTCACCCATTGAACACGTCTGGGATGAAATGGAGTGACGTTTACGACGTCATCCGAATCCTCCAACAACGCTGCAGGAGCTCCGCCAAATCCTTCCTCGGATATGGAATGATCTTCCCCAGGACTTTCATCGACGTGTGGTGGCCTCAATGTGGCGAAGGTGCCAGGCCTGCATCAATGCACAAGGTGGACACACTCGCTACTGACCGTGTGAACTTGCTTGTGAACCCCCTCTTGTGTTGTGGCTCATTTGCATATGCCAGGTGCGCTGTTCTTATGGACTGTTGATCGTTACCACACCTTGAAACATTTGTCTTTCCATGTAATAACATTTCATTCACGGCAGTAAAAGTTTAACACCGATTCTGTTTGTTGTTTGTGTGTCACAATAACTTTTGCCTTTGAGTATATGTTAAAAAATATGTTGTCCTTTTCATGTATCTGAAGGGAAGATTTAGAGACGGGGAGGACGAGTGGCAGTTGGGATTTGGTGCGCGATTCATACGCCTTTTGGCTAACTACGGCGACTAATTCGCACACCACCACAGAGTTATTAAAGTAAAACATGATGTGCATACATAACAATTACCCCATAGGAAATGGAGAGAAAAGGGGGGAAACCTCTTCATCACGTATCACATTCTAACCCACTCGACAAGGAAAAGAGACAATTCTGTTCTTGTATTATGGAAATAACTGGGCTACGAGACCTGTATGTTGAGTGGAATTACCTTTGGGGTTGTTTCACAGAACCGCAAAAATATTGTTGCGTTTGTGGGGTAGGGGATGAAATGCCATCGTGGATAGGTTTGTGTAGTTATTGGCATGGACCGTGGATGCATAGGAGACATTTTGATGTACGTAAGTGTTACGGACTAATGATTGTGGTTATGAGTATTGCTGTTGGTTCGAAGTATTCTAGATATTATGCTTCGTGACTTAAGGGAACGGGTTGTTGTGAGTAAAAGATTTAAAAGCGCTCCTGGTGCAATGTGAAAAAAAAATCCGGATCGAGACCGGAAGAGGTGGAGCGAAGAAAAGGGAGGTGGGAGGAGATCGAAAAGAGACGTGGTGGTGGAGGCTCCGGGCCGAGCGCTCAACGTACAATGCGAGGGAACCTTGCGTCCTGAAAAGGGAGTTCGGTCGATAAGAAATATCGGCGGAGTGCGGGGAGCCGGTGTCGCCGGGTATTCTCAGCAAGGTTTCGGAGGATCCAGACCTTGAGAGCCCGGGTTGGAGCGAAAGCCGCCCGCCATTCTGGCCACGCGAGCACCCTGCAGGGAACAGGCTTTCGTCGTGTCGGCTGGGCATTATTCCCTGGTGGATTGCCGGGAACGGCCGTGCCAGAGAGGGGCACGTGCGAATTCTACGGAGGCTCGCGGGTTGAACCGCAACGTGTACATCAAGCGAATCTTTGTGAGGTTCCTCTCCACCGCTGTGTTGCTGAGCACGTGACCTCGGGGGCGTCTCGCTCGTCGACGCCTCAATTCGAATCTTTGTGAGGTTCCTCTCCACCGCTGTACTGCTGGGGGCTGAGCACGCGACCTTGGGGTCATCTCGCTCGTCGACGCCTCAGTTGACCATCGGGCCTCGACTCCCCGATCACGGGAGCGCACAGAGACATTGGGACTTCGCCTTGGAGTGGAGCAGAGACATTGGGGGAGGTGCCGTGAGTGTGGGGTTGAGGGGCTTGATAAGGATATTATCATAAGATTTGAAAGTGTGTGATTGCCCCATTGCTGTATGGCTTGCCCCATTGCGGTATGGCTCTTTGTGTGGGATTTATAATATATTATGGTTTGCTTACAACCGGGTGGGGTTGCATCATTTGACTCGACTGTTTCATTTGCTGGTTCCAGTGAGGGATAAAAACATCTTTCTGCCGGGGACCCTCTCGGGGTCCGGAGGTCCACCGAGACCAGGGGTAAGGCGGGGGGGGGGGGGGACCCCGTAACAGTAAGCAGGGAAACTGTTAAGCTTAAGATTGTTTCTGTGTCTTTACACAGGGGGTGGAGCTTGTGGTAACTGGGTAGGGTTAAGATTAATCTCCCTAGTATGTGATTGTCCCCTGTGAGTTTCCCCATGTTCTTACAATTCTAACCAGCCGGCCATGCAAAAACCAACAATAACAATGAACGCTCCATTAAACCACAACAACTGGCATAATCTCCGACAGTACCCGAGCAGAGCGATCGACAAGTAAGCCCGTCCCACCAACCGGCTAAGGAAAAAGGCGCAGCAAAGTAAAGGCGGAGAATTGTTGGGCGGTGAAGAAGGCCGTCGGGCCCCACCCCCGAAGTGCATGATTGGTCAGGGTGACGTCATCGAGAGACTTTGAGAGCGGAGGAAGAAGAATCGGTCTCTCTCTCTCTCTCTCTCTCTCTCTCTCTCTCTCTGGTGTTGGCTTTCTCGTTTCTCTCTCTCATTTCTCATGTGCGCTTGGGGAGAACTGTTCGGAGCCCAGAGAACCTTGCAGCGTTGGAGCCAGGGGTGTTGCTTTACTTGGTGCTCTTTGAGGGAACCAAGTACCGTGTGTGCTGGCTGGCCTGGGATAGAGCGGGAGATGTTTGGCTGCATGCTGCATGGCTCGGTGTGCTGGGTGATTGATCGGCGCCATTGTTCGGGCACTTTGACGCACGGTTCTCTCGTCCACCGACACCACCAAAGTGCTCATCGAGACCATAGCTGAGTGCCGGCAAATAAAAAGGGGGGATTTTCTTTTGTTTTCTTTTATTTTTCCCCTCATCTGTTTTTGAGTCTGTGTGTGGAGGTACCCCGATTAAAATTATAGTTTTAGCTCGACATTATTTTTATCGTGTTGCCTTCATTTTCATTTGTTGTGTTGTCGATTTTCCTTGTCTCGTTTCTGTGGGTTCGAGGAATAAACCCGTGTGGCTTTCGTCCGTGCAAGTAAGAGCTTTGATCCCCTCACTCGCGTGCGACGGATCGCCCGCCATTTTCGGCTGCGCGCCTTGAAATTTAAAACCGTTACGGCCATTCATCACCCTGCGATGTTAACTGTTCGGGCTGACAGCACAATATACAAAGTACACACAGTAATTATAAATCGTGCACAGTACACACAGTAATTATAAACCATGCACATAAAACACGCAGCAATTGTAAATCACGGGCGAAGTACACACAGTAATTATAAATCATCTACAGAGTAAACACAGTAATTATAAATCATGTACATAGTACACACATTTTTTTTTGTTTGCTTTGTTTTTTTTTGTATACAGGATCGAGGCTCATGAAAGAGCTAACATTTATCACACAAAAAAAAAAAATCAAACAGACACACAAAACATATAATAAGAGTGGAGGTAGACAAGATGGGGAGAGAAGGGGAAGTATACAAACAACATTTGAGAGCAGGGGCATCGGGAGATGTGTGGGAGGAGGAGGCGTGGTAAGGGGGTGGGGGTGTGAAGTATAAAACAAGGACAACAAGGACTTCCAGGAAACGAGTTGAATTTCAAAAAAGTGGATTTGGGGTGAAATTAGCGGGGGTAGAAAAGATCAAGGTTTTGGATAGGGGAAGATAAGAGATGGTGGTGAACAGCTGTTTTAAAGACCTGGAGGGAGGAGTGGGATTGAATAGAGTGAGGGAGTTTGTTTCAAAGGCGGGAGAAAAGAGGAATGAAGGAGTGAAGGTGAGCAGAGAGCCTAGATTTTGGCAGTTTAACCAGAAGAGGTTTGCAGGCGGATCTTGTGCGACCTAAAGGAATATTGGGGGGACAGAGCACAGAGAGAGCTGGGGGCGCAAGGCCGGAGAGGAGTCGGTGGAAGACAGAGACCACCAACCTGCCAGCGGTAAGTAAGTGAGATGCCCTCGGAGTTAGCTTCATCGCGGGAGATTCCGATGATTCTGAAAGTTTTGGTTTCAACAGCGTGAAGCTGAGCTAGGTGTGAGGCAGGAGCACCAGACCAGAGGGGAGAGCAGTATTCCATTGAGCTGCAGATGAAAGCCTTGTATGTGGTGAGGAGCTCAGGTGTGCCAAGGAAGGACTTCGCATGACGGAGGATGCCCAGTCGGCGACTGGCTTTGGAGGCCAGATTTAAAATGTGGTTTTCCCAGGAAAGATCATGGCAGATAGTGAGACCCAAAAGTTTGAGTGACAGAACTTCTTGGAGAGGATTGTTCAGAAAGTGGATGGGAGGGTTGTCCAGTCGGTCTTTTCGGAGAAACATCGTAAGAGTGTGAGATTTGTCAGGATTGAAAGACATGTTCCACTTGTTTGACCAGTATGTGATTTTGTCCAGGTCTGCAGAGAGTGAGGAGGCTGCAGACTGCCGATCTGAGGGACGAGGAATGGAGCGGCAGAGAGTGGAGTCATCAGCAAAGAGATAGAGAGGATTTTCAAGAGAGCCAGAGAGATCATTGATGAAGATCAGAAAAAGCACATGGCCCAGAACACTGCCTTGGGGAACTCCAGCCTGAACAGGAAGGGGAGATGAGAGAAACCCATTCAGGGCCACACGTTGACTACGACTGGAGAGGAAGTCCGAAAGCCATGCATGGAGATTTCCATGGATACCATAGGAGGACAGTTTGGTGAGCAGAGCTGGGCGCCAGACCGTATCGAAGGCACGTGATATGTCAAGGGAGACAGCTCTAATTTCCTGTTTGGCATTGATGACCTCCATCCATTGTTGAGACAGCAGAAGCAGCATGCCCAGAATAGAGTGACCTGGTCTGAAACCAAATTGATGATTAGAGATCAAGCCATTGGAGAAGAGGAAAGATTTGATATCCGAAGCAATGATGGATTCCATGACTTTGCTGATAATTGGGAGAAGGCTGATTGGTCTGTCGTTGCAAGGATCTGTTTTTGCACCTTTTTTGTGTAAAGTGGTGACGTTGGCTGATTTCCAAGCTGATAGCAGATGACCTTGAGCAAAAGGGGGTGAAGAGAACAGAGAGAGGGAGTGAAAGAGCTGCAGAGCAGGAATTTAGGACCCGTGGGCTGATGCCGTCAGGTCCAGTTGCAGAATCAGTCGAGGGCTGACAGAAACTTCTCCACCTTGTCAGGAGGAAAGGACACAGAGTCCGGGAGCAGCTCGGTATGACTGGGTAGGGTGGGGTGGGTACAGAGAGGGATGGGTTTGGGACACAAGATTTTGAGGCAAACACAGAGTTGAGGCATTCAGCTTTTTCACGTGCGGAGTCAGCTGTGCAGCCGTTTGAGGTCAGGGAGGGGATGGAGGGGGAACAAACACCAGAAACAGATTTGATCAGACGCCACCAGGATTTGGAAGAGGGAGACAGTTTTTGAGAGTTCGGTCTTGAGAGTGGAGAGATATTGTTTCCTGGCTCTCCTGAGGGTGGACACACACTTGTTTCGGGCTTTGTGAAAGGAAATTAGATTTCCTTCCATTGTATTTGCTTTCCAGGAGACGAAGGCAAGTTGTTTCTGGGCAACTGCCCCCCCCCCCCAAGATTCCGTGAACCATGGACGGGAGGAAGGGTATGACAACTGAAGACGCGATGGGATAAATCTGTGCATGAGAGAGAGCAATTTACTTTGGAAGAATTCCCAGGATGAGTTGATGTCAGAGGCGGTGGAGATGAGAGACCAGTCCAGATGATTGATGGCTCCTTGAAGACCGTGCCAGTTGGCCTGAGTGAAATGCCAGACTTGTCGACGCTGAGGAGGCTCTCTGAGAATGGTCACAGAGATGTCTACTTTAACAAGCACATGATCAGATGAGCCGATTGGAGCAGAAGAAGAGCAGCAGACATTTGCAGGGAAGTTAGTCAAAACCAAGTCCAGAAGAGAAGATGCTCCGTTGACTGAGATCCGGGTCGGGAAATTGACAGATTGTGTCAGTCCCAGTGAGTTGCAGAAGTGCTTTGCTGAGGAGCCATGGCTGGTCAGAGAGGTACCCACACCCAGCCAACTGGCATGGTGACAATTGAAATCACCACATATGAGGAAGAGAGAGTTGGGATGAGTAGATAGAAGTTGGTCCATATTATCAGACAGGGAGATGTAGATGGAGTCATCACTGTTTGGTGGACGGTACAACACACATATGAACAAAAGGTGGGAGTGAAGGGGAAGCCGGAGCCAGAGGTACTCCTGGGGGTGAGGTGGAGAGAGGGCAGTGCAGGGCGAGTGAGGAAGAGTTTTTGATAAAGATGGCAACCCCACCTCCAGCACGAGGCTCAGGTCTATCATACCGGAGGAGGGAGTAACCCGGAGAGGTATTAAGGAATCAGAGACATCATGAAGGAGGAAAGTTTGTTAAGCAGATCACGTCTGGTTTGGCAGAAGCAACCTGTGTGGAGAGATCAGTCAAGTTTGAGCGAAGGCCCCGGATGTTTGAGGTCCATACCGTTAATGAAGAGGAAGGGGGAGCATCGGATACAGAACAGGGGGGGGGGGGGGGAGAGGGGTAGGGTAAGATGTGGAAGAGGAGGAAGAGGTAGAGAGCTGTTGAAAGTGTGTCAGAGATTTCAGAATAGCTTGGAGAAAGGGAAGGATGGAGCGGACAAAAGGCTTGATGGTGATTGGGTGATTGGGTGAGGCACAGTGAGGTGTTATTTGAGGGGGGGTGGGGGGGGAGAGCGAGGAAGAAGGTTGGGGGAGATGGAGGTGAGAGTTGGACGGGGGAAGAAGTGGGGAGGATGCTTTGAGGAGGAGGGGTGAGAGGGGGGAAATGGAGAAAAAATGAGGGTGGGGAGATTGGAAGGGGAGGGGCTAGGGGGAGTTTATGAGGGGAGGGCTTCGGGGGAGTTTTGGAGGGAAGGGGCAAGGGGGAGATTTGAAAGGGATGGGTGATGGGGAAGATTTGGAGGGGAGGGGTGAGTTTGGATTTTAGAAAGTGTTGCACGATTAATGGGAAACGAACATTTATTGCAAAATGAGCTTCTTGTCACCTTCGAGTCAGATACGTTTAAGGACGCTGGTGACTGGTGAGTTCAGGGAATTTAGGAAAGAGGAATTGGAAGAGATGGAATTTTTTTTGGGGGAATTAATAGATTTGGTGAGCAAGTTGAAAGCAACCTTTTAAAGAAGAAGAAGAAAAAGGTGGTGTAATATACGACAGAATATAGCACTTCAGGGGAAAGTTTAAACATTTTTAAATTGAACAATAAAAACTATCTGGGGAAATGAGGGTGAAACACGTGGTCGAAGAACGAACGAACGAACGAATAAGAACAAAGAAGGAAATGTTTTTGGTTTTTGTTTGAGTTAAGATTTTAACAAGGAAGTATGGGGTGAAAAGACTGGGAAAAGCTGAGAATGAAAGTAATTGGACCACAATCGACCGCTGAGAGAAAACAAAGCCTCAAGGTAGGAAACAAGGTACTCGGCTGCAAAAAACGTGGCACAAAATAACCGACGATTTTTTATACAGGTATGAAAGTAAATACTGTAATTGTAAATCACTAGGGCATTGCCCGTACTATATCTATATCTAAAATTATATCCCCCCCCTTTATTTACATGAAATGGTTTGGTCCAAAGCGAACGGCTTGCGAGTACGGTGACAATCCCCCCCCTCTATTTACATGCAATGGTTTGGTCCAAAGCGAACGGCTTCCGGAGTTTGGTAAAGAAATCGCCATCGCGTGCACAAACGCGCAGGAAAGCGAATGAATCGCAAATTCGGTTTTATTAGTTTTAAAACATAGTTTAACGCCAACATAGTTTGCAAACGTGAAATAAATGAATACGCTCTCAAATGTGCCATCCGAGGCAGAGTGTGTCCTCCACGTTCGGCACACGCGATCGTTCGCTGCTCTCTGATTGGTTGAATCGTTTTTTGGACATAGCTCGGTAAGTAATTGTCCGATTAATATGAAACCTTGAAAAGGCACATCCTCGGGTCCCCAGCAATATACCTGGCAAGTTAAAAGTATATCGGACCCGTGGTTGTCGAGAAACAGCGGTCACAGACAAACAGACGTACAGACGTACAAACGTACAGACAGAGATTACTGGAATTATAGATAGATGTGCATAGTACACAGTAATTATAAATCAAGTACATAGTACACACAGCAAATATAAATCACAGACATAGCACATACATCACCTCAGCAAACTTCAAAGATTAATATTGTTTTGAATTTGGTGGAGCAATATGTAGAGCAGAGTAGATCTGAGTAGGTAACATGCTTCGAGATGTCGCGATAGGGAATCTACCTGTAATAAGTCATGTGTAGGTGTTTTGTCGGCTGAGATGTATGATTGTGAATCTACCGGGAGATTCGTGTGTTAAGTAGTGTAGGGAATAATGAGTAGAGCCCTTGTATGTCTCACCTGGTAGTCAAACCTTTGTCCATTATGGCACTGCAAACCACATAAACATTAGTTAGGACCTTTAGTACAACACTAAATGACGCCTCCCCCCCCCCCCCCCCCCCAACCCCCCCCGACATGACATGACTTGGGAAGAAATCAGGCGAGAACACTGCCACAATTGGCCGCCACCATTTGCACCTCCGAGAGGCCTCTACCCACCTCGCATAGCACGTGCTATAAGACAAGGACCACGGAGTAGGGGACGAGTTGGAGTGACGCAGTGGGCGTGCACAGGGGTGAGTCGGTGGAGGCTCTGATTGGCAGAGCAGTGCGCCAAAGCTGACGTCATCGGCTGGAGATATTAACAAGAGCCGGACGCCATTTCGAGACCAGAGTGAGGAGTGCGGATCTGATCAGGAGTTCGTTTTGAGGTGCGATCCTGACAGTCGAGTTCAGCACGAGTTGAGTGACATTCCTGGCGCAGTTGATCCAGAGCAGTTGGATTCCTGGCAGTGCAGTGCAGAGCCCGAGTCTGTTTTGAGCAGTTGGGTTTGAGACGCGGCAGGACTTTGGTCGGAGTCGACCCCGTGTGAAGCCGCAAGCCCTGCGTGGGATGCGTGGCGTTTGGAGCGAGGCCTTGTGGGACTTGGAGCGAAGGACCCTCGTGGTGTGCGGTCGGGTCGGTGTTGGACAGCAGCCAAGGAAGACGACGAGACAGCTAAGCCCGAGCTCCGCGTACATTTTACACCAAAAGACGTGTTTATTTCGTATTTCATCTCCCTTGTCCCCATCTCTGATATCTGTTGTGTGCGGGATCCCGATTTCGAATAGTTCATTACCGGCGCGTGCTTTTCAGTCTTTGCTTTTCCCAATAAACCCTTGCATTACTTTTTGTATATAATCTCTGGACGTAGTTTACCGGGTGATTGATTTGACAGTTAAGGCTGCGGGGATTTGCGCTGTTTCCCTCCATTCCGCGTGCATCGGTGTGTTAGATATTGGTATCCGCCATTGAGCTTCCGCCTCGGAGTTAAAGCTTTCGTGATCGGCATCCGCGATCGCCTGATATAAATTTCGGCGGTTGCGCGACAATATTGTGGAAAAGAGGCGAAGCTTATACAAGTTTTATTTTAAATCCATTTCCAATTTTTTTTTGATCAGTTGATAAAATGTGATTAATCGATTCAGGTCCGAATGTCACGTGTTCCTCTGATCTGTCGTAATTGTGTTGGGACCCCAAACCATTAATGGTCCAAACAGGTTCCACACCACTGGAAGCTGGAAGGATGGAAGTTGTACAATGAAATCTCTGGGTGGAAGTTGTACGTTTAAAACACTTGATGGAAGTTGTACATGTAATCTCTTGATGAAAGTTGCCCATTTAACCTCTTGATGGAAGTTGTACGGAATAATCTGTAATAATTTGGGTTTTTAATTGTGAATTATAATTGTTGTTTTGTTTTGCAGGGATTGTGGTTCCAAGGAGCATCTTGATCATCTTCACAATATTTCTTATCATGATCATCGTGGTGATGATTGTGTACATTGTGGTGAACAAGACACGAAATGCTAGATCTGATAATTCACTTAACGATTAACAATAACAACGTTAATTAATTAATTAATTATGCAATTATTTAACAATTAACAATTAATTAACAATTAATAACAATAACAAATTAATAACAAATTTAATTAATAATTAATAATTAATTATTATTAATAATTAATAATTAATAATTAATTAATTATTATTATTAATTATTATTATTATTAATATTATTAAATAATATTATTAATATATTTTATTATATATTTTATTATATATTATATATATATATATATATATATATATATATTATATATATATATATATATATATATATATATTATATATTATATATTTATTATATATTAAATTATAATATATTAATATATAATTAATAATAATAATATTAAATTATTATTAATAATTATTAATTATTAATTAAAAAATAATTATTAATTAAAAATTAATAATTAATTAATAATTATTAATTAATAATTAATTAATAATTAAAATTAATAACAAAATTAATAACAAATTAATAACAATTAATAATTAACAATTAACAATAACAATTAATTAACAATTGGGCTTCCGTTTCCGGTCTTGCTGGCGAGGGTTCGTTTATTCTCAGCTCTCCATGCTATCCATCGAAATCGAAGTTAAGTAATTATTCCCATTTGTATTTTCGTTATAACTATTTATTTTATGGTGTATATATCGTCTCCCGACGAAGATTTTCGGTGCAAATCTTTCATACCTGTATTGAAAATCGTGTTAATTCAGGTCGTGTTTTGAGGCCTTGTAGTTGTACAGTGAACACTGTACAACCTTGAGGCTTTGTTTTTCTCTCAACGGTCCGTGTTTTTTGTGATCCAATAACTTTCGTTCTCTGTTTTCCCAATCTTTTCACCCCATAGCCCTCTTCCTTGTGTAAATCACAACTCAAAAAAATCCAAAAAAAAAACATTTCCTTCTCTGTTCTCATTCGTTTATTCATTCTTATTCGTTCGTTCTTCGACCACGTGTTTCTCCCCCATTTCCCCAGATAGATTGTCAAATTTCAACTCGTTATTTTATCGTCCATGCGTTATTCTTTTGATTATAGTTACTTTTGGTTTGAATTTCCTGTAACTTGTAATTATTTAATCGTGTTCTGCTCCTCGTGTGTGGCCTTGTAGTTGTACCCCCGTCGGTGTTTGTTATCTTAATCGTGTTTTGCTTGGCTCTTAGTTTTTTTCCCTTCTACCCCGAACATAATACTCTGTCTAACGTTCTAAATCCCCACCTCCCCCCTCCCCCACCCCCAAAAACCAAACAAAAACAAAAAAAACCAAAAACATTTATTTTCCTTTCTCCACGTGTACTGTTGACTCATCCTGTATTTTCTGTCCAGGTGTGCTGTTCGCCCCGCCCCCATTAACTCCTTGCCATCCACCGTTTGCCCTTCACGTGACTCGTGGTGGTCCCTCTCGGCTCTCCCCCCGTTGGTATTTTTGTGCACATAAGATTGTTCACGGTTCTGTTTAAATATTATTTAAATATGTATAACCTTTCCCCTTCAGTGTTTTACTCAGTGGTATTTTACAACACGCTGTTTTTCTTCCTATTTAAAAGGCTTTTCTCAATTTCCTCTCCAACTCATTCCACCTCAAAAAAAAGAAATTCAATATCTTATACATCTCCCTCACTACATGGTCTAAATTCACATTCATTCCATCCCTCCTCCATCATTCTGAACCGGATTGCTAACTTGAAAATCACAACAAACCCAATTTGTTTTCAATGTTCGTCTTTCATTAATCATCCACTTTCTAAACTCCCCTCTTGCCCCTCCCATCCAAATCCCTCCCCTTGCACCTACACTCCTAAACTCCCCCCTTGCCCCGCCACTCTTAAACTCCCCCCCTACCCCTCCACTCCTGAACTCCCCCCTTGCCCTTCCACTCCTGAACTCCCCCCTTGCCCTTCCCCTCCTAAACTCCCCCCTCACTCCTCCCCTTCAAAACTCCCCCCCAACCCCTCCCATTCAAATCTCCCCCCATACCATTCCTCTCCAATTCTCCCTCCTCCCCCCTCCTCCTCAAAGCTGCCTCCTCCCCACTTCGTCTCCCTTCTATCTCATACCTCCACACCCCCCCCAACCTTCTTCTTTCCTCTGCCCCCCCTCAAACAACCCCTCTCTGTGCCTCATCCCTTCACCTTCAAACCTTTCATCCTCCTCATCCTTCCCTTTCTTGGAACTCTTCTGCAATCGCTGACACACTAACAACTGCTCTCCCTACCTCCCCCTCTCATCCTTCATCTTACCCTACTCCTCCCCTCCCCTGTCCTGTACCCGATGCTCCCCCTCTCTCTTCATTAACGGTATGGACCTCAAACATCCGGGGCCTTCGCTCAAACCTGACTGATCTCTCCATACAGGTTGCTTCTGACAATCCAGACTTGATCTGCTTAACAGAGACTTTCCTCCTTCAAGATGTCTCTGATTCCTTAATATCTCTTCCTGGTTACTCCCTCCTCCGGTATGATAGACCTGAGCCTCGGCCTGGTGGTGGGGTGGCTATCTTTATCAAAAACTCTCTTCCTCACTCTCCTTGCACTGCCCTCTCTCCTCCTCACCCCCAAGAGTACCTCTGGCTACGGCTTCCTCTCCGCTCCCACCTTTTGTTCATATGTGTTCTGTACCGTCCCCCAAACAGTGATGACTCCATCTACATTTCACTGTCTGACAACATGGACCAACTTCTATCCACTCATCCCAACTCTCTCTTCCTCATATGTGGTGACTTCAATTGTCATCATGCTACCTGGTTGGGTGTGGGTTCCTCTCTCACCAGTCATGGCACCTCAGCAAAGGACTTCTGTGACTCACTGGGATTGACACAATCTGTCAATTTCCCGACCCGGATCTCAGCCAATGGAGTATCTTCTCTTCTAGACTTGGTTATGACTAACTTCCCTGCTAATGTCTGCTGCTCTTCTTCTGCTCCAATCGGTTCTTCTGATCATGTGCTTGTCAAAGTGGACATCTCTCTGGCCATTCTCAGAGAGCCTCCTCAGCGTCGACGAGTCTGGCATTTCACTCAGGCCGACTGGGACGGTCTTCAAGCAGCCATCAATCGTCTGGATTGGTCTCCCATCTCCACTGCCTCTGACATCAATTCTTCCTGGGAATTCTTCCAAAGCAAACTGATCTCTCTCATGCACAGATTTATCCCATCTCGCCTTCAGTTGTCTTACCCTTCCTCCCGTCCATGGTACACTGAATCTTGTGGTGAGGCAGTTGCCCTGAAACAACTTGCCTTTGCCTCTTGGAAGGCTAATCCAACTGAAGGAAATCTCAGTTCCTTCCACCAAGCTCGGAACAAGTGTGTGTCTACCCTCAGGAGTGCCAGGAAGCACTATCTCTCCTCACTCAAGAATGAACTCTCAAACCTGTTTCCTTCCTCCAAATCCTGGTGGCGTCTGGTCAAATCCGTTTCTGGTGTTTGTTCCCCCTCCATCCCCTCCCTTACCTCAAATGGCCACACAGTTGACATCGCACGTGACAAAGCCGAATGCCTCAACTCTGTGTTTGCCTGAAAATCCTTAGTCCCAAACCCATCTCTCTCTGTTCCCACCTTTCCCAGTCGAACCAAACTGCTCCTGGACTCTGTGACCTTCTCTCCTGACAAGGTGGAGGAGTTTTTGTCAAACCTCGACTCTGATTCTGCAACTGGACCAGATGGCATCAGCCCACGGGTCCTAAAATCCTGCTCTGCCGCTCTATCTCACCCTCTCTCTGTTCTTTTCACCCAATCCTTTGCTCAAGGTCATCTGCCAGCATCCTGGAAATCAGCAAGCATTACCGCTTTACACAAAAAAGGTGCAAAAACAGATCCTTGCAACTACAGACCAATCAGCCTGCTCCCAATTATCAGCAAAGTCATGGAATCCATCATTGCTTCGGATATGAAATCTTTCCTCTTCTCCAATGGCTTGATCTCTGATCATCAATTTGGTTTCAGACCAGGTCACTCTACTCTGGACATGCTGCTTCTGCTGTCTCAACAATGGATGGAGGTCCTCAATGCCAAACAGGAAATCAGAGCTGTCTCCCTTGACATATCACGTGCCTTCGATACGGTCTGGCACCCAGCTCTGCTCACCAAACTCTCCTCCTATGGTATCCATGGAAATCTCCATGCATGGCTTGCGGACTTCCTCTCTGGTCGTAGTCAACGTGTGGCCCTGAATGGATTTCTCTCATCTCCCCTTCCCGTTCAGGCTGGAGTTCCCCAAGGCAGTGTGATGGGCCCTGTGCTTTTTCTGGTCTTTATCAATGATCTCTCCGACTCTCTGGAAAATCCTCTGTATCTCTTTGCTGATGACTCCACTCTCTGCCGCTCCATTCCTCTTCCCTCAGATCGGCAGTCTGCAGCCTCCTCACTCTCTGAAGACCTGGACAAAATCACAGACTGGTCAAACATGTGGAACTTGTCTTTCAATCCTGACAAATCTCACACTCTTACTATGTCTCTCCGAAAAGATCGACTGGACAACCCTCCCATCTACTTTCTCAACAATCCTCTCCAAGAAGTTCTGTCGCTCAAGCTTTTGGGTCTCACCATCTGCCATGATCTTTCTTGGGAAAACCACATTTCCAAGCTGGCCTCCAAAGCCAGTCGCCGACTGGGCATCCTCCGTCGTGCGAAGTCCTTCCTAGGCACACCTGAGCTCCTCACCACATACAAGGCTTTCATCCGCAGCTCAATGGAATACTGTTCTCCCCTATGGGCTGGTGCTCCTGCCTCACACCTGGCTCGGCTTCACGCTGTTGAATCCAAAGCTTTCAGAATCATTGGAATCTCCCGCGATGAAGCTATCTCTGAGGGCCTTTCACTCACTCACCGCAGGCAGGTAGGTGGTCTTTCTGTCTTCTACCGACTCCTCTCCGGCCTTGCTCCCCCAGCTCTCTCTGTGCTCTGTCCCCCAAATATTCCTACAGGTCGCACAAGATCTGCCAGCCACCCTCTGATGGTTAAACTGCCGAAATCTCGGCTCTCTGCTCACCTTCACTCTTTCATTCCTCTTTTCTCCCGCCTCTGGAACAAACTCCCACACTCACTTCAATCACACTCCTCCCTCCAGGTCTTCAAAACAGCTGTTCACCACCATCTCTTATCTTCCCCCATCCAAAACCTTGATCTTTTCTACCCCCACTAATTCACCCCAGATCCACCTTGTTTGAAATTCCAACTTCTTTCCTGGAAGTCTTGGCAGTGTCCATATGTTTTATACCTCTCCCACCCCCCCACCCCCTTCCCATGCCTCCCCCCCAAAGCCCTCTCCCTCCCACAGTTCTCTCGATGTCTCCATGTCTCTCGGTCCCTGCTCTCAAATGTTGTGTTTGTGTCCTTCCCCCTCTCTCCCCATCTTGTCTACCGCTCCCGATGTTATTTGTTTTGTGTGTCTGTCTTTCTGTGTGATTAATGTTCGCTCTTTCACGAGCCTCGATCTTGTATACAAAAAACAAACAAACAAACAAACAAAAAAATTAACAACAACAATAACAATAACAATTAACAATAATAATTAACAATAACAATAAACAATAACAATAACAATTAACAAAATAACAATAACAATTAACAATAACTTAACGATAACGAATTCACTTAACGATGAACCAGGTGGTCAAATCTTCTCAAAGTAATTTGTCCTGAAAGTGGCACAGAGAGAGGACTAGAGTAACAGCTTGAAATTTGAAAATGATGCAACGAACATTTAACCAAATTTCTAACTTTGAGTTGGTGTTGTCGTTGAGGGACAATGAAGAGAATTTTGTAAGTTAGAGAATAATTATATTTTGATAAAACCTTCATCAGTTCCATGAAAGTGAAATATTGTACACCAGGGAACCCTTAAATATCGTGGGGGTTACGTTCCTGGAAAATGCGTTTGTGCCACAACCGTTTCTCCTCGTGTGTATCATCTGGTATTAGGTATTAAGAACCGCAAAGGTATAAAGAACAAACCACTGTAATAAGAACTGTAATCACTTCAGTTACCATCAAACCTTACTGCAGCATATATAAATCACAATATAGTTACCTACAGTAATTCTAAGGTTAACTTAAACTGTAAGTAAGAGTAAAACTACTTTTAACTAGAGTACATCATTTTCACCTGGATCTGAGTGAGAATAATTCGTAATTTTCAAAATGTTACAATTTCACTTATTCTAAGTGGAAGTTTAAACCAAAGCATCCTTCCCTAAGCTTCCAGAGATGGGGAAGTGAACTTTTCTCACACTATATATATATAATTAATTAGTAAGGATGGGTGATTGATGAAGGTGATATTTTGTAACTTCCAGGAGATGAAGAAGAACTCAGGCAATGATCGTGTGAAACTGTGTAGAGCAGAATGTTTGTAAAACACTTTTTTTGGTTTACAAGATCGAGGCTCATGAAAGAGCTAATATTAATCACACAAAAAGTCAAACCAACACAAAAAACACAAAAAATAAGGGGAGCGGTAGATAAGATCGGGAGAGAGGGGGAAGGACACAAACATAACATTTGAGAGCAGGGATATCGGGAGAACTGAGGGAGGGAGAGGGCTTGGGGGGAAATGGGAGAGGTATAAAACATGTGGACACTGCAAGGACTTCCAGGAAAGAAGTTGGAAAGAACAACTCCTCATGATGCTGATATTGTTATTATTATTATTTAATATGTGCTTTGTTCCAATATTATGATTGTTTTTGTTATTTATTTTGAAATTAAAATGCCATACCATGGAAGGACCCATTAATCTGCTCTCTACACCTTAACATGGTGTGTGGTTACAACATGGGAATTCTTTCATATTATTTGTTAATTATCGTAATCAAGTCAAGAGGCCATGACAACAATTGTGGTGGATCGCATTCCACATCAGCTCCAGCTGAAATACATAAAAATTAACATGATACACATACCTCATCCATTTATAGTATTCACTTCCTGTTAAAAAAAAAAATCTGTTACTTTGCATTAAACGTGACTCATGAAAGCTGAACTCTGTTCTGGTACATCTGATTTATTGTGGACTATTTATTTAGGTCTCCAAGTAAAGGTGACCTTCATACGGATGTTCAACAAAAGGTGATTTTATTTAAACCACAGTAAGTATTTTTTTATTTACTTCACTCGTTTTGAACTGGGGGGTTTGGATTGGTTGTTTGATGGTTTTTGGGACTCGTACCTGAACCTTGGAATATTGCTGTTTCATGTTCATCAAAATGGACCAGTCCAAGGTGGTCCCGATTTCCCGATGTTTTACAAATACCTGAGATGAAACCTTCAGGTGCTTCGGAAGGATTTGATACTTTGAGGAACAAATGTACGAACTCAATTGATGGACCATTGCAAATTATAATAAATAAATAAATTTACCAAAATGGCGGATTTGGAGTAAAAATTTAATTCCATAAAACAAAACAATAATATAGTACATTGCTTAGATTGGGAATCTCATTTCACACCGATAGAAGATGATGCTCAGGATCTGGGAATCTCAAACGTCTCCCAACAAAAGGTCAAGGTAAAGGGGGTGCTCCTCTTCCTCCAGGTACGAGTTAATCCACCTGATGAACCCACAATCTTTGCTCTTGATAACCTACTTTGTGTGAACCCATCATGTTATCATGAGTATACTCACTTTACATCCTCTATGGGATTTAGTAAACTAACAATTGAAAGGTAACCGGTCAATGGATGGATGTGGGATCAACGAAGAGAACAAAAGTTTATCCTCTCGAGCAGCGAACTCTCATTAAATAGGTTCATGGAGTTTGTTTATTAATTAAATGTTTGTCGTATAATTGCAATTAGTCATTTTGATTTTCCTTCTATGCCTCATCATCCGAGAGCGTGAGGTTTTCTACGTTGTCCCGTCCTCCAACCACCAGCTCTGCAAGCTCTTCCTGATCAATCGTGGCCTTTACTTTCTTCGTCGCAGCATCTGAAAACCAAGAACAGAGATGAAGTTTGTCTCGGACAACACAGCATTTCTTACCTCAGAGGCAAACGTTGGTTTTTATGATCTTCCAAGAAAGCAGATACCTGGAGCCTGTTCTTTGTGGGCCCACATTTAATCACATGATCCCACATTATTTATTCAGTTATCACGTGACTTTCAGGGTTCCCTACACCAATACTCGGTTATTACAAGTT
The DNA here is from genome assembly GCF_964187855.1 of Myxine glutinosa. NCBI lineage: Eukaryota > Metazoa > Chordata > Myxini > Myxiniformes > Myxinidae > Myxine > Myxine glutinosa. Next base: position 12,865,358 of record NC_136261.1, on the reverse strand, counting down.
AAAACATCTCGTTCATAAACTCTAATCAAGCCCACTGGGCTAAAGGTTTGGTGACCATCTTGGATTTACAAAATAAAAATAATCAAATAACTAAAAACCATCAGAACTTCGGAACCAATTAGTCAAAAACTTCAGATGCATCATCGAAGGACCAGGTTAATTCAGGTTCACCAAAGAGAAGAATCACTAACATGGCCGGCAAGAGCCAATCAAAATAGACCATTATTCGACATTGATTAGTTGATGGATTTTGAAGTAGAAAACTGATATATTGTTTGACCAATTATGATTTGAACACCAGTTACCATTTACCGTGAAAAGTTGCCTAGCAACCAAGATAGCATCCATAGCAACACGGCACCCTAATGCCGATTGCGATTATAAAAGCAGATGTTTTGTTTTGTAGTTTTTTCAGTTTAAAAAATGTTCCTTTCAATTCAGGTGTGACTGGTTGAAAGTCCTGAGGGATTTTGAAATTCCAATTATATTTTACTCCTAATAATCAAAATAATTGCGTATTTGTGTGTACGTCCAACCCTCCCATCGTAATGTTCCCTCGATGTTTTAAAGTTACCCAGGTTCGTTTTGAGGCTCCTTTCTTACAAGTTTATAAAAAGGATGCGGAATTTGATAGAAAATCTACAAAATGTAACTTTGTAGTGAACAAGACTCACCGAGCACTTCATTTTCCTCCTCATCGGTGAGACTTCCATCGGAAGAATCACGTGATCCCTCCTCGTCATCGCTTTCTTTCCTTCGTTTGTCTGGTACGGGAAGAACAAAGGACCGCAGGAAATAAATATATTAAAATAAAAACAAATATCGAATAAAACATTAAAAAGGAGAAGGAAATGAGTACCAGGAGAGGAAGGTGCGACGAAATTACACGATCGCATCATGTTCAAAATGACGGAAATGAGACAAAGGAACCGGAAGTATTCCACACACCACCACATCTGAGTGGTTACATCGCGTTTCACTATTTTTCCCATGTGCGGTGGTTGATTCTTCATCACTTCACAACAGGAAATACAAACAAGGCAGCTGTCGATAGTTTCTACCTTTAGGTGACAAAGTCCCAACTTACCTTTCGGTACAAGGCCAACGTCATCATCATCATCATCACCATCATCATCATCATGTTCGTCATCAGATGGGAAAAGCTCACTGAACTCTTTCCGTTCCTTTTCCCCGGCTTTTTGGGGCTTCCTCCGTATTGAGGGGATACTTGTGTCATCAAGCTGGGAATGTGGGAAGATGGTGGAAAAAGGAGGATGGCAGAGGGGAACAAATTGAGGATATAAGGGAAAACAGGCAAGAGGGGGATGGGGATGGGTTAACAGTGGGGGCAGGGGAGTGTTAGCAAAGGTCGTTATGACGTCACTTCATAAATGTCGCTCACAAACGAGACAAGGTGAGCACAAAACAAAGGAAAACTGGATATTGTAATCTGCTCCATCCGTCTGTCACGCTAACTCCTCAAACGTTTGGGCAAAAATTCACCAAACATGGCAGTTGTGATCATCACATGGCAAGAGGATGCCAGAGCAGTATCATACTTGGCCCACCCACTGGGGTCAAAGGTCAAATACCAAAAAATGCGATTATGGGCACATTTTAAAATGAAACGTTACATATTTCATGCGTCCCCCAATGTTGATTGGATATTTAACCTTTTCTTGGATTTGATCACAGGGTCCATGCCCCAGGGATTGGGACTTTCGATCACGTGGGTCCAAAATGGAAAAAATGGTTTTCCCCAAAATCTGATACTGGGTCATTCCTGGTGGAACTTTTTGCGAACGGACAATAAAGTATGAAACGAAAACCCGAAAGGCGCATGATTGGTGAACTATTTCCTATCAGTACATATCCATAAAATAATGGATTCATCCTTGGAATGTAAAGATGGAAAACACAAGGCCAATGATGATGTTGGAAAAATCCTTGTTTTGTTCTTTGAGAGAAAATAAATAAACATGAAAACAATGTGATGACGCCACCAAGGTGTAGACCACACTTGGATCAGATCACCCCGGGAGTTCGGCCAACCCACTGCTCTCCATACATCCAGGCCAAGACCCTCATGCACCCCACTCCGACCTCCATTCCAAACATAAAATCCTGGCTGAGGATCCTCGCCCATCCCATAATCCCCCAGCTCACCCTTTCTTTGCCACTGATTTCCAGTTGAATCTCACGATCCCGAAGTTTCCTCCACAACTCGTAGTAACGCATGAGTGGTGTTTTCTGGGTCTTCATCTGCTCCTCCCAGGCATCCTGAAGGACAATGGGAAAATGAAAGGATGAAAGGGAAAAGCAAGGAATGATCAAAACATTACACAGCAAGGTGAGTAAGCTGCAAAACAATGACACCAATGGAAGCGATCGAGGCAGTCGTTACAGCATTCAAGAAACATACACAAGATATCCAGGTATCCAGGTACAACAAACGTTCAGACGGGACCACCTGGACATCCGATCGTCCCTCACCATGGACTGGGAATCCCCGAGCCGCCCATTCCGCCTGCGCGACAGGAAATTCGAATTTTCCTCGAGCTTTTCCAGGAGCTGGCGAACCTGCTTTTTGTACCTGCCAATCTTGCAGCTGGAAAGGAATCTTCGCAGCTGCACACGAGCAGGAAGCAGAGAAACAAAACTGGAGAAACGTCCATGAAACAGGAAATAGAGAGTTATCCTCAAAATGAGCAGCATGGTCAGCTTGTGAAATTGAACACGTGACAATGTTATGCTTGTTCACTTCAAAATAAAAACATCTATTCATTAAAATTCAACTTAACGAAGGAAAACAAGAATGACTGCACTGTGGGCACAACTTTCGACACTACATACTAAGGAAGCTGCTTGCTAACGGAACTCACTGAGGAAGCTGCTTGCTAAAGGAACACACTGAGGAAGCTGCATGCTAACGGAACTCACTGAGGAAGCTGCTTGCTAACGGAACACACTGAGGAAGCTGCTTGCTAACGGAACTCACCGAGGAAGCTGCTTGCTAATGGAACACACTGAGGAAGCTGCGTGCTAACGGAACTCACCGAGGAAGCTGCTTGCTAACGGAACTCACTGAGGAAGCTGCTTGCTAACGGAACACACCGAGGAAGCTGCTTGCTAACGGAACTCACTGAGGAAGCTGCTTGCTGACGGAACACACTGAGGAAGCTGCTTGCTAACGGAACACACTGAGGAAGCTGCTTGCTAACGGAACTCACTGAGGAAGCTGCTTGCTAACGGAACACATTGAGGAAGCTGCTTGCTAACGGAACTCACCGAGGAAGCTGCTTGCTAATGGAACACACTGAGGAAGCTGCGTGCTAACGGAACTCACTGAGGAAGCTGCTTGCTAACGGAACTCACCGAGGAAGCTGCTTGCTAACGGAACTCACTGAGGAAGCTGCTTGCTAACGGAACACACTGAGGAAGCTGCTTGCTAACGGAACACACTGAGGAAGCTGCTTGCTAATGGAACACACTGAGGAAGCTGCTTGCTAATGGAACTCACTGAGGAAGCTGTTTGCCAATTGGGACATTTGTGGAGAAAGTCGGAGACGATCATCTTCAGACATTTAAAATATCGTCCTTGATGTGGAACATCGCGAATAAAACATAAATGCCAAGCAATCCAATGTCGTGACAAAAATAGGACAGCGGGTCCTGAAGCGCACCTGGATCAAGAGCAACAGTCACTCAAACTCCCCACAGACCCCGATATTTTTAATGCCGTGAACAATGAACATACTTTGGTACATCATGGGCGATGAAGTTTGTGATGAGGTTCCATTGAAATAGTGTGTGCAGTTTTGGAGAAGAGAGCAAATACCTATTTAGAGGGTGAGGTGGGGGTAGGGGGGTAAATCCCTCCCCCCTGTAGACACCCTTAATGAGCGCAGAGTTTGGTCAATACCCCCCTCCCCCTTCATGAGGCATCAGATATGAAGATTGTGGCAAAGTTTAAGCGAAATCGTTTGTTTGGTTCAAGCGATAATGACTGAAGTGTTTACAGACTCACTGATTGACTGACTCACTCACTCACTCACTGACTTACCTACACACACTGCGAAATTACATAAGCTCACCGGACTAAAGTGCAGTTGCGCACCCCGAGTACACTCACCTTCTCGATACCTGAGATGATTTTGCCTTCAGTGCTCAACTTCGCGCACAGACGAAGCAAACTCAAACGGATCAGGGATTTCGACACCGGAAGCACCGCCGCCTTGAATCGTTGTTTTTGTTTCGCCGTTTATCGTTTCATGATTTTACCATTTAAATGACATCTTGGAGAATACACATTCCATATTACATCACCTGCTTTATTTTATAGAGTTGCATTTAATACAGGTGTATTTTTGAGAGAAGCTAAATACAATCAATGCACCGTCAATCTCCGGGTTCAAGGTGTGATTTACATTCCACAGCATGAGCAGCAGTTATCGCGATAATAAATCTAAAGCACGATTATCGCCCAGCACCAATTATATATATATTGTTACGGACACGGCTCAAGATGTTGCTTGACCGAGCGGAATGGCCGCCGTGTTCGCACAGTTTACCCGATTACCCCCAACTCACCCAATTCCACTCGAACGTTGGCCAAATCGCGGTACGCTAAATCAATGATGGAAAGGACACAACGACTGGGATAAATGAAACGACACAAGGGGTACAGTTCTCAAGACCTCCGGAGGAGGATATAATTAGTGGTGGAGAAAAGGGGTAGATTACAAGGTAGAGTGAGGTAAAAGACACAGAAGAGATAGGCACTTAGATACAATCTTATCTATCCCAGACAGACCACAGACAAACGGAACAAGACTGACTTACACAGGGATTGATGGCAGGGAAGGACAGGTCGGTTGATAGCACAAGGTGCACCTTGGCTCAGGGACAGGATAAAGCACGGTCCAGTCCAGAGATGCGGGGGGGTGTCACAGCGCTCGGAGGTGGCGTCCTTCTCTCTCCAAGCTCAGCGCGCATTTGACGTCACCTCCCTCTTCCTGCGCATGCTCAGCGGGGAGTGACACGCCCTCGGCTCGTTGGCTCCGCCCCAGATGGGATCGGTCCGCCGCTTCTATTGGGTGCGGGGGTTACCGGGCTCCGCCCTTGACGAGGAGCTGACAGCGAGCCCCTACTTGGTAACCCCGTCGAGCACATGTTCGATGGCGGCTCGTTGGAAAGGCCTGGTGCCCTCCCAACACCCCCTACCAACCAAGCCGGAGTGAGGACGCGCACTCCCCGCGCCGCCGCCGTTGTTGTTGTTGTTGTTGTTGTTGCTGAACCGTGAGGAAGAGCTGCGGGGAGGTATTGGGAGGTCCTAAACTTCCTAACGGTGCCATACAATCACATTCTGGTGCAACGAAGTCAGAATTAATGGAAACGAGTCCTTAACTGACATAGACTAAGAATAACTAGCAAGATGTCCTATAGTTGTCTACGTGAGATGCGGTGGACCTGGATGCGACATTTAATGGGGGAAATAGGGGGAGGTCGGGTCTACAGAGTGTTGTTTACAGAAAATGGGACTAGGGAATGGGGGTTTGGGGATAGTTGGGAAGTATTGAGGAAATAGGGGAATATTTACAAGCGGATATGGATGGATGCAAATCCCATATCCGCAACAATATATTTTTTTTTTCCACCTCTGTCCTCTCGACTTCCTCATCTATGCTGTCGAAGGTATTTAATAACATTCATCTCCGATGGTCTTCATTGTTTGGGTTCAATATCAATTACGAATCTGACGGACAGCTGGGTCTGGCTTTGTGGGGCAAATAGTGCAGCCACTCCGAGCAGGAGCGTCAGGAAAGGTCTATTTATCCTCTGTGGGATATAGATTGCAGTAGATCTTGGCTCGACCCTCAAGAACGTCAGGGTGTGTTCAGTCAGGGTTTTATATCTCTTTCCTCAGTTTTGTCGTCTCTTTCTCTTCCGCCCCTTCTGCTCCCTCTGTGGTAATAAACCTTTTTTCATAAAACTCTGTACGAAGGCATTCCATGTACAGCATTTGCCATGAAGCCTGACTGAATTGGCTTAAAATCTGGTTATGGCCAATTCGGTTATGCACATTTAACGCGCATACATTGCGCCATTCAAAAATTACCTCACGCAAATTTTTTTAAGGGAGGCACGTACGGGCTCACTAAAAATTTAACATTCCATCCAAAAAAAGCCAATGGAAATCTGATGCAGCAAAGCCGGGCAATGTAGAATCAGCAGAGGTGCACAGGCCTAATGCTAGGCCCAGCAGGAAACAAGACGGCGGCTACATCATTTCATCTGGGAACAATGGTGGGAGGAGTTAAGCCACAGATGTGGGTGTGGTCCGGCGACTGTCCAAACAATGGGTGCACATTTCAAAAATCGACCCCCACCAACAACTATCGGGTAACACCTTTGCACGTTGGTTGTACCCTCCAACGCAAGTCGGGGGCCAAACCTTCCTCGTTCTTCCCTAATGGGGGCAGCACGGTCACGGTCAGAGTGCCGAACAGTCCCCATGGACCAGCCCTCCCTCTCTTTCTATGTAGCTCTGTCGTGGCCCTGACTTTGTGAAGGTGGGGGTACACCATGCTGGAAGTGGGGGATCTCTGGGTCACTTCTGTGAGATCGATTGGCTGTCTCCATGCTGCGGGCTTGTTCGAGATAACTGTCCTGGGCTATACAACAGCAACAACAGCAATGCGAAGCTCTTGTAGTCACATGTAAAATACATAAATATCAACCAGGCAAAGGACATGCCACCCATTGTGACGGTGTTGCAGCCCAACACGAGCCCTGCATGAAGCAGGTGCGAACACAGATGAGCAGAAACCACATTTGATGAAAGCTACCGGTTTGGATTCCGTCCTGGTCAAGGAAACCCGGAGGTGTTTCTTCGGGTGATGCAGTAGTGGATAGAGGGCCCGACCCTCAAACAACATAGCATTGACTTTTGGAACGTCATGGAGTCGGTTACATCGAGGCAGACTTTAATCCCGGTGTAGACAAGTGTTTGACAAACGGACAATACAAGTAGACACGAAAGAAGGGTGGGACTACCTGTATTGTGATGGGCAGGATGAGTTCGGTGAAGGAGATTGAGTACGCGTGAGGAATCAGAGACTCCATGATGAGATCATACAATTGATCGAGCAGTCCATCCTTGATGAAGGACAAGCCATAAAACATTTAATGCACAATAATCGAGAATACGTTCATCCTTAAATAAATTAATTAAATACACGATCCTAATGTACATGCGGACCGGCCTTGACGCGTACACCGAGCCATTTACTTTGGTTACAAAAGGGGATCAACATCACTTTCCTGGTTCTCAATAAGCAAACAAACAACTAAAACAAAGCAAATCACTCAGATTATCAAATCGGACCCGACCTCATGGATACGTCCTCCAATAAACAGCAGCGTGAGAATGCCGAGGTACACAAAATCTCACCCGGAAGGCTTTCTCCTGAAGGTTCGCCTTGGATAGCTTGAGAGTGACGGAGAAGTTGATGGGCCGAACAGAGACGCGACTCGGACGCCTGTTAAAATCCGTATCCTCAAAAACCTTTGGGTACAGGGGAAGGGTAAGGGGTGTGTGCACATGGTGCCCAAAATGGCCTTCATCACTCAGTCCTCAAAGTAATAGAGTTGAATTATAAAGGCAATTAAAATAATGGGGTATCGGACCGCTGGAAAAGAGATGGAGACAACTCAGATACACAGGAGATGAGGATTATGGGATACCTCCATGAGGAAGGGTAGAGTAGGAATGAAGATCCCGGTACTTGCAGTGAGCAGGTTTAGGGCACGGACACAGTGGAAGCGCAGTGGGTAGTACCGGGCCGTGGGTATGAGCCTACGACACACACAAATGGATGTCCAAGTGGAGGCACACAGACGTGTGCATCAAAAGCAGCATGGATATTGACGTCGTAGTCAGACAAGCCAATGGGAATCGATAAAAAGGAAACAAAATAATTATTGCATTAGCACAATACGATTTAAAATCCCCAAAAATGGAGGAAAAGTATCAATTTCGTATTTTAATGAAACCATCGCTAGGCAGGCCTATTTGATAACCTTTTGGTGTCGTACTCCTGCTTGGGTAATGGAGAAATACCAATAACAAGTAAAGTTAAGGTGGGGGTTAGGGTTATTATCCTAAGGTGGGGGTTAAGTTAAGGTGGGGGTTAGGTTAAGGTTATATTATTAGGTTAGTAAAGTTAAGGTGGTTATCCATTAGCTTCTCTTATTCCTATCGTTTTATATTCCCTCCATTTCTCCTTTGCCCCCCATTCTTGATTCTGCATGGACTAAGGCTCATTGGAGTTGATTTTTTTTCTTTTAATCCGAGACGAGCCGTTAATTTTGGGGGAAGTAACTTCCCAGAGCACTCAAGGTGCACAAATGGAATCTGGAAAGAAATCTATACCCCACCGCTCCACGGAGTGCCAACATATCGTTGTACGTCCAGTCGTCCATGCTCCATCCTCCTTCACCGAAATGCTGAGCGTCGAGAAAGGAAGCAGCACACGGCATTTTAAAATTATTTGAGAGAACTCGACCGGGGGCTAAATTGAAACATAACCATTGACGCTCCTGATCTCCACTCCACATCCTTCATCTGCTTATTGTCCTCTTCTCTTTCCCTGTCCACCTGCCCTGACGTATCATGCCTTTATTTCCATTCTTTGCGGTACATCATCTGTCTCTTCCCTCATTGGTGTGTTGGCCTCATCCTTCATTCATTCAGCTCTTTCGGGAGTCCAAATCTCAGAAAATAAAGCTGAAAATGGAAAGGTCGTCCACGTCCGCTTAGTATTCAGACTTATACCGTATACTAAACATGACGAAAACAGCGAAAAGAAAATACAAAAAAAATAAAATAATAATAATAATAATAATACGGTTTTAGGCGACCTTGACCTTTTTACCTCAAAAACAATCGGCTTCTAGATTTGGGTTGGTGACCCAATATGCTAATTCTTAAAATTTCAGGTCATGTGGATGAAAATTTACTATTTCATATGACGCTGACCATTTGACCAAATTATTAATTTGTCTTTTCCACGTTCCCATAAAGCTTCGATGAACATTTGATGACAAAGGCTCAAATGGTAAAAAACAAGTTATGGACTGGACAGACAGACAGACACACACACACACACACACACACACACACAGACACAGACACAGACACAGACACACACAGACAAAGACACACACAGACAAAGACACACACACACACACAAAGACACACACACACACACACAAAGACACACACACACAAAGACACACACACACACACACACAGACAAAGACAAAGACACACACACACAGACAAAGACAAAGACACACACACACACACAAAGACACACACACACACAGACAAAGACACACACAGACAAAGACACACACAGACAAAGACACACACAGACAAAGACACACACAGACAAAGACACACACAGACAAAGACACACACAGACACACACACACACACACACACACACACACACACACACACACACACACACACACACACACACACACACACACACACACACACACACACACACACACACACACAAAACCCTGTCACCGCTGAGTGGGGGAAGGCCTAATAACGTCAGACGTCAGTGGGATGAAGTGATTGATACAATTTAAATGCCAAAATGAACATTCACAGACACACAGGCCCCAATCATGGCTCCCATCCCCCAAACCCAACAGTTTCCTTACCTTACCGTGCCACAGATCACTTGCACCAGAGGGTACACGAGAGGTTGCAGCGCCACCTGTTCGTACAGAGCGCTGAGGACACGGCTCCAGAGTTCCAAACAATGTATGAACTGCCAGTTGTACACCGCCTGGAGATTTTCCTGTACACAGGTGATCCACGATCAGTCACACTGTGCTCTCACTACGACCCTATGCCTCACATTTACCTGCATACAAGATTACCAAGTTTACGTACTCACACGATATAGAATTGGAGGACAGGTGGACTTAACCATTTATTGATCACTCACTTGTTCAATGAAACAGCTACCTGGATGAAAGGTAGTTTGTGTGAATGAATGAATGAATGAATGATCGTTTTAAGGCCATTTTCCCCGCTAGAGCGGGGGTTAGCCTCACCATCAAGTTTGTGTATGGTACTTTATTAGCTATCGCTGTCCCATAACTGCCAGGCAGTGTTTCACCAAGGGGTGAAATTTCCATGTCATGTGCTACTCCAGGCAGATAAAGGACATTGGGTCACCTGATACATGGCGACAGATAAAGGGAGAACGTCGTTAATGGGTGTGTGCACGCACACCTTACCCGTTTGCGCACGACGGTGGCGTTGCGCAGGTGGATGGCGAGCTGGCGGATGTAGAGAAACGCGTGTGGGTACGCAGCGTTGGGGTTCAACCCACAAACCTCAGCGAATGAGCGCTGCATGAAGCCAATGACGGGCATAGAATCTGGGGAGGTGAACTTGACATTCCGCACGTATCCCAAGTACATGATCTGGGGGCAGAACGAGGATAGAGGAGTTATGATCACCATCAAGCTCTTCAGTACAAGTTGATAACTAATCATAATAATGTCAACAACAGTGTACAACAAGGCCTTCATTGTAACTGCCAAAAAGTGCAGTTCCCTGCTCTGGCCTGGTGCTTCCCCCTCTTATCACCCTGGTGATGGTGGATTCCAACAATCTGAAATATTTGAATCTTTTAGCAGGAGGCCAGGGTCTTCTTCTGGGCCAATGCAGGAAGGTTGGTGACCCCTTTGTCTCTTACTCTCAAATTATCTAAGACTGGATCATTCAACCAATTCTTCATTCCATCCATCCCCAGCTGTCAAGTAACACGTACTCTTGCCGAAACCAAAGACAGTTACTCCCCCCTCTACCCCAACCGCATATCCAAGCTTGAAGTGCACTCGCCATTGCTTCACCCCACTTTACCTCATATTTGTCAACTTGTGGGGCCTCGTACTCTTGCCTAGAAACCTTAAAAGCTGCTGCCTAATCACAACACCATGGGTTCTACAAAACCCACTCGTGACCTTTTCTATAATTGTTGACCTCCTACCTCCTAAATTTTCCTTCGCGTTACTCTTTCTCATACTTTTGTGCAAATTTGATCAGCTGATTCCCTCCATCCTGCTGTCAGTCTGTTAACACCTGCTAAATAAATAAATAAATAAACATCCTCCAGTGCGTGGAAGGTCGGAAGAGGGTCAGGGAGTGGTATTCAGGATTGCAAAGCAGATAGCGAAAGAGAGGTGTGATGTGATGGGGGTGAGTTGCTTGAAGGATGAAGTGGGACAAATCGTTGTGGACCCAGATGGAATTAAAGGAAGATGGAAGAGATATATGGAAATGCTGTTGAATACAGAGAATGAATGGGACGGCAACATCGAAAGCAACCCAGTTTTAGGACCGGCAGAGAAGATAACCGAGAAGGAAGTTGAGGAAGCGATAAAAGCAATGAAGAGTGGAAAAGCGGGAGGGCCGACGGGAGTTGTGGGAGATATGTTGAAGGCAGCGGGAAGTTGGGGTGTGAAGAGAATGACAGATATCTGTAATCTGGCGGTGAAAGAAGGCCGCATTCCAGTGGTTTGGGAACTGAGTACCCTCGTCCCTCTACACAAGGGGAAGGGTGGCCCTCTGGACTGTGGCTCGTACCGAGCGATCAAGTTATTGGAGCATGGAATGAAGGTATTGGAAAGGGTGTTGGAGAGGAGGATAAGGAAGAAAGTGAAGATCGACGAAATGCAGTTTGGATTGATGCCAGGAAGAGGAACGACAGACGCGCTTTTTATTGTAAGGCAGTTGCAGGAGAAGTACATGGAGAAGAGGAAGAAGTTGTTTCTTAGGTTTGTTGATCTGGAGAAAGCATTCGATAGGGTTCCATGTGAAGTAGTGACATGGGCATTGAGGAAGTTAGGAGTGGAGGAATGGTTGATCAGAGTGGTGATGCAATGTACAAAAGAGCGCGCACAGCTGTAAGGACGAAGTACGGGAACAGTGGTGAGTTTGAGGTGAAGGTGGGAGTGCATCAGGGGTCGGTACTAAGTCCACTACTATTTGTAGCTGTGATGGAGGTGCTGGCTCAGAATGTAAAGGAGGGTTTGCCGTGGGAGTTGTTGTATGCAGATGATCTGGTGTTGATTGCAGAAAGTATGGATGGACTGAAGGAGAAGTTGAGCAAGTGGAAGGAATGTATGGAGACAAAAGGTCTGAAGGTGAATATCGGAAAGTTGAAGGTGATGGCAAGTGGTAAAGCATGTGGTGAGGTGGAAAGAACTGGGAAGTGGCCGTGCGCTGTGTGCAGGAAGGGTGTCGGAGTGAACTCCATTCGATGTACAATGTGCACTGAGTGGGTTCATCAAAAATGTAGTGGTTTGAGAGGGTCATTAACCAGTGTAGCAGCTACATTCAAGTGTAAGGTGTGCACAGAAGCAGCTGCAGATGGAGGAAATGTTGAGTTGGATCTTGGAGATGGCGTGTCATTAACCAGTGTAGCAGCTACATTCAAGTGTAAGGTGTGCACAGAAGCAGCTGCAGATGGAGGAAATGTTGAGTTGGATCTTGGAGATGGCGTGAAGCTGGAAGGTGTGAAAAAGTTTTGCTACCTAAGAGGCATGCTGAATGGAGAAGGTGGATCAGACTCGGCAACGGTTGCAAGAGTGAGATGTGCATGGAAGAAGTTTCGGGAACTGAGTGGCGTGCTGACGAGGAGGCGAGCGTCGTTGAAGCTGAAGGGAAAGGTGTATGCTGCATGTGTGAGAAGTGTTATGATTTATGGGAGCGAGACATGGGTAATGAACGTAGAGCAGCAGCGAAGGCTGGAAAGGGTGGAGACGCGAATGGTTCGGTGGATGTGTGGAGTATCGTTGAGAGAGAGGAAGACAAATGATGAATTGCGAAAGATGATGGGAATAGAGCCTGTGATGGATGCTGTGAAGAGAAACAGTTTGAGATGGTTTGATCATGTGTTGAGGAAGGATGAAAGTGACTGGTGGAGAAGAGTGATGGAAATGAATGAAGAAGGAAGTGGAGGACGGGGAAGACCGAGAAAGACTTGGCTAAAGGTGGTGGAAGAAGAAATGCGGGCAAGGGGGTTAACAAGGAGAGCTGCAGAAAATATGGCAAAATGGAGTAGATTGTCATGGGGACCGCAAGGCTGACCCCCGCTCTTGCAGGGAAAATGGCCTTAAAATGCCTGTTGTTGTTGTTGTTGTTTCTCCAGTGCGTGGCTTGGCCAGGGTGCCGCCGTGCAGCACATGGAGACGGTGTTGGGAGTGAAAAGTGTACAATAATCGATCAATCAAAACATAAAAAATACCGTCATGTACTCACTATTGTGCCCAAATATCAACTTCCTAGCTCAAAGGATGGCTGAGATATCGTCTGGACAAACGAGAAAAAAACAAGAAACCGGAGTGAAAACAGAGTACTCCCTTTCAGCGCGCGTCATCGCCAGGCCCCCTTCAGAGCCCGGCGATGACATCATGCGGCACCTGCAGATGGAATAGGAAAGGAGTGGTGTACAATTCCATTTTAGCTTTGGAAAGAAATCGAATTCGATGAACAATGGACCTGCTTTGTGGATCCGTTTTCTCTATACCTGGATCACCTCCAAAGGACCCGATAACACCCAAACTCAGGAGCAATGAGAAAGGTACTCTCTCTTAAGGCAAAGAAACTCGCACACACGAGGTGCTACCTTGATAATGGAAGCAAGGTACAGGTCCTGTCGCTCCCGGCAGACTCTATTTAGCACCAGGAAGGCGACGACCCTCGCCGTGTCGGCACCTTCACTCCATACCCTCACCATGTGCTGAAAAATAAATAAAACCACATTGAACAAAACAGTCAACAGTATCAGAATTGCCCACAGGTGCGACAAGCCATGCTGATGCAATGGAGAGAAATACAACAAAAAATATTCAACCCCCTTCACCTCCCCCCCCACATGCACCATCCATACACAATTATCGTCCCCAAGATAAATTCGGTCCAACTAATAGGGTCTCGGCTACGATTAGCGATGAGACTCAAACACCTTACCTGGTTACTATTCACGGATCCACCTGCCCAAATTATTCAAAGATAAACTAAAGTGGAACACGAGTGCTCGTTGTGTTATTTAAACATGTTGTGTGCATGTTAATAAACAAATCAATGTCATTACCCGCATCACCAAAGGTAGACGGAGGTTGTGCTTCACCCCGTCTGTTTGCGAGCAGGATATCTCAAAAGGTTATGGACGGATTCAGACGAAACTTGGTGGACAGGTTTGGTGCGCGACAAGGACAAATTGATTTGATTTCAGCGAAGACCCGAATCCAGATCCAGATCCAACAAATTTTAGTGATTCTTCACCATCAAGTGATGGGGCTAAAAACAATATATAGGACGATATCTCAAAAAGTTACGGACGGATTATGAAGAATCTTGGTGGACGAGTTGGGTAGGTGACAAGAACAAGCCGATTTGATTTTGGTTCAGGTCCGGATCCAGATCCGGCCTATCAGTGGGATACTAAACGTAAACTGTTCAACCTGGCAGAGGTATGTGCTCTACCGAGTGCCGTTCTCGTTGTTTAAATGTTGCATTGTGCATTGTGTGAGATGCTCGTAAACTCCATTTAAAGTTTAAAATCCCCTTCCTTGTACGAAGCCATATGACACCCAGCGCAGGTATGAACATGGTGGATATTCACGATACCTTTTATCGGACTGTTGTTCCTCCCAAACCAACAATAGTTCCGCTTTCCAGCATACCTTCAGTAACTGCCGTGAAATCTTTGGGAAGCACAGGAAGTACGGCACGAGCTGGCGGATGTGTCGCAAGACGGCACAAACCACCGTGCCCTCCGACAGCGCCGCCAAGAGCTGAGGAGACCAGATCACGTGCTGATGAAATCTCGAAGCAAATAACGATAAAGCTCTTGCTTCAACTACGGACAAATCACCATTTACTGTCGTACATTCAAAACCAAGTGACGTCTCCACAAATTAGTAGAAAGCAAAAAATCATTTTAGTGCTCGGAGAAACAGCAAATCAGGACCAACAGACTCTCTCCTCCGTGAATGGGCTCACCTGAAGCACATCACCCAGGTAGGTGCGAACGTCGTGCCGGACTCCTTTCCAACGCGTGGTGGACGAGGGTAGTACGAGCCTGCAGCAAATCAACAAATTGCAGGTAAGAGTTTAAATACTTTTATACAAATAATGTACTGTAAAACCCCGACATTCGTGGATTCGACATTCGCGGTTCATGAAATGTGAGATACTTAATACATTCACGGCCCTGTGCTTCATGTATTCGTGGTTTTTCATGGGATTAAAAAAAAAATTCTCTTATGAATCATGAACTACCAGGAACCTTTCCATCCCCCTTTTTCCCATTGAAACAATGCCCCGACATTCGCGAATCTACATTCATGGCATTTTTCAGGAACGTATCTCCCACAAATGCCGGGGTACTACAGTACAAGAATATTACAAATATTTTAGTGGAGGGTGCGGGAGCCGGGAGGGTCGGGGTGGGGAGGAATCCTGATGGGTGTGGGGTGTGAGGGGAACCCGGAAGGGTGTCGGGCAGCGGGGAGAGGAGTGGCGTGAAAGGGGGCGGAACAAGGGAGAAGCTGCGAGTGGGTGAGACGAGGCGGAAGCTGAGTGGGGAAGGTTCTGATAAGCATGTCAGTATTTGGAGTCAAAACAGAGAAAGATGAAGCCAAGGAGCTGAGGCATAGACGACTAGGTTGGACTTTAAAGGGGACACAAATTCAACACAACTTTGTGCGGTTTGGCACAGAAAATTGGATGAAAACCCAAAAAGAATGAAAATCAAACTGTAAAACACAACTTATCTCGAACAGAAAAACGCAACACAAGAGTAATTCTTTATAATTACCAATGGAACAGTAAATTGGATTTGAAAACCAGAGCTGTTCATACAATTCTTCCATGTTTAATGATACCATCGCTGTTCATGATAATCGTCCATCGTCTTATTTTAAGGGAAAAAATTGAAACAGATTTTGATTTTGTTAAAATCCCCATATCCATTGTAAGAGCAATCAATGGCACATGTTGGGGCGGTCATGACAATGTCACACCGATTCACAGTACACGTTGCATAATGGTACAACTCACTCTTTTGGATAGATGTCACAAACATTTCAGCAACAAGCACCCATGCCCCCTTCCCCCCACCTCCGGCTCCCCCCAAAAACATTTTTTCTCTTTCTATAAACTAGTAATAGGTGTCCACAACCATCCTTGACCATGTCGTGGAACGTCGGATGAGGCCCTCACCTTTTCACCTTGATTCGCTTTTTAATTTATTTTCTTCATGAACAATAGACACGAAACTGTCAACAAAAGAGCACCTACCCATGAAGAATTTTTTTAAACAAAGTTACATGCTGATTGGATGAAAAATGCAGCCGGCATTCCAAAAAGGCCGTTTTCTGCAGGCGTGGGTTGCAGGGTGTTTCACACATCAGGAATAAAGACCTCGACCTTGCTTCGCTCGGCCTCAGCCAAATTTAAAAAGTGCGTCAAAATGGATTCAAATGTTGTGGATTGCAAAGCCAAAACAAACTTGGTACGATGGCCTTCAGTCTTGAACCTCAGCAACGCATCAAGGGTGGGCTGGAAATCTCGCAGGCAGAAGAGAATGAGGGAGTTGAACACTGCGCAGGGAGAGAATATAAAAATATTCGGTTAAAGTTCAATTTGCTTCAAAATTAGAATAACAACATGAACTACTCACAGGAAAAATTGCTGTAAAATAATCCCTCCCCCGCCACCCCCGGTGATTCACAGGAAGGGCGATTCATCATCGTGTGTGCCGTCCATTGGATGGACGAGAAACTGGCGTCCCCCGTCTGCCATCATTAGTTGGTGGACGTTAAAGATCCCACGGTATACTTCGCCAAGAGAGGCGAGTCATCACCGGAACCATGAAAAAATTACTAATTCCACCTCTGACTTCCTGTGTTGGAGGGACGACCCGTCGGGGATTGTAACCCCAGCCCACAAACTGCTTCGGCAGAACCGACGTTCTGTATCGAGAATTTTACAAAGAATAAAACATGTAGAGTAGGTCGGTAACGCTTTGGATATAGTAAAGGTTAGCCTGTGTAATTACCATTATTAATTACTCGGCATTTTTTTTATTTCCCAGACGGATTTCATCAAAAAGGTAACAGGTTGAACTTCACAAACATTTTGTTCGATTCACCTGAACATTTGCCCGGGGTCATCTCCATCTGCTTCCTTGGGGTACCCTCAAGCAACATTTGGTTGGTTTTGGTTCAGTAGTTTTTGAAGTATATATAAACAAATAAATAAATAAACAAGAAATATACACAAAGAATTAAGTTAAGCACCCCTACACAACGAATTAAGGTAAGCACCCCCTAATATATATTCTTTGTGTATATGTATACATTGGCATATATTCTAAGGTATGTGAGATCAAATAATGATTGGTATGACATTAGCAATTATCCATTGATGAAATGCAGATACACAGGGTCTATGAGACGTAGGGTTGAGTCAGTGATCCGATCACGTGGGTCCTACACACGTTATTGACGCAAAGATCGCTAGAGGTCTTCTCAGAACAATGACTGTACGTTAGAAAACATAAACGTCATCCACACTGTCCGTGATGGACCTATAGCTCCATACTTAAATTGAGGTGCAAATATGCCTAAAATTCCCAAAAAATTTCACCTTAAATTATTCAGAATAAAATATTGAAAACGGCATGATTGTTATGTTTTTATGTGACCATAATATCACTTCTCCAGAAAATATAGCAATATCATGGGTATATTACACTGTTTTGACGACAACAAACTTGTAATGTGCGAGGTTGTAAAAAAACGGGGGGGGGTGCTTAACTTAATTCTTTGTGTATATGTCGTGCATAGCACAATACTTGCGAAATCCCTAAAATAGGTTGTTGGCCTATGATGACCTCAAAAATAATTGGTGGTTGAATTCAATGACCAGATATGCAAATCCTGTGAAATTTCAAGTCAATCGGATGAAAATTTAGTATTTTAGAAATTTGCCCTATGTTGACGTTTTTGCCTAAGTTGACCTAAAATAAAATTGGTGGTCGAATTCACCAAATAAAATTGGTGGTTGAATTCAGTGACTATATATGCAAATCCTCTTCAAATTTCAAGTCAATCAGATGAAAATTGAGGATTTTAGAAATTTGATAAATTTGGTGATCTTTGGCCTATGTTGACCCCAAAAACAATGGGCTTCTTACATATGACCAACTCCATCATTTGGTGAAGTTTCGTGAAGATCGGTTGAAAATTGTGACAGGTAGGCGACTGACATACAGACAAACAGACAGACGTCAGACAGACAGACAGAATCACGCACACGACCAACCAATATCCTTGAAAAATCTTCGATTTCTGCAAGTAACAGACAAAAAATGTAAACAAGACAGATCGTCTAACAACCGCATCCCCTGCTGGAGAAATTTCATACCAAACGGATCAAGATCAAGTTATACTTGTCGATTCATGACGTCATATTGGAGGCACCTATGACATCATCATTAGCATATCTTATTCCCCATGGGGAGTACTTTACAAGCCAGCTTTCAATTTTTTCCATGGAGCGGTTTTGGAGAAAGAGGTGCAAAGTTTTTCGGTGTTCTAAGATGCCACCCATACCATGTGACCTATGGATGTCATGATTATCTTCTTTTTTAATAGACAGGAAGAGCAGCTCCTATGGTGAAAATTCCATGTGAATCAGACCAACGGTTGCAGAGAAAATGAATTTTAAAGGGAATAAACCCGAAAAAAGCCAGCGGAAGAGCCGACAAACATACATACACACATACAGACAGCCAAAGACTGTTCTAGATGGCATTGCCCAACGGGCTACGCCATAAAAACAAATCTACAATTTCACTTTTATACATGAAGTGGCAGGACAGACACAGACAAACCTCCTTTATAAGGAGTACAGATCATCAAAGTTTGGCCTTGATAACAACATGCACAGACACACAGACAGGCACGGAATGACGAGACTACAAAAATTATAAAACATTAATCATCTCTTGGACATGAAACACATTTAAGACACAAACATTTGGTTACATTAGACATCAAATTACCTTAAGATTATTGAGCCCGTAGGCCTCGCCAAAACATGTCACATACAACCTTAATATCCGACAGATTAAGTGCAGACCACCGATCAATAAGAAGTTGTCTCGATTCACTAATCCTAACTACCTGTTATTTTCTTTCTGCAACAATAACCAAACCACAAGAGAATACATCAATCTCGTCCGATGGAGAAGGTAATTTTGATCATCGATATTGGTACATAAAATCAAAAAAAGACAAATACTCAGCGGCGTCCGCACCCCAGTCTCGAGTACACGAGTGGGTACAAAGCAAAAGTTGAACGAGGTTACAAAACCACGCATTTCAATTACAACAGGTTATTAGAACAGTTGAAAGAGGTTGAAAGAGGTGACAGTGAGGGAGGCATTAAAAGAGAGGCTGAGTATGGTAGATGATGATGTGGTTGAGCTTGAAAGTGGTTGGATGTCAATGAAAGATAGTCTGTTGGGAGCCGTTGGTGAGATGTGGATGGACAAAAGGACCACCGAGGCACTCGGAAACATGGTGGTGGGATGATGAAGTTGGAAAGAGGATTGACGAGAAGAGGAAGGAGTTCAAGGAGTGGCAGAAGGCGAAGGGTACGGGAGCAGAAACAGCAGAGCATGAAAGTTATAAGGCAGCCAAGAAGGCTGCAAAGAAAGAGGGAGCAAAGGCGCAGGAGGCATGCAGGAAAATGTTCGGAGAACGCTTGGATTTGGAAGAGGGTCAGAGAGCGGTATTCAGGATTGCAAAGCAGATAGCGAGAGAGAGGTGTGATGTGATGGGGGTGAGTTGCTTGAAGGATGAAGTGGGACAAATCGTTGTGGACCCAGATGGAATTAAAGGAAGATGGAAGAGATATATGGAAATACTGTTGAATGCAGAGAATGAATGGGATGGCAACATAGAGAGTAACCCAGTTTTAGGACCGGCAGAGAAGATAACCGAGAAGGAAGTTGAAGCGATTAAAGCAATGAAGAGTAGAAAAGCGGGAGGGCCGACGGGAGTTGTGGGAGATATGTTGAAGGCAGCGGGAAATTGGGGTGTGAAGAGAATGACAGAGATCTGCAATCTGGTGGTGAAAGAAGGCCGCATTCCAGTGGATTGGGAACTGAGTACCCTCATCCCTCTATACAAGGGGAAAGGTGACCCTCTGGACTGTGGCTCGTATCGAGCGATAAAGTTATTGGAGCATGGAATGAAGGTATTGGAAAGGGTGTTGGAGAGGAGGATCAGGAAGAAAGTGAAGATTGACGAAATGCAGTTTGGATTTATGCCAGGAAGAGGAACGACAGACACGCTTTTTATTGTGAGGCAGTTGCAGGAGAAGTACATGGAGCAGAGGAAGAAGTTGTTTCTTGTGTTTGTTGATCTGGAGAAAGCATTCGATAGGGTTCCACGTGAAGTATTGACATGGGCATTGAGGAATTTAGGAGTGGAGGAATGGTTGATCAGAGTAGTGATGGCAATGTACAAAAGAGCGCGCACAGCTGTAAGGACGAAGGACGGGAACAGTGGTGAGTTTGAGGTGAAAGTGGGAGTACATCAGGGGTCGGTACTAAGTCCACTACTATTTGTAGCTGTGATGGAGGTGCTGGCTCGGAACGTAAAGGAGGGTTTACCCTGGGAGTTGTTGTATGCAGATGATCTGGTGTTGATTGCAGAAAGTATGGATGGACTGAAGGAGAAGATGAACAAGTGGAAGGAATGTATGGAGACGAAAGGTCTGAAGGTGAATATCGGAAAAACAAAGGTGATGGCAAGTGGTAAAGCATGTGGTGAGGTGGAAAGAACTGGGAAGTGGCCATGTGCTTTGTGCAGGAAGGGTGTCGGAGTGAACTCAATTCAATGTACAATGTGCGCTGAGTGGGTTCATCAAAAATGCAGTGGTTTGAGAGGGTCATTAACCAGTGTGGCAGCTACATTCAAGTGTAAGGTGTGCACAGAGGGAGCTGCAGATGGAGGAAATGTTGAGTTGCATCTTGGAGACGGCGTCAAGCTGGAAGGTGTGAAAACATTTTGTTACCTAGGAGACATGCTGAATGGAGAAGGTGGATCAGACTCGGCAACGGTTGCTGGAGTGAGATGTGCATGGAAGAAGTTTCGGGAACTGAGTGGCGTGCTGACGAGGAGGTGAGTGTCGTTGAAGCTGAAGGGAAAGGTGTATGCTGCATGTGTGAGAAGTGTTATGATTTATGGGAGCGAGACATGGGTAATGAACGTAGAGCAGCAACGAAGGTTGGAAAGGGTGGAAATGCGAATGGTTCGACGGATGTGCGGAGTATCGTTGAGAGAGAGGAAGACAAATGATGAATTGCGAAAGATGATGGGAAGAGAGACTGTGATTGATGCTGTGAAGAGGAACAGGTTGAGATGGTTTGGTCATGTGTTGAGGAAGGATGAAAGTAACTGGTTGAGAAGAGTGATGGAAATGAATGTGGAAGGAAGTAGAGGACGGGGAAGACCGAGAAAGACTTGGCTGAAGATGGTCGAAGAAGAAATGCGGGCAAGGGGGTTAACAAGGGGAGATGCAGAAAATAGGGCAAAATGGAGAAGATTGTCATGGGGACCGTAGGGCTAACCCCTGCTCTAGCAGGGAAAATGGCCTTTAAAATGCATGTTGTATTAGAACCGTGGCTGAGTGTGCACAAAATAGCAAATACAAGACAGTTTTTTGATACTAAATACTTCATAACAAGTGACACTTTGGGTGGATGAACCAGATTTAACAAACAAGTTCCTTGTTACCCTAGTCAGAGGAGAGGGTGTTACGTTTTGCTCCATTTGTTTGTCTGTCCACACAGAACACAAGTATTGTATGAATTACATTCGACCCTTCAGAATCCTAAGACCCTTTCCACCTATAAGACCGATTAAGACCACGCAGACCCTTAAGACTCCTAAGACCCATTAGAACCCGAACACCCTTTAAGACCGATAACACCCTTAAGATCCTCGAGAACCCTAACACCCTTTAAGATCCCCAAGATTCTTAAGACCCCTTCCCCCTTCCCTCAGACCTTTTAAGATCCCCAAGACCTCCAAGGATCCCTAAGACCCTTTATACCCATAAGAACCTTTATAACCCGAAGCCCCTGATACATCCTTTAGAGCTCTCAGACCTTGAAGACCCTTTAGATCATTTTAGACCCTTGAGAACCACAAAGACCCTTGGACTCTTTTCAACCATCCAGACCTTTTAATACCCTGTAGACCCATTTGACATTGAGATCATTTTTAGACGTTTTAAGATCCTTTGAGCCATTTCCCACCCTTTAAACCTTAAATTACACCCTTTAAACCTCTTCAACCTTTTAAGACACTTCAGACACTTGAGACCATTTCCATCCTTTAGATCCATTGATACCTTTCAACCCTTTGACCTTTCCACAATTACAACGAGACAATTTAAACCTTTCATTTGAAATAAACAAACTTTGAGTATATCCTTCCATGTATTTCCCACACAAAATAAGTCACTTCCTTGTCAAACCTTGTTCAATACATCAGACACATCGATTTGTTTTGATCATCTCATTTATTTAACGATATGCAAGACCTGCTTTTCATTCAATTGGATTTCTACGAGGAGACAATAATTAAAATAGATGATTTTTTCATTCATTTTTAAAAGTTTTACTTACTTATTTTCAAGAGTATATATCTATATATATATATACAGTGGAACCTTGACTTACGAGTGCCCCAACTTACGAGTTTTTCGAGATACGAGCCGTCGCTCGGGCGGTTTATTGCTTTGAGATGCGAGCCGAGATCCGAGTTACGAGCTTTCGCCACCCGGTCACGTGGTTATCTTGCCGTTCAAGTACGTATCTCTGTCGTATAGCGCTGCATTTTTTTTTTCGCATTTTGGTTATTTCGAGTTCACGCCGCCAGGTGGGTTCTGGTCACGTGGTTATCTTGCCGTTCAAGTACAGTACGTATCTCTGTCGTATAGCGATGCATTTTAGTTTTCGCATTTTGGTTATTTCGAGTTTACGCCGCCAGGTAGGTTCTGGTCACGTGGTTATCTTGCCGTTCAAGTACAGTACGTATCTCTGTCGTATAGCGATGCATTTTAGTTTTCGCATTTTGGTTATTTCGAGTTTACGCCGCCAGGTAGGTTCTGGTCACGTGGTTATCTTGCCGTTCAAGTACAGTACGTATCTCTGTCGTATAGCGATGCATTTTAGTTTTCGCATTTTGGTTATTTCGGAAAATTTCATGTTCATGTCGAACATTTCATGTTCATGTTCATGTTTTCATGTTCATGCCATGCCACAACTTGTTCAGAGTGCCGGCGATAGCTCGCCTTCTCTTTGTGGAAAACACGGTGAGATCCTTAACATCCAACAACTAATGGGACGCAAACGGGGCGCCCAGTTTAGCGGTACACACATTGATGAATCACCCTGCCTGTGATTCACCCATGACAGGTTATAGCTGGGTCGGGATTCAAACCCAGGCTGGACAGTTTAGACTTTAGAGTCAAGTGTGCGTACCTCCAGTCCAGGCCATCCTGCCAACTTGTATGCTGCATACAGGTGAAATATAAAGCGCGAGATATTTTTATATATACTGTATATTTAAAAAAAAATTGGTGTGGTTTTTGGCGGGCTGGAACGGATTAATAGCATTTCAATGCATTTTAATGGGGAAATTTGATTTGAGATACGAGCAATTTGAGTTACGAGCTCGGTCACGGAACGAATTAAACTCGTAAGTCAAGGTTCCACTATATATATATATATTTTTTTGTATAAAAGATCGAGGCTCGTGAAAGAGCTAACATTAATCACACAAAAAGTCAAACCGACACATAAAACACAAAATAAGGGGAGCGGTAGACAAGATTGGGAGAGAGGGGGAAGGACACAAACAACTTTTGAGAGCAGGGACATCGAGAGAACTGTGGGAGGGAGAGGGCTTGGGGGGAGGTGGGAGAGGTATAAAACATGTGGACACTGCAAGGACTTCCAGGAAAGAAGTTGGAATTTCAAAAAAAGTGGATCTGGGGTGAATTAGCGGGGGTAGAAAAGATCAAGGTTTTGGATGGGGGAAGATAGGAGATGGCGGTGAACAGCTGTTTTAAAGACCTGGAGGGCGGAGTGGGATTGAAGAGAGTGAGGGAGTTTGTTCCAGAGGCGGGAGAAAAGAGGAATGAAAGAGTGAAGGTGAGCAGAGAGCCTAGATTTTGGCAGTGTTACGGATTCGTCACTTCCATTGTTGTGGTTTTCATCAACTGTAAGCATTTTTGATTCCATGTACTATTATTGTTGTCGTTTAAGGGAAATAGAGGTTACTATTTTCAAAAGGTAAAAAAGTCAATGTTTTAAAATGAAACCGGAACCGGACGACGACGAAGAAGAAGAGGAGGAAGAGAAGGCGGAGCGAGTGAGTTCAACAAGAAAGCCGAGCTGCTTCGAGGTCTGGAGCGAACGATTGGCGAACGAGAGGCAGGAGTGAACTTTGGGTTTCCCAGGCAAGGGATTCCTGCGACAGAGTTGTTATCGCTGTGACAGATCAACCTGCGTGTCAGGTTTTGCGGTTGATTCTGAGGAGAATCATCGTCGTGCCGTTACGCCTCGAGAACGGGCCGTCAGCCATTTTGACTCGCGCGCTTTGCGCATCGCTCAAGGTTTTTCGCCTCGCTTTAATCATCGTCACCGCATTCAGACGTGGATCTGGTGTGTGTGTGTGTGTGTGTGTGTAACGTGGCTTTTGAGTGGGAGGTCTGCGGTTCGCCGATTGGGAGCCGTCGGGCGTCCATACCTGAAGGTGTGATTTCCCCGTCGCTTCTCGAGGACACCTTCGCCCATCTTTGGCAGGGTAACTGCCAACCGAACGGGATTCTGGTCTCGATTGTACATTGTTCTGACGATCGCTGGAGCGGATCGACTTTGGCTTGAAACAGGAATCAACTTTGGCTTGAAGCTGGGAATAGAGACATTGGGAATGTTCTTCTTTTCGCTCACTTGGAGCACAGTGAGTTATATTGTACGAACCTGATGGTACCATCATAGGAAATATATATTGGTTGTACAATTGATTACTATTGTTTTTGTGTTGTTATTCTTGTGTGACCTTTTTTTTTTTTTTTTTTTTGTATACAAGATTGAGGCTCGTGAAAGCTAACATTAATCACACAAAAAGACAAACCGACACACAAAACACAAAAAACAAGGGGAGCGGCAGACAAGATGGGGAGAGAGGGGGAAGGACACAAAAGAGAGGGGGAAGAGGGGGAAGGACACAAACACAACATTTGAGAGCAGGGACATCGGGAGGACTTGGGGAGAGGTGGGAGAGGATTAAAACATATGAACACTGCAAGGACTCTGGGGTGAATTACCGGGGGTAGAAAAGATCAAGGTTTTCGATGGGGGAAGATAAGAGATGGTGGTGAACAGCTGTTTTAAAGACCTGGAGGGAGGAGTGGGATTGAAGGGAGTGGGGGAGTTTGTTCCACAGGCGGGAGAAAAGGGGAATGAAAGAGTGAAGGTGAGCAGAGAGCCTAGACTTTGGCAGTTTAACCATAAGAGGGTTGCAGGCAGATCTTGTGCGACCTGAAGGAATATTGGGGGGGACAGAGCACAGAGAGAGCTGAGGGAGCAAGGCCGGAGAGGAGTCGGTAGAAGACAGAAAGACCACCAACCTGCCTGCGGTGAGTGAGTGAAAGGCCCTCGGTGTTGACTACATCGCAGGAGATTCCAATGATTCTGAAAGCTTTGGCCTCAACAGCGTGAAGCCGAGCAAGGTGTGAGGCAGGAGCAGACCTTAATACAATATTTGTTTGTTGGTAACAATTGGTGTGGTTTCACCATTGATCTTTGACACAGAATAACACGTCTTTCTGCCGTGACTGCTCTCGGGGCTCGGAGGTACACCGTGACCAGGGTTTGGGGAGGAGCACGTAACAGCAGCTTAACCATAAGAGGGTTGCTGGCAGATCTTGTGCGACCTTTAGGAATATTTGGGGGACAGAGCACAGAGAGCTGGGGGAGCAAGGCCGGAGAGGAGTCGGTAAAAGACAGAAAGACCACCAACCTGCCTGCGGTGAGTAAGTGAAAGGCCCTCGGAGATAGCTTCATGGCGGGAGATTCCAATGATTCTGAAAGCTTTGGTTTCAACAGCGTGAAGCCGAGCTAGGTGTGAGGCAGGAGCACCAGCCCAGAGGGGGGAACAGTATTCCATTGAGCTGCGGATGAAAGCCTTGTATGTGGTGAGGAGCTCAGGTGTGCCAAGGAAGGACTTCGCATGAAGGAGGATGCCCAGTCGGCGACTGGCTTTGGAGACCAGCTTGGAAATGTGGTTTTCCCAAGAAAAATCATGGCAGACAGTGAGACCCAAAAGCTTGAGCGACAGAACTTCTTGGAGAGGATTACTGAGAAAGTAGATGGGAGGGTTTTCCAGTCGGTCTTTTCGGAGAGACATAGTAAAGCATTCTTATAGCATTGAGCATTCTTCGTCTATATTTAGAATAGTTTTTAGAATTCCGGACAAAAAAATAAAATAAAATAAAACACACACAAAACAAATGTTCCCCTTGCTCTACTTGGCAAAATTATACTTTTCAGTGCAATTACATTTTTTGCACGCACCCCCCCCCCCCCCCCCCCCCACCCTAAAATCATGGATCCACGCCTCGTGAGTCACGGCTTAACAAACTTTCAAACTGATCAGTCGTTGTGACTGTTCATTACAAGACCAAACCTAATCATGAACATCAACAACATGTATTCAAAGCGAATGTCATCATATCCTCCATGTGCAAGACAGCACCCACGGTGTCGGAGCTCGTGTTCAAAATCTTTCTGTAAAGCTATTAAATGTTCCCTACTGGATTGTTTTTATATCAAAAAGGTAATCTGCCTTTCGACGAGTCTCAAAACACGTGGGTAGATAAAATAATTTTAAAAATCCCCCCCCACCCCCTGACTCACCTGAGCTACCCTCGACCTTGAACCTGGAGGCCAATTTAGCATCCTCGTCGTCCTGTGTATTCGCCACGGCGGCGCCAAATGCGCCAACCACGTCATGTAGCAACGCTTGTGTGAGGCCCACCTGGACGTGCATGCAAAATTTGCTTTGAAAAGTTATAGAACTAGAACTTTCCATTCTTCAAAATAATTTCAAATGACATTTAAATAAATAAATAAATAAATAAAACTTTGGTCATCGTTTTGGCACAAAAATAAATAAATATTTAGAGTTGACCAATTTCTTTTTGAGTACGTTTTGTACCATCCACGGACCTCCAAGATGCAATATCATGTAAACCTCAACATTCCAGATTTGCATTTTTTGAAAATTAATCAGACAAAAAATTGTGGTAGTGCAATTAATTAAAAAGAGGCAAACGATTGGTGTGATAGACGATGAATAAAATAGACGATGACGATGTGTGAATGAATGTGATCGATGAATAACCCGCTATATTAAATGAATAGGATGTGGATAAAGGCACGATTGGCAAAATGGACTCCTCCCCTGTCCACATTTCCTTGTAAATTGCACGTTTATTTAGATTGTGCCGTTGTCGTCGTTTCGCCACAATCAGGCTGCTCGAAGAGGCCCGCGGCACAAACATAGCCGACCAGTCTCCTGGGAGCGACCCAGAGATCCCTCACATCGAATAATTTGTGCTGTTGCCATCATGGAGACACGCGCAGTCATGCATAATGTGTTTTATTGTGTGTGGTGCGGCCTGGCAGAGGTTGCAGGTGTCATCAAGTCTATGTTTGTATTGTAAAAGCTGTGGGTGGTGTCCACAGCGGAGATGTGAAAGGTGAACATGATCAGACTTGGGGAGAATTTCTCTGTATCGTCGATGGGTGGAGGTTTAGTGCCCAAGATATTGTTTGGTCCAAGGTTGTTGATTTGGGTCCAGGTTGATGATTTGTGCCAAGGTTGCTGATTTGTGCCCAGGTTGCCGATTTGGGCCCAGGTTGCCGATTTGGGCCCAGGATGCCGATTTGTGCCCAGGATGCCGATTTGTGCCCAGGATGCCGATTTGTGCCCAGGATGCCGATTTGTGCCCAGGATGCCGATTTGTGCCCAGGTTGCCGATTTGGGCCCAGGATGCCGATTTGTGCCCAGGTTGCCGATTTGTGCCCAGGATGCCGATTTGGGCCCAGGATGCCGATTTGGGGCCCAGGATGCCGATTTGGGCCCAGGATGCCGATTTGGGCCCAGGATGCCGATTTGGGGCCCAGGATGCCGATTTGGGCCCAGGATGCCGATTTGGGCCCAGGATGCCGATTTGGGCCCAGGATGCCAATTTGTGCCCAGGATGCCGATTTGGGGCCCAGGATGCCGATTTGGGCCCAGGATGCCGATTTGGGCCCAGGATGCCGATTTGTGCCCAGGTTGCCGATTTGGGCCCAGGATGCCGATTTGGGCCCAGGATGCCGATTTGGGCCCAGGTTCCTGATTTGGGTCCAGGTTGATGATTTGGGTCCAGGTTGATGATTTGGGTCCAGGTTGATGATTTGGGTCCAGGTTGACGATTTGGTTCCAGGTTGCTGATTTGTGCCCAGGATGCTGATTTGTGCCCAGGTTGCTGATTTGGGCCCAGGATGCCAAGTTTATGGTGATGTATTTACGGATGCTTGTTTTGTAGTTGTCGTTGATCGGTGGGTGGATGTTTTGAAGGATGTCATCGTGATGTAATCTTAATTTTTGATTTTTCGGGGCAACCTTTAGTCGGTTGATGATGAGCCAGGTTTGTCGGGTGCTGACGAAGGGTTGAAGTTGTGCTGTGGTAGTATTGATGTCGCTCTGGGTAGAGGCAATGGTTATGTTGTCCGTATATGAGGCTATTTGTACTGTATGTTCTTGGGTGAGTTTGGAATGCCGTGAATGTACAGATTAAAGAGCGTGGGAGAGAGGACCGAGCCTTGAGGGATTCCGTTAAGAAAGTATCGTGTGCGTGATGACTGATGACCTGCCATTAAAAGTTACGCATCACTGTCTGGATGACGAGTAGTCGGCCAGCCAGCACTTGGTGTTGTTGTGCATGTTTGTATCGAGTATTTCCTTGCGGGCAAGAGATTCGGGATGGCGTGACACGTTTTTGTTCATGTCTGTTGTCGTGAGAAGTGTTTTTTGATGGTTTTCTAATGTTGAAACAATCTGTTTCGTGTGGGGTTTGTGAGGAGAGATGGACTGGAGTGGTTTAGTTTGATTCTGAGCTGGGAGAGTGCATGGGATGTGAGTGCAGTTATTAGGCACTCTAACTTTGGAGGGTGTGCAAAGTAATGTCATAGAGCTGTAGAAGGCCTGATCAATCCTAACGAACTAGACAGTCCACTCAGACAATTATGAAAACACACGAGGGGTTATTTATTTATTTCCTAAACATCATTTTAAAGTCAAAATTTTTGGTAACACTTTTAAAAATCTTCAATAACGGAGGAGAATGAAGATTTAAAAACATGTATAATTAAGAGGTTACGTAAGACGTGGTCAGAATACATATCCTGTGGGACAACCAAGGGGGGGCCTTTGGGCTTCAGGACACCACACGAACAACATGAAACAGAATTTTGTATTAAAAAACCGGATGTTTTAAGAACGATCGCCTCTTCCGTTCAGAGTGGCTTTGCAAAGAAAATCAAACAGACCATGGCAGCACTCCTCCACCGGTCCACCCGAGTCGTCGTGACGATGATCTGCGATTTCTGGGACACCTTTGGCTTCTCTTCCTCATTCACGTCATCGTTTTCAGAGTCACTCGGCTCCTGCGAAATGGGATCCATCGTGGATCAAACCAAAGACGATAACAGCACCGATGACGGAAGTGTTTTCACCAAATTTTCGGGTGTGTGATCCGTATTACGAAAGGGAAATAATCAGAACGAGTACAAACATATTTCACAGGTTCCAAACTACCTCGAGCTGCTCAGGGGGCTTGTGGACCCCAGATTCACTGTCATCGGAGTCATCCGCACCCTCCTCAGGACCAAAGTCCAGCAAAGTACTGTCGTTCTTCTGCAGGAAGTTGTAGAACTCGGGGTCGGAGGACTTCAGCTGCTCCAATTGCTTGGCATGTTCACGTGCCTCACCCTCATCACCCTCTTCTTCCTTTGTACGACGTTTTGATGGAACCGACAAAGATGATTTGGTACCATCCTTCTTCTTATTCTTTTTCCTCAAAATACCCCTGTTTATATCAGATTAAAGGACAAAGGGAGATATTACAACACTGAATAGAGGGGCAAGCATCATGATAAGCAACTGTACACCATAGGATGAGGGATATATATATACATTAAAGATTAACGTGCACTTCAAATTGACACATTTCATGCATTTGATATTGTGGTTTAAGCTCCCGGTAACTGAAAGCAAATTACTACAACTGCACATTATACCCTCATGACTTTCAATGAGAGTTTGAACCCTCACCACCAGCACCACCACAACCACCACCTTCCCCCAACCTCCACATTATAAAAGACCATGATTCTGACCCTCAAAGTCACCCCTACTAACCTGAGTACACTCGCCAGATTTAGTCGAGTTTGGTCAAAAACTGAAGGAACTCACCAAACAAACAAGTAAACAATTTGCACTATTAACACCAGAAGCACCCGTACCTGCTCCCTACGGGAGGACTAGGGACTTGTTATTATCCTTTTTCAAATGTCCAATTCAGAATACCTGTCGAAAATACCTATCGCTGCCTAATTCAAAACACCTCACTGTACTTAAAAACGTCGGTTACACTATCCAAAGTTACAGAATGCCTTATGCTGGCACTCACAAACACTCACATCCCACTCTCGCACACCCATCTGGATTCAAACTAAGCCACTCCACTACCACTCCTCACAAACCCCACACATAACACCTTTGGTGGCTTAAACAGGAGAAAACCGTCAAAATATTGTTGCGAATATGGAATTTGGCCTCCATATCCGCTTGTAAATATTCCCCTATTTTCTCCAATACTCCCCAACTTTCCCCAATCCCCCATTCCCTAGTCCCATTGCATGTAAACAACAATCAGTAGAGCCGACCTTCCCCTTATTCCCCCATTAAATGTCGTGCCCAGGTCCACCGCACCACACGTAGACAACTTTCGGACATCTTCCTAGTTATTCTTATTCTATGTCAGTTAAGGCCTCGTTTCCATTAATTATGACTCTTCGTTGCACCAGAATGTGATTATATGGCATCAGTAGTGAGTTTAGGACCTTTCCCATACCTCCTCCCATCTTCTTCCCCAAACAACAACAATAACAACTACAACAACAATTACAACTACAACTACGACTACAACAACAGAGGGGCGGGGAGTGTGCGTCCTCACACCGGCTCGGTTACCCGCCATGACCATGCGCTCCACGGCGTTACCCCGAAGGGGCTGGCTGTCAGCTCCTCGTCAGGGGCGGAGCCAGTAACCCCCCCACGCACCCAATGAGAAGCAACGTGCCGATTCCATCTGGGGCGGCGCTAACGAGCCGAGGGCGTGTCACTCCCCGCCGGATATACGCGGCCCCGCGCCGGATGTGACGACAGATGCGCCTCAGCTTGGAGAGAGAAGCCACCGCCACCCCCAGCGCGACGATACCTCCCCGCATCTTTGGACCGGACCGGACCGTACTGTACCCTGCCCCGAGCCCAGGAGGACCTGGAGCCATCGATACCCGCTTTCCTGCCATCAACCCCCGTGTGAGTCAGCCGTTGTCCCGTTTGTCTGTCGTCTGTCCGGGGTTAATATAAGAGTGTGTCTAAGTGCCTGTCTTTCTGTGATTATACCTCTAGCCCCTGTAATCTGACCTTTCCGTACGAATATAATCTCCTCCGGAGGTCTTGAGAATTGAAACATTGGTGTCGTATTGTGTTATTGTAATCCAGCCGGGTGTCTTCTTTTTCTTATTGAGCCAGCATCGCGCGACTAGTCAACGTTCGGGCACAATCGGGTAACTTGTGCAGACGTGGTCATACCATAAAACCGCTCGGTAAATAACATCCAAGCCACGTCTGTAACAATTGGTGTCGAGGAGTGGAATTCGAACCCGGGACTAAATTTATTAGGCCCAAATTGGTAACAAGTAGAATCGATTCGGAGCGCGTTTCCCGCGCGAAATTATAACGGCGAAATTTGAATTTGTTTTACGAAAATAAAATAAAAAACCGAATTTTGAAAGTCGCGCTATGGCGGATCAAGACGGCTGGGGTCCGGTAGGGGAGAGTGAAGCAGGGTCGGTCCAGGACCAAATTGAGACACGTGAGGAGAGCGAAACAGCGGGGGTAGCAAACGCACAAAATGGCGCCTCGCTGGTCACCGCGCCCACGACCGTAGCAGCGCCGCCGATGGATTGGGGCCTATTTATGGAACAAATAAAGGCGCTCATGGTCCAGACAAGTGAAGACCTGAGGAATGACTTGGGAAACCAAATGGGGGTAATGAGGGACGAAGCGAGGGCTCGGAGTGAGCAATTGGGGGTAATGAGGGACGAAGCGAGGGGTACCGGTGAGAAGTTAGACAATAATTTTGAGGAGTTAGACAAGAAAATTGGGAAGTTAGACAATAATTTTGAGGGGTTAGACAACGGGATAAAAGAGGTGAAACATGGGTTAACGGGGGTAGAAAATAGAATGGCTGCCCAGGAGAATCAGATAGAGGGAGTGAAAAATGGGTTAGAGGGGTTAGAAAACAGTATGGAAGGCAAATTGAGGGACATGAGGGACCAAGCGGAAAGGGAAGTTAAACAAATGGAGCAGCAGATAGAGGGGGTCAGAATGGGGGTAGAAACCAAACTGGATGCTCACAGGGAGGAAATGGAGCAGATGAGGGTGGCATCTGGGCAGGAGATGCAAGTGATGGGAGAGGAGATCAGAAGAGGAGTGAGTGAGGAGGTCGGAGGAGTGCGCGAGGAGGTGAGGCACTGTAAGGAGCACATGGAAAAGGAGGTGAGAAAGGGGACTGTAAAGTTACAAGGGGGCATAGAGGACCTGACGCAGGAGGTGGAACAGCTGACGGAGGGACAAAAAGGACTAACGGAGCAGGTTCAAAGGAACACTGCAGTATTAGGAGGTTTAAAAGCGACACAAAACGACATAAAAAACGACTTGATAGCGACAAAGAGGGAATGTCAGATGGTACGTGAGGGACTGACAACGAGGTTGGACGAGGTGATAGAGGTAATGGAGACGAAGGACCGGCAGGTGAGGACGCACCTGGAAACGGTCAAGGTAGCCTTAGAGGATGAGCTTGAGGAGACGTACCGGGGAATAAAAGAGGTGAAGCACAAATTAGAAGAAGTGGAAGAAGGGATGAGCGAAATTAAGAAGCGACGGAGAGGGGATAAGAAAGAGATAAAAGAGGAGATAAAAGAATTGGTCCAAAGTCTGTGTTTGGATCGTGATGATGTGCTCATTAACCGGATGAGGGATTCGCAGGTGATGGAGGAGAAGCGAAGAGGAAGAGGACCCGGTGTAAGTGGTGACCAATATGGTCGTGCGTATGATGCGCCAGGGGATTTAAGAAGCTTGGGGGTCGAGATAGACCCGGGTGTTCGTGAGAGGCCGTTGGTGAAGTGTGCGACAGGTCTGGTGTGCGAAAAAGGAGGTGTGCAAGAAAGTCCGACTCTGGGGTGTGTGAGGAAAAAGTGTGTGCCAAGGAGTGAGGGTGCTGGCGAGAGTGAGTCGGTCGTAGCGCGTGTGCGAGGGAGCACATGGAAGCGCGGTGTGGTAAGTGTTACAGAGGGTGTGACGGGAGAGTGTGCGCAAGGGTGTGCGCGAGAGAGGTGTGTAACGGACAGGTGCATGAGGAAAGAGTGCGCTGTCAGAAGTAAGGAAGAATGCACACCTGTGGTGAGTGTTACAGAGGGTGTAACGGGAGAGTGTGCGCGAGAAAGGTGTGTAACGGACAGGTGCATGAGGAAAGAGTGCGCTGTCAAGAGTAAGGGTGAGTGCGTTGTCAAGAGTGGTGGTGAGAGTATTGAGAGTGACAAGGAGAGTGAGTTAGTTGTGACAGGTGAGCGAGGATGTACACCTGGGATGGAAGGATGCACACCTGGAATGGTAGAGCGTGAGTGGGAATGCACGCTGGAATTAGTGGTGAGGCACGTGGTTGGGTGTGCGAATGAGAGCACACCTGTGATTGTCACAGAGGAGGTGACTGAGGAGGGGGCGCGAAGAGGTGTTTTGGTGAGGTGTGCGACCAACGAATGTGTGCCAAAGTGTTCGGTGGTCAGGTGTGTGACCAAGGCTGTGAGTGGAATGGGTGTACCTGGGTGTGTAAGGAAAGGTACGAGGAGCATGGGCACGGCTGGATGTGTGAGCAAGGAACGGGCTGCGGGGTGTAAGCGTCCAGGTGAAGCATCGACGTTAGATGGGGTAGAGTTGAGAACGACTTATAGCCGAATCGGGCCCTCGGTGCGTGCTGGGCCTCGCTTTGAACGGCCGCGTCCGTGCTCCACTAGGCGGAGCGGGCGGCCCGATAGAAAGGGTCGTCATGGCGACCACGTTTTGTTGAGACGTGCCGGCAGGTCGAGATCGGGACATTGGATGGTTCCACGCCGAGGTGATGCGTGGGATCTCGGCCCAGGTAAGCCCCCGTCCCTGCACCGAGTGCCGGACGCATCCAGCCGCTGGCACAAAACAACCAGCATCCACTGCTTGGCTTTACGAAGCCGGGCTTTGGACAGGGATTGGCGCACCAAGAGGTATTAGTGAGTAGACTGGGTGATGAGGTTAGTGTATTAGACCCAAAATTAGAGAAAAACAAAATTTGATGATTGGCAAAGGATTGGCAGAGTGATGATTGGTAATGGTACAGTGATTGGCAGATTGGCAAATTTTTAATTTGTTGAAATTTGATGTGCGAAATTGGTAGTGAGAGACCCCCGATGTGGTGGGATGGCAAATCCACCATCCTTCCCATGTGGGGGGCAAAGGAGCAATAGATTATGGGGTGTATGGCAGTGAAAACTAGCCCGGGTGGGTTAGGATATTGTGTGTAGGGATCTAGAAGATGACATTAGGTAACGTTAAGATTAGTTAGTGACTGATACCTGTAGTGGGGACGCAGGGAGATTAGTATGGATGATAATGACGAGGGAGCGCAATAGTTTAAAGGGACGACTGGGAAGCGCAAGTTTCAGAAGGGAGTAGTTAGCTGAGATGATGCCGTGTTTGTGAGAATTGAACAGGTGTGATTGCACAGGTGTGCAACTGGACAGGTGTGTGGAGCAGTGTATGAGTAGTGAGTGTGTGGATCAGCGCGAATGCGCTTGGGGAGAGAAGGGTGCAGGTGGCACCAGGTGTGAGAGCACAGGTGTGCAGGTACAGGTGTGTGGAGAGAGTTGGAGTGAGTGGTACGGAGTGGTGTGCATGGTGCGAAGGTGTGGATGGGGGAAGAGTGGACCCCTTTCACGAGCACCCGGGGCGGGTAGTGTAAGTGTTAGGTAGAGGGTGCAGGTAAATTGTGGTTGGATATTGGCATTTGTGGTGCGGTTGCAGAATGGTGTTGTGAATGGGTGCATTAGTGTTGTGGAAATGGCTGGGCGTGTAGCCTGTTAGTGTGTGTAGTTGGTTGGGCACTCCACCACTGTGAGGATGTCGGCCAGGTGAGGCCGCAGGTGGGCTCTGGGAGCCGGTAGTTGTGAGTGGGTGCCTGAGGATCCCGGGTGTGGATCGGGCAGCCCAGTGCCAGAGAGGGCACGGAGTGGGGAGAGAGCCAGAGGGCCTTCCCCTGGTAGTTAGGTTAGGGTAAGGAGCAGGTAAGCTCGGAGGCAACTGCAGTGGTGGAGGTGTGCAGGTGGGTAGACCCACTGGGAGAGGTACACGTCGCAGCCCAGAAATTGTACGAGGGCACCGGGAGATGAATCGGGGGAGTGAGACCCCAAATTGAAGAGCACCACAGTTTGGCCAATGGGAATTGGTTTTTAGAACCCATAGTGTAAGAGGGCCAATGGTTTGGCCGGAGAAAGACCCCGGGTAGTGTAAAGTTGTTAAAGTCATTTAGGAGATAGTTAGGATTGATGAACCTGTCGCACCATACGCAGCCACTTACCTGTGGTGATGATGATGACTCCACACCTGTGTTTTCTTTGTTTTGTGCAGGAAATGAGATTGCTGTGAGGATTTGTGAGACGCATCACGACGTGGATGAGACATTGGGGTGATTCCATCTCTCCCTCCCTAGGAGGGACTGATGATGAATTGGTGATGGCAAATTTTGATGTTGAGTTGGAGATGGCAAATTTTGATGAGAGTTGAAAATGGCAAATTTGATTGGTTAGGAGGGAGAGAAGACGAATTTGGTATATGGGAGGAACGGGGAAGACAGTAGGGATGTTTGTTGATTTGTAAAGTAGATGTTTATGGGTAGTGTTGTGTTGTGTGGATACAGTAAAGGGTAAGGGAGGGGCCATGTAGGTTACCTGGTGGGGGGGGGCGTACGATAGGAACGTACCTGTCTCACCTGGTTCCCATGTGCCCCCAGTGTGCATTACCTTATATTGCGTGCACTTTTGCGCCCTTACCACCTTACTCACTTGGTTCTTCTTTTGTCTCCCACCTCCGAGGATCTGGCTTTGGGGTAGAGAGAGAGGAGAGAGAGGTGCTGGCTGCGCAGTTGTGGGCCTGCACTTTCGCTGTTTGCTGCCGGGATCGATACACCATATGGACCGCAATGTTTGTGGCCACCCACAATGGACCGCAGTTCGTTTGCGGCCAAGCACCACCCGGGGATGGACCTATGGGTCAACGTGGCACCTATGCCATACAGGTGAACCACTTTTAGTTAACACCAAGTGCACCACAAGAAGAGCAAGAGACACCTGCAGGGTTAGGGGTTGTCGAATTTATTTTTATTCCAATGAACAATGGTGACTGCACCGATTGGTGGTGGGGTGGTGCTTTTGATGCTGGGAAAGGGTGCTCTGCACGTTATTAAAGGCCGTCGGCCACAGAGCACTCGTGGGTTGGTGTATCGATGCTGGCAAGCGCGCTCTCTCTATGCATAACATCTGCATGTGTTCCTCCAAAAACAGGTCCTGGATCGTAGTGTAAATAGCAGCGTAATCTTGTAAATAATGCTCCCTACCGGCTGTATGTTTAGTTTGAGAATTCTTTCCGGATTCGGTTATCCTGTGGGTGTGTTTCTGTGAGGAGAAGGGTGCAACGTCGCAGGGGGACATATTTACTCATTTGTGAATATCTGTAAAACTGTCGCACTCAGGGTAGAGTTAATAGTAGAGGGAACTACATTGCGTGCCACACTAAAGTAGGTAAAAATTTATCGGGTCGGGACGCCCCGAGGGTAGAGAAGGGTGCAATGTTGCGAATATGGAATTTGGCCTCCATATCCGCTTGTAAATATTCCCCTATTTTCTCCAATACTCCCCAACTTTCCCCAATCCCCCATTCCCTAGTCCCATTGCATGTAAACAACAATCAGTAGAGCCGACCTTCCCCTTATTCCCCCATTAAATGTCGTGCCCAGGTCCACCGCACCACACGTAGACAACTTTCGGACATCTTCCTAGTTATTCTTATTCTATGTCAGTTAAGGCCTCGTTTCCATTAATTATGACTCTTCGTTGCACCAGAATGTGATTATATGGCATCAGTAGTGAGTTTAGGACCTTTCCCATACCTCCTCCCATCTTCTTCCCCAAATAACAACAATAACAACAACTACAACAACAATTACAACTACAACTACGACTACAACAACAGAGGGGCGGGGAGTGTGCGTCCTCACACCGGCTCGGTTACCCGCCATGACCATGCGCTCCACGGCGTTACCCCGAAGGGGCTGGCTGTCAGCTCCTCGTCAGGGGCGGAGCCAGTAACCCCCCCACGCACCCAATGAGAAGCAACGTGCCGATTCCATCTGGGGCGGCGCTAACGAGCCGAGGGCGTGTCACTCCCCGCCGGATATACGCGGCCCCGCGCCGGATGTGACGACAGATGCGCCTCAGCTTGGAGAGAGAAGCCACCGCCACCCCCAGCGCGACGATACCTCCCCGCATCTTTGGACCGGACCGGACCGTACTGTACCCTGCCCCGAGCCCAGGAGGACCTGGAGCCATCGATACCCGCTTTCCTGCCATCAACCCCCGTGTGAGTCAGCCGTTGTCCCGTTTGTCTGTCGTCTGTCCGGGGTTAATATAAGAGTGTGTCTAAGTGCCTGTCTTTCTGTGATTATACCTCTAGCCCCTGTAATCTGACCTTTCCGTACGAATATAATCTCCTCCGGAGGTCTTGAGAATTGAAACATTGGTGTCGTATTGTGTTATTGTAATCCAGCCGGGTGTCTTCTTTTTCTTATTGAGCCAGCATCGCGCGACTAGTCAACGTTCGGGCACAATCGGGTAACTTGTGCAGACGTGGTCATACCATAAAACCGCTCGGTAAATAACATCCAAGCCACGTCTGTAACAATATATTATACCCACACCACAGACTTTACCAAAATCTCTTACTCGCAAACAAAATGCTCAAATAAACATGTGCAACAACATCAAGTGCTGGCATAAAAGAGTGTGCATGTTGTTATAGTGTACATGTTATAGTACACAAACAAAATGCTCAAATAAACATGTGCAACAACATCAAGTGCTGGCATAAAAGAGGGTACATGTTGTTATAGTGTACATGTTATAGTATACATACAAAATGCTCAAATAAACATGTGCAACAACATCAAGTGCTGGCATAAAAGAGGGTACATGTTGTTATAGTGTACATGTTGTTATAGTGTACATGTTGTTATAGTGTACATGTTGTTATAGTGTACATGTTGTTATAGTGTACATGTTGTTATAGTACACATACAAGATCAAAGATGTGCACATGTTTTCACCTCTCATTTTTCAATCTCTTTGTGGAGATTGCACGGATTCTTTGCCTACTTCCTGGAATTACATCTTCTCCGTCTGCTCTCCCTTCATCATTTGATGAACCTTCTAAAGCGAAGAATTCCTCCACACTGAGTTCGGCTAACCTTGGGGGGAGGAGGGGGGTGACAAAAGGAATACAATTAGAATAGAAAAATAAATGACACACAAAAACATTTCCCCACAAGGGTCATCTACTTATTATGTCCATAAATCCATCGGCAATTTTAATATGCCCCATGACCCCAAATCTCCCCGGATGTTCTGTAAGGGATGGAACTTAACAAATTGAGATATTGAGTCCACAGGTGCGGTGAGAGAGAAGAGGAACAAATGTGTGGATGTGTGCAGCGATTCAGAACATTGGGAATATCACCAGAAATGTGTTAGAAACGGATGACACGTGCCGTGTGTGTGTGTGTGTGTGTGTGTGTGTGTGTGTGTGTGTGTGTGGGGGGGGGGGGGGGGGGGCGGCAAGAAAAGAGCTGTGGGTGCAAAAGAGCAGAAAGGAGACGAGAGAAGACAGACAACAGACCTGTCTGTGATGGGAAAGTGATTGGACCATAGACTCAGCGTTATTGTGGGATATTCCAGTGAGCCTCAAGGCCTTAGTTTCCAAGCCGACAAGCTGAGCTGGGTGTGAGGCAGGGGTGCCAGTCTAGAGGGGGGAGCAGTACTCCAAGTTGTGGATGAAAGCCTTGTAGTTGTAGTTGGATTGGAATTTCGCTGTGCCAAGGAAGGACTTGGGGGAAAAAGCACAGGGCCCAGAACACTGCCTGGGGGGACTGCAGCCTGAACAGGAAGAGGAGATGAGAGAAACCCATTCAGGGCCACACGTTGCCGACGACGAGAGAGGAGGTCCGCCAGCCATGGATGCGTGGAGGTTTCCAATTATGGTCAACAGTTACCCCACACCGACTGTCACCTTGCTCTTTCATGAGCCTCGATCTTGGAGAGGTAGAAAAGGAAATTATATTCTCAGATTTAATTTCGGCAGCAGGAAGTTCAATGTAAACATCGAGGATTCGGTTCAGGAAAAGAACAAGAAGAAAAGAAGAAGAAGAAGAAGAATGCGGCCGAGACACGAGTCTAGCGTCGGGATAAACCTCGTCATATATACACGGACATTTTCCAAAAGGATCTTTCCTTTAAAACACCATCGAGTCTCCACTCGGCCGTTGTGCACAATAGTTCTAAACGCCCACAGCGCACGGGATCGCGATCACTCACCGCTTGGTGGGAGCCATGTGAAATCCACGTGCGAATCCTTACGGCATCCACGGTATGTAACTTCTTCTTCCTCCTTACCAAAATACTCTCGATTCTACAGACGGCGCTTCAAAATGTAAATCGATGGCATCAATAACACCAACAAACGATACGGAAAAAATTCCTACACAGAAGCCGATACAAACACTTTATCGATTTAATTTTTTTTTCTAAAAGACACTGACACTAACTATATTGACATGGCGTTAAGCAGCGAACGACAAAGAAAATAAATGGACAGCATCACTGTTCCTGTATTTACGTCTTCTCCAGTTTGAGTTTGATTCTGCAAATAATAACTTGAAACGGGAATAAATAATATGTCCTTCACTGGCTGAATGACAAGCATGAAACGACTTTCTTGTCAATGACAAGAATGAAAAAAACATGTGGATGGATTAAGACGAAACTTGGTGGATGAGTTGGGTAACTAACAAAAACAAGCCGATTAGATTTTGGTTCAGGTCTGGATCCAGATCCGTTAGATTTTGGTTCAGGTCTGGATCCAGATCCGTTAGATTTTGGTTCAGGTCTGGATCCAGATCCGTTAGATTTTGGTTCAGGTCTGGATCCAGATCCTTTAGATTTTGGTTCAGGTCCGGATCCAGATCCGTTACATTTTGGTTCAGGTCTGGATCCAGATCCGTTAGATTTTGGTTCAGGTCTGGATCCAGATCCTTTAGATTTTGGTTCAGGTCTGGATCCAGATCCGTTCGATTTTGGTTCAGGTCTGGATCCAGATCCTTTAGATTTTGGTTCAGGTCTGGATCCAGATCCGTTAGATTTTGGTTCAGGTCTGAATCCAGATCCTTTAGATTTTGGTTCAGGTCCAGATCCAGATCCGTTAGATTTTGGTTCAGGTCTGGATCCAGATCCGTTAGATTTTGGTTCAGGTCTGGATCCAGATCCGTTACATTTTGGTTCAGGTCTGGATCCAGATCCGTTAGATTTTGGTTGAGGTCTGGATCCAGATCCGTTAGATTTTGGTTCAGGTCTGGATCCAGATCCGTTAGATTTTGGTTCAGGTCTGGATCCAGATCCTTTAGATTTTGGTTCAGGTCTGGATCCAGATCCGTTAGATTTTGGTTGAGGTCTGGATCCAGATCCGTTAGATTTTGGTTCAGGTCTGGATCCAGATCCGTTACATTTTGGTTCAGGTCTGGATCCAGATCCGTTAGATTTTGGTTGAGGTCTGGATCCAGATCCGTTAGATTTTGGTTCAGGTCTGGATCCAGATCCGTTAGATTTTGGTTCACGTCCAGATCCAGTTTCATTCGATATTGGTTCAGGTCTGGATCCAGATCTGGCCTATCAGTGGGGTACAACATTTAAACTGTTCAACCTGGTGGAGGTATGCGCTCTACTGAGTGTCGTTCTCGTTCTCATATCTGTTCCCCCACAGAGCGTATTTGAAGTGATGGAACAAATAGGAGTTGGACGGGGTAGATCTGGTGAGTAGGGTGGGTATATGCCACATATGGCAGAAGTTCATACCCACAGATAGCACCAGTAGCGCCGGAAGTTGGGCTGTGTGGTGAGGTGTTCGGCTGAAGAAGTAGCACACCTCAGGTCAGTTTCCCTCTTTTGGTCAATTCCATCACACAACCGCTGCGGTGCATCAGAATCATAGTCCTCGTTAATCGTATTCCCTGTTCTAGAAGTGTACCATGATCATACCGTCACAATCCCAAAACACAGTGGCCACAACCTTTCCAGCTGATGATGTCCTCTTGAATTTTCGATGGGTTTGAGGGACTGGGGACCCTGCGTATTTCCACCGCATGCTCTGTTGCGTCATCTCAGGACCAAAGTGGTAAATCCATGTTTCAACCAGTGTGACAATCTGCTGGAGGAAGTCGAGCTAACAGCTCGGTGAAGCAGCTCACAGGAAATGTCCAGAAAAGCTCCTTTCACGTCCACTGTCAGCATTCGGGGAACCCACCATGCTGACACCTTTGCCGTGCCCAATTTTTGTCGGTGAGGATTGATTGAACTATGTACCTGATGGATGCTCGTCGGTGCTACCTCGTGCACCTGGTCCACCATTTCTGGTATTGCCACCTCAACATGACAACCTAATCAGTGTTCATCTTCGGTGCTTGTTCCCTGCCACACTTAAACTCAGCTACCCAGCTGCCAGTTCTTTACTATGGAATATAAAGGATCACCATCCCCGAATGCCACTGCCATATCAGTGTGTATTTGTTTGCGAGGCAAGCGCTTTCTTGTGCAGGTATTTCATCATAGCTCGGAAGTGATCCTGGTGTGTACCCTGGTTTAGAATAGGTACACCGTATCCCTGCGCATCGTAAGAGGCGACTAAGGGTTGGCATCAGGAAGGGCATCCGGCCATAAAAACATTTCCTCAAACAGGGAACCATGATTGTCATGGGGCCCGCAAGGCTAACCGGGGAAAATGGCCTTAAAAACGATCATTCATTCATATATTCGGAAGTCTCCATTTTCACTGAATTTAAGGGGGTTTCCTACTTTGAGTCCATGCTCTGGAACATCTGTGAGAAGAAATATGGAATTGGCAAGACATACAATAATAGCAAGGTTAGATCTTTATACTCTACAACTTTCATCATCCTACCATGTCTCTAAGTAGGTTGGGCCACAAACAAACTGATCATCCCTCGTATTTAGGTTGTGGGCGATATGATGATCCCACTGCGTGTTTCGAAAATAGTAGGTAACTGTGTGCCGCGGTCTTAGGCAGCTTCCCCACTTTGGATAATTTTACGTTTTGTTAGCAATACCTGCAGTTGGGGGGAGTGTTGGGGGTGTGATTAAAACCATCATAAAGTCGTTCATCTCTCCTTCACCAATCTGGTTCCGCCAAGTCTGAGATTTACTTCTGATATCCCACATCATGGTGTCTCATTGGGACCTCTCCAGACTCAATCAGGGCATGGACTTCAGTGAACTACATCCTGAAAATTTGCTGCTTTGGGACTTCCACACAACCCTTTTGCCAAATGACAGGAAATCACAATCAGGTACGAGTTAAAGATTTCATCACAGATGGGTTGCTGGCTCTGTTTCACACATACCTTGGTAATGCCAGGTGGAGAGGTATGCATATCATCGTTTCTCTTCAAGCACATTCCTCATCTACCTACCAACCCCAAGCTTTCCAATAAACCACTCCTTGTCAACCTACCAACTCCAAGCTTTCGAATAACCCAATCCTTGTCTACCTACCAAATCCAAGCTTTCCAATAACCAACTCCTCATCTACCTACCAACCCAAAGCTTTCCAATAACCCACTCCTTGTCCACCTACCAACTCCAAGCTTTCCAATAACCCACTCCTTGTCCACCTACCAACTCCAAGCTTTCCAATAACCCACTCCTTGTCCAACTACCAACTCCAAGCTCTCCAATAACCCACTCATCTACCTACCAACCCCAAGCTTTCCAATAAACCACTCCTCATGCACATACCAACCCCAAGCTTTCCAATAACCCACTCCTTGTCCACCTAGCAATCCCAAGCTTTCCAATAACCCACTCATCTACCTACCAACCCCAAGCTTTCCAATAAACCACTCCGTGTCCACCTAGCAATCCCAAGCTTTCCAATAACCCACTCATCTACCTACCAACCCCAAGCTTTCCAATAAACCACTCATCTACATACCAACTCCAAGCTTTCCAATAACCCACTCCTTGTCCACCTACCAATCCCAAGCTTTCCAATAAACCACTCCTCATCTACCTACCAATCCCAAGATTTCCAATAAACCACTCATCTACCTACCAATCCCAAGCTTTCCAATAACCCATTCCTCATCTACGTACCAATCCCAAGCTTTCAAATAACCCATTCCTCATCTACCTACCAAGCCCAAACTTTCCAATAACCCATGTAGTAAAATTGTCATCCAAGTTATAACCCCAGGTGCGATGACAACTTCTGTCCACTACATGGCTATTAAAAGAACTTGTCCGCTGAGAGCGGAGGGCAGTCCTATGACATTTATCTTGTGGCATTCCCATGCATACTTGGAATGGTAAGTGGAATTCCACTGCGTGTTGCTTGTTTGCTTGTATATCATAT
The DNA here is from genome assembly GCF_964187855.1 of Myxine glutinosa. Taxonomy (NCBI): domain Eukaryota; kingdom Metazoa; phylum Chordata; class Myxini; order Myxiniformes; family Myxinidae; genus Myxine; species Myxine glutinosa. Next base: position 12,820,994 of record NC_136261.1, on the reverse strand, counting down.
CACCACCTTCTCGTATGCCCGTCGTGTTATTGACACCACTAGGGCATGCCCGTACTATATCTATATCTAAAATTATATCCCCCCCTCTATTTACATGAAATGGTTTGGTTCATGAAATGTTTTGGTTCATTCGCAACGCCAAAGCGAACGGCGAACGCTTTACATGAAATGGTTTGGTCCATGAAATGTGTTGGTCCATTCGCAACGCCAAAGCGAACGGCGAACGGCTTGCGAGTACAGTGACAATCCCCCCCCCCCCCCTCTATTTAGATGAAATGGTTTTTATTAGTTTTAAAACATCGTTTAACGCCAACATAGCGCCAACATAGTTTGCAAACGTGAAATAAATGAATACGCTCTCAAATGTGCCATCCGAGGCAGAGTGTGTCCGCCACGTTCGGCACACGCGATAGCTCGCTGCTCTCTGATTGGTTGAATCGTTTTTTGGACATAGCTCGGTAAGTAATTGTCCGATTAATATGAAACCTTGAAAAGGCACATCCTCGGGTCCCCAGCAATATACCTGGCAAGTTTAAAGTATATCGGACCCGTGGTTGTCGAGAAACAGCGGTCACAGACAAACAAACGTACAAACAAACACACAGAGATTACTGGAATTATAGATAGACTAGGGCATTGCCCGTACGTGGGTGCCCGTTCCTTGCCAAAAAAAAAAAAAACGCTACCCGTACGCTCTACCCCGCCCGTACGCCCGTAAACAAAAAAAACAACGCTCTTCGCTTCCGCCCTTCGCTCTGACTGAATTGGGAGAAATAATGCGCATATGAAATCGAGAAATTATTATTTTCTCCGGAAGAAATCGAATTACGAACCGTACTCGTAACGCGCTCAGCTCCGCTCGTTCTCACATCGGCCACGCCTACGCAACAAAGCGTTCTGTGATTGGCTGCCGGACCGGAAGTTCGCAAATCGTCGCAGTTACGATGAATCGTTTTAATTTAATCGCAGTTTGAATTCGTTTTAAAACATAGTTTAACGGCAACATAGTTTTCCAACGTGAAATAAATGAATACGCTCTCAAATGTGCCGTCCGAGGTAGAGTCTGATCGCCACGTTCGGCACACGTGATAGCTCGCTGCTCTCTGATTGGTTGAAGCGTTTTTTGGACATAGCTCGGTAAGTACTTGTCCGATTAATTTAAAACCTTGAAAAGGCACATCCTCGGGTCCCCAGCAATATACCTGGCAAGTTTAAAGTATATCGGACCCGTGGTTGTCGAGAAACAGCGGTCACAGACAAACACACAGACACACAGACACACAGACACACAGACACACAGACACACAGAGATTACTGGAATTATAGATAGATGATTGCTGATCTCTTCCTCGATGCTGCCTGAGATTGATTCAGATTAAACTCAGTTGGAGAACGCTGTCGTAGACTCTGATTTTTCCGACAACCCATTCCTCATCTACCTACCAACCCCAAGCTTTCCAATAACCCATTCCTCATCTACCTACCAACCCCAAGCTTTCCAATAACCCATTCCTCATCTACTTACCAATCCTAAGCTTTCCAATAACCCATTCCTCATCTACTTACCAACTCCAAGCTTTCCAATAACCCATTCCTCATCTACTTACCAATCCCAAGCTTTCCAATAACCGACTCATCTACCTACCAACTTGAAACTTTCAAATGACCCACTCCTCATCTACCAACCAACTCCAAGCTTTCCAATAACCGACTCATCTACCTACCAACTTGAAACTTTCCAATAACCCACTCCTCATCTACCAACCAATCCCAAGCTTTCCAATAACCCATTCCTCATCTACCTACCAACTCCAAGCTTTCCAATAACCGACTCATCTACCTACCAACTTGAAACTTTCCAATAACCCACTCCTCATCTACCAACCAATCCCAAGCTTTCAAATAACCCATTCATCATCTACCTACCAACTTGAAGCTTTCCAATAACCCACTCCTCATCTACCAACCAATCCCAAGCTTTCCAATAACCCATTCATCATCTACCTACCAACTTGAAACTTTCCAATAACCCATTCATCATCTACCTACCAATACCAAGCTTTCCCATAACCCATTCATCATCTACCTACCAACTTGAAGCTTTCCAATAACCCACTCCTCATCTACCTACCAACTTGAAGCTTTCCAATAACCCACTCCTCATCTACTACCAACTTGAAGCTTTCCAATAAACCACTCCTCATCTACCAACCAATCCCAAAATTTCCAACAAACCACTCCTCAGCTACCTACCAATACCAAGCTTTCCAATAACCCATTCATCATCTACCTACCAATCCCAAGCTTTCCAATAACCCATTCCTCATCGACCTACCAACTCCAAGCTTTCCAAGAACCCACTCTTTATCTGTCTACCAACCCCAAGCTTTGCAATAACCCATTCCTCATCCACCTACCAACTCCAAGCTTTCCAATAAACCACTCTTCATCTCCCAACCAATCCCAAGATTTCCAATAAACCACTCATCTACCTACCAATCCCAAGATTTCCAATAAACCACTCATCTACCTACCAATCCCAAGATTTCCAATAAACTACTCATCTACCTACCAATCCCAAGATTTCCAATAAACCACTCATCTACTTACCAATCCCAAGATTTCCAATAAACCACTCAACTACCTACCAATCCCAAAATTTCCAATAAACCACTCCTCAGCTACCTACCAATACCAAGCTTTCCAAAAACCCATTCCTCATCTACCTACCAACTACAAGCTTTCCAATAAACCACTCCTCATCTACCAACCAATCCCAAGATTTCCAACAAACCACTCATCTACCTACCAATCCCAAGATTTCCAATAAACCATTCATCTACCTACCAATCCAAAGATTTCCAATAAACCACTCATCTACCTACCAATCCCAAGATTTCCAATAAACCATTCATCTACCTACCAATCCAAAGATTTCCAATAAACCACTCATCTACCTACCAATCCCAAAATTTCCAATAAACGTCTCCTCAGCTACCGACAAATACCAAGCTTTCCAATAACCCATTCCTCATCTACCTACCAACCCCAAGCTTTCCAATAACCCATTCCTCAGCTACCTACCAATACCAAGCGTTCCAATAACCCATTCCTCATCTACCTACCAACTCCAAGCTTTCCAATAACCGACTCATCTACCTACCAACTTGAAACTTTCCAATAACCCACTCCTCATCTACCAACCAATCCCAAGCTTTCAAATAACCCATTCATCATCTACCTACCAACTTGAAGCTTTCCAATAACCCACTCCTCATCTACCAACCAATCCCAAGCTTTCCAATAACCCATTCATCATCTACCTACCAACTTGAAACTTTCCAATAACCCATTCATCATCTACCTACCAATACCAAGCTTTCCCATAACCCATTCATCATCTACCTACCAACTTGAAGCTTTCCAATAACCCACTCCTCATCTACCTACCAACTTGAAGCTTTCCAATAACCCACTCCTCATCTACTACCAACTTGAAGCTTTCCAATAAACCACTCCTCATCTACCAACCAATCCCAAAATTTCCAACAAACCACTCCTCAGCTACCTACCAATACCAAGCTTTCCAATAACCCATTCATCATCTACCTACCAATCCCAAGCTTTCCAATAACCCATTCCTCATCGACCTACCAACTCCAAGCTTTCCAAGAACCCACTCTTTATCTGTCTACCAACCCCAAGCTTTGCAATAACCCATTCCTCATCCACCTACCAACTCCAAGCTTTCCAATAAACCACTCTTCATCTCCCAACCAATCCCAAGATTTCCAATAAACCACTCATCTACCTACCAATCCCAAGATTTCCAATAAACCACTCATCTACCTACCAATCCCAAGATTTCCAATAAACTACTCATCTACCTACCAATCCCAAGATTTCCAATAAACCACTCATCTACTTACCAATCCCAAGATTTCCAATAAACCACTCAACTACCTACCAATCCCAAAATTTCCAATAAACCACTCCTCAGCTACCTACCAATACCAAGCTTTCCAAAAACCCATTCCTCATCTACCTACCAACTACAAGCTTTCCAATAAACCACTCCTCATCTACCAACCAATCCCAAGATTTCCAACAAACCACTCATCTACCTACCAATCCCAAGATTTCCAATAAACCATTCATCTACCTACCAATCCAAAGATTTCCAATAAACCATTCATCTACCTACCAATCCAAAGATTTCCAATAAACCACTCATCTACCTACCAATCCCAAGATTTCCAATAAACCATTCATCTACCAACCAATCCCAAGATTTCCAATAAACCACTCATCTACCAACCAATCCCAAAATTTCCAATAAACGTCTCCTCAGCTACCGACAAATACCAAGCTTTCCAATAACCCATTCCTCATCTACCTACCAACCCCAAGCTTTCCAATAACCCATTCCTCAGCTACCTACCAATACCAAGCGTTCCAATAACCCATTCATCATCTACCTACCAATCCCAAGCTTTCCAATAACCCATTCCTCATCTACCTACCAACCCCAAGCTTTCCAATAACCCACTCTTTATCTGTTTACCAACCCCAAGCTTTCCAATAACCCACTCTATATCTGTTTACCAACCCCAAGCTTTCCAAGAACCCATTCCTCATCTACCTACCAACCCCAAGCTTTCCAATAACCCATTCCTCATCTACCTACCAACCCCAAGCTTTCCAAGAACCCATTCCTCATCTTCCTACCAACCACAAGCTTTCCAATAACCCACTCATCTACCTACCAACTCCAAGCTTTCCAAGAACCCACTCTTTCTCTGTTTACCAACCCCAAGCTTTCCAATAACCCACTCCTCATCTACCAAGCAAGTCCAAGCTTTCCAATAACCGACTCATCTACCTACCAACTTGAAACTTTCCAATAACCCACTCCTCTTCTACCAACCAATCCGAAGCTTTCCAATAACCCACTCCTCGTCTACCAACCAATCCGAAGCTTTCCAATAACCCATTCATCATCTACCTACCAATGCCAAGCTTTGCAATAACCCATTCATCATCTACCTACCAACTTGAAGCTTTCCAATAACCCACTCCTCATCTACCTACCAACTTGAAGCTTTCCAATAACCCACTCCTCATCTACAACCAACTTGAAGCTTTCCAATAAACCACTCCTCATCTACCAACCAATCCCAAAATTTCCAACAAACCATTCCTCAGCTACCTACCAATACCAAGCTTTCCAATAACCCATTCATCATCTACCTACCAATACCAAGCTTTCCAATAACCCATTCATCATCTACCTACCAACTTGAAGCTTTCCAATAACCCACTCCTCATCGACCTACCAACTTGAAGCTTTCCAATAACCCACTCCTCATCTACTACCAACTTGAAGCTTTCCAATAAACCACTCCTCATCTACCAACCAATCCCAAAATTTCCAACAAACCACTCCTCAGCTACCTACCAATACCAAGCTTTCCAATAACCCATTCATCATCTACCTACCAATCCCAAGCTTTCCAATAACCCATTCCTCATCGACCTACCAACTCCAAGCTTTCCAAGAACCCACTCTTTATCTGTCTACCAACCCCAAGCTTTGCGATAACCCATTCCTCATCTACCTACCAACTCCAAGCTTTCCAATAAACCAATCCTCATCTACCTACCAATCCCAAGATTTCCAATAAACCACTCATCTACCTACCAATCCCAAAATTTCCAATAAACCACTCATCTACCTACCAATCCCAAGATTTCCAATAAACCACTCATCTACCTACCAATCCCAAAATTTCCAAAAACTACTCAACTACCTACCAATCCCAAAATTTCCAATAAACCACTCCTCAGCTACCTACCAATACCAAGCTTTCCAATAACCCATTCCTCATCTACCTACCAACTACAAGCTTTCCAATAAACCACTCCTCATCTAACAACCAATCCCAAGATTTCCAATAAACCACTCATCTACCTACCAATCCCAAGATTTCCAATAAACCACTCATCTACCTACCAACACCAAGCTTTCCAATAACCCACTCTTTATCTGTTTACCAACCCCAAGCTTTCCAATAACCCACTATATATCTGTTTACCAACCCCAAGCATTCCAATAACCCATTCCTCATCTACCTACCAACTCCAAGCTTTCCAAGAACTCACTCTTTATCTGTCTACCAACTCCAAGCTTTCCAAGAACCCATTCCTCATCTACCTACCAACCCCAAGCTTTCCAATAACCCATTCCTCATCTACCTACCAACTCCAAGCTTTCCAATAACCCATTCCTCATCTTCCTACCAACCCCAAGCTTTCCAATAACCCACTCATCTACCTACCAACTCCAAGCTTTCCAAGAACCCACTCTTTATCTGTTTACCAACCCCAAGCTTTCCAATAACCCATTCCTCATCGACCTACCAACTCCAAGCTTTCCAAGAACCCACTCTTTATCTGTTTACCAACCCCAAGCTTTGCAATAACCCATTCCTCATCTTCCGAACAACTCCAAGCTTTCAATAACCCACTTTTTATCTGTTTACCAACCCCAAGCTTACCAATAACCCATTCCTCATCTACCTACCAACCCCAAGCTTTCCAAGAATGCACTCTTTATCTGTTTCCCAACTCCAAGCTTTCCTTGAACCCACTCTTTATCTCCCTACCAACTCCAAGCTTTCCAAGAACCCACTCTTTATCTACCTACCAACTCCAAGCTTTCCAAGAACCCAATCTTTATCTACCTACCAACTCCAAACTTTCCAAGAACCCACTCTTTATCTGTTTACCAACTCCAAGCTTTCCAATTACGCATTCCTCATCTACCTACCAACTCCAAGCTTTCCAATAACCCATTCCTCATCCACCTACGAACTCCAAGCGTTCCAAGAACCCACTCTTTATCTGTTTACCAACTCCAAGCTTTCCAAGAACCCAATCTTTATCTACCTACCAACTCCAAGCTTTCCAAGAACCCAATCTTTATCTACCTACCAACTCCAAGCTTTCCAAGAACCCAATCTTTATCTACCTACCAACTCCAAGCTTTCCAAGAACCCAATCTTTATCTACCTACCAACTCCAAGCTTTCCAAGAACCCAATCTTTATCTACCTACCAACTCCAAGCTTTCCAAGAACCCAATCTTTATCTACCTACCAACTCCAAACTTTCCAAGAACCCACTCTTTATCTGTTTACCAACTCCAAGCTTTCCAATTACGCATTCCTCATCTACCTACCAACTCCAAGCTTTCCAATAACCCATTCCTCATCCACCTACGAACTCCAAGCGTTCCAAGAACCCACTCTTTATCTGTTTACCAACTCCAAGCTTTCCAATTACGCATTCCTCATCTACCTACCAATCCCAAGCTTTACAATAACCCATTCCTCATCCACCTACCAACTCCAAGCTTTCCAAGAACCCACTCTTTATCTGTTTACCAACTCCAAGCTTTCCAATAACCGACTCTAGTCTAGTAGGAAGACTAGGTCCCCCTGCACCCCCCGGAGATATACTTCTTATCAGTGTTTCTAGATTGGAAAAAATGTGTAGAAAATGACTAGCTATGGCCCCAAGTTGAAAAAATGTCCCACATACCATTTTTATGCAAATTACTGCTGCCATTATCAAAAAAACGATTTTTGACATATCTCAGCCAATATTGCAGATAATTGAAAAATGAAGGTGTCTAGACCCATGTTTTGAAGGGCATAGATCATGATAGAACTATTCATAACATGATTACATGTGTCTATGGTATACTAGTATGCATATTAATGCTGTAATTACAAAATAATCAGTTTTACAAATGATAAGGATACGTTAATACTGCAGATAACTTAACATGGTACATAAGGGGTCTAAACCCAGGTATTTTCAAGGTTAAATGTCAACAAGATGCTCCTGAGTCTTGCATAGGGGCGGGACATTGGCAGTAACATTGGTACCACTCAACTTTTCTTCCCACCATTGACTTTGTATTGCGAGAGATTTTCACTTGCTTATTTAAAGGTTTCTCACCCAGCCCACGTAAAATCTACCAACTCCTGCTGTTAACTCCCAAACATATTTTTTTATGTTATCCAATCACAGTGCAGAAATGACAGACTAGAGATCCAAATTAGTGCTGCTATAGCTGCCATTTTACATTTCCATCCATGTAACATGCGCGCTCGCGCGCTCGTATCAATTGGTAATGTCGCGCGCTCGTATCAATTGGTAACGTTGATGTTATTGAATACCTCAGTTGAAAGTTCAGTCTTCCATTCCATCTGTGTGTTGTTCTTGGTATTCATCCTCCAATCTAGCCAGGTAAGATGCTAACTATAATGTTACTCACACTCTTGACTTCAGTTTCTGCATGAAATCATAAACAGGCAGAATAACAGCTGAGCCAGCTAGCACCATGTTAGCTAACGTTAAAGCTAGCCTCATCTATGTACAGTATGTTCCTAATGTCGGTGTAACTTAAACTTTTGTTAATGCCAAACATGAGACATATCTGTTGACTTCTGTATATGAATTGAACCAGAAAGAGGCACGACAGCTGAGCTAGCTACAGTAACTTAGCACAATGTTTCATTGGCCTAGATAGCTAACGTTAGTGTGGAAGAATTTAGATGTTTTAGCTATTAGCACTTTTGATGCCACTAAACATGGTTTAGTCAGCTAAAAAGTACCCTAGTGTAGAACATGACTCAGAACCTCTGTTACCTCACTGAAAACTCAGAGCCTCCTTTCACAGGCACTTTTAACATCATTCGTGATTTCTTATTTGTCATTTAACAGTGATGGTAGACATCGACAGCAAGCATGCCCAAAAGAAAACGGAGTGTAGAACCTGCAGCCCAAAGCTCTCCTCCTACATGCATCCTTCATGTACCATCCATGTCTGATCATGGGGATTTCACGCCCCTCCGTAAAATTAAAGGATCTGCTTCAGAAAAACTGCAACTGCTTCAAAAGATCCGGGATAGACGTCTCAACCAACCGCATGACTCCCCATGTCGTATGCAATCAGTATGTGATCAGATCCCGGCAACTCTTCCTGATGACCTAGAAAGAGTAGGATATCACAGCAAGTGTTATAAGCACTTTGTCCGCCACTTTCATCGTCTGGGAGATGATACAGAACCAGGGCCATCAACCTCATCATGGCATCACTCTCCTCGTAAACCAGGAGGTTCTGCTGAACCCATCTTCCCGCCAGAGTGTATATTTTGTGAGAAAGTTGAGACCAAAGATGCTCATCGCAATACTGAGAGGCCTACAACCTTCCCATCCTTTAAAAACAAAGAAAATGCATGGGAGCAAATCGAAACACGGGCTGAGAAAATGGGTCTCTATCGACTCCATCGAAAGGTGAAAAACAAAGACCTCTTTGCATGTGAGGCCAAACACCATCCGTCATGTTTTAAAGCTTTCCGCACAGCATTCTACAACTATGAGCGTGCGATTCACAGAGCCGAAGCACCAAAGGAGCAGGCTTGCATGTCAGCCGCCCATGAAAAGGCATTCAACTCAGTACTGGAACACATTCAAACCCAGGTCATCCAGCAGAATAAAGTTCTACAGCTTTCTTCCTTGCGCTTGCTCTATGTCGAGGAACTGAAACTGAATGGATATGAGAACTCAAATTATCGGTCAGAGAAACTACTGAAACGCCTACAGAATGACCCAATCAAGGAGCATATCCACTTCACGAAGGTTGATCATGACAAATGTGATGTCATTTCTTTCTGGCTTGTGCACAGCTCAAACATAACAGTTTCCAATGCTCTCGCACGAGCATTCACACTCGGAAGCACAAACAAGAACCAAAATGTTGCCCTCCAACTTCGCCAGGGTATTCTACAGGCTTTCAGAGAGTGTAAAGACCAACCATGGCCACCAACAGCTGAAGACATGGAGCTCAATCCTGAAGACATCCTACCTCCAGACCTTGTCCGCTTTCTCAGCGTGCTAATGACTGGCAAGGAGGGCATCGAGACAGAAAAGGTGAAGCGTCTGATCTTCTCCATTGGACAAGATCTGTGCCGTGCAGTGTCAGATGGAAAATGGAAGTTACCAAAGCACATTCTCCTCTGTGTGACTGTAAGGCACCTGTTCCGAAGCAAACAGCTCACCACAATACTACACAGGCTTGGACACTCTGAGAGCTACGATTTCGCCTTGGAGTTGGAAACTGCTCTCGCCAAGGTCCTGGATGAAGTCTCAACTTATCGTACACCACAAATTGTGACAGGAGAGGGCAACCTTGTATTCCACTGTGAGTGGGACAACTTGAATAAAACCACTACCAGTGTGCACGGCAGCAACATTGTAAACAGTGCTGGAGGAATCATGGTGCAGGAGGTCAAGCCCGGGTTCGAGAGCAGCAAGGACCGAATGCTACCTACCATCAATAGGTCACAACAGCGTAGCCTGAAGGTCGACACACCAAAAACTCTCCCACCCTTGCACTTTACTCGCGTTGGCCCGAAGTTCCCTGAAGGCTCATCATTCACACCGCCAGCAGAGAATGACACAGTCTATGCCACTACGATGCAAGAGTACTACATCTGGCTCTTCATCAGATACATCGGAAGCTGTGGCCTGCAGCCTGTGCCTGGGCTAGGGGGTTTCACCTCTGCAACTGGTTCTCCCCCACCCAGCAAATCAACAGTCGACTACTGCACGCCTATCCACCAACCGATCACAGACAACGCAGTTGTTCGTGAGCTACTGAAGCGTTCCGAGGCAGCAACTGCTGAGGTGGGTCAGAGATGGGTCCTGAATACATTTGATCTGGGTGTCTGCATGAAAGCCCTTCCCATCATCTGGCGCTGGCCAAATGAATTTGCTAGTCATGTAGTAACGATTGGACCCTTCCACACATCCATGAACTACATCGGGATGCTCACTGGACACAAGATGCGTGGTTCTGGATATGCAGAGATTCTCTTTGAGGCACAACTAGTAACAAGTGGATCTCTCAAAGGTGTTCTCAGTGGAAAGGCCTACGCAAAGTCCCTCTTTTGCCTCAAAACAGTGTGTGAGGCAATGGAGAGGCTGTTGATGGAGAGATTCACTGAGGAGGAGAACATCATGATCTCTGACCCTGCTGTGCTTCTCAGAATGACCCAGTCTTGCAACCGAGAGCACCTCGATGAAGCCCTCAAAGACCCCTCAACTCTACTCCTCATCAAAAAGTACCATGCCTTTGAGGAAAAGGTGCGCAAGGGCCACCTGGGGAAGACAGCTGCCTTCTGGATGTCGTTCATTACCCACTGCCATCTTGTCTTCATGCTCCTCCACTCTGTGAAGACCAACAACCTCCAGCTGTTTCACAAGTGTAACGGAGAGATGGCAGATATCTTCTTCGCCTTTGACGGACACAACTACTCCAGGTTTGTGTAGCATACGTCTGTGTAAACGTCTGTGTAGACGGACCTTAATATGAGTCTATTATTTCGTAAAACTGTGATTATTTTGTAAATAAAGCACTAATTAGCATACTAGTATACCATAGACACATGTAATCATGTTATGAATAGTTCTATCATGATCTATGCCCTTCAAAACATGGGTCTAGACACCTTCATTTTTCAATTATCTGCAATATTGGCTGAGATATGTCAAAAATCGTTTTTTTGATAATGGCAGCAGTAATTTGCATAAAAATGGTATGTGGGACATTTTTTCAGCTTGGGGCCATAGCTAGTCATTTTCTACACATTTTTTCCAATCTAGAAACACTGATTAGAAGTATATCTCCGGGGGGTGCAGGGGGACCTAGTCTTCCTACTAGACTACTCATCTACCAACCAACTTGAAACTTTCCAATAACCCACTCCTCATCTACCAACCAATCCCAAGCTTTCCAATAACCCATTCCTCGTCTACCTACCAACTCCAAGATTTCCAATAACCGACGCATCTATCTACCAACTTGAAACTTTCCAATAACCCACTCCTCATCTACCAACCAATCCCAAGCTTTCCAATAACCCATTCCTCATCTACCTACCAACTCCAAGCTTTCCAATAACCGACTCATCAACCTACCAACTTGAAGCTTTCCAATAACCCACTCCTCGTCTACCTACCAACTTGAAGCTTTCCAATAAACCACTCCTCATCTACCAACCAATCTCAAAATTTCCAACAAACCACTCCTCAGTGACCTACCAATACCAAAATTTCCAACAAACCACTCCTCAGCTACCTACCAATACCAAGCTTTCCAATAACCCATTCATCATCTACCTACCAATCCCAAGCTTTCCAATAACCCATTCTTCATCGACCTACCAACTCCAAGCTTTCCAAGAACCCACTCTTTATCTGTCTACCAACCCCAAGCTTTGCGATAACCCATTCCTCATCTACCTACCAACTCCAAGCTTTCCAATAAACCAATCCTCATCTACCAACCAATCCCAAGATTTCCAATAAACCACTCATCTACCTACCAATCCCAAGATTTCCAATAAACCACTCATCTACCTACCAATCCCAAAATTTCCAATAAACCACTCATCTACCTACCAATCCCAAGATTTCCAATAAACCACTCATCTACCTACCAATCCCAAGATTTCCAATAAACCACTCAACTACCTACCAATCCCAAAATTTCCAATAAACCACTCCTCAGCTACCTACCAATACCAAGCTTTCCAATAACCCATTCCTCATCTACCAACCAACTACAAGCTTTCCAATAAACCACTCCTCATCTACCAACCAATCCCAAGATTTCCAATAACCCATTCCTCATCTACCAACCAACTACAAGCTTTCCAATAAACCACTCCTCATCTACCAACCAACCCCAAGCTTTCCAATAACCCACTCTTTATCTGTTTACCAACCCCAAGCTTTCCAATAACCCACTATATATCTGTTTACCAACCCCAAGCATTCCAATAACCCATTCCTCATCTACCTACCAACTCCAAGCTTTCCAATAACTCACTCTTTATCTGTCTACCAACTCCAAGCTTTCCAAGAACCCATTCCTCATCTACCTACCAACCCCAAGCTTTCCAATAACCCATTCCTCATCTACCTACCAACTCCAAGCTTTCCAAGAACCCACTCTTTATCTGTTTACCAACCCCAAGCTTACCAATAACCCATTCCTCATCTACCTACCAACCCCAAGCTTTCCTTGAACCCACTCTTTATCTACCTACCAACTCCAAGCGTTCCAAGAACCCACTCTTTATCTGTTTACCAACCCCAAGCTTTCCAATAGCCCATTCCTCATCTACCTACCAATCCCAAGCTTTACAATACCCATTCCTCATCCACCTACCAACTCCAAGCTTTCCAAGAACCCACTCTTTATCTGTTTACCAACTCCAAGCTTTCCAATAACCGACTCATCTACCTACCAACTTGAAACTTTCCAATAACCCACTCCTCATCTACCAACCAATCCCAAGCTTTCCAATAACCCATTCCTCATCTACCTACCAACTCCAAGCTTTCCAATAACCGACGCATCTATCTACCAACTTGAAACTTTCCAATAACCCACTCCTCATCTACCAACCAATCCCAAGCTTTCCAATAACCCATTCCTCATCTACCTACCAACTCCAAGCTTTCCAATAACCGACTCATCTACCTACCAACTTGAAGCTTTCCAATAACTCACTCCTCATCTACCTACCAACTTGAAGCTTTCCAATAACCCACTCCTCGTCTACCTACCAACTTGAAGCTTTCCAATAAACCACTCCTCATCTACCAACCAATCTCAAAATTTCCAACAAACCACTCCTCAGCTACCTACCAATACCAAGCTTTCCAATAACCCATTCATCATCTACCTACCAATCCCAAGCTTTCCAATAACCCATTCCTCATCTCCCTACCAACTCCAAGCTTTCCAAGAACCCACTCTTTATCTGTCTACCAACCCCAAGCTTTGCAATAACCCATTCCTCATCTACCTACCAACTCCAAGCTTTCCAATAAACCACTCCTCAGCTACCTACCAATACCAAGCTTTCCAATAACCCATTCCTCATCTACCTACCAACTACAAGCTTTCCAATAAACCACTCATCTACCAACCAATCCCAAAATTTCCAATAAACCACTCATCTACCTACCAATCCCAAGATTTCCAATAAACCACTCATCTACCTACCAATCCCAAGATTTCCAATAAACCACTCATCTACCTACCAATCCCAAGATTTCCAATAAACCACTCATCTACCTACCAATCCCAAGATTTCCAATAAACCACTCCTCTACCATCCAATCCCAAGATTTCCAATAAACCACTCATCTACCAACCAATCCCAAAATTTCCAAAAAACGACTCCTCAGCTACCTACCAATACCAAACTTTCCAATAACCCATTCCTCAGCTACCTACCAATACCAAGCGTTCCAATAACCCATTCATCATCTATCTACCAATCCCAAGCTTTCCAATAACCCATTCCTCATCTACCTACCAACTCCAAGCTTTCCAAGAACCCATTCCTCATCTACCGACCAACCCCAAGCTTTCCAATAACCCACTCTTTATCTGTTTACCAACCCCAAGCTTTCCAATAACCCACTCTATATCTGTTTACCAACCCCAAGCATTCCAATAACCCATTCCTCATCTACCTACCAACTCCAAGCTTTCCAAGAACTCACTCTTTATCTGTTTACCAACTCCAAGCTTTCCAATAACCCATTCCTCATCTACCTACCAACCCCAAGCTTTCCAATAACCCGCTCATCTACCTACCAACTCCAAGCTTTCCAAGAACCCACTCTTTATCTGTTTACCAACCCCAAGCTTTCCAATAACCCATTCCTCATCTACCTACCAACTCCAAGCTTTCCAAGAACCCACTCTTTATCTACCTACCAACTCCAAGCTTTCCAAGAACCCACTCTATCTACCTACCAACTCCAAGCTTTCCAAGAACCCACTCTTTATCTACCTACCAACTCCAAGCTTTCCAAGAACCCACTCTTTATCTGTTTACCAACTGCAAGCTTTCCAATAACCCATTCCTCATCCACCTACCAACTCCAAGCTTTCCAAGAACCCACTCTTTATCTGTTTACCAACCTCAAGCTTTACAATAACCCATTCCTCATCTACCTACCAACTACAAGCTTTCCAATAAACCACTCCTCATCTACCAACCAATCCCAAGATTTCCAATAAACCACTCATCTACCTACCAATCCCAAGCTTTCCAATAACGCATTCCTCATCTACCTACCAACTCCAAGCTTTCCAATAACCCATTCCTCATCTACCTACCAATCCTAAGCTTTCCAATAACCCATTCCTCATCTACCTACCAACTCCAAGCTTTCCAATAACCCATTCTTCATCTACCTACCAATCCCAAGCTTTCCAATAACCCATTCCTCATCTACCTACCAATCCCAAGCTTTCCAATAACGCATTCCTCATCTACCTACCAACTCCAAGCTTTCCAATAACCCATTCTTCATCTACCTACCAACTCCAAGCTTTCCAATAACCCACTCTCTATCTGTTTACCAACCCCAAGCTTCACAATAACGCATTCCTCATCTACCTACCAACTCCAAGCTTTCCAATAACCCATTCTTCATCTACCTACCAACTCCAAGCTTTCCAATAACCCACTCTCTATCTGTTTACCAACCCCAAGCTTCACAATAACCCATTCCTCATCTACCTACCAACCCCAAGCTTCACAATACTGCACACGAACAGTAACACACCCTCGCCCATGATAGACAGCTCAAAGTGAAAATAGTGTGAGTCACAAGAGTCGTCGTTGTCGTCGTATACAGGACAAGGCTGTGGGTCACCATCAGTTCTCTCGTGGGTGCATCTGTGCCGCTGATGCAGTGCGCTCTGTCGGTTCGGGCTGGAATTTGGAATTTGTTCCTGGAGCTGGCGATTGATCGCCTGCCTACTCTTGGCGAAGGACACCGTGGGAACTTCAACGTCCACCAACTGATGCCAGTAGATGGGACACCCGGCTTAAAGTCCATCCGAGGGACGGAACACACATTGATGAATTATCTTGCCTGTGAAACACTGCGACGACAGTTTACAGTTGGGCCGATATTACAACCCAGGTGGGTCCACGCACATCGACGCTGTCCTGGCAGCACAATCACGAATGAGTGTAAACTCTGAATTTTGCAATCATATTGAAGTACATAACATGCATTTTTAATACTTTATTTGTTTACTGATTTAGTTTTCTTTTTGCAGGCAAAACACTTGAGTGACGATGTGGACCGGGTCGGGTGAAGAACGCGCTTTCGCTATCAAAGATTTTCACAAGAATAATGACAATGCAACTGCTGCACAACCTCAGTTCAAACTCCATTTCAATGTTCAACGTCATGGAAATGTCCCGTCTGTTCGTGCAACCAAGTTATGGGTTCAGAAGTTTCTGAACTGAAGTCTCATGATGAAAGCATGCATCAGCCTCAAGAATTTCTCACACGTCACTCCACCGCATATTGCAAAAGGATTAAAACTTTTATCCCAAAAAATTCAAACTGTCCACTCAACACCCCTCACCACTGCCTGCACTTGCCACACCCTCACCACTGCCTACACTCACCACCCCTCACCACTGCCTGCACTTGCCACGCCCTCACCATTGCCAACACTCACCACCCCTCACCACTGCCTACACTCACCACTCCTCACCACTGCCTGCACTTGCCCCCTCACCACTGCGAACACTCACCACCGCTCACCACTGCCAACACTCATCACCCCCTCTCCACTGCCAACACTCACCACTGCCAACTGTTATGGATTCGTCACTTCCGTTGTGGTGGTTTGCATCCACTGTAAATATTTCCGATTCCATGTATTTATTATTGTTGTCATTTAAAGGAAATAGATATTTCTAGTTTCAAAAGTTAAAAGTTAATGTTAAAAGAAACAGGAAACCGGATCGGGAACCGGACGAAAACCGGAAGAAGACGAGGAGAAAGGAGGCGGAGCGAGTGAAGTCGGAGAAGAAGCGAGTCGTTTCTTCGTCCTGAGCGAACGTTGTCGAGCAAGAGTCACGAGTGCACTTTGGGTTTCCTGGGAAAAGCCGAAAAGGGATTCCTGCGATTGAGTTGTTATCGCTGTGACTGATCAACCTGCGTGTCAGGTTTGGCGTTGGATTCCGAGGAATCATCGTTGGGTCATTACGTCTCAAGTACGAGCCGTCGGCCATTTTGACTCGCGCGCTTTGTTCATCACGAAAGGTCTTTGCTTCGCGTCAGCCGTTTTCACCATTCCGACGTCTATCTGGGATGTGTGTGTGCAACGCGAATTTTGAAGACAAACCTGAGGTCTGCCGAGTTGGAGCGGTAAAACATTCATACCCGAGGGGGTGAATTTCCCAGTCGCCTTAAGTGCACTTTTTCGCAGCTGTTGGCCGCGTGACCCTTTTCTGCCGCTTTGGCCACGTACGCCTTTGTGCAGTTTTGGCGGCGTGACTGGGCCTGTCATCTGAACGGGATTCGGGTTTGGATTCGACATCTTTCTGACGATCGCTGGAGGGGATCAACTTGAGCTCGAAGACGGGAATATAGTGACATTGGGGAATGTTCTTTTTTCACTCACTTGGAGCACAGTGAGTTACCTGATATTAGCTGATGGTACCATCATAAGATATATGTTGATTGTACTTTTGATTGCTATCATTGTTGTACTGTTATTCTTGTGTGATTTTTAATACAATATTTGTTTGTTAGTAACAATTGGTGCGGTTTCACCATTGATTTTTGACACAGAATAACACATTTTTCTGCCATGACTCCTCTCGGGGCTCGGAGGTACACCACGACCAGGGGGTCGGGGAGGAGCACGTAACACAACACTCACCACTGCCAACACTCACCACTGCCAACACTCACCACTGCCAACACTCACCACTGCCAACACTCACCACTGCCAACACTCACCACTGCCAACACTCACCACTGCCAACACTCACCACTGCCTGCACTCACCACCCCTCACCACTGCCAACACTCACCACTGTCAACACTCACCATTGCCAACACTCACCACTGCCAACACTCACCACTGCCAACACTCACCACTGCCAGCACTCACCACTGCCTGCACTCACCACTGCCAACACTCACCACTGCCAACACTCACCACTGCCAACACTCACCACTGCCAGCACTCACCACTGCCAACACTCACCACTGCCAACACTCACCACTGCCTGCACTCACCACTGCCTGCACTCACCACTGCCTGCACTCACCACTGCCAACACTCACCACTGCCTGCACTCGCCACCCCTCACCACTGCCAACACTCACCCCTGCCAACACTCACCATTGCCAACACTCACCACTGCCAACACTCACCACTGCCTGCACTCACCACTGCCTGCACTCACCACTGCCAACACTCACCACTGCCTGCACTCGCCACCCCTCACCACTGCCAACGCTCACCACTGCCAACACTCACCATTGCCAACACTCACCACCCCTCACCACTGCCTACACTCAACACCCCTTCACCACTGACTACACTCGCCACCCCTTCACCACTGCCTACACTCGCCACCCCCTCACCACTGCCAACACTCACCACCCCCTCACCACTGCCAACACTTACCACTGCCTACACTCACTATTCCTCCTCATAAGCATAAGGTATTCAAATCTCCCATTCCCATCACATCACACCAGTGCACAGGTAAATTATACTCTACACCCATTACATTAGAGACTACCTTGACGCAGAGTCAGATGTTCTCGCTTCTCGAAGTAAACTCACCTGGACACTTTAGTTAGGTACCCCGATTGGCAACTCCTGGAATCGGTCGAACTGATAAAGTGCTTATTGGGGGTCTTTGTTCCAGCCTTTCAGCGAGATAACGGTCTAATAATACAATGGCGTCGCAAGAAATTAATGCTCTCGTACGTAATAGATGAACGGCTCCATATATCATTGCCAAAGTAGTCGGCCATTGTGTGCCGTTACCGCCAGCAAAATGTCTCCTTGGGGTTGGGGGTAAATTACCAGAATCAACGCTTTCAGTCGGAGTGAGTGCGAAGACATTACGGCGGCCACAGTGGTCCATAATGAGGGGGGGTTTCTTCTTCTTTTAATTTGTATGGCTCTATATATGCCACGTGCCTGGATATAACTGTAGGTGAAAATAAAACATTAATTAATAATAATAGTAATTTTTAAAAAAGAAGCCTATGGGAGATGCATAAAAGTATATGGGTCTTCCGTTCGCTTTCAAAAAGTTAGGACCGCCTTGCACAGTCAAGGTTTAAATGACTAACAATGACCGTCAGAACAAACACACCAACCACCGCCTCTCTCATGGTTTTAAATTGGAGCAACTTGGGTCCATCATGGAGGCGGCATTCCAGAAACAAGTGAGTTAAATGTTCAGGTTTCCGACAGGTGTCGCAGGTCCAGGTAGGGTGACACCCTCTATCAGGCGAAGATACGAATTAAGGCGACAGTTCCCAAAATGAACTCCTCCTGACACCTCCCACTCTGCTCCACAAGCTCCGTCCATCGGCAACACCTGCAAGCGATTGGACATTACGGGCACAGTGCTCAAAACGGCCTCCTTCCTGACACCTCCCACTCTGCTCCACAAGCTCCGTCCATCGGCAACACCTGCAAGCGATTGGACATTACAGGCACAGTGCTCAAAACGGCCTCCTCCTGACACCTCCCACTCTGCTCCACAAGCTCCGTCCATCGGCAACACCTGCAAGCGATTGGACATTACGGGCACAGTGCTCAAAACGGCCTCCTCCTGACACCTCCCACTCTGCTCCACAAGCTCCGCCCATCGCAATCGAGGTTCTGATCTCGGAAGACGGCGCGGTCAGCTTGGCCGTGTGCACCGTGTTTCGTTCCCGGGTCAGGACGTGTTTACCGAGCTGGCAACCCGATCGATATCAAAGCGCAACATACGATCGTGCTATTACCACCTGAACGTACCTGCTAAAGGTAAACGCACACACCTATTTTAAACATTAAACTTTTGTTCATGATCCTTGCTCCATTGTTGGTGTTGAGGTCGATCTTAACGGAGTTTATCGTGAATATTACAATGTTTTAAAGCTCGAATGTCGGGCGACGTCGGTGGCGTGTGAAGCCCAATGTGACGCGATTGGACAGGTCAGGACGCGGAAGTGTGTGCTTCTTCTCTTGTATTGTGGACAAACGCGTTTTCATTCTTATTTATCTTCTGCACGGAAATGAAGATTTAAATGTGCGATTTGGATCAAATTAAAACTTGGAGCGACGTGCAAGAGGGGGAAACTCCCGCGTTTTTACAAAAGAATACCTGTGCACTTGGATATAATTTGTAACTTTTATATATGGGATTTAAAAGGGACTCTGCGGTTGAATTATGAATGTAATGAGCTAATGGTGTTTTCCACCGTCATTGTGGGAGAGAGTGGGGGTGGAGATTGAGAGGGAGAGAGTGGGAGTGAAGAGAGAGGGAGGAAGGGAGAGACTGGGAGTGAAGAGAGAAAGGGAGGAAGGGAGAGAGGGAGAGAGTGGGAGTGAAGAGAGAAAGGGTGGGAGTGCAGAGAGGAAGGGAGAGAGTGGGAGTGGAGACAGAAAGGGAGAGAGTAGGGGTGGAGAGAGAAAGGGAGGAAGGAAGAGAGTGGGAGTGCAGAGAGTAGGGGAGGAGAGAGAAAGGGAGGAAGTGGGGAGAGAGTGGGAGTGGGGAGAGAGTGGGAGTGGGGAGAGAGTGGGAGTGGGGAGAGTGGGTGAGAGAGAGAGAGAGAGAGACACAGAGACACTTGTCTTTTATTACAAAGGTATAAAAAAGCACAACAAACCAAGTGATACAATTGCAGTCAACAAAATAATTAAATCAAGGAATTGAAAAACATGACATTAATTAGAGCAGCAAAAAAAAGTTCATCTCCCTCCACCTTACACAGGATTTCAGCTTCGCACCATTTTTGAACAAAGTGATCAAGCCGAGAAGTCTCTCGGTAAACATTAAATTAAATTTTAAGGCGGGCAGACACGAGGCCTTCAAAGGCTAACAAAATACTGCATTCCGGTGAGCTTGTCCCAGAAACCCGACTCTTCCGCGTAATATATACCGTGAGTTTCGCCTCGGCAAGTAAAAAATTAACGATTTGAGAACCGACATTCTCGTTAGACACAGGCATGCAGTACACAAAAAGATGAGAAGAAAAACAAAAACCGAAATTCTGGAAGACATATTTCAAAAGTTGAAAAAGTGGAGCCAGCCTTTGGCATCAAACATAAGCGTGGAAAATGTCCTCGGAGTGATGGCAAAAAGGGCAGTCGTCAGATGTCACGAGATTCAATCTTTTAAGAAACGCGTTGGAAGGCAAGGAATAGTGTGCAAGCCTCCACTGTATATCTCCGGCACGTTTAGACACAGGTAACGCGTACATCGACGACCAGGTAGGAGAGGATGGAGCCCCTGCAGGTAGAAGCTCTTTCCAGTGGGTGGTCAGTGGGCTATTGGGGTTCGCAGAGATGACAACATTGAGACATTGCACGTACAAAGTAGCCTTTGCACAGGCTTGTAGAGGCTTTGTGGAAGGAGCACCAGAAAAACAAAAATCAGGGAAGTCAGGGTGCATCGTTTTTGTGTTCTGAACATCATGCAGTAGAGGCCACGATAAATTAAAAGAGTTGAACACTTTAACAATTGAACGAAGAAGTTGTCCAATTAGTCGGGCTGAAGTAACATTGCATACTTCCGAAATCTGGTTAGGGGTCTGCCATCCAGAATAAGTATGATTAACAAAATCCTTGACAAGAAAAAACCAGGTTCGATAAAGGATTGAATTAGGGACCTACTTTTATTTGGCAGTCATGGGAAAATAGGCTGTTGTAGAAAACGGGTTCACACATTAAGTTCCAAAATTTATATGTATCCTTGTTTCGTACTGGAAGGAGGCACTGACCGGCATTCACGAGACTTCGATAAAAGGAGGGCAGCAAGGAGATGTCTATTCGCTGCAGATCAGGTAGAAAGAGCTCGGGGCAACACCTGAGCTTACCCGCTTGCTGCAACAAGCAAGAAGCCAGGGGCCGCCAAGACAGGACTTCCTTGTAGAGAAGTTGGCGCAAGGTGGTTAGTCGAAAAGCCAGTATTTTACTGGTAATGTCCACAAGTCCTTGACCTCCTTTATCCAAAGGGACACTTAGAAGATCAGCTCAAAGCCGGTGCATGCCATTCCAGAAAAAATTAACAAGGATACCTGCAAGTTAATGACTAGCGATTTGGGCGGTTGTAAGACAGCCATCCGATGCCAGAGTTTGGAAGCAGCCAAGTTATTAATTATCAGCACTCGACCTCTATAAGACAATAGACTGGACAATCTTTTCCAACAATTAAGGATATGGGAAATTTGATCGACCATCTGATCCCAGTTCTTTAAGGAAAAGGTCTCATTCCCAAGAAACACACCGAGATGTTTAACACCATCATACCTCCACTGCAAAGCATTAGGCAGGGAAGGTGGGATAAATAACCCAGAAGGACCAAGACACAAGGCTTTACTCTTACTCCAATTGACAGTAGCAGAAGATGCCAAATTGAATTCACATAGAGCACTTGTGAGGGCAACAATGTCAGACTGAGTGTTAACAATCGCACACAAATCGTCAGCATACGCAAGCACCTTAACAGGATTAGCAAGAGGTGTCACCAAGAACCCAGAAAGTTTGTGGCGTAAGTGAATCAACAAGGGTTCAATGGAAAGTGAATACAGGTACCCGGAAAGGGGGCAGCCTTGTCTAATACCTCGCTGAATAGGAAAAGGTGAACATAGACTGTTGTTGTTGTTCACCAAACTAAAGTTGTTGTGATACAGCAGCTTGATACAAGAAATAAAGAAGGAGCCAAACCCAAACCCCTTCAAAACGTCAAGTAAATACGAATGGTCAACACTATCAAAGGCCTTTTCCTGATCTAAAAAGATCAGCCCGGTGTTAACATTCTGACAATGACGAATCGAAATCAAATCACGAACAGAAAAAAATATTGTCAAATATCGATCTGCCGGAAATGCAATAAGACTGGTCGGGGGATACAACGTGCTTGATTAAGGTTTTTATGCGATTAGCGAGTAACTTAGACAGGATTTTGTAATCAGTACAGAGTAGAGAGATCGGGCGCCAGTTCTCAACAAGTTGAAGATCCCCCTTTTTAGGGATTAATGAAATGACGGCACGCCTGCAGCTCAAGGGAAGTTCACCAGTTTGTACGCTTTCTATGAAGACAATTAGTAGACATGGTCCCAGCAAATCCCAGAAGGTGCTGTAGAATTCCACTGGCAACCCGTCCAAGCCAGGTGCCCTGCTGGTGGGCAAGGTCTTTAAAACACTAGTGAGTTCGTCCAATGTTATTTCGCCTTCAGCAGTCGAATTCTGGGCCTCAGTAAGTGTGGGCAAGGATGCGATAAATGAATGTATATGGTTTGGGAAAGTGTGCTTGGAGGAGTAGAGGTGAGAAAAGAAAGTCTTAATAGTGAGTTTAATGTCACTTGGATCAGTCAAAATCCTTCTGCCAGCAGAACGCAAGGACAATATTTGTTTTTATTTTTTTGAGGCAGTTTCCAGCTTGAAGAAAAGTCTGCTCGGGTTATTTAGTTGTTGCAAATGAGTCATTCTCATCCGAAGGAGTGCGCCCTTTGCACGTTCGGCCAGTAATTCATTTAACAGGGCTTTCTTTTCATACAACGTCTGTTGCTGCCCATTATTACTAGAGGAGGACACTTTGTTTTGTAAGTGAAGAATTTGTGCCTTCACCAGATCTATATTTACATCATGATCCCGAGTACTGTATCGTGAAAAATTGACAAAAAACTCTAATTTGAGCTTTAGCGTTGTCCCACCACTGACGTAAACACGAGAACTCTTTATCCATCGTGATGTAATATGCCCAAAAGGCCCTAAAGGATGCAACAAAGAATTCGTTTTGAAGAAGTGTTGTGTTGAACTTCCAATAAGGGCTCACCACCTTAATGAGTGGCAACTGAAAACGCATAGTGATGATGTGGTGATCGGAAAACCCAGATGGGAGAATAGAGGTGTTTTAGACTAGGTTGAGGAAATGGTCAGAAACGTACAATTTATCAAGTCGAGCTAGCGACACTAAGTTGTTAGAGCAGCGACACCAAGTAAATTGTTGCTGCATCGGGTGTTGCAATCTCCAAATGTCTGTCAACCTGAATCTTGAGATTGAGCGAACGAGAGGTCTTGTACTGGCTGCATGTGGCTCAGCCCCATTCCTATCAAGGGAGGGGTTAAGTGTGCAATTGAAATCTCCTCCAAGACAAAGAAAGTGGTCAGGGGGAACACCAGCAAGATACGAGTCAAGACAGTCAAAAAAGGAAGATCTTTCAGCATTTGTACTTGGTGCGTACACATGATTATTGTGAAAAGCTGCTGACCAACAGAGAAAATCAGCGAAGCTAAATATCCCTTCACAATTTCTTTAAAGAGAACCGAAGTCAAAGGAAGAGTTTGCCGAAAGAAGATGGCTATCCCAGCAATTGGGCTTGATAGATTGCTAAAGAACCAATGCCCTTTAAGAAACAACTCCCACTCAGCTGAAGAACCTTCAGTAGAATGAGTTTCCTGCAACAACAAGATGTCAACCTTGTTGCACTCGATTAGTTGTTTAACTTGCACTTTACGAAGAGACGTGCGACCACTGTTGATATTAAGGCTGGCAATGCATAGTTCCATTGTGATGAGGCACCGGCAGGACATCAGCCATGGTGTTTGAGTTCGGTACCATGGTGTTAAACAGTATCTATAGATAACGGTGATCTAATTGAACAAAAAACAATGAAAAATTGACTTTGCAATAATTTATTCAACAAAAAATTAACAGAGATGCTATTTCCTTCTGTGGAAAAAGTAAGTACACCCTTGGCTCTAATAGGTAGTATTGCCTGCCCCCTTTGGCAGAAACGACCTCAAGTAGGCGTTTCTTATGACTGTCTACCAGTCTCTGACATCGACTGGGAGAAATTTTTTCCCACTCCTCCATGCAGAATTCTTTCAGCTGTGCGATGTTTGAGGGGTTTCTTGCATGCACAGCTCGTTTCAAATCCCCCCACAACATCTCGATGGGATTTACATCCGGGCTTTGACTTGACCATTCCAGAACCCTCCATTTCTTTCTTTTCAGCCATTCCTTGGTGGATTTACTGGTATGTTTAGGGTCATTGTCATGTTGCAAGGTCCACCTTCGGTTGAGCTTCAACTTGCCGACAGATGGCCTCACATTATCTTCAAGCACCCTCTGGTACAATGAAGAATTCATAGTGGATTCTATGATGGTGAGCTGCTCAGGCCCTGAGACAGCAAAGCTGCCCCAAACCATAATATTTCCACCACCATGCTTTACAGTTGGTATCAGGTTCTTGTGGTCAAATGCTGTCTTTGGTTTTCACCAAACATGTCTTCTGGTGCTGTGGCCAAATAGCTCTACCTTTGACTCATCTGTCCAGAGCACATTGTTCCAAAAGTGCTGGTCTTTGCCTAAGTGTTCATTGGCAAACTTTAGTCTTGCCCTGATGTTCTTTCTGGACAGCAAAGGTTTTCTCCTGGCACACCTCCCATGTAGATCAAATTTGTGCAGCCCCTTTGTAATGGTAGACTCGTGCACTTTGACATCAACAGTGGCAAGAGACCTGTAGGTCCCGTGATGACATTCTGGGGCTCTTAGAGACCTCTTTCAACATCTTGCGGTCTGCTCTCGGGCTGAACTTTCTGGGACGGCCTGTCCTGAACAAGTTGGCAGTTGTTTGGAATCTTCTCCACTTGTAGATGATCTTCCGGACAGTCGAATGATTGATTTTAAATTGTTTGGAGATCTTTTTAAATCCCTTCCCAGACTCGTAGGCATCTATAACCTTTTCTGAAGGGGAGATCTTTTTAAATCCCTTCCCAGACTCGTAGGCATCTATAACCTTTTCTGAAGGCCTCAGAGAGCTCTTTTGATCTCGGCATGGTGACGCCGCACAATTCAACAACAAAGAGCAAACCAAATGAAATGTCTGAGGTTTAAATAAGACAGGTTCCTCCAAGATCCTCTCTAACGATGTTCTAATCATTTGCACCTGAGCTGGTGCACCTGATTCTAATTTTAGGTATTTGAAGTAGTGATAAATGTAGGGGTGTACTTACTTTTTCCATATGCAAAATTTGCAATTATGTTTATTTAAATTATACAATGGACTACAAAATGTAAATGTTTCATGATATTTGTTATATTATATCACCTTTATCTATCAATATTGTTGAAATGAAGATCAAATAGCTGAATGTTGAAATATGTTGAAAAAGTCAAAACTTTACATGGGGTGTACTTACTTTTTCACGTGACTGTAGGTCCTTATCATTCTTATTGATTACACAGACATCATCAGCATATGCTGATACCATGATGTGGTTCTCTTCTGGAGAAGGCACAAAGCCAGAAAGAGAGGCTCTAAGACTGGCTCAAGTAGTGGCTCAAGAGAAAGGCTAAACAGCAACCCTGACGAAGGACAGCATTGCCAAACACCCCTCTAAACCTGAATGGGTGAACAACGACGATTATTTACTTTGCACAAAGTAAATATATTGTTGTATAACAATTTTACAAACCTATAAACTTTTCACCAAAGCCAAACTTTTGCAGAACACGAAACATTTAAGTGTGATCAATGCTATCAAAAGCCTTTTCAATGTCTAGGAAAATCAACCAAGCCCCTCTTCCTCCTTAAGGCCACAGTCAATCAAGTCTCTAATTAAACAGACATTATCAGAGATTGATCTTCCCGGAATGCTGTAACTCTGATCAGGATGAACAACAGTACCAATGACAACCTTTAGCCGATTGGCCAGCAATTTGGAAAAAAAAGTTTGTAGTCAGAACACAGTAATGAGATGGGGCGCCAGTTCTCTATCCGACGGAGATCACCACCTTTTTGGAGAAGGCATACCACTGCTCTTCCACAACTGAGGGGTCGTATGCCAGAGCGTAAACTTTCTTGTAGCACCAGCAGTACTTCTGGACCTAAAATGTCCCAAAGAGCTGTGAAAAATTCCACTGGAAGGCCGTCGATCCCAGGGGTTTTCCGTGTTCAAAGCTATGCAGAGCTGTGCTGAGCTCCTCCAAAGTAAACGGCTTTTCAAGACCTTGACGCTGGTCACAACTCAAAGGAGGCAGATGATTCGTCATATCATCAACAATATCTTTACACACAGCTTTCTCTGCAAATAAACCAGAAAAAACCCTTTCACAAGCATCTTAACATCACTTTCATTTTGTGTAATGTTCCCCTTAGCATCTAACAAGGAAAACATTTGCCTTTGGGACTTCTTAACCCCTTCTAACTGGGGAAAACTTTTATTTGGGGTGTCAGAGAACTTCGCATTTTGGATTCTGAGTCTAACTGACATCCCCATTACTTTTTCATGAATCAATTTGAGATCTCGCGAGATCTTGGAGACGGCGGCAGGGATTTTCGAAGCTCCACACGGTCTCCACGTTTTCAAAGTTAAGTCTGTTCACAATTGTATTTTGTCAAAACTGTATTTATCTTTCGGTGTGTGAAGTTATAGTGTGCACCTTGGAAGTTTCTCGGTGTTTATCTTTCATAAATTAATCGGCTGTTTGCCGCGTCGCGAGCAAGGCCTCCCATCTCCACTGGTCTCCCATCTCCACTGCCTCTGACATCAATTCTTCCTGGGAATTCTTCCAAAGCAAACTGATCTCTCTCATGCACAGATTTATCCCATCTCGCCTTCAGTTGTCTTACCCTTCCTCCCGTCCATGGTACACTGAATCTTGTGGTGAGGCAGTTGCCCTGAAACAACTTGCCTTTGCCTCTTGGAAGGCTAATCCAACTGAAGGCAATCTCAGTTCCTTCCATCAAGCTCGGAACAGGTGTGTGTCTACCCTCAGGAGTGCCAGGAAGCACTATCTCTCCTCACTCAAGAATGAACTCTCAAACCTGTCTCCTTCCTCCAAATCCTGGTGGCGTCTGGTCAAATCCGTTTCTGGTGTTTGTTCCCCCTCCATCCCCTCCCTTACCTCAAATGGCCACACAGTTGACATCGCACGTGACAAAGCCAAATGCCTCAACTCTGTGTTTGCCTCAAAATCCTTAGTCCCAAACCCATCTCTCTCTGTTCCCACCTTTCCCAGTCGAACCCAACTGCTCCTGGACTCTGTGTCCTTCTCTCCTGACAAGGTGGAGGAGTTTTTGTCAAACCTCGACTCTGATTCTGCAACTGGACCAGACGGCATCAGCCCACGGGTCCTAAAATCCTGCTCTGCCGCTCTATCTCACCCTCTCTCTGTTCTTTTCACCCTATCTTTTGCTCAAGGTCATCTGCCAGCATCCTGGAAATCAGCAAACATTACCGCTTTACACAAAAAAGGTGCAAAAACAGATCCTTGCAACTACAGACCAATCAGCCTGCTCCCAAATATCAGCAAAGTCATGGAATCCATCATTGCTTCGGATATGAAATCTTTCCTCTTCTCCAATGGCTTGATCTCTGATCATCAATTTGGTTTCAGACCAGGTCACTCTACTCTGGACATGCTGTTTCTGCTGTCTCAACAATGGATGGAGGTCCTCAATGCCAAACAGGAAATCAGAGCTGTCTCCCTTGACATATCACGTGCCTTCGATACGGTCTAGCACCCAACTCTGCTCACCAAACTCTCCTCCTATGGTATCCATGGAAATCTCCATGCATGGCTTGCGGACTTCCTCTCTGGTCGTAGTCAACGTGTGGCCCTGAATGGATTTCTCTCATCTCCCCTTCCTGTTCAGGCTGGAGTTCCCCAAGGCAGTGTGCTGGGCCCTGTGCTTTTTCTGGTCTTTATCAATGATCTCTCCGACTCTCTGGAAAATCCTCTCTATCTCTTTGCTGATGACTCCACTCTGTGCCGCTCCATTCCTCTTCCCTCAGATCGGCAGTCTGCAGCCTCCTCACTCTCTGAAGACCTGGACAAAATCACAGACTGGTCAAACAAGTGGAACATGTCTTTCAATCCTGACAAATCTCACACTCTTACTATGTCTCTCCGAAAAGATCGACTGGACAACCCTCCCATCTACTTTCTCAACAATCCTCTCCAAGAAGTTCTGTCGCTCAAGCTTTTGGGTCTCACTATCTGCCATGATCTTTCTTGGGAAAACCACATTTCCAAGCTGGCCTCCAAAGCCAGTCGCCGACTGGGCATCCTCTGTCGTGCGAAGTCCTTCCTAGGCACACCTGAGCTCCTCACCACATACAAGGCTTTCATCCGCAGCTCAATGGAATACTGTTCTCCCCTATGGGCTGGTGCTCCTGCCTCACACCTGGCACGGCTTCACGCTGTTGAATCCAAAGCTTTCAGAATCATTGGAATCTCCCGCGATGAAGCTATCTCTGAGGGCCTTTCACTCGCTCACCGCAGGCAGGTTGGTGGTCTTTCTGTCTTCTACCGACTCCTCTCCGGCCTTGCTCCCCCAGCTCTCTCTGTGCTCTGTCCCCCAAATATTCCTACAGGTCGCACAAGATCTGCCAGCCACCCTCTAATGGTTAAACTGCCGAAATCTCGGCTCTCTGCTCTCGGCTTGTGTTTTGTGTGTCGGTTTGTCTTTTTGTGTGATTAATGTTAGCTCTTTCACGAGACTCGATCTTGTATACAAAAAAAAAAAAAAAAAACCTTCACTCTTTCATTGCTCTTTTCTCCCGCCTCTGGAACAAACTCCCACACTCACTTCAATCACACTCCTACCTCCAGGTCTTTAAAACAGCTGTTCGCCACCATCTCTTATCTTCCCCCATCCAAAACCTTGATCTTTTCTACCCCCACTAATTCACCTCAGATCCACCTTGTTTGAAATTCCAACTTCTTTCCTGGAAGTCCTGGCAGTGTCCATATGTTTTATACCTCTCCCACCCCCCACCCCCTTCCCATGCCTCCCCCCCAAAGCCCTCTCCCTCCCACAGTTCTCTCGATGTCTCCATGTGTCTCGGTCCCTGCTCTCAAATGTTGTGTTTGTGTCCTTCCCCCTCTCTCCCCATCTTGTCTACCGATCCCGATGTTATTTGTTTTATGTGTCTGTTTGTCTTTCTGTGTGATTAATGTTCGCTCTTTCACGAGCCTCGATCTTGTATACAAGAAAAAAAAAAAAAAAAAAAAAGCCTTTGCTGCGTCGCGAGCGATCTGAAATCGAAGTTAAGTAATTGTTCCCATTTGTATTTTCATTATAACTATTTATTTTATGGTGTGTGTACGTATATTGTGTCCCGAGGAAGATTTTCGGTGCAAATCTTTCATACCTGTATTGAAAATCGTGTTAATTCGTGTCGTGTCTTGAGGCCTTGTACAGTGTACAACCTTGAGGCTTTGTTTTTCTCTCAGCGGTCCGTCGTTTGTGATCCAATAACTTTCGTTCTCTGTTTTCCCAGTCTTTTCACCCCATAGCCTACTTCCTTGTGTAAATCTCAACAAAAAAAAAAAACAAAAAACATTTCCTTCTCTGTTCTTATTCTAGTTCTCATTCGTTTATTCATTCTTCGTTCGTTCGTTCTTCGACCATGTGTTTCTCCCCCATTTCCCCAGATAGTTTTCACTGTTATTAACCTTCAATGTTTACACTTTCCCCTCAAGTTCTGTATTCGGTCATATATTATAACACCTTTTTCTTCTTCTTTAAAAGGCTGCTTTCGACTTGCTCATCAAATCTATTCATCCCCAAAAAAAATTCCATCTCCTATAGTGCCTTTTTTCTACATTCCCTAAACTCTCCTGCACACCATCCTCCATCCAGCGTCCTTAAACGTATTTTTAACTCGGTCACAAGAAACTCATTTTGCAATAAATGTTCGTTTCCCATTAATCGTACACTTTCTAAAATCCAATCTCACCCATCCCCTCCAAATCTTCCCCATAACCCCTCCCCTCCAAATCTTCCCCATCACCCCTCCCCTCCAAATCTTCCCCATCACCCATCCCTTTCTAATCTTCCCCCTTTCCCCTCCCCTCCTAATCCTCCCCCATCACCCATCCCTTTCAAATCTCCCCCCTTGCCCCCTCCCTCCTAAACTACCCCCTCAACCCTCCCCTCCAAGACTCCCCCTCGCCCCTCCCCTCCTAGACTCCTCCCTCACCCCTCCCCTCCAAATCTCCCCCATATCCCATCCCTTTCAAATCCCTCCCCTTGTCCCTTCCCTCCCAAACACCCCCCTTGCCTTCAAATCTCCCCACCCTCATTTCTTCTCAATTTCCCCCCTTTCTCTCCCCCTCCTCAAAGCGTCCTCCCCGCTTCTTCCCCCTTTCAACTCTCACCTCCATCTCCCCCAACCTTCTGCCTCGCTCTCTCCCCCTCCTCAAATAACACCTCATTGTGCCTCACCCAATCACCATCAAACCTTTTGTCCGCCCCATCCTTCCCTTTCTCCGAGCTATTCTGAAATCTCTGACACACCTTCAACAGCTCTCCCTACCTCTTCCACATCTTACCCTACCCCTCCTCCCCCCTGTTCTGTATCCGATGCTCCCCCTTCCTCTTCATTAACGGTATGGACCTCAAACATCCGGGGCCTTCGTTCAAACTTAACTGATCTGTCCATACAGGTTGCTTCTGTCAAACCAGACATGATCTGCTTAACAGAAACTTTCCTCCTTCATGATGTTTCTGATTCCTTAGTATCTCTCCCGGGTTACTCCCTCCTCCGGTATGATAGACCTGATCCTCGTCCTGGAGGTGGGGTTGCTATCTTTATCAAAAACTCTCTTCCTCACTCGCCCTGCACTGCACTCTCTCCACCTCACCCCCAGGAATATCTCTGGCTACGGCTTCCCCTTCGCTCCCACCTCTTGTTCATATGTGTGTTGTACCGTCCACCAAACAGTGATGACTCCATCTACATCTCGCTGTCTGATAATATGGACCAACTTCTATCTACTCATCCCAACTCTCTCTTCCTCATATGTGGTGATTTCAATTGTCACCATTCCAGTTGGCTGGGTGTGGGTACCTCTCTCACCAGCCATGGCTCCTCAGCAAAGGACTTCTGCGACTCACTGGGACTGACACAATCTGTCAATTTCCCGACCTGGATCTCAGTCAACGGAGCATCTTCTCTTCTGGACTTGGTTATGACTAACTTCCCTGAAAATGTCTGCTGCTCTTCTTCTGCTCCAATCGGATCATCTGATCATGTCCTTGTTAAAGTGGACATCTCTCTGACCATTCTCAGGGAGCCTTCTCAGCGTCGTCGAGTCTGGCATTTCACTCAGGCCAACTGGCATGGTCTTCAAGCAGCCATCAATCATCTGGACTGGTCTCCCATCTCTACCACCTCTGACATCAACTCATCCTGGGAATTCTTCCAAAGTAAATTGCTCTCTCTCATGCACAGATTTATCCCATCTCGTCTTCAGTTGTCATACCCTTCCTCCGGTCCATGGTACACGGAATCTTGTGGTGAGGCTGTTGCCCAGAAACAACTTGCCTTCGTCTCCTGGAAAGCAAATCCAACGGAAGGAAATCTCATTTCCTTTCACAAAGCCCGAAACAAGTGTGTGTCCACCCTCAGGAGAGCCAGGAAACAATATCTCTCCGTTCTCAAGACCGAACTCTCTTATCTGTCTCCCTCTTCCAAATCCTGGTGGCATCTGGTCAAATCTGTTTCTGGTGTTTGTTCCCCCTCCATCCCCTCCCTTACCTCAAACGGCTACACAGCTGACTCCGCACGTGAAAAAGCTGAATGCCTCAACTCTGTGTTTGCCTCTAAATCTTGTGTCCCAAACCCATCCCTCTCTGTACCCACCATACCCAGTCGTACCCAGCTGCTCCTGGACTCCGTGTCCTTTCCTCCTGACAAGGTGGAAAAGTTTCTGTCAACCCTCGACTCTGATTCTGCAACTGGACCTGACGGCATCAGCCCACGGGTCCTAAAATCATGTTCTTCCGCTCTTTCACTCCCTCTCTCTGTTCTCTTCACCCTCTCTTTTGCTCAAGGTCAACTGCCATCTGCTTGGAAATCAGCCAACATCACCGCTTTGCACAAAAAAGGTGCAAAAACAGATCCTAGCAACTACAGACCAATCAGCCTTCTCCCAATTATCAGCAAAGTCATGGAATCCATCATTGCTTCGGATATGAAATCTTTCCTCTTCTCCAATGGCTTGATCTCTGATCATCAATTTGGTTTCAGACCAGGTCACTCTACTCTGGACATGCTGCTTCTGCTGTCTCAACAATGGATGGAGGTCCTCAATGCCAAACAGGAAATTAGAGCGGTCTCCCTCGACATATCACGCGCCTTCGATACGGTCTGGCACCCCGCTCTGCTCACCAAACTCTCCTCCTTTGGTATCCATGGAAATCTCCACGCATGGCTGGCAGACTTCCTCTCTAGTCGTCGTCAACGTGTGGCCCTGAATGGGTTTCTCTCATCTCCTCTTCCTGTTCAGGCTGGAGTTCCCCAAGGCAGTGTTCTGGGCCCTGTGCTTTTTCTGGTCTTCATCAATGATCTCTCTGACTCTCTTGAAAATCCTCTCTTTCTCTTTGCTGATGACTCCACTCTCTTCCGCTCCATTCCTCATCCCTCAGATCGGCAGTCTGCAGCCTCCTCACTCTCTGCAGACCTGGACAAAATCAGACTGGGCAAACAAGTGGAACATGTCTTTCAATCCTGACAAATCTCACACTCTTACGATGTCTCTCCGAAAAGACCGACTGGACAACCCTCCCATCTACTTTCTGAATAATCCTCTCCAAGAAGTTCTGTCACTCAAGCTTTTGGGTCTCACTATCTGCCATGATCTTTCCTGGGAAAACCACATTTCCAAGCTGGCCTCCAAAGCCAGTCGCCGACTGGGCATCCTCCGTCGTGCGAAGTCCTTCCTCGGTACACCTGAGCTCCTCACCACATACAAGGCTTTCATCCGCAGCTCAATGGAGTACTGCTCTCCCCTCTGGGCTGGTGCTCCTGCCTCACACCTAGCTCGTCTTCACGCTGTTGAAACCAAAGCGTTCAGAATCATTGGAATCTCCCGCGATGACGCTATCTCCGAGGGCCTTTCACTTAATCACCGCAGGCAGGTTGGTGGTCTTTCCGTCTTCTACCGACTCCTCTCCGGCCTTGCTCACCCAGCTCTCTCTGGGCTTTGTCCCCGAAATATTCCTGCAGGTCGCACAAGATCTGCCTGCAACCCTCTTATGGTTAAACTGCCAAAATCAAGACTCTCTGCTCACCTTCCTTCACTCCTTCATTCCTCTTTTCTCCCGCCTCTGGAACAAACTCCCTCACTCTCTTCAATCCCACTCCTCCCTCCAGGTCTTTAAAACGGCTGTTCACCACCATCTCTTATCTTCCCCAATCCAAAACCTTGATCTTTTCTACCCCCGCTAATTTCACCCCAAATCCACTTTTTTGAGGTGAGTTTTGACTTCTTTCCTGGAAGTCCTTGGTGTCCTTGCGTTTTATACCTATCCTGCCTCCCCCCAGGCCCTCTCCCTCCAAAAACATCTCCCAATGTCCCTGCTCTCAAATGTTGTGTTTATGTGCTTCCTCCCCTTCTCTCCCCATCTTGTCGACCGCTCCCCTTTTTATATACTTTGTTTGTTTGCTTGTTTGTTTGATAAATGTTAGCTCTTTCACGAGCCTCGACTCTGTATACAAAAAAAAAAAAAAAAAAATTCTCTTAAATAAGCTTTTTTTCCAATAAAAACTGAAGTTTCCTGCCATTTTGAGATTTAGCCAAGTCTTC
This sequence comes from Myxine glutinosa, assembly GCF_964187855.1. Lineage (NCBI taxonomy): Eukaryota > Metazoa > Chordata > Myxini > Myxiniformes > Myxinidae > Myxine > Myxine glutinosa. The sequence continues at coordinate 12,786,235 of NC_136261.1, read as the reverse complement.
CTCTAAGTGTAAAATTTCAGTTTCTAAGAGCGAAACTGCAATCTTACTCTTGCTTGTGGAAAAGGACTTAAAATATTGACAAAAGACGCGAATCTGGGCTTTCACGTTATCCCACCATAACTGAACAGAAGAGTAACAAGGTTTTCTTTGGATGGGTGTTTCCCAAAAACTAGGAAAAGCATCCTTAAAACAGCAATCCTCCAACAGACTGGTATTGAAAGTCCAATACGCACTTTTACGAATTGACTGAGAAAAGGAAAGACCAAGCACTACCAGGTGGTGATCGGAGAAAGTCGAAGGAAAATGATTACAAGACACGATTACGGTAGACCAAGTGAATAAGAATGAATATGAATGATCGTTTTAAGGCCATTTTCCCTGCTGGAGCAGGGGTTAGCCTTGCGGGCCCCATGACAATCATGGTTCCCTGTTTGAGGCAATGTTTTTTGGTCTACACGGTAGACCAAGTGATGAAAAACAATTCAATAAATCTTTATGAGATTCTGGATGTGGTTCTGGTGTATTTCTATCTAAACTAGGTTCAAAGGTGCAATTGAAATCTCCTCCAATACAGATACAATGATCAAAGGTTACTGTGTGAAGGTAATTGGCCAGACGTGTGAAAAACATCTTTACGAGATAAACTGCTACTAGGAGCATATACATTGAGTAAGGTGAGGTGAAATCCTTGATAAACCAACTCTAAGGATGCTAAGTGTCCTATAACTATTTCATTAAAATGACGAGTCAGGAACAAACCCTGGACGAAGCAAGAAAGCAATTCCCGCAGAAACAGAGGACAAATTGCTAAAGAAACACTGCCCAGTATTAAGGCGAAGCCAGTCAGGCTGTGAAGTCTCTGTTATGTGTGTTTCCTGCAATAAACATATGTCGATATGTTTCTGAAACAATAAGTTTTTAACTTGGAGCTGACGTAAATGATTAGCCCCACCGCCATTCATCTTTAAGGTGCCAAAAAGCACTTCCTTCCTTTTCATGCCTTATCAAGGGGGTTTCGCTGCTGTTGAGAACGTTCCAACCTTGCTTTTGTCATGAATTCCCTCAGTCGATGAATTTGTGCTTTTGTTACTTCAAAATCTTTAGAATTTCTAACCATACACTTTGCAGTTTGCATGAAGGAAAGCAAGTCAGGAAAATGTTTTTGAATCGTGACATTTCGCTGCCTAAATGTCTCATTTAGAAAGATCACAATAACCTCGGGGGGTATTTGTAACTGCTCAGATGACGACTGTGACGGCTCAGTCACCTCCATGTCATCATCATTACCAACTCGTTTATAGACTGGTCTTGGGTCTGGGTGGGGGGGGGGGGGGGGGGGGGGGAGGAGGGTCTACTTCGACATGAGACCACCATGACATGGTCATGACATGACACCACCGACATGACATCATATCATCATAATCATCACATCACCATCATCATTACTGGGTCATCATCATGACATCCGACATGACAAGACATGACCTACTATTGTTGCACCACAATCTTGTACAACTACATCGGGCACCTCTGTCGGGGCCACATAAACTGTATTCTGATCATTTGTTGCAGTGGGAACATTGGGAAGGATTGACTGTTACGGATTCCGGATTTAGGTGAATTACTATTCAGGTCATTGCTTATTAATGTTTATTCTATTAAAGGTTGTTGTGGTTAAATGGTTAGAGGCGCTCCTGATAACAGGAGACCGGAAACGGGATGGTGAACCGGAAGAAGAAAAAAAGACATGAGGTCCTAGAGAAGCGGCTATATTCTTCTTCCTCGCCCAGCTCCGACGCAAGCGGTGTCGATATTGATTAGCGTTGGGAACGCTGAGTTTGAAAAGCCCGTCTGGCGAGAGGAGTTACCTGCGCGGGGTGATTGCCTGTTACGTGTCAGGTTGCCGTGGCTTCCTGGAAGGAACCAAGCGTCCGGCACTGTTCGCCTCGACGCCTCAGAGGGCGTGTACGGGTCGCACCTTGGGCCTCGCGCGCTTTGCTTTGCCCGCTTTGCTTTGCAAGGAGGTGTGCGCTGCAGCAGCTGTTCCCGGTACGTGACGTGCACGTTTGGAGCACGTCAGCCAGGGGTCCGTTCAACCGCCCGTGTGCGGAGAAGTCGACCTTCACCCTGGTCTGGAGGGGCCCAGAGACATTGTGGGGGACAGTGACTATTGAGGGGTCGTGAGTGGGGAAAGGGGAGAAATATATGAGATGGCCATCTGAGTAATATTGTTGATTGATTGTGGAGTGTTGTTGATTGATTGGGAATATATTATCCATTAATCCGGATCCTTGGTGTGGGGGTTTCTTATTGACTTGAATTGTTGTGTCTTTCATATTGATTGCGTTACGAAAGCGTATAAATCATATATCTTTCTGGCGGGGTTCCTCCCACGGTCCGGGGGTCACCAAGACCAGGTAGTTACCGGGAGGACCACGTAACAGAATACACTATTTTGTTGAGGCTCGGGCAGTGGTGGTGATGATGGTGATGATGGTGATATCTCCTTACATTCTACCAACGTCTCATCAACAACAATAATAGACACTTAATTTGTACAACTATTTGATGGAGCCGTACCACCTTGTGCACGTTGGATTAAAATTCCATCATTGGAAGGTATTCCATCTTTTTTATCACTACCTTGAGGTTCCTCAGCTACTGCACCACTCGTATCCAGTACAACTACTTTGGGGCACTATTGGAGCCACGAGGAGTGGAGGCTCTACGTTTTTTTTTGACATGATCACAAAATCTTCTTTACCCTCCTCGCTCTGTAAGGACACAGTGTCAGCAGAAACATTTGAGACATTGGGTGTCACCTCCTCCACCACACGAGGTAGTGGGTTGTTAACCGTTTTGCAATCTCGATCAACTTGTCCTGATTCCCCATACTTTGAACAAGCAGCTTTCGGACAAAATCTCTTTAAATGCCCAAAAGCCCCACAAAGAAAACATGTTAAGGTCGCTGATGAAGCGTACATTTGATAATCACGGTCATCGATTTTAATCTTAAATGAAATCTTTAAACTCGTATCATCATCTGGAAGAACCATGTAAAGCTACCGTCGAAAGCTGATCACGTGCTTCGCTTTTTCATGGTGGCACCCGAGGGGGATCATCGAGATTCTCAAAACAATTGTACCATAACGAGACAAAACAGACACGAGTTTTTCATCGGACACGAAGGGAGGAACATTTGAGATGCTTATTTTCTTAGCAGGGACATCCATCGGGGAGGCCATTTATATAACAAAGTGACCTCTCTCTGTGGTTAACCCGGAACTCACGACACTGTGAACCACATGCTCATCCGCAACGAAAACCACGACCTTCTGGTTCATACCAGATGTACTTAACAACGTTGCTGAAAATCACTAAGGGGAGTTGCGCAGCACGTACATGTTCAATTCTGATAACCTCTCCAACCGCCAAAACAATCTCTTCGGTCGGAATCCCTTCAGGAGGGACACAAACTAGAGCATGTTTACGGGTTAACGATTCGAACGCAGCGTCTCGCTGTGAACGAGTCGTCGCCATGACTAAAATAAATGAACTCCGTCTTACCCGAACAACTCGGGTTTAGGAGATTAAAAAGAAAAAAAGGAAAACGTAATAATAATTAAACCAATCGAAAGAAAATAAATATGATTTAAAGTGAAACGTCTATACTCCGGCAAGATGCAGGATTAACAACGGAGAGAGAGAAAAAAAAACGAAAACCAATGTTATCGCAATAACCACCGCCCAGAACGGGGAAACACCTACCGCCAATATCTCCAAATAGCTTCGCTCTCGCTCTCGCTCTCGCGCCTCAACAAAGAAAGGGAAACACAGGGAAACTCCACAAACATATACAAGGACACAAAGGGAGTGAAATGGGGATAGGAGAGACACCAGCACAGCACAGTACTCACAGCTCCACACACACAGCCGCCATGATGCCACACCCACGCAAAACTCACCAACGACCAGCAGGGGGCGAGAGAGAGAGAGAGAGACAGAGAGAGAGAGAGAGAGAGAGAGAGAGAGACAGACAGAGAGACACAGAGACAGACAGACAGATGGGGAGGGGGGTGAAGAGGTAGGGGAGAGAGGGTGTGGGAAGAGGTCGAGAGCAAGCAAGAAAAAAAGAGAACCAGAAGGATCAGAAAGGGGAGTCGCACAAAGTGGCGGGTCCGAAGGGGAGTCGCGCAAAGTGGTGGGTCGGAAGGGGAGTCGCGCAAAGTGGCGGGTCGGAAGGGGAGTCGCGCAAAGTGGTGGGTCCGAAGGGGAGTCATAAATGTGTAGGATTCAAAGGGGAGTCATAATGTATCGGATTCAAAAGGGTCATAATGTGTAGGATTCAAAGGGGAGTCATAATGTATCGGATTCAAAAGGGAGTCATAATGTGTAGGATTCAAAGGGGAGTCAGATTCCAAGGGGAGCCGCAACATGTTTTATTTCAGAGGGGAGTTGGATTGAAATTTTTGAAAGGGAGATTCGCAAATTCTACATATCACACATGGTGTCCACCGTGACACTGCTGTGTCCACTTGACTCTATTCTTGCTCGAAGGGACCAAGGATGAGTATGTTTCTGAGACATTTGAAACTTAGTTGCTCCCAAGGTTTAGCAGGTCCAGAAAATATTCAAATTTCTGATCTCTTGTGCAGTACCTTCATAAAGTATTTACTCACACCCCTTTATTTCTTTCACATTTTGTCGTGTTACAGCCTGAATTAAAATGGAATATATTGAGATTTTTTTGTCACTATCTCCACATAATACCCCATAATGTCAAAGTGGAATTGTTTTTATCGAAATGTTTACAAAATAAATAAATGAAAAGCTGAAATCTCTTGAGTCAATAATTATTGACTTTACTATGACACTCCAAATTTAGCTCAGGTGCATCCAATTTCCTTTGATCATCCTTGAGATGTCTCCAACTTGATTAGAGTCCACCTGTGGCAAATTCAGTTGATTATGCTTCAGTCACATTTGGCTTGGCGGCCGTAGGGTCTAAAAAATCTAAGGCCACTAGCAATTATAGGGCGGCCGCAGTATTTCCACGGTCACACAATGTAGCAGTCACATGTGTTTTTATTTTTCGGGTAGCCGCACGGGGTATTTAGAAATTGTGGAGACCGAAAACGTGGGGGTGCCGTACGGTCTTTGATTTGATGTCGCACGGTGACCTTAGGGCGTCCCTGCGGCGGCCATATAATTTTCAAGGCAGACTCAAGGTGCCCGCAAGGCGACCGCAGGGGGGCCCTAAGGCGAACGTGCGGCCAGACGGACGGTAACGAGTGGGTATATATACCAGTTCTTTTTCATATGTATAACAGCACTTACAGTTGTCATGGCTACGGCTTGTCAAATTGCTACGGCCAACCTAGAAATGAAAAAAGTTATAACTCCGGCTATAATTCCACGGCGACCCCTACGGCCTGTAAAAGATAGCCATACGCCCTAGGGCCACCCTGAGGCCACCTCAGAAACTCTGCGGCCGCCGCACGTTTCTGTCAATTTAGGGGGGGTACGGCCGCCGTATCCTAGCCGTAGAGCAAATGTGACTGAGGAGTTAAACATGATTTAGAAAGAAACACACCTTTCTATATAAGGTCCCACAGTTGACAGTTAATGTCAGAGCAGAAACTCTACCATGAAGTCCAAGGAACTGTCCGTAGAACTCCGAGATATAATTGTGAAGGGGCCTCGATCTGAGGATGGGTATAAAACAATTTAAAGAGGGTTTAAAGTTCCCAAGGGCAAAGTGAGCTGCATCATTAGGAAATGGAAAGAATATGGATCTACCCAGACTCTTCCTCAAGCTGGCCATCCAACCAAACTGAGCGACCGGGCAAGAAGATCCTTGGTCAGGAAAATGCCCAATAACCCAATGAGCACTTTGACAGAACTATAGAGATCCTTGGCTGAGATGGGAGAACTTTGCAGAAGGACAGCAGTTTCTGCAGCCATTCACAAATCTAGGCTTCATGGGAGAGTGGCCAGATGGAAGCCACCCCTGAAAAAAGGCACATGACAGCATGCCTGGAGATTACAAAAAGGCACATGAACGAGTCTGAAAGCATAAGGAAAAAGATCGTGGTCTAATGACACGAAAATTGAACTATTTTGCCTGAATCCAAAGCGCTATGTCTGGTGGAAACCGAGTACAGCTCATCACCCAACTTATGCAATCCCTACCATAAAGCATGGTGGTGGCAGTATCATGCTATGGGGATGCTTTTCAGCACTTGGGATTGGGAGACTTGTAAGGATAGAGGGAACCATGAATGAAGCCAAATACAGATAAATCCTTGAGGAGAACCTGCTTCAGAGTGCAAAAGATCTTAGACTGCAGAGAAGATTTACATTCCAACAGGACAATGACCCCAAGCGTACACCCAAAGCATCACTGGAATGGCTTGAGAACAAGAACGTGAAAGTCATTGAGTGGCTCAGCCAAAGCCCAAACTTGAATCCTATTGAGAATCTGTGGAAGGACGTGAAGATTGCTGTTCACCAACGCTCCCCATACAACTTGACAGCTTGAGCAAATCTGCAAGGAAGAACGGGAGAAATTCCCCAAATCCAGATGTGCAAATCTTATACATACATATAGTCCAGTCAATCTACGCCATTTTGGGGTCGAACCCACCACAAATTGCAATAGTAATGAAACATGCATTTTTCAATGTCAAATTTAGTGGAGAATGACATACTAAAAGTCAAGGAGAATCGGAGCTTTGGAACATTTCCAATTTTTGCAATCTTTAAGAGAAGGTTTTAAGCGAAAATCTGCATAAATTTTTCAGACCAAAAACTGTTTCCGTGCTAAATCCTTATGAGATCCTGCAATTTTATGTCCCTGAGGCCTGCAATGTAATGGCTTTATGTGAACAAGTTCATATCGTACTATATATACAAAAAAAATCGTTAAATAATATTGAAAAAAATATTGAAAAAAAAAAAAAATATTGAAAAAAAAAAAATGTGTTTTATTTAATAATTGAATGAACTGCGATTCAAGCACCAACCTAAGAGCTTATTCTTCTTCTGGATCACTTTCTGGTTCTGACAAGGTCACATTAGAACAGTGAAGTCCTTTGCATTCACTGCATGCGTAAGAGCATTCCAGGCTGTACTTGCGACAGCTGCATCGTAGGGTGCTGCAGTCTGTTTTGCAGCCACAGTGGATGGCATCTAGAAGGTAATCTGGAGCAGGCTTCATCTCGGTCATCACGGGAACCATTCTCTCGTCACGGATAGCCCATCCCCAACCATTGGCATCCATGGCAACTCCTTGCCACTGCTGAACCTGAACATACACCCGTAGGCAATGTTGCTTTGCAGATGCTGATGTAGGGGGCAGGGTACGAGGCTCAACTCTGACAGTGCTTGTTGAAACCTTCTGGTGGAAGCGTTGAAGCCTCAGCATGTCCAGTGTTTCCCCGGGCTGGGCATTATACAAGCAAACCAGGGCATTCTCTCCAGCTGTCATGACATCCTCTTTTGACGCTCCAGGAGTGTTGAAGTTTGCCAAAAGCTCGGAGAAATACGCACTGGAGTTCAGCTTCTTCAAGGCTGTTGATTTGCCAATCGAGTAAATTCTTGACGTGGTATCACAACCCAGGAGTCCATGTGCAACAAGAAGCTTGTCACAAACATTGCGTCCAAGTGTCTTTTGCACTTGCTCGATATTCCAACATCTTGCTTGCCTCCTTGACGTCAGCTTAGGCTCAGGTCGGAAGAACAGGTTGTGAGATGTGGGCCCTGCACGACTGCAAAGGAGAACAAGAAGATCGGTGTCGTCGCCAACTATCACGGTGTCCTTGGTGTTTGCACATGCAATGGCTGTCTCCACTATGAGAACATCTGCATCTGCCCTGGCATGATGAACAGCGTTGTGCCGCCGTTGAAGGTCATCACTCAGTAGATTGATGAAACGTTGTTTATTTGTTTGGTTGGCAAGGAAGTCATCTTTCTTCATAGTACATACCATGTCCGTTGTGAAGTTGACAAGGGGACTGCTGTGAGATCGAACGCGCCTGCTGTGCGCTACATCTTTGGTGGATATCCATCGAACACTATGACAGCGTTACCATACCTGTCTCCAACATATCGCACGTAGTGACTGGCGATTCCTCCATATGTCTCGCCAGAATTCCAAGGAATTCTGTGTAGCAATGCCCCACCATCCAGAACATATTGCACATTCTGTGGCAGCACTGTGTTGCGAACGTCAAGGGGGAGTTGTTTCCAAATGGCTTCGGCTAGCGCTGGCTTGTCGGCCTCAAGCAGGATATCAGTGGTCTTAAACAGTGCTGGTGGGAAACTGCTTAGTTCGTACTTGAAGACATCTTTGAGGTCATCACAGCGTGATCCTGCCGTACTCAGACATTGGAACAACAGTTGTGGATCTATCAGAACGGATTGTCTGCCAGTTTTCAATGATGAACGTGTGTCAAGAGTCACAACCTGATCTTTCTTCTTGAACGTGTGATCAAGAACCTTTTTGTCAAGCATTCCATCTAAGATCTTCCTGCCGACTGACGCTGCTTGGTCAGCATTGACCGAATCTCCAGCTGTGATGCCAGTGTCAATGCTTTGCAGAGTTGGATCGTTTCCAAAGGGATCCTTTGATGACAGGTAGCGAATAAGTTTGTGCGTGTCATCTGTGTCCCGTCCTTGTCGAGCTGCGCTTTGTTCTTTGTGCTGGTCACTGGTCCCATACTGCACTGATGTGTACTCTTGCAAAGCCATGTTGACCTCTGCACATATGGGGGTGGACAGCAGCCACGTGATCCTTTGCGGCTCGCTCATTCCACGACCCCTTGTTAGTCCCCCTGTGGTTTTCACACTTCTCATGAGCACTTGCTCGATCACAAGATCTGTGGACAAGCCGGCCCAGTACCGATCTGAACGCCGCACTACGTGAAATCCATTCTGGAACTGATGGTGGACCTCCGGATGCTGAATAGACAGTTGTGCCAGTCGCTGCAGGTAGATGTACACAGATGTTGTGTACAGATTGTGGCCTGCAGCTGCTAGGTAGGGCAACATGTCGTGCAAAGCGTGCACGTGCAGACGCCAGTCACCAGTGCGTTCCGACCTCAGGAATGTCCTCAGAATGTCTATCATGTCCATGTATTGCAGCCATAGCTGTGCTGTACGCAGATCCTTCTTCGATTGTCGAGCAACATTCATGATGTCACGAACAGAGTCCAGAACCGGGGCTGAAAGGATATCTTCAGTGCAACCCTCACCCTTCAACAATGAATCATACAGGTTTCGTAGCTCACACAGGTCAACTGGGCCAGCTCCCACACTTTGCGACCCTGACTCGGTATCACGCGGATCCATGGCTGCCTGTCCTGCCTCGGTATCATGCGGATCCATGGCTGCCTGTGCCTCATCTATGCTTTGCATTATCGCGTCTTCACTTGGTTCGTCATCTCCTGTAGTGCCCTGAGGGCCATCATCCTGAGCCTGTGAACAAGCAGGCACTAGCGTACCAAGTACCCTTTCTGCGAGGAGAGTGTTCAGTGCTGCATCAACCAAGAGATGACCACGGATAGCTCGGTCATATGCCTTGCCAGAGAGCATGTGCGTTAGTGTTCTCAGCATACACCAGTTCCAGAACAGAGCGCAGTCCAGATCCTGACATGATATTTCCAATACTCCCCAAGAAGCTCATCAACGTGTGGAAGCCTCCCAAGCGCATTACAACCTTACGCAAGTCACTGCCCTCCGGTTGGCTTTCGATGATGGTAAGCGCCTTCCACCAAAGTGGTTGGTCAAATGTGATGATGACCTTTGCGTTGTACTGTTTGGCGTGCTCACATAGAAATGTCAATGTTGAATAGATGCAAGTTGGATCACTGCTGTTCATGTCGATCATGGGAAGCAGAAAGATTGCAGACTGACCTGGATGTACACCAGTGTGCACGGCTTGCATCATGCCAGACCATGCTGGTCGTGGTGAGCGCAATGTGGGGGACAGCTTCCAGAGGAGGTCAAGGTTGGTAGATCTGTCCTTTTCCATCTCATCTTGCAGAACCTCATACCTCAGAGTATCTAGACCATCGCAAGGTGATGTCAGATGCCGGATGTTTATCCGACCCACAGCTTCAACATCCTTCAGTGTCACAGATAAACGTGGCACTCTTGTTGATGTCCGGCGGGGGCCAGGAGTGACAGACGCAATCATTCCCATCCCGTGGAATGTGTTGAGGCCATCTATTTTTCAGAACACAAAGACAGGACGCATCAGTTCGGGCAGTTGAGGCGAGGCGAGGCAGGGATTATCTGGTTGAGGCTTCTGATTGGTTCTCAGCTGGATTGCACTATAGGCTATTCCGAATCTTTTGATACCACACTTTTTGAGATTGGTTATACTAGGGCATGCCCGTACTATATATAAGCTAGGACGTGCCCGTACGTGGGTGCCCGTTCCTTGCCAAAAAAAAAAAAAAAAAAAAATTTGTGTAGGGGTGTGTGTGTGTAAACATCCTAGGGCGTGCCCGTACGTGGGTGCAAAAAAACATGCGTGCAAACAACAACAAAAAAAAACTTTGAAACCACGTGGCAGTAACGACCACAGAACCCCCCCCCCCCCCCTCTATTTACATGAATGGTTTGGTCCATTCGCAACGACCACAGAACCCCCCCCCCCTCTATTTACATGCAATGGTTTGGTCCAAAGCGAACGGCTTGCAGTGTTTGGTAAAGAAATCGCCATAGCTCGGTAAGTACTTGTCCGATTAATATGAAACCTTGAAAAGGCACATCCTCGGGTCCCCAGCAATATACCTGGCAAGTTTAAAGTATATCGGACCCGTGGTTGTCGAGAAACAGCGGTCACAGACAAACATACACACATACACACATACACACATACACACAGAGATTAATGGAATTATAGATAGATAAAAGCGACCGTATCTAAGGTCCAAAGTCGTTGCTATGGAGATCATTGTTCGTGTAATTAAATTTTATTCACCTAATTAGGCTTTGTTCACCTAATTAGACTAGAGTAAAATCTAATTTGATATAAGAATATGATAGACCATTATATTAGCTTTCAAAATTCATTGATATGTATATTTTCGAAAAAATTCAATTTTATTGGGATAAAGCTACCTTAAATGTCAATTATCTCAATATATATACCTTTACATGTCAAATGTATTGTAAAACCAGGGCATAAGGCCTGTCTTACACTCTTAAACACTTACATTTCTGACATCTTTTGAGAATGTGAACGAAATAACAAATTAAGTGCATTATTTTGTGCCATTTTTATTAGCTTATTTTCGTGCATAACTGTCAAAAAGTGGTTGCTCGAAATGAATGTGTTCCAATGCCTCGTTATTCCTTGACTTTTACTATGTTATTACATGGGTCAAAAGAAGCAAAAATGCCAAGTTTCATTACTATTGCAATTTGTGGTGGGTATATTCGTAAAATGACCGGCCTAATACCCAAGAAGACTTGAAGCTGTAATCTCTGCCAAAGGCACTTATGCAGGGTATTGACTCAGGGAGTGAATAGTTATGTAAATTAGATATTTCTGTATTTCATTTTTTATTATTTTGTAAAAGTTTCCAAAATGATTCCACTTTTACATTATGGGGTATTATGTGTAAATCAGTGGCAAAAATAAATACATCTCAATTGAATCCATTTTAAATTCAAGCTGCAACACAACAAAATGTGAAAAAAGTCAAGGGATGTGAATACTTTCTGAAGGCACCAAGTCTGTTGTGTTCTTGGTCTTCACACGATATATAGACACCTGATGGGAGCCTCGTGAAGTCTCTGCAGGATCCCACTCGTATGATTAGTCTTTCAGGAAGAGAAGGTGCTTGCTTTATATTGCCTCAACACAAGTTTCAGAATATCATGGTTAGGATGTTAGACAGGAGGGCTGGATGGTTTAAGGGAATGAATTTTAATGCGTGAGAGAGTATGACCATCCAAAGGAATGATCCTACCCTCTCGTACATTAATTCCTTCCCACACAGTTTGATGTAATTGAGTAACATCTTTGATGATCACATAGGTGGACAATATGCAATTCCCATGATAAATTTTTCTATTATTTGTATAATATTATTGAAGTCTCATTTTACATTATGTGGAATTTCCTCAAGTACCTGCCCGTATATTAATTACTAGCAGGAGTAACCGGCAGCGTTGCCAGATGGGGGGGAGGCAGGAAGCAGGATGCAGGAGGGGTGAGGGAGTGGGGGGTGAGGGAGTGGGGGGAGAGGAAGGGGGACGGATGCGAGAGGTGAGGGGAGAGGGAGGGGACAGATATACTACATATACATCTTTTGGGGGTGGGGGGGAGGGGTGGCTTTGACAGGCTTCTCCGTTTTGGCGGTGGGGGGGATAAGAACGAGAAAATTTTTTACCCTCTGGTTAAAGCAAAGGGTGCTTTAACCTCAGTGTTGCCCAGGTAAAAAAAGGAAATTGTCATACCCTCTAACTTCAGTGTTGCCCAGGGAAAAAAGGAAATTGTAAAACACTCTGCCACCATCACCAGGTGGCGCTACACAGTACACATTTACATAGAGAATTTCGCCACTCTCCTGGTCCCCCACACCCCCGCATGAGGCTGCGGCCACATAGCCTATGTTATTGTCATGTGATTGTCCCCCGTCGCACCGCGGAGCGAAAGGGGGACTATGGTTGTCCGTGCGTGCGTGCGTAAGCGAAGGACCGCATTCGAATTTGGTGTGTGGGTGCAACCCACGTCAAAATCCAAGATGGCCGCCGCCATGTATGTCTGATGCCACGTATGTCTGAACCTTGTGAGCGGAATATCTTGAAAAATAAGCGAAGTACCAACTTCTAATCTGGTGTGTGGGTGTACCTAGGCATAAGGAAGAACCCTTTTGAAAATTGGGTCGCCACGTTAAAATCCAAGATGGCCGCCACCATATATATGTCTGAACCTTGTGAGTGAAATATCTTGAAAAATAAGCGAAGTACCAACTTCTAATCTGGTGTGTGGGTGTACCTAGGCATAAGGAAGAACCCTATTGAAAATTGGGTCACCACGTCAAAATCCAAGATGGCCGCCTCCATGTATGTCTGAACCTTGTGAGCGAAATATCATATTATAGCATGTTTTCTGCGTCTTCCACTTTGTCAACTCACATCACTTCCCTGATGGGGCACCTAGGCGTAACGCTTGTTCCCTCAGTTGAACACACCACAGGGATCACGAATGGCCAATAGCGAGCTTTTACTCCGAAGCGTTCAGTTCAGTTGCGGACTTTATCTATGCGGGAGAAGAAAGGGGAGGAAGCTGAAGTGCTTACCTGAGCGATCCCGCCGGGCAGTCTTCAACCTGCTGAAAATAAACTCGCACAAAAACCGGGTTTAGAAATGTACAAGGAAAATAACAAAAGGATTTATTAAAACGGATGCCGATAACAAGAAAATGCGACGGTAAAACCAAGTTCCTGTGGGATCCTTCACACCAGACTTGTAACTGACAAATGGGGAATAAAAGAACTGGAAAATAATGGTGTGTAGGTTAATTGTGGCACTCAACACAAATCGGTGCCTCGTCAGCAATCGTCCAGGCCCTAGCGCGCAGTCTTGACGCGGCCCCGGTGTTGGTGGGAAACCGCTCGTTTGGCACGCGCGCACAAAGTCAGGCCTCCGTTCTCCTCGCACACCAAAGGATGGCGGCAGCAAGAGTGTCGAAGACCAGGGGTGAGCGAGAGGCAGGAACGTCGAGGGACAGAGGAAGATGCAAGAGGCGAGGAAGGGCAAGAGGTCGTCGAGGGCAAGATCAAAGCGTGAAGGGCGAAAGGCAAGAGCGAAAATGTCAGTCAAGTTATTTTATCGTCGGGGTCGTGACGTCATCAGCGCTTCTCCACCAATCAGCGTGCCGCTCCTTGATCGCCTCTGACGTCATCGGTGGTCCTTGCCAATCAGTGCTCTGCTTCCTCCTCGGCCTTCCTTCCACCAATCAGCGGGTGGCTTCTTGCTCCGCCCTGGCCAATCACAAGTCCCTTCTTACCTCGGCCTTCCCGTTGGTCAACTCCCACCAATGGCGAGTTGCTTCTTGCTCCGCTCTTGCCAATCACGGCTCCTCGGGGCGTGTGTTCGGCCTGCCTGTCTTCCGTGACTATGTACCTGGTGCGTCCAAATGGCCGTGGTCAGAACCATCTTTCGGTTGGTTTTATGGTTATTATTTAGTGCAATTAACGGGCCTTTTCCTCACTCGTGTCTATGGTGCAGTGGCAAAAAGGACAAAGGATAAATCACATAGGGTAAGACTTACAAGGGATAAGTTATCCTTATGCCCTAAGCTAGTTAACATGCCCCGCCCCCTCGTGACGGAGACGAAGATGCACCTTACTCCGACATTTGGCAAAAAAAATTTATTACATGGTGATGGTTCTTACCCGACATCCGGACAATGATACCTACACAAATCTACCTGACTGTACATATCACCACCCCACAAACATAACATTATGTAGGATGAGCTCGGGATGGGGGAAGTTCCACCACTACCCTCCAATTCCCCTATATCCGGCTCACTTCCAGAGCCTTCAGCATCCCCTACCTGTTCTTCCATATCACTCACCCCCTCCATCCGCTGTGAAGAAGTAGTTCTCCTGCATGCACATTTATTTTTACCTCAGGAAAGAAAATTAAAATTTAGCGACGCGCTGTTTGCGCCCTTCCCGACACCAATAGACTATTAAAAAAATTTATCGCCACGGTACTATGAAAATTTTTCCTTCAAATCCTACACTCTTGACAACAATTTGTACTCAGAGGGTTCAAATCCCAATCCTCGACAACATTGGTTGTGTAATTCCCCAGGGGAACACCACAGGGATCATGAATAGCCAAAGCAAGGTTTAACTCCGAGGCGTTGATGAAATGCGGGCTCTTATCATATGCGCTGGAGGAAGAAAGGGGAGGGGAGGAAGCTGAAGTGCTTACCTGAGCGATCCCGCCGGGCAATCTTCAACCTGCAAAAAATAACTCGAAACGAAACTGGATTTAAAATGTACAGGGAAAATAACAAAAGGGTTTATTAACACGGATGCCGATAACAAGAAACGCGACGGTGAACTAAATTCTTAAACGGAGCGCTCCCGAAACGGACCCATACACAGACACAGGGAAAGATAATGAAAATGAGTGTGTGTGTGTGTGCGCGCGCGCGCACGCTTGGCTCTGATCACTGGTGAGGTCTCGTCAGGGCGTCAAAAATCGTCCGGGGCATTGGCGATGTTGCGTGCGCGTTGGTGCGAAACAGGCTTCACGAGGCCTCGATGAAGGCCTCCCACGTGAGGCGAACGGGCCGCATGCAGGTCGCTCTTGCAGCCGTGCCTGGCTTCGTCCACCCGTCTGCACGGAGAACCGCAGTTCCCGGGCCGCAGCTCTCCCTGTTGCCTCTGCACGTCTCCCGGTGGCGTCTCCGAATACGGTCGGTCCGATCACTTCCTGGAGCCCGTCGTCCAAACACGATCGTTCGCTGGCTCAAGGCGAGAATGACAAACACTGACTGCCGTGATCCAGACCAGTGGCCGAGAGCAGAGCGAAGCGAAGAGCAGCGAAGAAGAGGAGAGCGGAGCGAAGACCAGAGAGGGCGAAGCGAAGAAGAGAAAAAGACGACTTCTAATGTCCCCCAGCACGTCCCTTTTTATCACCCACTCTCTATCCTCATTGGTCATGCTTCGCCAATCAGCGAGTTGCTTCTTGCTCCGGCCTTCCCTTCCCCAATCAGCGAGTCCCTTCTTACCCCCGGCCTTCCTGTTGGTCAATCCCCGCCCAATCACTGCCCTTCTGGGCGTGGCTCTCGACCTGCCCGAGTGATGTGTGCCTGCCAGGCGGGATTGTTAGCCCTAGTGCTTGATGCCTGGCTTCCTGTTGGTTTTTATTATTAAGTGTGGTTTAATGGGCACTTTCTCATGAGTGTCTATGGTGTGGTGCCAAAAGGGACATAGGAAATAAATTACTGAGGTTTGACGAACAAGGTCACATTCCATCATCCCTACAACTAGCAATCACGAGAGCCATCCTTGTATGACCACGAAGATACACTTAACCCGACATTCGGCTAAACAAAACTTATTACATGGTGTTGGTTCTTACCCGACGTCCAGAGCATGTTAATTTATGCAAATCTACCTGACTCTATGTATCACTACCCCACTGACATAACAGTATATAAGTGTTTATAGCTGGAGTACCCGGTGTTGCTCAAGAGAAAAAAAATAAATAAACATATTTGAAAGAGAAAATATAATGTAAAAGCAATTACATCCAAATCAGAATCCATCACAAATGTCAAATCATCATTTCACCTTTTCGTTGAACATATGCTACTGAATGTGTCGCTCATCACATTGCTGAGTTAATCACGTTTCTGTTGCCGATCAGGAAGAAGAAAAAGCCTTACCACCAACTTCGTACGCTTCCGGAATTGTTGATTTATTTGTGTTCAAATGTCTGGTGATCGTTTTGTATTTATTTATGCGAATGTGTACTTGTATATAAGTGTCATTAATTTTAAAAGGCCTCGGCCCTATCGAGCGTTTTTTTTTTTAAATCAAAAATAACGAACTTTTTTTTTTCTTCCAATTTTTTTTTTGTTTGTTTCTTTGTTTGCCGAAAACACTCCCAGTCACTCACTGACGAACCACTGAAAGTTTGACGAAGATCCGTTCAGCCGTCTCTGAGAAAAATGGCGACACACACAGACAGACCAACAGCTCTCTTATATAGTAGACTAGCTGAATGCACCCGACATTTCCCGGATTCTTTTTTAATGAATTTAGTCTTCTGTACTAAAAAAGGAATAAAACGCGGCCTTGCGAAGCAGCAGAGTTTGCCTATCCGGCCGCGGCCGCATTTCGTTCATTTACTATAATTCAGCTTTTACTCGCGGCCGTAGAAGATTGACTACTATAATTCAGCTCAGCTTTTAATTGCGAAATGGGCCCAGCCCCGCCACCTAGCCTATAACCTTCCCGGGGCCCGTCCCGACATTTTTTTGTTTCAGAGGTTTCCTCCGATCTTTCACCGTTCAGGAGATTAGCGCATGCAGACAAACAAACAAAAACTTTATTTTATATATACAGAATAGAAGATAGATAGAAGAAGACAGATAGATAGAAGATAGAAGAAGAAGATAGAAGAAGATTACCAGCAAATGCTGCTGGAATTCATTTCATGCACGGGAGCTAAAATATTTGATTATGGCCTTTAATTTACAGTTCTTCGACTCAAAGTGCATTTTGTTTAGTCATTCCCAAATGCCACTTCACCCCCAACATGCAACTTCACCCCCAACATGCAACTTCACTCCACAACATGCAACTCCACTCCCCAACATGCAACTTCAATCCCCAACATGCAACTTCACTTCACAACATGCAACTTCAATCCCCAACATGCAACTTCACTCCACAACATGCAACTTCACTCCACAACATGCAACTTCACTCCCCAACATGCAACTTTACTCCACAACATGCAACTTCACTCCCCAACATGCAACTTCGATCCCCAACATGCAACTTCAATCACCAACATGCAACTTCATCCTCAACATTCAACTTCAATCCCCATCATGCAACTTCAATCCCCAACATGCAACTTCATCCTCAATATTCAACTTCAATCCCCAACATGCAACTTCAATCCCCAACATGTAACTTCAATCCCCAACATGCAACTTCAATCCCCAACATGCAACTTCATCCTCAACATTCAACTTCACCACCAACATGCAACTTCATCCCCAACATGCAACTTCAATCCCCAACATGCAACTTCAATCCCCAACATGCAACTTCAATCCCCAACATGCAACTTCAATCCCCAACATGCAACTTCAATCCCCAACATGCAACTTCACCACCAACATACAACTTCATCACCAACATGCAACTTCACCACCAACATACAACTTCATCACCAACATGCAACTTCATCACCAACATGCAACTTCATCACCAACATGCAACTTCATCACCAACATGCAACTTCATCACCAACATGCAACTTCATCACCAACATGCAACTTCATCACCAACATGCAACTTCATCACCAACATGCAACTTCAATCCCCAACATGCAACTTCATCCCCAACATGCAACTTCATCCCCAACATGCAACTTCATCCCCAACATGCAACTTCACTCCACAACATGCAACTTCAATCCCCAACATGCAACTTCAATCCCCAACATGCAACTTCAATCCCCAACATGCAACTTCAATCCCCAACATGCAACTTCAATCCCCAACATGCAACTTCAATCCCCAACATGCAACTTCAATCCCCAACATGCAACTTCAATCCCCAACATGCAACTTCAATCCCCAACATGCAACTTCAATCCCCAACATGCAACTTCACTCCCCAACATGCAACTTCACTCCACAGCATGCAACTTCACTCCCCAACATGCAACTTCACTCCCCAACATGCAACTTCACTCCCCAACATGCAACTTCACTCCCCAACATGCAACTTCAATCCCCAACATGCAACTTCACCACCAACATGCAACTTCATCCCCAACATGCAACTTCATCCCCAACATGCAACTTCAATCCCCAACATGCAACTTCAATCCCCAACATGCAACTTCAATCCCCAACATGCAACTTCAATCCCCAACATGCAACTTCAATCCCCAACATGCAACTTCAATCCCCAACATGCAACTTCACCACCATCATGCAACTTCACCACCAACATGCAACTTCATCACCAACATGCAACTTCATCACCAACATGCAACTTCATCACCAACATGCAACTTCATCACCAACATGCAACTTCATCCCCAACATGCAACTTCATCCCCAACATGCAACTTCATCCCCAACATGCAACTTCAATCCCCAACATGCAACTTCAATCCCCAACATGCAACTTCAATCCCCAACATGCAACTTCAATCCCCAACATGCAACTTCAATCCCCAACATGCAACTTCAATCCCCAACATGCAACTTCAATCCCCAACATGCAACTTCAATCCCCAACATGCAACTTCAATCCCCAACATGCAACTTCAATCCCCAACATGCAACTTCAATCCCCAACATGCAACTTCAATCCCCAACATGCAACTTCAATCCCCAACATGCAACTTCAATCCCCAACATGCAACTTCAATCCCCAACATGCAACTTCACCACCAACATGCAACTTCATCCCCAACATGCAACTTCATCCCCAACATGCAACTTCATCCCCAACATGCAACTTCACTCCCCAACATGCAACTTCACTCCCCAACATGCAACTTCACTCCCCAACATGCAACTTCACTCCCCAACATGCAACTTCACTCCCCAACATGCAACTTCACTCCCCAACATGCAACTTCACTCCCCAACATGCAACTTCAATCCCCAACATGCAAGTGAACTGCATCAGTTGAAACTCCCAGATTGCTACATGAGTGCACGTTATCTCCACAGCCTCGGCTCGATTACAATGCTGCAACATCAGGACCCGCCAGATGGAGGATGGGGTTGGGTGATCGTGGGTGCGACCTTCATGCAATTCTCCCTGTTCTTCGGCGTTCTACGTTCCATGGGAGTTTTCTTTGTGGAATTCGGAGATCATTTTGGAGAACCATCCAGAAGAGTTTCCTGGATTTCATCCACATGTTTGTGCATGCACCAGTTGTTAAGTAAGCCTTGGGTGTTTTTTGATTTTGATGATGACGCATTGTTTGATTTACTTTCTAATGCAATACAGGTTTTACTTTTTTTTCTGCAATCTTTCATCGCACGAGTTCTGTTACTTTTGCAGGCCCTTTGGCGAGTGCCATAGCAAATCGTTTCGGGGCCCGACCTGTTGTCATCACTGGAGGCGTTCTTGCAAGTGCCGGCTTTGCATGTGCATGCTTTGCTCAAGAACTCAACCACATGTTCTTGTCTTTGGGAGCTGTCACAGGTACACTCTTCTTATCGTTGTGCAGTTAAATAAAGGCCAAAGTGTAGAAGTATTCACCAAGAATACCTAATTGTATTTATGAAATTTCTCTCTTTCCTCCATCAGGTTTGGGATGGGCATTAGTGTTCGGTCCTTCCGTTTCAACATTATCGAGATATTTTAATCGCCGAAGGACGCTCGCTCTGGGAGTGGCATTCACCGGTGTGGGCATCTCTTCGTTTGCTTTCTCTCCACTCTTCCAACTCCTCCTGGACAAGTACGGGTGGCGAGGAGCCTTGCTCATCCTGGCTGGCATGGAACTCAACTTGTGCCTTTGCGGAACGTTACTCAGGCCTATTACACTGAAGGAGGATTTGATGCAGTCCAAACTGAAAGACAAAGAAACAAGCATTGTGCAAAAGGTCGTACAATTTTTTGATCTAAGTCTGATGACCGATCGAATATTTATGTTGTATGTCCTTTCCATTTCCTTCACCAACTTTGGCTTCTTTATTCCCATAATTCACTTAGTCCCACACGCCAAACTGCTGGGACACGATAGCTACTCCGCTGCATTCCTGCTATCCGCTGCATCAACGACGGACATATTGTCCCGCTTGCTGTGTGGCTGGCTCGCCGACCGATACAAAGCACACATGTTGTACATTTACGTGATGTGGGCAATGGCTACGGGTATCACCATTGCGCTTATCCCAGTGGGGACAACATACGTCTCCCTGCTCATTATCAGCGTGTTTTATGGATTCTTCGCTGGAGCACTCGGTCCTCTGATTTTTGGACTCATTCCGCACATCGTGGGCATTGATAAAGTGTCAAATGCAATAGGATTGCTTCTCATGCTGGAAAGCTTCACAAGTCTTCTTGGTCCTCCTCTTTCGGGTGAGCTACGTGTTTATCATAAACGTCTTTGGGTCCATTGTCCCATTGTCCATTTGCATTGCAATTGTCCCATTGTCCAAAGCACCAATTTTGATTGGTGCATTTGGTGCTATAGAGCTGCATACAAATTCAGTTTGAATACAAGAAATGTCCATAATGGAATAGTTTGTGGTTGCTTGCGTTATGCTCCATGCCTCCAGAGTTTCTCTCATGTTTTAAAATGCACAAATGACTATGTCAAATTAAGGTAACTCATACTTTATTCTAAAGAGTTTCCTTCCATCATAGAATAAGAAAAATGGTGCCGCTGGAACTGCGACGTTAAGCTCAAAATCCCACTTGTTCTTCTTCTCTCCCAGGACGGGTTTAAAAGAGGCGATTCTTTGATTAAAAGGACAAAGAAAATGTGTTCCAAGTAAATCGATTATTACCCTCGCGAGAGGAGAGGGTATTGCATTTGAGTCCGTTTGTCCGCACAGAATAAATATGATTTTCTCTGCAACCGTTGTTCCGATTGACAGGAAATTTTCACGATAGGTGTTCGGCCGCCATCTTGGAAAAACCGAAAAACTTTGCACCTCTATATCTGAAAGCGCTGCATAGAAAAAAGTGAGACGTGGCTCATTGTAAAGAACTCTCCATGTGGAATAACATGTTAATGATGATGTCATAGGTGCCTTCATTATGACGTCATAATTCGACAAGTACAAAACTTCATCCGATCAAGATGAAATTTTTGGAGGGGAAAAAAGAATAATGTTACCCTCCCCAATTCCAAGGTGAATGCTCATTTCCATTTCTCCACCCTTGTATTGTATTGTCTGTGGTACAGACCGTTTTTCTCGTACGTGTCCATCCAGTCCTTCATGAATGGTTCACGTTGTTACCTCATGGTTTCTCCATTGTGCTCTACTCTTGCTGACCTCCCTTACTAACACCTCCACTCCCCAACCCCCTTCATCTATGCTCCTTGTGTTGTTGATGCATGACCACTCCAATTGGTTAAATGCATACGTGTGGTAAGGGAACACCTTAGACAAAAAGTAGGATTAAGCTTAATAACTTAAATTTACTTATTTAGAACAAAAATTTAGAACAAAAGGTGTGGGTTAATCTTGCACCACCCTCAATTAATTTAATTGAACGTGCTCATTGCTTTTTATTATTTTTATACAAGAGTGTGAAGCCTGTGGAAGAGCAAGATTAAATTGACAGTGGGGAAGCAGAGCAAAAATTGGGAACAACCCGCAAGGGAATAAATGAGATTTTGCATAAAAACAGATCAGACAATGATCAATAATCTTTATTTAAGGAAACCTTTATTTACATCATGATCAATATTCAAACAAGAATGTTTTCGAGTTATGGTTTGTTCTCTTAATGACTTGAGGCTTATTGCCAAACGTTGATGCGAAAGGGAGATTTGTGCTAGTCCAGAGAGCCCGCTATTTTGTTGACTTTTTACATTTTGAGTGTGTTGGGATGAGGGGCGGTGGCGATGGGTGTGTTTTCTCTCTCTGCTGATCTGGAAATTACTCGACTCTCGTGTGATAAATGGAACATGTCCTTCAATCCTGGAAAATCTCACGGTCTCCCCTTATCGCTCCGCAAGAATCGTCAAACAAACCCATCCACCTGTTTCCTTGGTCATCCACCGGAAGAGGTTCTGTCTCTTACAATTTTAGGCCTCACCATCAGCCATGACTTTTCCATGACCGACTACATAGCAAAGTTGGCCTCCAAAGCCAGTCGCAGGCTGTGCATCTTCTGTCGACCCAAGTCTTTTCTTGGGAGATACTCGGTCTACAAGGCCTTTGTAGCTCAATGGAGTACAGCTCTCCACTATGGACTGCCACTCCAGCCTCCCTTCTGTTTCTCCTGGATTCTGGGCAGTCTAAAGCTCTCAAAACTATTGGAATCTCCCTTGATGAGGCTGAAGCACAAGGAAGGTCTGTTGCTCTCACCGCAGGTCGGTCAATGGTTTCTCTGTTATCTATCCTATCTCCAATATTGCTCTGTTCTCTGTCCTCCGTCTCTCCCCAGCAACTCCACAATTCATGGTGTTCTCCCAGTAACCTTCTCCCGGTTCAACTTCCAAAATCCAGTCTGTCTGTACACCTCACCTTTTATTCTCCTCTTCACTTCTGTCTCTGGAAAGACCTTCCAGAGGCTATTTTGTCACTATTTCCTTCAAGACTTCAACCAAGCAGTACACCGCCATCTCATGTCATCCCCAATTCCGACACATGATCTTCATTACCCCCTTCTAACCTTTCCTAATCCAACCATCCTCCTTGCTATTTTAACTGTTTCTCCTCTCTTCCCCTTTTTCCTGTTTGTTAATGCCTTTGCCATTTGTCCCACTGTCAGTTCAACTTTGCTCTTCTCTGAGCCTCGCTCTTGTAAAGTAAAAAAAAGAAAATGTCTAATAACTCCCATACTGGTATAACTACACAAATGAACATGTAAAAAGCACCATCTGCTTGCCATGTTTGTTTCGAAAGCAAGTATTTGGATATTGTGCTTTCCAGCTGTACAGCCATCCCTGGTGACTGCATTCCTGCCATTGTACAAAATCAGTTCTGAAAAATCGAAGTGAACAATGATAGATTGTTAGTTGCATGCAATGGACTGACAGAATGGCATAGAGGTACACACACTCACCTCTAAGCTGTCGAGCCTGGGTTTGAATCCCGACCCAAACATAAACTGCCATCCCGGTGTTTCACAGGCAGGGCGATTCATCAATGTATGTACCGTCCCTCGAATGGACTTTAAACGAGCGTTCTGTCTGATGACATTAGCTGGTGGATGTTAAAGACCTCATGGTGTCCCTCGCGAAGAGAGGTGAGCTATCGCCGGCACCCTGAACAAATTAATTCCTGCCTTAACTACTGCTGGGAAGGCAATGGCAAACCACCCAGTATAACCCTTGCTCAGAAAGCTGCCTCGGCGAGACCGACACTTTGCAAAGATTATGGTACATCAAAGAGAGAGTGTGAGTGATGTACATATATAGATATATATACATGCATGCATGTAATGAAAGAAAATACATTCTGATTTTGTGCTGTTTGGTATTTGACTCTCACTGTCTTGCAGGTTTCCTCATGGATAAAACTGGGAGCTATAACGTCTCATTCGTGATGGCGGGAACATCCGTGATGATTTCGGCTTTGCTCGCCCTGTTTTTATTAGCTGGGAGAAACGGTCCCTGCGGTGTTTGTAAACGAGGACAGAGCAGTGGATTTTTCAAGACATCTCAGACACGTGTTGAAGGAACCGAGCCAGTAGGTCCTGGCACGAGGCACGAGATTGAGCGATGACGGGTGTGAGGTGGTGTTGCCGCTGCAGGTGCACATAGGTGGCATAGGTGGTTACCAGAGTGGGATGCACCCACTACCACAGGGGGTGGGAGGTAGAGGAAGCCAAAGGCCAATGTTCCAAGTTACAATAAAATAAAACGGGCAAAAAGTGCCTTGACCTGATAGAATGTCAGGATGACACGTTGGCTTTTTGCCACTCTGACGTGCTTGTGGCGTTGCCCACAGAGAGGTTCCTCCACCTTCTCCGTGGAGATGGGAAGGAGTATCGGCACACACTTTCCTTTCCTACTACTTGAGATGTATGATGAGATATTTGGCATTTGAAAGCAAGTGTTAGCAGATGGGATGGGCAGCTTGGCCTCTCAGAAAAGACTGGATGCTGTGATTAAACTCCTTGCTGACAACACACTAGGAAGGAAGTTTACACTCTGATCCAAATTGTTTTCTTCAATGAAACTGATATGTCTAACATCCTTAGAAGTGAATGGTGTCAGAGATTGGAATGTAACTGTGTAGAGTAGAATTGCACTGGAGAAATATGAACCCATGTGGAATAGTAAATAAAAGATCCACTCATTGTGCATACAACAATCGTTACGTGGCTACACTTCCTGATTGGGGCAAGAACTCACTTCGATACACAAATCGAATTATTGGAGTGTATTTTGATCATTCATTTGTAAATCAAAATGGCCTCTAAACGGTGGTTTTTATTTGTAATACGAGTGGACATCACAACGTTCGCAAAGCATCAAAATAAAGAACTTGTTACTACCCTTGCACACCAGAGGAAAGGGTATTGCATTTTGTTTGTTTGTCTGTCTGTCCGCACATAATGTGCTAAAGTAGACCACAAGCTCCACTGGGTGGTAGTCAGTATTGCACCAGCTTTCCTTTTACCTCCACCACCAAAGGTAGATGGAGGTTATGTTTCACCCCTGTCTGTCCGTTTGTGAACAAAATATCTCAAAAAGTTGAGGACGGATTCGGACGAAATTTGGCAGAGATGTAGTGTATGTGACAACGACGAAATGATTAGATTTTGGTGAAGATCTGGATTCGGATCCGGTTACTAGAATTTTAAGTGATTTTTCACCATTGGGAGATGGGCCAAAAACTATACATAGCGGGACATCTCAAACAGTTATGGATGGATTTGGACGAAACTTGGACAGGTTGTGTGTGACAAGGAAGAATCGATTCAATTTTGGTGAAGATCCGGATTAGTATAGGCTCTGGGGGGTTGCTTGTGTACATCTCTCTTCTACGGCAAAACTTTTGATTTTCCTGTTCTATATGTTGAGACCCTTGGAAAAAATCTGGGTAACACTCCCAGATCAAGTACGTTTTTTCTGCACACCCCAATACGTGATTATGACTTGAGGCCAATTAGCCGAAATAGCAAAATTCCGTTTTCATGGAATAATTCAAGAGTAGGCAGCTTTAGATTCAAATGTAACATTTATTTATCATGTTTAGACATAACTAACACATTTTTAGCATGGTTCAATACTATAAACTGTCTTTTTTAGGAAAGAAACACGTCATTTAGCTTCTTTTTCTCCAAAAATCACTTTCAGTTTGAAAGGCGCTCAAAATCCGATCACCTCTCATACACCCAATTATGTAGATAAAGCAACCAAAATTTGTCAGAAGCTTCCTTATGAAGCCCTTTAATAATTCCATGCATCATATTTATGATTCATTATATTGTATAGTGACAGTGGGGTCAAATGTTAACAAAGGTTACCCCTACCCCAAAAAGCGGTATAAACCAAAATTGGTTAAATTGGTCTAACTTTAGAAGTAAGTGTGATATTCGGCTGATTTTGGTGTCTACGTATGGGTTTTTGATAGCAAGCTATTCATTGGAACCATAATCAACCCCTTTTGAATATACCTAATTTGCATAATTTCAAAATGGCCGCCAAACACCTCCTGGCAATGATGTTGACTAAATTTCGCTCAAAATTCAGCTTAAGCAAAACTATTACACTTACATAGCTTAAGGATTCATGAATTAAAATCATAACATGTCCACAAACCCAATATAACTGTCATAACAAGGAAGCGCGTGCTGTCAATTACCACCATTTACCACCCGTGCAACTTCAATACATGTACTCTTTATCAAGCGACAGGATTCTTGCAGGCATCAGGGGAAGCCTTTTTGCAATGACAAAAATTTACACATTTGACTATGGCGGTCCTATAGGGGCATGTTGACCAGGCACACTTAGTGCATGAACAGACAACTGTCCAATGTGATTCTAGAGTTTTCCACGTTGTCTCAGGTATCAGCTGTTCCTTGTCATGCGTATAACCACAATCCTCTGGCTTAAGTGCGATCACATTTTCAGAATCTTGATGAAGCTCCAAAGCATGCATGATATTGTAGGCATTGAAAAAGCTACGCTTCATATGTGGCAGGAGACCTTGGCTGGTTGGTGGCAGGTTGTGATGAGAACTCCCTTTGACATGATGGAAGATCTCCGCACGCAAGTTCGAAAATTTCTTCGCATCGCTTTTTGGTTTCAGTACTTTGACCAAGTAGGATTCTGCATTCTTGATCAAAGGCTGAGAAAGGGTCGGCAACCCTCCAAAGTGCTTCAATAACTTTTCTGGCTCGGCATTCAAGACTGTGGACCATGTGTGACCTGCGTGTCAGAAATCTTTGGTTTACTGGTCGACGACGGGGGTTTGTCTTGGTAGAGAACAGTCACAGTGTCATGTTCAGATACATTTGCCCCCTCATGGTCCCAGTTGTCAATTGCACCGGAGGTGAATTGCCCAGGATCAAAGTGTGACGGCAGTGAAACGCGATCGTTGTTGTGCTGTGCTGTAAACGTGGCAAGGTCATGTTGGTACCTACGCAGCTCCGGGTAGCTGATTGCTAGTCCTCCGTGGTTTAGAACTGTAGTTACAATTTTGCCACCACGCCCAAGACCATGAACTGATTCCGCATTCATAATATGCATTGGAGTTGTCTTTCTACCGCAGTGATGGATATAGTACATGACTTGGAAGACAGATTGTATCTTTCTGCAACGCTGTGTGGAGAGGCTGTTACCTGATGGCTTGCTACCGGTATCGTAGTCATCATCATCTTCTTCATCCTCATCAACTGGTTCATCACTTTCTGTCATGACAGCTTCGGCTGCTTTTGCATATGTGTCAGGATTGAAATTGTACAAATGACTGAAAAAACGTAGTACAGGTTCAGGGATATTCATCTCGCTCAAGGAATGCTTTAGATCATGCGCATCACAAAAGCTATCGTCAAGGCCAAAATCATACTCATCTAGAGCCTTCCTAATCACACCAGCGCATACCTGAACAGGATCAAGGGAACGAATGCGCTCAGCTAACACTTTCTTCGGAACACTGAATACCATCATTGATTTTTTGAACGAACTGGGATATGTAAAATCAATCTCATTACCAAAAGTGTTCAACAAGAAAACTTTTACATCTCTATTACGAAAATTACATTTGTCATCAATATTGTTCAAAGAGTCTCTGATAGCACTAAGTTCATAACCCCTCCCTTCTTTTAGGCCTTGCTCTAACTCTTTAACAACCTGATTCCAAGCAAGCTGTTTCTCAGACACTTTTGGTATGGAAGCTTTACCACGAGAGTCATACTTATACAAGTATTTAGTCATGCAGTCCCTGTGGTAGTACAGATCTGCTCCAAACACAGAATGCGCATCTTGAAGGTCGCACGTTCGGGTGAACACATCATCTTGAAAGAAGTTTGTCGCAGCCAGAAAGGCTGAAGCACGGCCTGATTCACTAATGCGATATTTCGTGTACTGTTGTTTGTGTGATTTACTGTCACAGATAATACACTTCACTTGACGTAAGGCTGTTGTGGACGTCTCTGTATTCGGTGGATGTCGGACGGCCTTAGAACGAGTACTTCTATCTTCTTCCTGCTCAGAACGGGACAGGTCTTGGCATACAGCGAGACTCTTCCTTTTCCTATTGAGAACTGAAGTCATGGTGTATTTTTTGTAACAGTCATTGGTCACATGATAAACAAACCCATCTCCTTTAACCAGCTTAAGCCGTTTGGAAACTTGATCATTGTGGATGTAACTTGCTTCTCGTATCCTTTTGCAACCATTAGTTGTGCTCACAGTTTTATCCCCCGCGCTTTTCTGGCAGATGATGCAGTTAGTCGCATCAAACGAACTGTCTTCGGGCGGTCCTGAGAGAGTAACAGACTCCATCGTCAGCGGCCACGCCTGAAAAACAAAAAATGGATATTAGTTACGTTTGTACGGCTGTAAAAATCGGCAAGGTCGGACCATATGCTGAAAATATAAAATGTGAAAGACTGATAATAGTGGGGCGGCTTAGCCCAAATATTCAAAAGAATTGTGCATTTTGTGAAACAAGCACTAAATTTGGCACAAATGTACATTAATATGTTGCGAACATTTTCAGATATTGGGCCACTTGAAATTCCGTAATTTTTTTTTTCAAATTTTTTCAGATTTCGTAATTTCAAATTTTTCGGGTGACACCGTCACAATTTCGGTCTTCGAGGCCGGCCGATAGGCAAAGTGTGACCGGAAGGGACGAGGTTCTCCTGACCACGTGGCCCTCGATCTGGGAAGCGAGAGGCGGTCCATTAGTGGACGCGCCCCTCACGCCCGACTTTTGGGCGGCCCCGGCAGGCCGTTTGTTTTGACGTTCCGTGACAGGCCCCGCACCCCCACCTCCGGGCCGACCGGAAGCTTGTGCTGAGTACATCATACCTGAACAACTCAGTGAGGCAGAACACAGCAGTGCACACCAGGGTGACCCCTTCAGTGCATAAACCAATTAACCTGTCCACTGCAGGGCATATAGAAATGAAGTTATTTTCTGCATATAATAATAATATAAGTTCAGTTCTATATAACAATTTCTGTTATCACCACTACCACTACAACTACCACTACTACAAGCTTTGTCTGGAATTTTGTGGACTAACAGACAAACAGACATACAGACAAGCTGGGATCAAAACATTACCTCCTTCCACCATTGAGTGTAGAGGTAAACATCATGGAAATTATATCATGCCCTAGATTTAATTCATGCTTACCCGTGTATTTGCTTCACTGGTTCACAAGGTCTTTTGCATACATGTAATTCAGACTCTCGTCTTCATTGCTGACCACACAATGTTCGCAACATATTAATGTACATTTGTGCCAAATTTGGTGCTTGTATCACAAAATGCACAATTCTTTTGAATATTTGGGCTAAGCCGCCCCACTATATCGGCCGGCCTCGAAGACCGAAATTGTGCCGGTGTCACCCGAAAAATTTGAAATTACGAAATTTGAAAAAATTTGAAAAAAAAAATTACGGAATTTCAAGTGGCCCAATATCTGAAAATGTTCGCAACATATTAATGTACATTTGTGCCAAATTTGGTGCTTGTATCACAAAATGCACAACAGGTTTGCTATGCTGCTACACTATAAGCCACAAAGAAACCCATGTTTATCCCTATTAAAGGGCTTCATAAGGAAGCTTCTGACAAATTTTGGTTGCTTTATCTACATAATTGGGTGTATGAGAGGTGATCGGATTTTGAGCGCCTTTCAAACTGAAAGTGATTTTTGGAGAAAAAAAAGCTAAATGACGGTTTTTTTTCCTAAAAAAGACAGTTTATAGTATTGAACCATGCTAAAAATGTGTTAGTTATGTCTAAACATGATAAATAAATGTTACATTTGAATCTAAAGCTGCCTACTCTTGAATTATTCCATGAAAACGGAATTTTGCTATTTCGGCTAATTGGCCTCAAGTCATAATCACGTATTGGGGTGTGCAGAAAAAACGTACTTGATCTGGGAGTGTTACCCAGATTTTTTCCAAGGGTCTCAACATATAGAACAGGAAAATCAAAAGTTTGGCCGTAGAAGAGAGATGTACACAAGCAACCCCCCAGAGCCAGGAGTAGATCCAGCTAGTAGAATTTTAAAAAGTAATTCTTCACCTTTGAGTGATATGGCCAACCACGTGGAGGTTTGCTCTCTACTGAGTGCCGTTCTAGTTACTCCCGCCAGGGAGTAATGCATTCGATCGTGTCCGTCCGTCCGTGTGTGTGTGTGTGACGTGTGTGTGTGTGTGTGTGTGTTCGTGTTTGTGAACAAGATATCTGGAAAAGTTTTAAACGGATTTGGATGAACGTTGGTGGGATGATTGCCCTTGGGATAAGGAAGAATTGATTAGTTTTTGGTGAAGCTCAGGATATTATTCCGGATCCAGGAATTATTTTTGGGAATTTTTTGGGGAATTTGTTTTTTCTGTTTTACTGCATTAAAGCTTTTATTCTTAAATGATGTTTTTCTCCTGTAATTCCGAGATACATCAAAATAAATTATCTGACAGTTTGGGCCTACTTTCTTTTTCATTTATTGTTTTGGGGAGAGGGGATGTTAAACAAAACGTATTATTCCAACTTGACCCACGGCGGGAGTATGCGCTCTACTGAGTGCCGTTCTAGTTTCACCTATGTACCTCTTATAAAGTACGAGTGGAGCCTACCCGTCACTTCGCTGATGGATAAATTAATCGGATGTCCAATTTGCAAAATTAATTTACTTGTGTGAAGAGTGCTTCAACCTTAGCGTTGCGCAGGTAAAAAAGGAACTTTTAAAACCCTCTGCCACAATCACCAGGTGGCACTACACGGTACACATTTACATAATTTATTTCCCCCCACTCCCTCCCATGCCCCACCACACCTCAGCGTGACCACCTGTTACCCCCCACACAAAGTTGTATTTGCACCCCGAGTTTGGAGATTGTAATTTAAAACATGTGGCCGTGCATAGAACACAAACAAACAAACAAGAAGACGTCATGCGTAGCATGATACTTGCAAAATCCCCCCCCCCCCCCAAAAGTTTTCCATTGATACAGCAAATTGTCCATTTCGTGAAGATTAAAATTCACGATCTTGATCAAAGCTCGGGTCAACAGGATGAAAAGTGACGATTTTTCAGATGAAAAATTATGATTTTAGAAGTTTGACCTTGAGTTGACCTTTTGACCTCATAAATAGGTGGTTTCCCAATTCAGTGAAGCAATACACATGCTGTTCTATTTTCAAGTCAATCGGATGAAAATTGATGGGTTTTCAGATGACAATTGATGATTTTGGAAGTTTGAGCTAGAGTTGACCTTTGACTTTTTGACCTCAAAATAGTTGGTTTTCCTATTTAGTGACAAGAAATTGGATGAAAATTGACGGTTTTTCAGATGAAAAGTGATGATTTTGGAAGTTTGACCTTGAGTGTTTATCGGTCAATCTTTGACCGATTGACCTCCAAAATAGTATGTTTCTCAATTTAGTGACTCGATATGCAAATGCTGTTCAGTTTGTCAATTGGATGAAAATTGATGGTTTTTCAGATGAAAATTGATTTTGGAAGTTTGACCTGCAGTTGACCTTTGACCTTTTGTCCTAAAAAATAGTATTTTTACAATTTATTGACTCGATATGCAAATGCTGTGCAATTTTCAAGTCGATCGGTTTTTCCATCAGTTGATTTTAAAAGGTACTGTTGCTAGTTTAACTAACGACTACAAAAGAGCGTGTTGCACCACTTCTCCCGATTATTGTAAAATAAAGTTGCATATTCATTTCTTTTTGTCACGATGTTCCGGGATCGGGGAAATATTCCACGTGTTCGACGAATCTGCAGCTGTCGCTTCAGCCTCATTACTGTACTGTATTGATTTGAAAATAAATAAATAAAAACATTTTATGGGACAGTTTTATTTTTATATCCGTTAAGTATACAGCTCCAACATCATATACAATACAAAGCTAAAG
This sequence comes from Myxine glutinosa, assembly GCF_964187855.1. NCBI lineage: Eukaryota > Metazoa > Chordata > Myxini > Myxiniformes > Myxinidae > Myxine > Myxine glutinosa. The sequence goes on along the minus strand of NC_136261.1, from coordinate 12,754,228 downwards.
ATATTACATAACCTTGTTGATAATCAATTGATACGTTTATTGTTTTATGAACATTCCATGACACAAGTATTATAAATGATGTGGTCCTGGAAGGTGGGAAAGCGCGATGAATGCTTCAGCAAAATGGTTCTCAAAACACTTCCAAACCTACCGAACACAAAAGAGTGATCTTTACATTTCACCAAACGATCAGGCATCCGTTATCAAATCGGTGGAACCATCTCTCGATTGCTCGTGAAAAAGGGAACGGTGTGCAGGGTTAGACAAACCTGAGCCATCTTATCGACATCGCTTCCCTCCACGTCCAATTGAGACATGTTTGTCTTGACTCGTTGCAGCAAAACCACGGCCTTTTCGAGTTCCTAAAGGCAGAAACAATACATGATGGTATAAGAATCGCTGGTTTCATTAGCTCCGCCACAAAAGGTGGATGGATGTCGTGTTTTCAACCCTGTCTGTCTTGTCTGTGAGCAGGATGTCTCAAAACATTGTGGACAGATTCGGATGAACTTTGGTGTGTGACGAGGACAAAATTATTAGATTTTTGTGAAAATCCAGATCCGGATACGAGAATTTTTTCGTGATTCTTCACCATTGGGAGATAGGGCCAAAAACGATACGTAGCGGGATATCTCAAAAAGGTATGGATGGATTTGGATGAAACTTGTTGGACAGGTTGTGTGTGTGACGAGGAAGAATCGATTCAATTGTGGTGAAGATCTGGATCCCGATCCAGCTCGTAGAATTTTAAAAGTGATTCTTCACCATTGATTGATATGGCCAACCATGCTTTCTACTAAGTGAGTGCCGTTCTAGTGTTTAAAGTGACTATTCACCATTGAGAGATCGGACCAAAAATGATGTACATGTATATCATGATATTGCAAAACGTTGTGGATGAGTTGATTAGGTGACAAAAACAAGCCGATTAGATGTTGGTTACGGTCTAAATCCAGATCCGGCCCATCAGTGGGAAACAAAACAAACTGTTCAGCCTGGTTAATTCATTGATTGATGTAATGATCATGTAGAAAACACAAAATTCATCTTCACAGTCATTTTGTACAATAATTGTGCAATAAACAATAAATGCACTCCATACATTGCTTGAATACCTTTGTTGAAACCCTCATAAAATAGTGCAAACTTCAACATAGAAAAATGCGTCATAAAAACAGCATTGCAAATGCATTCTTTGGATATACCAAATTAATACTTGAAACACAGCAGATATCTGACTCATCTAGAGAATGGGTCATTTTATTTCCTCGTAACACAAAGCAAACCAGAAAAAGAGCAATCAGATTGCAAACCCTCACCAGGATGTATTTTCAGTGGTTTTTAAGGCTTTTGTGTTAAAACAAAAATGGCGGCCGAACCACGTGGCCGATGGTCATTTTTTTTTTCGAAACTAATTTATTCCTAAATTATGCTCAATAAATTTCATCTTGATCAGATGAAGTTTTGTACTTGTTGAATTATGATGTCATAATGGAGGCACCTATGACATCATCAATAACACATTTTATTCCCCATGGAGAGTTCTTTACAATGAGCCATGTCTCCATTTTTTCTATTCAGCGCTTTTGGAGATAGAGGTGCAAGGTTTTTTGGTTTTTCCAAGATGGCGGCCGAACGACGTGACCTATGATGTCATAGGACCTTTGGTTGACCTTTGACCTTTTGACCTCAAAAATAGTTGATTTCTCAATTTATTGAGACAATATGCAAATGCTGTTCAATTTTCAAGTCATTCGGATGAAAATTGACGGTTTTTCAGATGAAAAGTGGCGATTTTGGAAGTTTAACCTTGAGTTGACCTTTGACCTTTTGACCTCAAATAGTTAATTTCCCAATTTAGTGACTCAATATACAAATGGTATTCAATTTTCAAGTCAATCATATTTAAAATGGCGATTTTAGAAATTTGACCTCCAGATGACATTTGACCTTCGACCTCAAAATCAATAGGCTTCTCAATTGGGACAACCTATGCAACTTGGTAAAGTTTTGTGATGATCAGTTTAGAATTGTGACCTGTAGGCCGGTGACAGACAAACAAACAAGAAGACGTCATGCGTAGCACGATACTTGCAAAATCCGCCCCCCCACCCCCCACCCCCCCCCTCCAAAGTGTTGCATTGATACAGCAAATTGTCCATTTCATGAAGATTAAAATTTACAATCTTGATCAAAGCTTGGGTCAACAGGATGAAAAGTGACGATTTTTCAGATGAAAAATGATTTTAGAAGTTTGACCTTGAGTTGACCTTTGACCTTTTGACCCCATAAACAGTTGGCTTCCCAATTCAGTGAGGCAATGCACAAATCCTGTTCTATTTTCAAGTCAATCACATGAAAATTGATGGTTTTTCAGATGAAAAGTGATGATTTTTAGAAGTTTGACCTTGAGTTGACCTTTGACCGATTGACCTCAAAAATAGTACGTTTCCCAATTTAGTGACTCGATATGCAAATGCTGTTCAGTTTTCAAGTCAATCATATTTAAAATGGCGATTTTAGAAATCTGACCTCCAGATGACCTTTGACCTCAAAATCAATAGGCTTCTCAATTGGGAAGACCTAGACAACTTGGTGAAGTTTCGTGACGATCGGTTTAGAATTGTGACCTGTAGGCCGGTGACAGACAATCAGACAGAACCACAAACAACCGACCAATATACTTGAAAAATCTTCGATTTTGCAAGTAAGAAACAGACAGACAGACAGACAACCACAAACGCAACCGACAAATATACTTGAAAAATCTTCGATTTTGCAAGTAACAAACGGACTCATGCAATTCCCTCTCCTCCAGCTAGGGTAAAAATAATTTCTCAATGTACTGGTTTTGACCCGTGGAAGTGGAATTCTTCCTGACTGATGAAAGACTAAACAAGGATGGAGAGAGGGTGATTTACATCATCAATAATAATATCGGAGGTGTCCTATCTATGATATGGTAAAGTACAAATACTTGTGCAAACCTTAAATAAAATGAACAGGTACACAATATGATGTGCGGCTGTTGGGTAAAGCCCTGTTGCATTGACTTCAAAGGTGTGGGATCGATTCCCGCCGCTGCTGGGGAAAAATTTGTCACTCCCACGAGGAATTATGAAGAGTTTGGTGTTATAGGTTGGGACAAGCTAACAGGAGGGAAATCGGCATCCGACCATAAAGGAAGGAAACCAAAAAACCCAGCAGTACACGTACACCTGCTTAAAGCGGTAACACCAAAAACAACAACGATTTTACCGTCTTGTAACCGCAATCTTACTATAATTCACCAAATATCCATCCGTCTGTCTGTGTTCGAAGGTACCGCAAAAACTGCTGAACCGATCGCAACGATATTTTGGGTGGGTAATCCTGGGATCCCCAGGAGTAAAATAGGCCATTTAGTTTTTCCAATTTCAGCTTGGGTCTCCAGCATTCTCAGGTTTGGACTCCCGCATAACATTCGCGTTCGCATAACGTTCATTGTGACGATGTATGTGTTCACGGTAGTGTTTGACGTGAGGGTGTGAACGTAATTTCGTAATGTTTTTCGTTTCGTAATCCTTTAATGAACGTTTAATGTTTAATGAACGTAAAAATGAGCGTCATGAAATATAAATCGTTTAAGTGACGATGTTTTCATTGTGACAAGCGTTACGCCTAGGTCCCCCGTTGGTGAAGTGATGTGAATTGACAAAGTGGAAGACGCAAGGCGGCCATCTTGGATTTTGACATGGCGACCCAATTTTCAATAGCGTTCTCCCTTATGCGTAAATACACCCACACACCAGATTAGAAGTTAGTAGCTCGTTTATTTTTCAAGATATTTCGCTCACAAGGTTCAGACATATATATGGTGGTGGCCATCTTGGATTTTGACGTGGCGACCCAATTTTCAATAGCGTTCTTCCTTATGCCTAAATACACCCACACACCAGATTAGAGGTTGTTACTTCGCTTATTTTTCAAGATATTCCGCTCACAAGGTTGACATACATGGCATCAGACATACATGGCGGCGGCCATCTTGGATTTTGAGGTGGCGACCCAATTTTCAATAGCGTTCTTCCTTATGCCTAGATACACCCACACACCAGATGAGAAGTTGGTACTTCGCTTATTTTTCAAGAAATTCCGCTCAAGGTTCAGACATACATGGCGGTGGCCATCTTGGATTTTGACGTGGCGACCCAATTTTCAATAGCGTTCTTCCTTATGCGTAGATACACCCACACACCAGATTAGAAGTTAGTAGTTCGTTTATTTTTCAAGATATTTCGCTCACAAGGTTCAGACATATATATGGTGGCGGCCATCTTGGATTTTGACGTGGCGACCCAATTTTGCAATAGCGTTCTTCCTTATGCCTAGATACACCCACACACCACATTAGAAGTTGGTACTTCGCTTATTTTTCAAGATATTCCGCTCACAAGGTTCAGACATACATGGCGTCAGACAAACATGGTGGTGGCCATCTTGGATTTTGACGTGGGTTGCACCCACACACCAAATTAGAATTCGGTCCTTCGCTTACGCACACACGCAATCACGCATGCACACACGGACGGAGGGGAAAACCATAGTTCTCCTTTCGCTCCGCGGTGCGAAGGGGGACAAAAACGTGCGGATCCGAACGCATTGTGAAAACGTGCGTCATATAGAAACGTGCGGATCCGAAGTAACACGGCAGCGTGTGCAAAGCGACTGAGAAACAGGTGTAACGGCCGCTTCTGTGTTACAGATTCGGCGCGCACTCTTCACACATAAACGTGCGACTGAGAAAGATGTGCAGCGGCCGCTTCCGTTTTGCAGAATTCAACCTTTTTTCAAAATGGGCGCCATGTACTGTTTAGATTTTGATGATTTGCGTGTGATATGATTCAACGGATGTTTATATGAATTGTTTGAAATAAAAAAAGCCTTCAATTTCTGATATTTTGCCTTTTAATTTGGGCTTCCCAATTGAAGCCCCGCCCATAGGGCGGGTACTGTTGCTAGTTTAATTAACTACTACAAAAGAGCATGTTGCACCACTTCTCCCGATTATTGTAAAATAAAGTTGCATATTCATTTATTTTTGTCACGATGTTCCGGGATCGGGGAAATATTCCACGTGTTCGTCGAATCTGCAGCTGTCGCTTCAGCCTCATTAAAGCCAAGTTTTCCGAATCGGATTAGTCGCATTTTTACCCTCGCCAGAGGACATGGATTGCCTTTGGGTCCATTTGTTTGTTTGTCCGCACAAAACGCGAGTATGTGTATTAATTATATTGAATCGTTTAGAACCCTAAGACCCTTTACGACCCCAAAGACACTTTCAAACCTGTACAACCCTGGGATCCATGAAGACCACAAAAACCCCAAGGACCATGAAGATCCACAAATACCCTAAAGGCCTTTAAAACCTTTAGGACCCCCTAAGACCTCAAAGACCCTTTAAGACACCTTAAACACTAGAGCCTTTAGAACTCTAAGACCGTTTGAGACCACTAAGACCCTTTATGACCCCAACACCATTTCAGACCCATAAGATCCTTTCAAATTCCAACACCCTTTAGAACCATAACACCCTTTAAAACCCAAAAGGCCCAGAGGCCCAAAAGAACAAAACCACACACATCTGCAAACTGATTGCTCCTTATTGTTTTGTTCCATCTTAATCCCTGTGTTGCTCTTTGTGTTTTCGTGGTAAGTCGTACCTTGTTTTGCTGTATTTGTCGAATTTGTTTTCATGCTGCTCAAGGCCTACTTCAGCCGCTCCGCAGATAGCCGTTGTGAAAAAAAGATCAGTCCCTTTTGTCTCTGTATTCCTCTTTATGCTTCTTTCTTCCCAATTATTGTACTTTCTACCTCCTCAACATTGCTATTTTCCCTCCTCGCTTAAAAAAACGCTATTTTTTCACTCCACAACAATCTCATTCTACTTGAAATTCATTGTGCCTGTACTTCCTGTTCTCCTTTCCTTTTTTTCTCCCTTTTATAAATACCATATCTCCAATCGGAATTTCCGTTTATTATAAATGCTTTTCTCCTCCTTGAAAAGCATTATAAAATGCTTCCCTCTTCTTATTTCTCCGTTAGGAGTATCCCATGTGCTCTTCTTCTTCACTAGGGTCTATTCCTCTTCACCAAAATTATTTTCCAAAACTGTCCGTCACTTGGTCCACCAACCCTCCTCCCACAACATCACCACCTTTCTGCGTGCCTTCAACAACAATAAAAATCTTACCTCCCATCCCATGATCTTTATCTGTGTTTGTCAAATTTGGGAATTTGGAATCAGTATCCCTTCACTTCATATCCCTCCTTTCTGCATCCCTCCTCACCCCACAGCTTCCCCTTCTCCCCAACCAGCCCCCAGTCCTGTAGCCTCTCAAACGCCACCTCTCATGTTCCTAACTGTGTGGACGTCAAACATCCGAGGTCTCCACTCCAACCTGACAGATATCTCGATCCAGGCCGCTGCTGACAAACCGGACATCATCTGGTTAACAGGATCCATCTTCACATCGGACGTCCCTGATAGCCCAGCAGATATGTGAAAAAATTGTGCTTTTGGTGATACAAGCATGAAATTTTGAACACTGATAGAGCATACTACTAGGAAGATTTTTGGATATAGGGGCATTCAAATCTTTTCCTAGGGACAAAATGGCGGCCATTTTAAAAATGGCCGTTTACGGATAATAAGATACACAGTACCGATGTCTATAAAACTAGATTTACTTATTGCTCAAGCACACCTATGATGTTTTTTTCACGTAAACAGGTTGTAAGATCATAATTAAATGTCAACAAACTCACATAACATTTATTTGGTCCTTATTCTTTACAAAAATAATTACTTTTTGAGCTATTTTGAGCAAACTCCAGAAACACAATGGAAATGAAGTGAAAATGCCACATTAACGCTGTGGAAGTGACTTTCACTATAAAACAGTCTACAAAACAGTCTTCCACATGTTTGTGTATATGTAACAGGTGTGTTATTCCTCCTGTATACTATCGTGTGCACTCCCCTGCACAGTGACACAGAGCTGAGCACTGGAGTGCGGCCTTAACACACTTGCACTGTTTCCTGCAACCCTTCTTGCATCCACATCTAATCAATTGTCGGCATGCCTCAGTTGCCTCTGTGAGGGTTGTCCAATATATCCCCCAGCCGTTATTACTCTGTTTCCAACCCCATTCACTTGGCGATGGGAGCTCAGGTGCGCAAATCATCATCTGGCCCCAACAAAAGCCGGCTTGGTAGGCAGCTCTCTTGATGTGTTGTCTGAGGGCTTCTTGCGTTGGTGGGATAGCCTCTATTGATCTACCAGTCTGGGTGAAGAGATGCTTGCGGGCATCATTAACATGTTCCTGGCTGCTTGTTCGATCGTAGAGCAGAACAACAAAACGCTCCAGTGGATCCATGTTGTCATTTGCAGTTGAAATGGTTGGTGTGGCAGCCAGTGCGCAGAAAGCTGAGGTGACCTCATCATAGGCTTTCCATGTTTCCCATGCTGTTTTCTTCCCCCTTCCGCCGAAGCAGGACACGGTGTCACACCCAGTGAAGGCGTGGAAGAATGGCAACCCTCGGCACTTGTTTGGTCCCAGTGCCACAGCCATCTCGTGAGCTGCCAAGTGCCTGAAATTCTTCCCTGTGCCAAAAGCAACCCAGAGTTCATCGATGTCAAGATATCCAGTTGCTGCCACTGCAAGGATCAAAACATCTGTGTCCACTGTGCGGATTGACACCTTGGTATAGCCCTGTCTGACTGCATCTTGGACATGGAGTAGTATCCTTGTATCTGCCTCCTCGTGACTACACGGGGAAAGACCAGTAACATCTCGTGGCTGTGTACAAAAAACTTCTTTGTGGTTTGTGGTGACGATTTGCTTGTCAGTCTCAATGTTTGCTATCCTCGTTGCTAGAAAGTCAAACAACTCCACCTTGTTCTCGTCTATGCGAAGGAAGGCCTGCCAGTTTCGAGGGATGGAACTAGATGGCTCAACTCGTCTCCTGGTGCCTTTACCCCTCGTCTTCCTGGTGTCGGCTTTCAAACTGTCTGGGAAATATTCATCCCAGATAATATCAACCCTGCTCTTATTTTGTATCTGAGATGTGATGTATGGCAAGAATACTAGTGATGCATACTCAGAGAAGGTCTTCGCATTACGAGGTGCCAGCATGTTCACGATGGCTGCTCCATCCAGGATCATGACTTCAACAGGGGGGCTTACATCATCATTTTCCCGTGAGGTGATCAGATCTTCTAAGCACCCAACCAGATCAGACTTGGTTCCAAGCCGGATTTTGCCCATTTGTGACAATGCAGGGGGACAAGCTTGGTTTTCATGTGCAAAGAATTCATCAAGATCTCCATTCCATGTCTGGGATGCAATAAACAGCCTGGAGAACAGAACGCAGTCATTCTTCAGAGATACCACCTTCAACTCTGTTCTTGACTTCTCTCTGACTGGGGGTCGGCTGAAGAGAGGGAGATTGTTTCTTTTTATTGGGTCAGTGATAGGCTTTGTCTGATGTACAAGCCTCTCGTTCACATATGTGTCATACTGTTCTTTTCCCAGCTTCTCGATCTGGTAAAAGGGTGTTGATGACTGCTGGGTCTGCCAGGTCTCTGCTGTCTAGCACCAAGAGATCTTTGCTGTCGTCACAGAATGGGTTCCCCATCTCTCCTATGACACGGGTGAGTGCTCTCACATCTCGAGCAAAGGCTACCTGCGTGTGCTTTGTCTGTTCATGGTGTTTTAGTTCAGTTTTCCTAATTCTTTTTTCTGTTGTGGCCTCGAACTTATAGATCAGTTTGGCCATCTCTGGACCAGACACCATCCATCGGCGCAAAGCTGCAGCATTCTCCGTAAGACCTACAGCCCCTCCATCACCTTTCACCAATGCATTATTTTGCTCGTGTGCCTGGTCTAAGGCTATGGCAGAGAATGCACGTGTAGTCTTCTTCATGGTGAAGTTTCCTGCCAGAAACTGTGCGTATACAGTTGGATGCTTTGTTGCAAGTGTCACCATGTCGCGCAAGTGAACTGGGATCCACCTGGCATAGTTTGTATGTCCCAAGGCGAAAAACCATGGTACAAGCTTGGTCAGAGCATCAGTGTACAGTTGGAAGTTTCCTTCACGGACGGATCTCACATAGATCAGGACTGCCAGTTCTAGCTGCATAATTAGGAACCAGAACTGAAACTGTGGACTTGCATTGGCTTGTTCACCACACCAGTCATCTAGTGGTATCGTATCCTGTCCCTCATCTAGTCCACTGGTGTACTGGCTGTAGGCTTCCTTCAGGAGAAGATAGAGAGTACTGGCTGTGACTTGGTGTGCTCGTCGTGTGCGTGTCACATGGGTCACTTTCAGGAAGGAATCAGCAGTACCACTTGTAGCAACCCCTGCAAGCATCAGAACGCCTGTCCACCCACTGCTATCCAGAAGGTCACCGAGGGTTTTCCATGCTGCCATCTCAATATGGAGTCCACCAAAGACCATGACGAAGTGATCTTCTCCGTGTGTTTCTGGCCATCTCCATTGGATCTGTTTGGCAAGTGTGTACAGTGGCTGATCAAGTGTGATTACAGGGATCTGACCTGGATTCAGAATATCGATTGCTTTCTTGATGACATCCATGGAGTGACGAATCATTGCCACAGATTTTGCCTGGTCATAGAAGAGAGGCAGCAATGAAGTTAGGGCCACACTACACTCTGGTTCTTCTGGAATAGACTGCTTGCTGGCATGGTATCCAGCCCATGATACTGTCTCGTCTCCCTTAAGTGGTGTGTCAGATAGCACTGTCTTCTCCATCTGCTCCAGCCACCTGTCAAAATGCAAGATAATGAACACAATTAAGAACAAACAAGTCCACACAAGTTAACAAGTCTTGGTTATTTAGGTACACATATAACTGTCCACAGTTCAAACACAATAATCAGTTACCTGTACTCAATCTGCATTGCTTCAGGGATGAGTTGGCAGTTGCTTTTGTTGGGACCCGCTAGCTTGGGTACAGGTGGGTCACATTTACCCAGAACAACAGGAGGTACGATGGTGTATGACTGTGGCAGGTGTGCATCTGTTGTTGATGTGTCATCTGGGTTTACCCGTTGAACTCCACGGCTATCGCTATTTGGGTGCTGGAAAAGTGAAATGCCAGTGCCATGGAAGGAGTCGTGGGCACTTGTTGAACTGGGGTTATGATCAATGTTATCCACTGCCCCAGTTGTGAAGAGGTCACTTTTTAGCTCAGGGGGGCAAACTGTACCCTCATTTTGGAAGAAACGGCAGATTCTGTTCCCCAAGTCCGTGGAGATGCTAAGCACCCTGCCATAGGAGATCGAGAGACCCAGGTTGAACATAGTATCAACCAGGTCTCTTTTTCGAGTCTTTGTGTGGATAAGGGTGCCCAGGTACACAGGCAGGGGAGTCTCCCGATTGTGACTGTGCCTCGTGGACATGGTAGTACTGCTACTCTCTCTGCGGCGTGAGTAACTGTTGAACATAAGGAGTTGTGAGATTGTGAGAGTAGGTGTTGATACCGACGAGTGGCTTGACTGCTCTTGGATGTTAGGACCATTCAAGATCATAGAAACTAGTGATACAAGCGAATTAGGTACCGAATGTTCTTGGCAGTGGGCTTCAAATGAACCACTAAATGTTGAGTTCATTTTCAACATGTCTCTACGAACTATATTTGCGGCTCTAGCAAGACAAACTCCATGACTGTCAGTGTCGTGATCACATGCCTTCTGAAGGGCTGAGCCAACATCCTGGTTGAAAGCAAGCAGAATATCTCGACCGGACATGTGCTCCTCTAGGTCTGGAAAATATGTCATGATTCGATCTTTGAGTTTGGTGGAGTGGACACGCCTGGTCAAGACTGTTCCAAGCTGTTCCAGCCTGGTGGTGTATAGTCTTGCTAGGTCTACCAGCTTGAACACTGGTGTCACAAGAGCATCTGTGCGGGCATCATCGATGTAGGACACTAGCTCTCCAAGTGCTATACCGTGATTGATATCATCTTGTTCATTCAGTGTTGTGCTTGTGGCCCTTGCTTTGTTTTAAAGTGACACCAGACACTTCACGTGGTACTGTGCATCTTGTGCTATAAGGTCACCTGCACTCAGTTTAGCAAGAAGTGCCTGATCTCCTAGTTTCAGGGCAGCTGTCCTGACATGTTTATCGAGGTCGAAGGTGGAAGCTTTTCGCAGAGAATTAGTACCCGCTGGTTTGTCACAAAAGAAACACTTTTCAGGCTGTGGCTGTGTGTGGTCTACATGTACTCTGTGACGGGTGTACTTTCTTGAGACACTTGCGGTTTCTTCACTAGACGTTTCTCTTTTTTGTGCCCGATGCAGTTCAGTTTTGTTGTATTTCAGTCTGCATGAATCATGCCACTTAGCCTTGTGGCTCTGGAAGGTTGACTGGATACCTTCACCATCGTCCAGGCGGGACAGTTCTAGAGATTTTGGCAGGCAGCCCATCTGGCTGAAGGTGAGGAGATAATCTGCAAGAGTTTGGTATCCGGACCCTGTGGTTCGCTTGGAATCAGCTGGACAGGCAAGGGCCTCATCGGTGACCTCCTGACATAACACACACTTCTCCCAATCTGTCAGATAAGGCATGTTTGTTCCAGATGTACTAGGGCTTTGGGGGTCTAATAGCTTGAAATTTTTGTTGGCCATTGTCAATTAAGCATTATCCACCACCACCATCCAATCAAAATATACAAATTGGGAACCAAATCTAGGTAGCTACTACAGTCAATGAGCGAAGGTGCAGTGCAGTCGAGTTATCATCTGAAAAAGAAATACATACATTATTATCATAAATATAGTAATTCGCTTTCGTAACTTTTCACTAGCCTTGCATTGTTCCTTATAGTCACCTAGTCTATGATAGGAAAGTTCATAAAGCTACATCAAAGTTGTTCATATAAAGGTATTGAACCAAAATTACACCCAGGAGAAATCAGATAGTCATGCAAAGTTAAATAATTAAACCGCTAGACCAGTCCTGTCTATTGCAATGGTAAACCATTTGTTCTGCCCCTTATAGGCCACCGTAGATTCCAGTTTTGAACCCAGTATGAAGGTATTGCATAGCATGTACATGACAATTTATAATATGCTCATTACATTGTGTTTCAATAGCAGCACAAATGACAAGTCTGAAATAATAGGTAAATATGTCCTTCTTAGCCGCCATTTTGTAAAATGGCCGCCATTTTGGGCCAAGGAGAAATCTGGAATGCCCCTACATCCAAATTTCACTGTAAGGGTATGCCCTAACTGTGTGCCAAGTTTCATGCTTGTATCATCAAAGGCACAATTCTACCACAATTCTTCACATATCTGCCGGACTATGAGGTCATAGTGTCTCTCTGCAGCTATTGTCTCCTCCGATTTGATAGGCCTGAACCATGCCCTGGCAGTGGAGATGCAATTTACATCAATACCACATTTTCTCACTTCCCTTGTAATGTTAGTTAGTTCACCCCTCCCCCCTTGTCCCCAAATCCTCCTCCTTCCAAATGTACCGGTTCTTTTTCCTGCCTGAGACTTTCCTTCTGTATCCATCTTTTCCACTCCAAGCATCGTCCCATACCTCTCTCATTCCTCCCCACTCCCATTATTTGTCTAAGTCTTCTTTTGAGCAATATTCCACCAAATGGTCAACCTCATCATAAACATTACAAATTCAATGTGCAGAGTTAAGTTTATAATCTATAGTTTTGGCAGTTGGTGTTTTTTTTCCTACTTGTACATCCGCTGATTACGGGAGTGGCAGGGAGGGTCATTCCTCTTTGGGGTATATAGATTACAGTCGATCTCTGGTCGGGTCTCAAGAACATTGGATGTGTGTTCATTTTCCAAGTTTGTTGTGCAGAGATCACCAAGTGGTTTAAGCATTCGAGCAAGCAAGCACTCCATTCAAAACCCTTAAGGAACGGCTGGCTTGGCAAGCGCAAGCTAGCTGCTTGGTAAATGAGTACACCCCGGTCTTCCTCCCTTTCAGTTTCATATGAAACATCAGGAGCGAGTTTCAAAAGTTCGCGCCGAAAAATGCCACGGTTGCGGCAGAAAGGGCCATGTTATTAACCCAACATTTGTGGGTTATATGGAGTACAGTAGATCTTCGCTCAGTTCTGTAAGTAAACCTTACTTCACGGATGTCGGGATTCCTCCAAATTTCTTCATTTAGTGTTATAAACAGCATTAGGGACTTTAAAAAGCTAAGCATACGTGTTTGTGGTTTATAATATTTTTACTTCCTGTAGAAGCCGTTGCTCCCACGGAAACACCATTATAACTGGAAGCTATTGTTATGTCGGTGGGTAGAGGATTATCTAGATGTTGGTTGATCTGCATAGGTAGGTGCTCGACTGTCGTGATCGGGAATCTACCTGTAATCAGTTCTATGTTTAGCCATATGTCGGAATAAGTTGTATCTGTGTCCCTGCCACGAGGGGGCGGGGCATGCTAATTAGTACAGGGATTATGGGTAAAATTCCCTCGTGTGTCGTTCCCTCTGTGGGCAACCCAGTGTCCCTTATGGCAACGCACTCATATACATTAGATAGATCTATTAGTGCACACATTAAATAATTCCCCTCCGCCACAATAAGACTTACAGGAAGAACAGGCAGGAAGCCAGATCGGGGCACCGCCGATGGGGCCGCAGCCATCCACATCACCAGCTGGCATAGCAACAAACATCGTGCAAGGCAAGTAATAGCCACGCCCAGGCAACGTGTGATTGGCTGGGGTAAAAAGCTGGCCACAGATTGGTGAAAGGAAGGTGGAAGGAAGCGGCACACTGATTGGCCACCGACCGTGGACACCTCGGCCAATCAGTGCAGAAGGCGCGAACATTCAGCCAATCAGTGCGGAAGGCGCAAAACCACTACTTAGAAGCAGGTCGTCGATTAGAGAGGGACAGAGCTGACGGAGAGACCGAAAGTTACAAGACGACTCGCTCACGGGCATTTGTCGTCTTCCCTGGGTTTTTCGTGGTGCTCTTGGTGCTTGGAGCGAGGCTTGGTGCTTGGAGCGAGGCGTGCCGCTGAGCAGACAAGACCAGGGCGAGCGAGTGGTTCGGGGTCTGGCAGCGGGAGAGGGCACATCGAGGCCTTTCTTCGCGCCAACCGGAGCTGCGTCGGACGACGCGCTCAAACATCGACCTGACGCTACATTGCCAGACAGATAAGCTCGCATTCACAAATACACGACGGGACATTTATTTTATTCAATCTCCCATTGTTGTTTCCGAATTCTGCGAGTGGGGACGTCCCAACCTAGAATTTAGTTTTATTACCGCGTTTCCCTGTCCCGATATTTATTTTGAATAAACCCTTCTATTATTTTCTCTTTCATTCCAAATCCCGTGTTCATGTAAGATTAATTTGCAGGGTTGAGGACTGCTCGGATCACGTAAGGTAAGAGCTCGCCGCTTCTTCCTCCCGTGCTAGCATAGTCGAATCCGTCATTGATCGTCGCCTCCGTTGAAGCCCGTTTGGCCATCTGCAATCCCAAGGTATTAACCGAAGGGATTCGCGTGACACTATTTATACACGTTATCACGGCAGGAAAAACACCTTGGGGAGGTGGAATATCAATAGTATTAATATTCTTTTGCAGTCATTATTAATTTTGTTATTGAAAGCGTCTTTCTTTGGAAAAACGCCACGATAAATCTTCTTCTTTGGGGAAAACGCCACGATAAAACTAACTTCATACGGCTATACACCTCAACATGCAAGTTCATTGATGGCAATGGCGGGGAAAAACCTGCTCGGGGGGGGGGTGGGCAAATGAATGCTCTACAACCTTCATTATGTAACCCTTCGTCATCCTGTCAAGTTCGGTTGAGATTGGATAAGTAACGACGGAATGTATTGGCGTCAAAAATTCATCAGACAGACGGACAGACACTAAATGGCGTATTTTAGTATGATGATCAATAATTTTATGCAAAAAACCCCCAAAAAGAACCATTCTTACGATTTGCCGAGATAGAGACGACACCATCCTGACCGAATTGGGTATGAATCTATGATATGATACTGATCGGGATGTTTATCAAACGCCACCTCTCATGTTCCTAACTGTGTGGACGTCAAACATCCGAGGTCTCCACTCCAACCTGACAGATATCTCAACCCAGGCCGTGGGTATGATAGGGACGTTTAAGATAATGAAGGGAACACACAAAATAAGTATAAAATAATTGTTCAGCACAGAAGACCGTGAAAAGACCAGGAGGCATAGCCTGAGAGAGAAGAAGAAGAAGATTCAGTACCTGGAGGTATTGAGTGCAGAAGTGTACCTGTACCTAGTTATTTACAGCATTGGATGTTCCTCCACAAATAAGGTGTGGTTTTTTTCATTCCCCTCACTCACCATACACCGCTCGCTTCACTACACTTACTCCTCCCTCCTATAAAACCTCTCCCCATTCTCCACACAAGATCTCCTCACATCATTAATCATTATCCTTTTCTCAATTCGCCCCTCCCCGATTCCCTCTGTATTCGCTACTTTACGAGTTATCTTAATGTCGGAAAGGTGAAAAGATAGAAACAGGGGTCGAAATCCGGGCACTTTGACTTTCTCCTCATTCACTCCTCCAACTAAGTCGAAACTCTCAGCCCCAATGCTCTTTCATTATTAAAGGCAAGTAAGCTTAAAATATAAATATTGAACCAATTGTGAAACTCTATTTAGATCCATATTGTGATAAATTACCTTATTGATCTCTTGGATACAAACATTCTTCAGCGATTCCAAATCATTATCGCTCCTCAAATCCATGGCAGCGCGGGATATGATCACGTGCCACGCAAGAACCAATCACCGGCGAGTCTAAGCCGCTCACGATGCTGAGGTAGTTGGAGAAGCTATTTTCAATGTTAATTGAAGGATCAAATGTGCGTTTACGACGCAATATAACTAGTCCTGTTATTCTCGATAATCCAGCAATGTTGATACAACCATCTATATTTCTATTAATAAAAAACACATAAGTGTGCACAATCATTCGAGCATTTTTCATGTATTGCATATTTATACTTTATTTTAGAGCGAATATTAAACAATACAGAAGGTTACTACTGTATTTTGTTATATTAAAATACATAATCCATTCGAGACAAAATAAAACATCCAGCCGTAGAGAAAAACATCCAGTGATTTTAAGAGCGGTGTATTACATCAGTGAACGCTGTTTAGTTCGCTTAACCTTCTCTTTATCCCATTCAGTGCTTTATCCTCTCTAGCGTTTTACTGTAACAAACTATATTTGATTCACAGGCATTTAACAAAGGAAGACTATAACACCAACCTTAAGGGTGCACATTGTAGCTTTCTTTTCTCGATATAAATTCGGGTTTGAAGATGGCGGGCGAATGGTCACTTAGGGGGCATGTTATTTGGCTTTCGCGTAGGTTATACGTTTTTAAAAAGGACGTTTGGTATTATTATGATTTTTTTTGTTGCTACGGTACATTAAGAAAATAAATGGAGATTATGTATTAGCTCGGTTAAAATGGCCTCTGAGACATCTGCCTGGCATTGGCTACAATTTTGTGTTTTAAATTCAGCGGTTAATTTATGCGCATAAATTATTATAATCCATATTCTTGTTTTCACTGCGTGTGTTGTGTGCACATTCTGCTGGAAATCGAGCAAGGACGTCGTGAGTCAGTGGGTAGCGCTTGTGCAGTGAAGTATAACGTTTTGCATTATTTATTTGTGGGTAGTTGGTGTAATCCAGATGGTTCATGCCTTAATTTGCATGTATTGTATGATGACTGATGAGTGATGTACAGTATATAATATAAAAGCCGATTTGTTATTTTATTGTGTCAACGTTGAGAGAAAACTTTTTATTTTAATCGGTGCAAACATTGTGGAAGTTGTGGCTGTGCTGAGGGGATGGTGCAAGAAACGAGTTCGGTCGAGGGGTATTGAAGTGAGTTGTCCTGCGGCGATCGGTGGGTCTATCTACACGTAACACGTAGGACCCGCAGGGAATTGTGGGTCTACACGCAGGACCCACAGGGAATTGTGGGTCGTGCACGCAGGGAGTTGTGGGTCGTGCACGCAGGACCCGCAGGGAGTTGTGGGTCGTGCACGCAGGACCCGCAGGGAGTTGTGGGTCGTGCACGCAGGACCCGCAGGGAGTTGTGGGTCGTGCACGCAGGACCCACAGGGAGTTGTGGGTCGTGCACGCAGGACCCGCAGGGAGTTGTGGGTCGTGCACGCAGGACCCGCAGGGAGTTGTGGGTTGTGCACGCAGGACCCGCATGGAGTTGTGGGTTGTGCACGCAGGACCCGCATGGAGTTGTGGGTCGTGCACGCAGGACCCGCAGGGAGTTGTGGGTCGTGCACGCAGGACCCCTCAGGGAATTGGTGGTTGTACAAGGAGGACCTACAGGGAGTTGTGGGTCGTGCACGCAGGACCCATAGGGAGTTGTGGGTCGTGCACGCAGGACCCGCAGGGAGTTGTGGGTCGTGCACGCAGGACCCGCAGGGAGTTGTGGGTCGTGCACGCAGGACCCCTCAGGGAATTGGTGGTCATGCAAGGAGGACTCACAAGGAGTTGTGGGTCGTGCATGCATGACCCTCAGGGAATTGGTGGTTGTACAAGGAGGACCTACAGGGAGTTGTGGGTCGTGCAAGGAGGATCTACAGGGAGTTGTGGGTCATGCAAGGAGAACTCGCAGGGAGTTGTGGGTCGTGCACGCAGGACCTGCAGGGAAATGTGGGTTGTGCAAGCAGCAACTGCTGGGATTAAGTCCTGCAGAGAATTTATTTGTGTAATCAGGTCCTACAGCATCGAGGATCGGTGGTCATTGCAAGCACATCCTGTTAGGATCAGCAAGCATGTCTTGCTGGGAGCAGTGGGTCGTGCAAGCAAGTTATGTGCGGATTTGTGAGGTGAGAAAACGGTGCCTGCTGGGTTCGGGGATGAGTGTTTGTGCAAGCAGGTCCTTCAGGGAGCAGTAATTTGTACAATTAGGTCTTTCACAGATCATTGGGTCGTGCAAGTAAGTCCTTGTTAGATCAGTTGGTCCTGTGAGTGGGTCCAACAGGAATCGGAAATCGGTGAGTTCTGCTGAAATCCTATGAAGTGAGGTAGAGGGGAGCAGGGTGGTTTGAACTTCAAAATAAACCTGAAATTTCACGTACAAATTTTGATCTTTAATTTTTTGTTCCTACTTTAAATACATGAGAAGATTCCAAATATCGATGAGGATTCATGTTTAACTAATGAACTGAAACATGCCACGTGTCACTGGAAGCGTCGTGTTTGTTTTCTTTGTCGTAATGAATATTTTAGTAACTCTGAAATTTGTAATTTGTGTAAACGCGTTAACGCTGCCCTTTTAAATTTTTTTGGGGTTTATTTTCCAGCCAAGTCCCACCACAAATGCCTTCAACAAATTATTTTCTTCTGTACCTGTAGATGGCATTTGTATACGTTGTCCCTTTTTCAACTTGGTTGTATTGTATCACTTTTCCACAAGCACAGTATATAAATATTTAGTCATGGTATCAGTCCGCAGGAGTACAGACATGACGGCCAGCTTTAAACCTGCTGAGAGGCAGTCGGATAGTATGGCACCACCTTGTGATGTTTACCCTGCACGGCATCATTATGGAAGTTTATAGTCTGATTAGATAATTCAGAGGTGAATGTAAACGAGGCTTTTCATGGTGACGCCGCTTTTTTTTTTTTTTTCTTTTTTTTTTTTGTATACTGAATCGAGGCTCGTGAAAGAGCTAACATTTACTTCACAAACAAATCAACCAGACAAACAAAATAAATAAAAAGAGGGAGCGGAAGACAAGATGGGGAGAGAAGGGGAAGCACACAAACACAACATTTGAGAGCAGGGAGATTTGTGGGAGGGAGAGGGCTTGGGGGGAGGAGGCGTGGGAATGGGGTGGGGGGGGGGGGTGGGGGGGGGGGTGGGAGAAGTATAAAACACAAGGACACCAAGGATTTCCAGGACAGAAGTTGGTATTTCAAAAAAGTGGAATTGGGGTGAAATTAGTGGGGGTAGAAAAGATCAAGGTTTTGGATGGGAGAAGATAAGAGATGGTGGTGAACAGCTGTTTTAAAGACCTGGAGGGTGGAGTGGGATAGAAGAGAGTGAGGGAGTTTGTTCCAGAGGCGGGAGAAAAGAGGAATGAAGGAATGAAGGAGTGAAGGTGAGCAGAGAGTCTTGATTTTGGCAGTTTAACCATAAGAGGGTTGCAGGCAGATCTTGTGCGACCTGCAGGAATATTTGCGGGACAGAGCCCAGAGAGAGCTGGGGGGGGCAAGGCCAGAGAGGAGTCGGTAGAAGACGGAAAGACCACCAAACCTGCCTGCGGTGAGTGAGTGAGAGGCCCTTGGAGTTAGCTTCATCACGGGAGATTCCAATGATTCTGAATGCTATGGTTTCAACAGCGTGAAGACGAGCTAGGTGTGAGGCAGGAGCACCAGCCCAGAGGGGAGAGCAGTATTCCATTGAGCTGCGGATGAAAGCCTTGTATGTGGTGAGGAGCTCAGGTGTGCCAAGGAAGGACTTCGCACGACGGAGGATGCCCAGTCGGTGACTGGCTTTGGAGGCTAGATTAGAAATGTGGTTTTCCCAGGAAAGGTCATAGCAGATAGTGAGACTCAAAAGCTTGAGTGACAGAACTTCTTGGAGAGGATTATTCAGGAAGTGGATGGGAGGGTTGTCCAGTCGGTCTTTTCGGAGAGACATCGTAAGAGTGTGAGATTTGTCAGGATTGAAAGACATGTTCCACTTGTTTGCCCAGTCTGTGATTTTGTCCAGGTCTGCAGAGAGTGAGGCTGCAGACTGCAGATCTGAGGGATGAAGAATGGAGCGACAGAGAGTCGAGTCATCAGCAAAGAGATAGAGGGGATTTCAAAGAGAGTCAGAGAGATCATTGATGAAGACCAGAAAAAGCACAGGGCCCAGAACACTGCCTTGGGGAACTCCAGCCTGAACAGGAAGAGGAGATGAGAGAAACCCATTCAGGGCCACACGTTGACTATGACTCGAGAGGAAGTCCGCCAGCCATGCGTGGAGATTTCCATGGATACCAAAAGAGGAGAGTTTGGTGAGCAGAGCGGGGTGCCAGACCGTATCGAAGGCACGTGATATGTCAAGGGAGACAGCTCTAATTTCCTGTTTGGCATTGAGGACCTCCATCCATTGTTGAGAAAGCGGCAGCAGCATGTCCAGAGTAGAGTGAGCAGGTCTGAAACCAAACTGATGATCAGAGATCAAGCCATTGGAGAAGAGGAAAGATTTCATATCTGAAGCAATGATGGATTCCATGACTTTGCTGATAATTGGGAGAAATCTGATTGGTCTGTAGTTGGTGGGATCTGTTTTTGCACCTTTTTTGTGCAAAGCGGTGATGTTGGCAGATTTCCAAGCAGATGGCAGATGATCTTGAGCAAAAGAGAGGGTGAAGAGAACAGAGAGAGGGAGTGAAAGAGCGGAAGAACAGGATTTTAGGACCCGTGGGCTGATGCCGTCAGGTCCAGTTGCAGAATCAGAGTCGAGGGTTGACAGAAACTTTTCCACCTTGTCAGGAGGAAAGGACATAGAGGCCAGGAGCAGCTGGGTATGACTGGGTACGGTGGGTACAGAGAGGGATGGGTTTGGGACACAAGATTTAGAGGCAAACACATAGTTGAGGCATGCAGCTTTTTCACGTGCGGAGTCAGCCGTGTGGCCGTTTGAGGTGAGGGAGGGGATGGAGGGGGAACAAACACCAGAAACAGATTTGGCCAGATGCCACCAGGATTTGGAAGAGGGAGACCGATAAGAGTTCGGTCCTGAGAACGGGGAGATATTGTTTCCTGGCTCTCCTGAGGGTGGACACACACTTGTTTCGGGCTTTGTGAAAGGAAATGAGATTTCCTTCCGTTGGATTTGCTTTCCAGGAGACGAAAGCAAGTTGTTTCTGGGCAATAGCCTCACCACAAGATTCCGTGTACCATGGACGGGAGGAAGGGTATGACAACTGAAGACGAGATGGGATAAATCTGTGCATGAGAGAGAGCAATTTACTTTGGAAGAATTCCAAGGATGAGTTGATGTCAGAGGCGGTAGAGATGGGAGACCAGTCCAGATGATTGATGGCTGCTTTAAGACCGTGCCAGTTGGCCTGAGTGAAATGCCAGACTCGTCGACGCTGAGGAGGCTCTCTGAGAATGGTCAGAGAGATGTCCACTTTAACAAGCACATGATCAGATGAGCCGATTGGAGCAAAAGAAGAGCAGCAGACATTTTCAGGGAAGTTAGTCATAACCAAGTCCAGAAGAGAAGATGCTCCGTTGACTGAGATCCGGGTTGGGAAATTGACAGATTGTCAGTCCCAGTGAGTCACAGAAGTCCTTTGCTGAAGAGCCATGGCTGGTGAGAGAGGTACCCACACCCAGCCAACTGGCATGGTGACAATTGAAATCACCACATATGACGAAGAGAGAGTTGGCATGGGTAGATAGAAGTTGGTCCATATTATCAGACAGCGAGATGTAGATGGAGTCATCACTGTTTGGTGGACGGTGCAACACACATATTAACAAAAGGTGGGAGCGAAGGGGAAGCCGTAGCCAAAGGTATTGCTTGGGGTGAGGTGGAGAGAGGGCAGTGCAGGGCAAGTGAGGAAGAGTTTTTTATAAAGATGGCAACCCCACCTCCAGGACGAGGCTCAGGTCCATCATACCGGAGGAGGGAGTAACCTGGGAGAGATACCAAGGAATCAGAGACATCATGAAGGAGGAAAGTTTCTGTTAAGCAGATCACGACTGGTTTGTGAGAAGCAACCTGTATGGGGAGAGATCAGTCAAGTTTGAGCGAAGGCCCCAGATGTTTGAGGTCCATACTGTTAAAGAAGAGGAAGGGGGAGCAGCGGATACAGAACAGGGGGGGGGTGAGCGGTAGGGTAAGATGTGGAAGAGGTAGGGAGACCTGTTGAAGGTGTGTCAGAGATTTCACAATAGCTTGGAGAAAGGGAAGAATGGGGCGGACAAAAGGATTGATGGTGATTGGGTGAGGCTCAGTGAGGTGTTATTTGAGGAGGGGGAAGAGCGAGGCAGAAGGTTGAGGGGGATGAAGTTGGAAGGGGGAAGAAGCGGGGAGGACGCTTTGAGGAGGACGGGTGAGAGGGGAGTCTAGGAGGGGAGGAGCGAGGGAGAGTCTCGGAGGGGAGGGGTGTGGGGGAGTTTAGGAGGGAAGGGGCAAGGGGGGAGATTTGAAAGGGATGGGTGATGGGGAAGATTTGGAAGGGAGGGGCAAGAGGGAAGATTTGAAAGAGATGGGTGATGGGGATGATTTGGAGGGGAGGGGCAAAAGGGAAGTTTTGGAGGGGAGCGGTGATGGGGAAGTTTTGGAGGGGAGGGGTGATGGGGAAGTTTTGGAGGGAAGGGGTGATGGGGAAGATTTGGAGGGGAGGGGCAAGGGGGAAGATTTGAATGGGGTGGGTGATGGGGAAGATTTGGAGGGGAGGGGCAAGGGGGAATATTTGAAAGAGATGGGTGATGGGGAAGATTTGGAGGGGAGGGGCAAGGGGGTAGATTTGGAGGGGAGGGGTGATGGGGAAGTTTTGAAGGGGAGGGGTGA
Organism: Myxine glutinosa; assembly: GCF_964187855.1. NCBI lineage: Eukaryota > Metazoa > Chordata > Myxini > Myxiniformes > Myxinidae > Myxine > Myxine glutinosa. The sequence goes on along the minus strand of NC_136261.1, from coordinate 12,731,579 downwards.
TGGGGAAGTTTTGGAGGGAAGGGGTGAGATTGGATTTTGAAAAGTGTACGATTAATGGGAAACGAACATTTATTGCAAAATGAGTTTCTTGAGAGCTTCGAGTCAAAAATACGTTTGAGGACGCTGAGGGAGGGGTGAAGTGCTGGAGAGTTTAGGGAATGTATGAAAGAGGCACTGTAAGAGATCGAAATTTTTTTTGGAATGAATAGATTTGGTGAGCAAGTTGAAAGCATCCTTTTATAGAAGAAGAAGAAAAAGGTGTTATAGTATACGACAGAAATACAGTTCTTCAGGGGACAGTTTAAACATTTTTTAACAATGTGATCACGTGATCACGAACAACGTGGTCGAAGAACGAACGAACAAATAAGAACGAACAAACGGATAAGAACAGAGAAGGAATTTTTTTTTTTTTTTTTTTTTTTTTTTTTTTTTGAGTTGAGATTTTAAAACAAGGAAGTATGGGGTGAAAAGACCGGGAAAAACAGAGACCGAAAGTAATTGCAGCGCAATCGAAGAACCGCTGAGACAAAAACAAAGCCTCAAGCCAAGGTCGGACACGGTAGCCTACTACACTAGGCCTCAGAATACGCGACACGAACTAACCGACGATTCTGTACACAGGTATGAAAAACTAACACCGAGAATCCTATTAAAGACACACCAATAGGTACTCACACCGAAGGAAAGATACAGTTTCGACAAAAACACAATTGTGAAAAATTACTTAACTTCGAAAGCGTGCGCGCATGGACAGCTTTGAAGAGACGTCAATCGTCATTCGCGTCATTCGCTTTACAGAATCGCTGCACCTGCATCTGATTTGCACAACCGTGAATATCAACATTCGGTATAATTAGTCAGGGAACTGTCCCGTTGCTCGGTTCTGAAGCGTAAGGTCCCAGAGGTCGGAGCAAATGGAGTTTCGATGAGGAATGGTAATCTCCTTTCCCATGTGGGTCACCCCCGGCCTGAAGATGCCAACCATCTTGGCCCATCCACATGTAAATTCTGAGTGCCGTCTTCGTAAAGTGGAAGACCATCTTGGTAACACCAACCTTGACTGTCAATCTGTAAGAATAGTCAGGTTCACTATGTTAACAAATCTAATTTCGTTCAAAATTTTGGGAGATTAGCAAACCTGTACATTTTTGGAATCATCAGAGCATGGAGAATCCGAAAATCAATGTTGCCATTTGCACAGACACCTGCATGGCCGCCATTTTGGATTTTCAAAATTGCCACCATAAAATACATATTTTGCGCTATCTCGGCTTCTCGTCAACCTAGAAACTTAATTAAATATGCCGATCCTATGTTTTCTGGGTCAAGGAATCCAATAAAGGCCTCAAAATAGTGCTCAGGATTATAGAAAAGCAACAAACAGAGGTAATTGAAAACCATTGTCTTTATATTTGTGATGTAACTGTATTCCATAATACATGATATTGCAAGTCCTTTGAAGTTATAGGTATGGGTTTATAAAGCAAGAAAGCAGCCTTGTTAGTATCAGATTGAACTATAAGTCCTATACACAGGATCTACTAGGTCTATACCATTCAGGAATATGCTTTTACAGATCTTCATCACTGTCCTGAGTGTCATCTGGAAAGTCCTAAAAGTGAAGCAAGTGTTAGGATTAGAAGTCTAATGATCCCACCAATGGTTTTATTGACCCAGAAAACATAGGATTAGCATATTTAAATAATATTCCAGGTTGACTCGAAGCCAAGATAGCGCAATTTATGTATTTTATGGCGGCCATTTTGAAAATCCAAAATGGCGGCCATGCAGGTGTCTACGCAAATGCCAACATTGATTTTTGGATTCCTCATGCTCTGAATATTCCAAAAATGTATAGTTTTGCTAATCTCCAAAATTTTTGAATGAAAAAACATAGTGAACCTGACTAGAAAGACCATCAATGATCACAGCAAGATGTTTGAAAAACTTGGGCGAATTGTTTATACGTAACAGACGTCACATAAACCCACCGCAGTGTGAAAGAAGGAATGTCGGGCAAACCCTCATTTAGTTCATCGACCATTCCGTTAAAAACAAGGAAAGATCGGTTGCATGGAAGCCTTTCATAGGTGTGATCAATGCATCGCATCACCTGATGCAAAGAACAGTTATCCTGGGGCCTCAAAATGTGGAAACTGGACAAGTATAGGCAGACACTGTCCAAGTGTGACGGCAGGGTCTGTGGAATGTGTTGAAATGCCATTTTCAGGGTCAACAACAAAGACCACAAAAATCTGAAGGAACTAAGGAAAGCACTTTGTGAGGAATGACTGAAATATCCCCTTCGAGCACACCGAAAACTCGTAACAGATGTAAGAGTAAGGCCCCAGGCTGTGGTTGAGGCATGAGGAGGCCCTACTGGCCTACAACATATTAAATGGCCACACACAGACGCTTGCTATTGGTGCATTGTAAATAAAATCGCATCTACTCATGACTTTGATAAGATTGTCACCGTGGATATAGGACGAGGATGTTCAGATCACCTGTGCGGTATCCCGTGCTGACAAACACCACGTTCAAGAACACTTTAGACTGACGCAATGGTGTTTGGGTTTTCTTTTCTCCTTTTTTGTGAAGGATGGGTTAGTGTTCTTTTTTTACACACATTGGGTTGACTAAATGTTGTGCTGTGTTGTTTGTGACTTATTTGTTGTGACAATGTTGCAAAACGTATTTGTGCAAAATGTGACAATGTTGTGCAAAACTTATTTGTGCAAAATTTATTTGTGCAAAATGTGACAATGTTATGCAAAACTTATTTGTGCAAAATGTGACAATGTTATGCAAAACTTATTTGTGCAAAATGTGACAATGTTGTGCAAAACTTATTTGTGCAAAATGTGACAATGTTGTGCAAAACTTATTTGTGCAAAATGTGACAATGTTGTGCAAAACTTATTTGTGCAAAATTTATTTGTGCAAAATGTGACAATGTTGTGCAAAACTTATTTGTGCAAAATTTATTTGTGCAAAATGTGACGATGTTGTGCAAAACTTATTTGTGCAAAATGTGACAATGTTGTTCAAAACTTATTTGTGCAAAATGTGACAATGTTGTGCAAAACTTATTTGTTGTGCTTTGACGAAAGTTTGTTGACGGCATTAAAAAAATAAAATAAAAATAATCATAATAATCGGGGATTAAGGGGTTTTACGGGGGAGTCAAAGTGGATCCAGGTTTGACCACCCACCCCCCCCCCCCCCCCCCCCCCCAAAAATAGGAATTTGCTTCCGCCTCTGAAACTACACACACTATTCTTATGAAACTTGACCACAACCTTCATCTCCCGTGTTGTACCAAAGTTTGTTCACGGCATGAAAAAATATCTGGCCGTGAGGGGTCTACTGGGGGGTTGCCCCCCCAAAATAGGTATTTGCTTTCTTTTAAGAAACTGCACATACAATTCCGATGAAACTTGACGACAACTGTGCGTTCATCACCCATGATGTACCAACGTTTGTTGCCGGCATTAAGAAATCGAGGTCGAAGGCGGTCTTTGGGAGGAGGGGCATGTTGCCTCCCCCCAACCCCCCAAAGTAAGTATTTGCTCTTTTCTCTGAAACTACATACACAATTTCAATGAAACTTCACCACAACCTTAATCACCCGTGACGTACCAATTGGGGTCGTGATGATCCGTGATGTACCAATCGGGAAAAATTGGGATCTGAGGAGGTATACGGGATGGGGGGGGGGGGGGCATTTTTTTGTTTAACGTCTTATGATTATGTTAGTATGATTCTACATGTTTCCCTGTCTTCTGGCAACCATTGAAATTGATTTAAAATACCTTTAGTCAGGGTAGTATACTGTTTATTCCACCAGGTGAGCATCCAAGGGTATTGGCCTTATGTTTGATATCTGTTATGCTTCTATCATATCACCAAGTAAACTCCACTTTCTTTAATATTAACAGCCCTGCTGGCAGGTGGTCTTGGAGGTACTCATGCTCGCCTCCAAGCTGTCTAGCCTGGGTTCGAATTTCGACCCAGGTATAAACCGCTATACTGGTGTTTTATAAGCAGGGTGGTTCATCAATGTGTGTGCTGTCTGTCGGATAAACGTTAAGCTGGGTGTCCCATCTGCTGGCATTAGTTGGTGGGCGTTAAAGATCCCACGGTGTCCTTCACAAAGAGTAGGTGAGCTTTTGCTGGCACGCTGAACAAATTACAAATTCCTGTCCTAACCAGCAGAGGGCATTGCATCAGCGGCACAGCCTCATCCCCAACCTATGATGCTACCCCACAGCCTTATGCTGCGTACGAACAAACACCATGAACCACTTACAAATTCCTCTGGTAACCTACAGGGGGAACTGCATCAGCAGCATGGCCGTGCACCCAGGCAATGATGCAATTGTTGCAACAATGATGTGAAAGAAGAAGTCAACAGCCCTGATTATTATTATTTTTTAATCCAAGATGAAAAATACCTAAGAGCCCTGGAAGCATTTTTGTTTATTTCCACTGAACCCTCTCTTAAAACAGTGCTCTCACTATGTTTCATTATATTTTCATGAATGATGGCATTAGCCATGAATATAATCTTTCAGTGGAAATTTCTCATGATAGGAGGTATTATTTTGTTATCGCACAGTCTACCGTGCTCACATCACAAGCACGTCGGTGGTTATCGATTGTCCGTTCTCCAATATTGCTCCCTCTGCTCTATCTCTCTGTCCTCTGACCCTCTCGAGCAATTCCAGGATGCACGGATTCTTCCAGTAACCCTCTCCTGGTTAAACTTCCAAAATCCAGGTGTGCTGCACACCTCAACTCACACCTCAAAATCCAGGTGAGAAAATAAATAAAAGGTCAGGTTAAAATGTGGGTGATTCTTGGACATGTTAGTCACACATCATATTGTACTAAGTGCGATTCCACATTTCCTTGTCATACCATCACATGTCTGACTAATTTTCACGTGTAGCCATGGTACCGATAGTTTGTAGATGTTATGCAAGTTCCGTTTCATTTGTACCAATGGAGAGTAGTTGCGGTACTTGCTGCTCTCCTTGTGTCTGTGCTTTCCAGCTCCCATCTATTGGCAATGCGCTTCCGTGGGCAATGGTCGCGATTCACAGTCCCCAAGGCTCTGATGCTCCTGCTTATCCTGGCATCAGCTCTGCTTCTGCTTTTACTCCAGCATGGGAAACTCTGGAGACACCTGAGTGGAGAGGCTCGTCTGGACGGCCTTGGAGGAAAGAGCGTGGTGGATGTCACCAAAGATTTCCTCAGGATAGAGGTAATTCCTTGATGGTGCAAGTTTGGTTTTATCCTGAGGTGTTACGTTTATTTATTTTGTCTACAAGATTGAGGCTCAGGAGAGAGCGAGTTTACAAATATGGCAATGCAGTGACAGTGGGACGACAGTTGTATACAACAATCGAGGGAATGAGTGAACAACAAATGAGGGGACGGGAGGAAATCCAGGAACCCGCAAGAGGACCGAGCGAGGTCGGGTTCATGGGGGGTAGACAAAAATTGCAGATAAGAATGGGCGATGACACGAGTTGGTGGTGCACCATTTGGTTGAAGCCCTGGAGGGAAGATCGATTTTGAATGGACTCTGGAAGATAGTTCCACAAATGGGAGAAAAGAGGAACAAGATACATTTTTACTGCCGTTTTTGCACGGGCTAGCAGGATGTCATGGAGGTACACACAGACATATCTTAGCTGTCTGCCCTGCGTTTGAATCCCGACCCAGCTATAAACGGTCATCCTGGTGTTTCACAGGTCGGGAGATTAATCGATGTGTGTGCCGTCCCTTGGATGGACGTTAAACGGAGCTTCGTATTTGCCGGCATTTGTTGGCGGATGTTAAAGATCGCACGGTGTCGCCTGCGAAGATTAGGCAAGTTGATCGCCAGCACCCTGAACACATTCCAAATTCCTGTCATAACTACTGCTGGGAAAGCAATGGCTTTCCTTGTAACTCTTGCCAAGAAACTGGTTTGGCAGAGTCAACACTTTGTGAAGAGTATGGTCCGTCCATCAGAGGATCCAAATGTTTTGTTTTTGGTGTTGTATTATCATGATAGTCATTCTATTTTTATGATGATTGCTGGATAGCTTGATCTCATGGGTAACTAGAGAGGCCATAGAACACGATACCTGGTGCAGTGTTCAAGTATAATACTGTAATGTACTTCAATTTGAATGAAATAGTGATTTTTAAAAGATTTGTTTTTTAAATCCAGAAGTTTAGCGCAACTGAAGCAGTCTCATATACATCACCTTTATGAAGAACCACCTTTGGAGGCCATTTTTCCCCGCAGAGCAGGGGTTGGCCTTTTTTGGGCACCGTGGTTGTTGTTGTTTGTTGTTGGTCCCCTTTTTGAAGCAATGTTTTACGGCCGGATGCCCTTCCTGCCGCCAAACCTGTTTGTCGCCTTTTACGACAAACAGGGAATCACCAGTGAAATGGTACTCAATTTGCCGACCTCGGAAGGATGACAGGCTGAGTCAACCACCCTGGCGTTAATTCAGTGATCAACTGGGATTCAAACCCAGGACCCTACGATCCCAAGCCAGCACCAGGCTATACATCACCTTTATACACTGTAATAACATGACTGTGAATTGCGGTTTGGGAGGTGCAGGCTTTATTGATCAACGTAGAACGCAGCATCAATCGGCATCTTCTTCACCCCGACCCTCTCGCATGCCACGCCCTCTCGTGCTATATATCGATGTATAGCATGGTGCTCGGAAGTATTGTGTGCTCGGAAGTATCAAGGCAATGTGTGTTCCCGCGTTCAACCATATAATCCAATTTAAATAACGGTTTAAAGGCGTATATATAAATAAATTCCGGGTTGTACCACCGTTTTACCCAGTGTCCATTACATCACCCTGTCTAACATGTTACATTAGTTCTTCGTGCCTGTTTGTCCTTTTTCACAAGTCTTTGCACAGATTCTCAATGGGATTCAAGTCTGGGTTTTGGCTGGGCCACTCGAGAATTTTCACATTCTTGTTCTGAAGCCATTCCAGTGTTGGTTTTTTTTTTGTTGTTGTTGTTGTTTTTTGTATACTAACTCGAGGCTCGTGTAAGAGCTAATACATATCTTACTATAATTCACCAAATGTCTGTCTGTCTGTTCGAAGGTACCGCAAAAACGGCTGAACCGATCGAAACGATATTTTGTGTGGGTAATCCTGGGATCTTCAGGAGTAAAATTGGCTATTTAGTTTTTCCAATTTCAGCTTTGGTCTCCAGTATTCTCAGGTTTGGACTCCCGCATAACATTCGCGGTCGCATAACGTTCATTGTGACGATGTTCTCATTGTGACGATGTTGTGACGATGTATGTGTTCATGGTAGTGTTTGACGTGATGGTGTGAACGTAATTTCATAATGTTTTTCGTTTCGTAATCCTTTAATGAACGTTTAATGTTTAATGAACGTTTAATGCCCTTCGATGTCCGGGGCCGCACGCGCGCTACACTGGACGGGCCAGCATGTACCTTGCCCTTTGCCGTCAGGCTCGGGTAAACCGCTGAGCCCCATCCGTGATGGGGACTGGGGCTTGAGACAGTGTCCCACGAACGAGGAATTCCCAGTAAGCGCGAATCGTCAGCTCGCGTTGATTAAGTCCCTGCCCTTTGTACACACCGCCCGTCGCTACTACCGATCGGATGGTTTGATGAGATCCTCGGATCAGCCCCTGCACGGGCCGTTCTCGGCTCGTGCCGGTGCGCCGAAAAGATGAGCGAACTTGACTGTCTAGAGGAAGTAAAAGTCGTAACAAGGTTTCCGTAGGTGAACCTGCGGAAGGATCATTATCAGTACAACATGAGAGCGAGCGAGACGCGAGACGTACGTGGTACGTGATCGTCCATGTACTGTTTAGCCATGTACTGTTTAGATTTTGATGATTTGCGTGTGATATGATTCAACGGATGTTTATATGAATCGTTTAAAATAAAAAAGCCTTCAATTTATGATATTTTACCTTTTCATTTGGGCTTCCCAATTGAAGCCCCGCCCATAGGGCGGGTACTGTTGCTAGTAACATATAATTAAGGAAGTGGGAGACGAGAGGGGGGGGGGAGGGGGAGAGAGGGAAGCACAACGACAGTAGAGAACATGGACATCGGGAGATCTGTGGAAGGGACAGGGCTGGGGCGGGTTACATGGGATAAACAAGATGGACACTACAGAGGATTTCAGGAAAGACAACGGAATTTGAAGGAGGTGGATTTGGGATGTATTAACAAGGGTAGAAAAGATCAAGATTTTGGATCGGGGTAACTAGATGAGAGATGGTGGTGAACAGCTGTTTTGAAGACCTGGAGGGATCAGTATTTTAAACATTTTGTGCATTATAATTATAAAATCAGTCTGTGAATTTTTCTTTTGAATTTTATATCATACTTGGCTGCATATGCTCCTTTTCGCCGAGATGAGCAAGATTACCATCTTCATTTACCATGGATTATGTTGCCTTTCAGGCTGATCAAGTCTACCGTCTTCGCAAGATGGAGGAAGAGTGTGAGAAACACTCGGGCACCGGTGATATCGGGCGGTCCATGCAGGAGCTCAGTCCAGGAAAGAGACAGCTGCTGTTTCGCCACTTGCTGGTGAATGATCGTTATGGATTCATCTATTGCTACGTACCCAAAGTGGCATGCTCCAACTGGAAGCGTGTTATTAAAGGTGCGTTTGCATTTTCAGGAAAATCTTGCTTCATGTTGTTGCTTTTCCTTTAACTTTTCAAAATGCAAAAGCTTTTAGTTCTGAATTATTATCAAAACGGCTTTCGAATCCTGCACTTGAGCAGTGCATATTTGTCACATTCAAAATGAATTCACTTTTAATATGGGTATTGAGCTTCATAAAAGAGCAGAACGACATGGTGGCAACGAATAAAGAGACAAAATGGGTCAAAGCGGAAAGAAACACTGGGGCGTCTACACACGGATGCACCACAGCACAGACAGGAATTTTAGAGGGGCGAGATCGGGGTTTCAGAGGTTGTAATAAAGCTCTGTAGTGGAAATGGTTGACACCGTGAGGTGCCGATGGACAACGGGCATGGAATCATAGATTTACGAGCTTGAGACCGACTCAGGAAGACTTTAACAGGTGAGAATCGAGGGCCTATATGAGCATGTTGGTGAGCGGTGAGTTCAGACTTGGTCTTCACCTGTGGAAGATTATGAGAGAAAGTGTTCTAGTTAAAACTGTGCAACCTGGAGGAGCAGGGGCTGGATGAAGCGGTGAGCGGCCAGGAGGAGCAAGATGAGGATGGAGCTCTGGTAAAATAATAAATAAATACATAAACCTGCCAGGCATTTTGGATTCATACAAAAGATATGAAGTTTCATTTGCATCTGTATCAATTAAAACCTCTTGGTAACTTTCTTGTAGTTTTGAGATTACTAATATATACACAAAGAATTAAGTTAAGCACCCCTACACAACGAATTAAGGTAAGCACCCCCTAATATATATTCTTTGTGTATATGTATACATTGGCATATATTCTAAGGTATGTGAGATCAAATAATGATTGGTATGACATTAGCAATTATCCATTGATGAAATTGAGTGATCAAAGTGAAAAAAAGTGATTGGTTGAGTCAGTGATCCGATCACGTAAGTCCTACACACGTTATTGACGCAAAGATCGCTAGAGGTCTTCTCAGAACAATGACTGTACGTTAGAAAACATAAACGTCATCCACACTGTCCGTGATGGACCTATAGCTCCATACTTAAATTGAGGTGAAAATATGCCTAAAATTCCCAAAAAATTTCACCTTAAATTATTCCGAATAAAATATTGAAAACGGCATGATTGTTATGTTTTTATGTGACCATAATATCACTTCTCCAGAAAATATAGCAATATCATGGGTATATTACACTGTTTTGACGACAACAAACTTGTAATGTGCGAGGTTGTAAAAAAACGGGGGGGGGGTGCTTAACTTAATTCTTTGTGTATATATATATATATATATATATATATATATATATATACACTAGTAAGAAGCCCATCAAAAATGACAGGTTGGAAAAATTTATTCGACGGTGCAGCCTCGTGAGCGTGCCAAAGTCTGAAGCCTCGGCCTAGTGTCATGTGTGCTTAAGTCTTCTTTACTTATTAGACATCCTATGGACGTAAATGAATACTCGCTTTACTCTGTGCTCGTTGCCCATAACATGCAGCGAATTTCACCTCCCTTGCACCTTGTATTTATTTATTGTTAAAAAAAAAAAAAAAACGCTTTTGTACACCGCCCTTGAGGCTCGGTTTGCAAGCCACCATCTACAATTCCAATAGAAGCCACGTCATTAATCTTTTATGGAAAATGTTTTTCGAGTTTGTTTTATCCCCAAAAATAGGCCGTAGTGAACACACATTCATGCTAAAAGATTGGCCTCTAAGACCTGACTCGAATCGTCCTTATCAATGGGGACAGACATCAGTACAAACACAGAAACTGACTGTGTTTTATATGGTACTAGCAGAAGTACCTGGCATTGCCGGGCGGGGGAGGGGAGGGGAGGGGAACGGGGGGGAGGGGAGAAGAGTGGGAGGGGGAGAGGGGAGAAGAGGGGGGGATGGGGAGGGGAGGGGGTAGGATGGAGGGGGGAGGGGGAAAGGGAGGGGGAAAAGGGAGGGGGAGGGGGAAAATGGAGGGGGAGGGGAGAAGGGGAGGGGTAGGGTGGAGGGGGTAGGGTGGAGGGGGTAGGGTGGAGGGGGAAGGGAGGGGGGGGATGGGGATGGGGAGAGGGAAGGGGAGGGCCAGTCAACAATGACGTTGCAGTTCTCATGGTCGGAGAGCAACACAACAATCGGACATAGTCCTGCATATTCGCAACAGCACGAAGCGGATTTTGGAGACTCGCCGATCCTGTGACGTCCTCCAGTACCGGCGTTGCCGGGCGGGGGAAGGGAGACCCGTACATTCCCAACCCGTACATTCGCCCTCTCGACTCAAGCTCACTCGGACAAAAGCCTCGCACAAATTACACCGTGAAGGCCCAATGGTCATGTCTATGCCACAAATCACGGGCGCACTGAATTGAAAATATATAGAACGCTCATACTCCGTGAAAAGTTCCGTTTCCGGTCCGGTCGTGAGAGGACGCTGGCGTCACTTGCTCGCCGCTTCTCTGACTGGACCATTGTCCGTATCTTGCTTTCCTGGTGGTCGTGGCGGATTTTTGGCCATTGAGTCTTCCTCTGCACGGTCCCGGCTCTGCTCTGCTGCTCCTGGCTTCACCTGCTCGGCTCCTTCGCTGTTTCCTCGGGCTCACTCTCGTGGGTTGTGCCCATTGTTTGCAGCGGCGGTGGTGGCGGTTTGCCGCCGTGATCTTGATTAGCGGCGGCGGTCGTTTGCCGCTGCATTTGCCGCTTTGCCTCCTCAACCTTGGCCTCGTGCTCGTCTCTTCGCTCCTGTCTGCCCTCTGCATGGTCCCGGCTCTGCTCCTGGCTTCACCTGCTCGGCTCCTTCGCTGTTTCCTCGGGCCCACTCCCGTGGGTTGTGACGATTGTTTCGCCTCCTCACCCTTGGCCTCGTGCTCGTCCCTTCGCTCCTGCTGGCATGGCTCTGCGGTACTCCGCCGCAAGGCTTCTCCTGCTTAAAACCCGCTCCACCCCATCATGCATCTCTGCAATCAAATGGAATGGACTCCTGCGTCGACCCAGGTACATTCACCGTGGCTCCGGTCGTAAGTTTGTTTATTTACAATCAGGTCACTCCATCCCCATCCTTTGGTCGGCTCAGCGCACTCCCACTCATCGTCCCAACACACCTGGTCACAACAATGCACAAAATCGCACCTCCTGTCTGCGAACCCTGGCCAAATCACCTGGATTCATACCCGCCGTACAAAACAACATCAAGCTCACCCTGTTCAATACCCGGTCCCTCAACAACAAATGCCTCATCCTGAACGACTACATCCTGGAAAATAAACTGGACTTTCTCTGTCTCACTGAGACCTGGCAACAACCACTGGACTACGACACGCTCAACCTCACCACACCCAATGGATATTCTTACATCAATAAACCACGCTCGGAGGGCCGAGGTGGTGGAATTGCCGTTATTCACCGACAAGACATCAAGACCAACCTCATCTCCATCTCATCTGCTCCATCATTTGAACACCTGGCTTTTAAACTCTCTGGTCACACACAGTCAGTCATGGCTGTTGTCTACCGCCCTCCCAAACCACACCCATCATTCCTGTCTGACTTCTCCTACTTTCTGACCCAGCTATGTTCCCTCTCCCCCTCAATCCTCCTCCTTGGTGATTTCAATATCCACATGGACTCCACTGACTCCACGCTAACCACTGACTTCACTGATTTACTCACCTGCTTTAACCTCACTCAACATGTCAACTTTCCTACCCATAACCGTGGTCACATTTTGGACCTTGTCTGCTCTACTGGACTAATTTTGCACCATCTCTCTGGCTCCGACCTCACTCTCTCTGACCACCTAGCCATCACTCTGACCATCAACATCCCCACCCCAGCACCAAGGCATTATCGCACTATCAACTTCCGTAAGCTAAACGCTCTTTCACCTACCTCATTCTCATCGACCCTCTGAAAAAATGTCCACTTCTCCCTTCGTTGACCTCCACACCCCTTCTGACCTCACTGACTACTACAACCACACTCTCTCCTCCTGCCTTGACCAACTTGCGCCTATAAAAACCAAAACAGTTTCTTTCACCCATTCTGCTCCCTGGTTTACCCCTGAACTCCGCCTGATGAAAACTCATGCTCGCCAACTTGAAAGACTCCGCAATAAAACAGGTCTCACAGTTCACTCCCAGGCCTACAAGGACCACATACAACACTATAAAGATGCCCTCTCCCGCGCCCGCTCTGCCTACTACTCTCAAATTATCCACTCGGGCTCCGGAAACCCAAAAGCACTCTTCTCTACAATAAACAAACTCCTCAGCCCCCTGAACACCACCACCCAGTCATTCACAATAGACAACTGCATCTCCTTCCTTTCATTCTTCCAACGCAAAATTGAAAACATCTACAACAGCTTGACCACCGCCGCACCCGCTCCCCCTCAAACCACCTGCCCCCCCTTATCCTGCCATCCCCTGTCTCAATTCTCCCCAGTCTCCCCAGTCTCCCCTACTGACCTCTCTGAACTCCTCATCGGAATGAAAACTGCCACCTGCACTCTTGACCCCATCCCCTCTAGCTTTGTCAAGGCCTTCCTTCCTGCTCTCTCTCCACTTATCATTGCAACAATAAACTCCTCCCTGTCTACAGGCATCGTCCCACCATCCCTCAAAATTGCTGCTGTTACCCCCATTCTGAAAAAACCTGGACTAAACCCTGACACCCTAAATAACTTCAGACCCATCTCCAACCTACCCTTTCTGTCAAAGGTTTTGGAACGCGCTGTAGCCACTCAACTCAAACATCACCTCTCTGCCAATAACCTGTATGAAACATTCCAATCCGGATTCCGCTCCTACCACAGTACTGAAACTGCTCTCCTCAAAATCACCAACGACCTTCTCCTCTCCTCTGATGCTGGCAACCTCAACATTCTCATCCTCCTCGACCTCAGCGCCGCCTTTGACACCATCGATCACACCATCCTCCTCACCCGACTTGAAACCACCTTTAACATTACCGGCACTGCCCTCTCTTGGATTAAATCATACCTCTCTGACAGACGTCAGTTCATCTCCATCAATAACTGCAAATCCCCCACTGCTCCCCTCCCCCAAGGTGTCCCCCAAGGTTCAGTTCTTGGCCCCCTCCTCTTCATCCTTTACCTGTCCCCCCTCGGTCACTTAATCCGCCGTCATGGTCTCCAATTCCACTGCTTCGCCGATGACATCCAGCTTTTCATCTCCACCAAGTCCATCTCCACTGCCACCCACTCTATCCTGACAAACTGCATCACTGAAATAAAATCCTGGCTTTAAATCAACTTCCTCAAACTTAACTGTGATAAATCTGAAATAATCATCATTGGCCCAAAAACGCTCACCAAGTCCACCCATAACTTTGCCCTCAACATCGACGGTTTCCCAGTATCCACCTCCCCTCACATCCGGAATCTTGGCATCATCTTTGACCAAACCCTCTCCTTCGACAAATACACTAAACAGATCACAAAGACAGCCTTCTTTCACCTGAAAAACATCGCCCGTCTCCGTCCATCCCTCTCCTCCGTGGCTGCAGAAACCCTCATCCACGCCTTCATCACTTCCCGTCTGGACTACTGCAATAGCCTCCTTTATGGTTCACCCTCAACAATCACCAATAAACTCCAATACATTCAGAACTCCGCTGCCCGTCTACTCACCCATTCCCGGACCCGTGACCACATCACCCCCGTCCTTTACAAGCTTCACTGGCTCCCCATCTCCCAGAGAATCCAGTACAAAATCCTCCTCTTGACCTACAAAGCCCTCCATAACCTGGCCCCATCCTACCTGGCTGACCTCCTCTCCAGACACACTCCCACCCGCAACCTCCGCTCTGCTGGTACCAACCTCCTGACCCCCCCCCATCCGGACCAAATTTAGATCCTGGGGGGACAGGGCCTTCTCCATCGCTGCTCCCACCCTCTGGAACTCGCTACCTCACACCATCAGAGACTCCTCCTCACTCACCACATTCAAAACATCACTCAAGACCCACCTGTTCAACACTGCATTCAACATTTAACCCACAGCATCTAACCCCTGACTATCTCCTCTCCTTCTCCCTCCTTTGTGCTTTGAATATTTCCCTATTGATTCTTCTTTTTTTGCAATTGTTTTTATGTTTTGCTATGCATTATGTTTTGCACTCTGTCAAAGCGTCTTTGGGCTTCCTGAAAAGCGCTATATAAAATATATGCATTATTATTATTATATTACTAGGGCATGCCCGTACTATATATATGCCCGTACTATATATCTATCTAAAATTATATCCCCCCCCTCTATTTACATGAAATGGTTTGGTCCATTCGCAACGCCAAAGCGAACGGCGAACGGCTTGCGAGTACAGTGACAATGCCCCCCCTCTATTTACATGAATGGTTTGGTCCATTCGCAACGACCACAGAACCCCCCCCTCTATTTACATGCAATGGTTTGGTCCAAAGCGAACGGCTTCCGGAGTTTGGTAAAGAAATCGCCATCGCGTGCACAAACGCGCAGGAAAGCGAATGAATCGCAAATTCGTTTTTATTAGTTGTAAAACATAGTTTAACGCCAACATAGTTTGCAAACGTGAAATAAATGAATACGCTCTCAAATGTGCCATCCGAGGCAGAGTGTGCCCGCCACGTTCGGCACACGCGATCGTTCGCTGCTCTCTGATTGGTTGAATCGTTTTTTGGACATAGCTCGGTAAGTAATTGTCCGATTAATATGAAACCTTGAAAAGGCACATCCTCGGGTCCCCAGCAATATACCTGGCAAGTTAAAAGTATATCGGACCCGTGGTTGTCGAGAAACAGCGGTCACAGACAAACAGACGTACAAACGTACAAACGTACAGACAGAGATTACTGGAATTATAGATAGATAAAAGTGGAGCCGCCGTGTCGCCATCTTGGTCAGCACGACTCGACCAACTCGCTTCGCGGATCTCGTTTTGTTCGGCAATAAACTGCTCCAATCGGTTACGGAAGGGTTGTGGAAAGACGTTTCACAGCTGTTTCAAAGACATTTAATTCATATCGCACAAAATCGATACAAAACACGATCGCATAAAAGGTGAAAAAACGTATGACGTGTGACGGGATGGAACATCACGTGATCGCTCTGAGCGAATCAGTCTGGCGGTGGGAATGGAACATCACGTGATCGCTCTGAGCGAATCAGCGAGCTGCTCTGGAACCGGCTGAAATTAGCGGGTACTTCGCTGAAATGCGCTGAGGTAAATATGAATAAAAAATATGGATCGTCAAATATTTTGAGTTCAGCCATGTTCGTCCCACGCTCAATGGCCATGTCTATGTCAAATATCAAGCACGTAAGCCTCTCCGTTTAGGAGTCTATCGGTAACATTACACACACACAAACTGTGTTTTATATATATATAGATATATATGTCCACTGCCTTCAGATGTACACACCCCTTGACCTTTTTCACATTTTGTTGTTATAGCCTGAATTTGAAATTGATTAAATTGAGATCTTTTTTGTCACTGATCTGCACATAGTACCCATAATGTCAAAGTGGAATTTATTTTTAGAATTTTTCACAAAATAATAAAAAATGAAATGCAGAGATATAGCATTTAAATAAGTATTCAACAAAAAATCCCTCCCTTACCCCAAGTAAATACTTTGTCGAAGCTCCTTTGGCAGTGATTGCAGCTTCAAGTATTCTTGGGTACGTCTGTGTCAGATATGCACATCTGTATTTGTGAGGTTTCTCCCATTCTTCCTTGCAGATTTGCTCAAGCTTTGTCAAGTTGGATGGAGAGCGTCGATGAACAACAATCTTCAAGTCTTTCCACAGATTCTCAATGAGATTCAAGTCCGGGCTTTGGCTGGGCCACTCAAGCATTTTCACATTCTTGTTCTGAAGCCATTCCAGTATTGCTTTGGATGAATGCTTGGGGTCATTGTCCTGTTGGAACGTAAATCTTCACAGCAGTCTAAGGTCCTTTTTCACTCTGAATCAGGTTCTCCTCAATGATTTGTCTTTATTTGGCTCCATTTATTGTTCCCTCTATCCTTTGCAAGTCTCCCAATCCCTGCCCCTGAAAAGCATCCTCATATCATGATGCTGCCACCACCATGCTTCACGGTAGAGATGGTGTTCGATGGGTGATGAGCTGTGCTCAGTTTCCGGCAGATGTAGCGCTTTTCATTCAGGCCAAAGTGTTCGAATTTCATCTCCTCAGAACACAAAATCTTTTGCTTCATGCTCTCAGTCTTTCACGTGCCTTTTTGCAAACTCCAGATGTGCTGTCATGTGGCTTTTTCTCAGGAGTGGCCTCCATCTGGTTACTCTCCCATAAAGCCTCGATTTTTGAATGGCTGCAGAGACTGGTGTCCTCCCGGCAGGATTTCTCATCTCAGCGAATGAACTCTGTAATTCTGTCAGAGTGGTCATTGGGTTCTTGGTCACCTCCCTGACCATGGTCCTTCTTGCCCGGTTGCTCAGTTTGGTCGGACGGCCAGCACTAGGAAGAGTCTGGGTCGTTCCATATTCTTTCCATTTCCTAATTATGGAGCTCATTGTGCTCTTAGGGACTTTCAACCCTCGATAAATTGTTTATACGCTTCTACTGATCTTTGCCTTCTCACAATTATATCTCTGAGTTCTATGGACAGTTCCTTGGACTTCATGGTGGAGTTTCTGCTCTGACAAGCACCGTCAACTGTGGGATCTTGTACAGAAAGTTGTTTCTTTCTAAATCATGTCCAAGCAATTTAATTGGCCACAATTAGACTCAAATCCAGTTGTAGAGACATCTCAAGGATGAGCAAAGGAAATTGGATGCACCTGAGCCCTGAGCGTCATAGCAAAGGGGTTGAATACTTATTGACTCGAGACATTTCAGCTTTTCATTAAAAAAAAAAACAATTTAATTTCTAAAAATAAAAAAATATAAATTCCACTTTGACATTACGGGGTACTTTCTGTAGATCAGTGACCAAAAAAAAATCTCAAATTAACCCATTTTTAAATCGAGCTGTAACAACAAAATGTGAAAAATTCAAGGGGTTTGAATATGAATACTTGTAGTGTGGTTTGTCGTAAAGTCGACCACACTACAGGCTCTACTAGTACTACACTACAGGTCACCACTCACTACACTAGTCACGACTACACCAGTTACGACTCCACCAGTCGCTACAGGTCGTGTACAACCAGCTCGCACATGCAGGATCCCAATTAAAATTCTCACTCTGAGTCCCGAATGCAATCGGACAGCATTTGCTGAATAACTGAGTGCGCTGAAAATTATCGTGTGGATTGATTTCAGATCATAGCCCGAGCACGCGGTGCAGCACATGTACGCATTCTTGAAGCCACATCCAAACACACACAGTCCTGTTCTCTGCAAGGAAAAATAACTTGTACAAATGCTTTGCTTGTTTTGAGACAACTGCAGCACTGTAGCAAGTCGGTTCATTCAGTGCCTCATGGTCATGACGTTCACCAAAGGCAATCGTCGTCAGCCACGTGAACCAATCGGCGATGATGTGAGTATGAATTGCTCCGATCTTTAATTCCGGTATCCTTGCGATCATCCTGATTACTGCAAGGCGATAAGCTTCCACGTCTTCCCCCCCCCCCCCCCCCCCCAGCAAAAAAGACAATCCTGTTGGAGTATTTAATTTTTAGCTCAACTGTACTTAAGATCCGTTGAGCTTATGCGATCAGCAGTGTCCGTGGGTGAGTGAGTGAGTGAACACTTCAGCCATTATTGCTTGCACGAAACTCACGATTTTGATGAAATTTGGCTGCAACCTTCACACCTAATGCCTGATGAAGGTGTATTGACCACATCAAAATCTGCGCTCATTAAGGGGGATTATGGGGTGGGGGTGTTTGACCCACTAAAATAGGTATTTCCTCTCTTCTCTGAAACTACACACACAATTTCAATGAAACTTGATCACAACCTTCATCACCCATGATGTACCAAGGTTTATTCACGCACGGCATTAAAAATATCAGGGTCTGAGGGGTCTTTGGGGGGTTTGAGTCACTTACTCCTGATCCAGGTGAGCTTTTTACCTCACCTGGAACGAAGTTCAGGGGAGCTTATGCGATGGCGCGTCGTCAGTCTGTCCGTCCGTCCGTCAACACTTGAAACTTCTTCTCTGAAACCGCTTATGGGATTGCGACCAAATTTGGCACAAATTATATTTGTTATGTTGTGACTAAAGTTTGTTTACGGCATTAAAAAAAATCGGGGTCTAAGGGGGTTTACTGGGGTCAAAGTGGGTCCAGGTTTGACCCCCCCCTCCCCCCCCCCCCCCCAAAAAAATAGCAATTTGCTTTTTCCTCTGAAACTACACACACTATTTTGATAAAACTTGACCACAACCTTCATCCCCCATGATCTACCGAAGATTGTTCACAGCACTAAGGAAATCGAAGTCTGAGGGGGTTTACGGGGGGTCAAAGCATGTCCAGGTTTGACCCACCCCCCCACCCCCCAAAATAGATATTTGCTTTCTTCTCTGAAACTACACACATGATTTCGATGAAACTTGACCACAACCTTCACCACCCGTGTTGTACCAAAGTTTGTTCCTGGTAGGGGGTTGGGGGGGCTTGAGGGGTTTGCTCCCCAAAATAAGTATTTATTTTGTTTGTTTAAAGTCATATGATTATGTTGGTATGATTCTACATGCTGCCCTGTCTTCTAGCAAGCGTTGAAATTTGTTTAAAATACCTTTTGTCAGTGCAGTGTACTTATTATTCTACCAGGTGAGCACCAGGGGTATTGCCCCGATGTTTAATAACAACTCGGTCTTAACCTCAATGCACTTTAATTGCATGAATCTTGTGACTTGATTGTCAAGAAAAAAACTTATTCTGATTGGCTTCTCCCAAACCATATTTTTTGTTTCGTCGACAAATTTGGTGTCGTGGAGGTGGACTTGACATGTCGGACCGAATGCTTGGAGCTAGCTCAGGCTTGTGAAGCACATGGCCCTATGTTCGTAGGCAGCACAAGTCTGAGGGCATGGCTGTGCCATTGATGTAGTGCCCTCTGCTGGTTCGGGCAGGAATTTGTAATTTGTGAGGTACTGGCAATAGCTCACCTACTTTTTGCGAAGGACTGTGGGATCTTTCATGTCCACCAACTAGTGTCAGCAGATGGAACGCCCGTTTAACGTCCATCTGAGGGACGGCACACACATTAATGAATCGCCTGACCTGTGAAACACCGGCATGACAGTTTATAGCTGGGCCACGATTCAAACCCAGGATAGACGGCTTAGAGGTGAGTGTGTGTGTGTGCCTCTCGGCCATCCTGTCAGCCCAAGCACATGGTACAACCCACATTATTCTCACAAATGAATGATATTTTCTGTGGTTAAAGCAAATTTATGCTGGAGGAGGGAAGTACTGTCTTCCAGGATTATTTCCATGGGAAATGACCGACCAGACCATTCGAACGGTTATCCTAGTTTGAATTCCTATTTGAGCACGTGTCACGTGGTTCTGGGATCGCAAGTTCGAATCCTGTAAAAGGTGTTGATTTGTCAGTCGTCCACTAATATCTTTGTCCTCCATGAAATGCGTCTGAAAGCTCCTTCCTCCAAACGCCGTGGAAAATAAATTACCTTTTTGTTTCAGAAATCCCGTTTTGAACGATAAAAATAACTCTGTTGTGCATGTTATTGGTATCACGGGTTCGGTTACCGAGTGCTGAAGGCGCTCGAATGTTATCCTAAAATATTTGCATTTTCTGGAAAGGAAGGTAATCTCAAGAATACGATTGGGGGAGAGGGGTGAGTGGGTGGAAGACCCAAAGTTGATGAATGATCTCCAGGGTGGGTTAATCTGCCTGCCTGACTGGCTTACATCTGTGGTGCCCATTCATTCATACTTTTTGTTGATTCTTAATGACCTTCGCCACTGAAGGTGGATGGAGGTTATATTTTCTTTCACACCTGTCTGTTTGTCTGTCTGTCTGTTTGTGAACAAGATATCTCAAAACGTTGCGACGGATTCAGACGAAATTTGGCAGAGAGGTGTAGTGTACGTGCCAAGGACAAAATGAATATATTTTGGTGAAGATCCGGATTCGGATCCGGCTGGTATAATTTTTTTAAGTGATTCTTCGCCATTGGGAGATAGGGCCAAAAACGATACATAGCAGGATATCTCAAAAAGTTAAAGATGGATTTGGACGAAACTTGGTGGACCGGTTGGGTGTGTGGCAACGATTAATCGATTCGATTTTGGTGAAGATCTGAATATGGACTCTGATATGAGAATTATTTAATATTTAAGTGATTCTTCACCATTGAGTGATAGTGCCAAAAGCGATAAATAACATGATATTAAAAAAATTATGGGCGAGTTATGACTAAACTTCTTGGACGAGTTGGTTAGGTGACGAAAACAAGCTGATTTGATTTTGATTCGGGTCCGAATCCAGATCCGGCCTATCGGTGGGATACTAAACGTAAACCGTTCAACCTGGCGGAGGCATGCGCTCTACCGAGTGCCGTTCTAGTTACCTCTGAAATGAGGACCTGAAATTCAGCTGATAATTGGTGTTTATAATAATATTCCCAACTTTTTGACACCCCCTCGTATCAACAAGAGGGGAGCTGAATGTCAGGAATCGTCCCATGCTGGTCGCATCACGCCGACACCCCACTCTGTTAATCCAGTTTGAGTAAATTAGTAAAATGGTTAAATTTGTGGTTGATTTAAACTTTTGAAGTGCTTTCTTTCCTTTATAAGGACATTTGCTTGTGGTGTTGTTGAGTTTCCTGTATTATTGTGTTATACAGTCCTAAGTGGCTCGCTGCCCAATGTCGATGTACATGTGAAAATGGACCACAAGAAGGACTTGGTGTTTCTCTCGAGCTTTTCTCCCAAGGAGAGAGAGTACAGACTTCAGGTAAGAGTGTTTACCTTGATATTTTGATGAAATTTGAGGGAGAGTCAAAAACCCCTGTCCCCTCTCCCTCACAAATCTTTATTTCAGAGGAAAGAACATAATTTCCATGCCAATGGCTCCAGGACTCACCGACCACTAATATCTGAGTCAAATTTGATTGGTGCAGAACTATTTCTTCATAGACTTAGGTCATAGGTTGGTTGGTTCTTATTTCATTATCTGCTTACCGTAAGCCAATATTCGTTCTCATGCTTGACTCTCACCGCCACAGCATTACTACAAGTTCATGTTTAGCCGGGAGCCTTTGGAGCGATTGGTGTCCGCCTATAGGAACAAGCTGCTGGAGATTCCAGCATTCAAGCAGCGCTACGCTCCTCACATCCGGCACCATTGGGAGCAGCACTACGCCTCTAAACGGAACAGGCGTGACGTGCTCTTGACGGAGTTTGAGAAGCTCCAGACACTGGCTGAAAATGACAAGATGCATACGAACATCGATGTACAAAATGGCTCAGAGGCGCAAAGTACACTTCGTCCAAAGGTGTTTGCTGCAGGTGACCATAACTCATTTCACGGCCCTTCGCACATTGGCCATTCCAAAGCTGATAAAACGATTGGTGATTTGCATCGGGCTACATCTCGACATCAAACCAGTGACATGATTGCCGCTGAGCAATCCATTTTGGGAAAACCTCTGAGTGCATTGCACAATGGCACAAACGACGGTAGAAGGCATCGCCATGTCCCTTCACCTTTACATTCTCCCTTTAATGGTGAACATCTCGATCCAAGTTCTCAATCGTTGGGAGATCATCCACGTTTTCCTCGTGAGCTTGTAAACCAGGTCAGGAAACCGGAAAGCGACC
Organism: Myxine glutinosa; assembly: GCF_964187855.1. Classification (NCBI taxonomy): domain Eukaryota; kingdom Metazoa; phylum Chordata; class Myxini; order Myxiniformes; family Myxinidae; genus Myxine; species Myxine glutinosa. The sequence goes on along the minus strand of NC_136261.1, from coordinate 12,709,117 downwards.
CTGCCTCTCCACCTGAGGTGTCCTTCACCCAGTTCCTCGCATACATAACAGACCTGATTCCAGCGAAACACGATGAGCACTGGATGGCTGCCTTCAAGCTCTGTCAACCCTGTGCGGTCCGTTACAACTTCCTCGGACGTCACGTTGGTCTGCCGGAAGAGGCGGATTGGGTCCTGCAACACGTCAAAGCTCCGCCGGATGTGCAATTCCCCAAAAGGCAAACTTGGTACAAACCGGTGTCGGACTCCTCTGCTGCAGCTGAAGCTGCGCGTGTTCCCAGTGTGATCCTGCAAAATGCACTTCAGATGTACGCTGCAGACTACTACTTATTTGGTTACAATTCATCTATCCTGCAACATTGGACGGCTTAGCAAGTTTGACTGATCACATGTCAACACATTCGAAGCTAAAACCAGACTAAATAAGAGAGCTTCATGGTTCTAGTCTGTGAAGATTGAGGTTTGACTCTCAGGCTTTTTTTTATCAGTAAGGTGAGGGTTAACATCCTGGTTGAGATCATTAGTGCTGTGTTCAACCACAGACTGGTCCATGATCTATAGCGACATAGACCGGAAACTGGCTGTAGGCTCTCTGGCGGTTACTCGTACCCACACATGTTTGCACATGTACTTGAACTGAGTATCAGGAAGTGCGAGAACAAAGCTGATAAGCACTGAGAGTTGGCAGATCTTGAGCCTGGGCTTCCACAGAGTAACACTGAACAGGTTAATGGCCAATAAAGAGCTGATCTTTTGTGTGGTTGAAATTTCTCCTGACATAATCTGTACCTCCTGGGATGCGGTAGTAGTATTGGTGGAGGGAGGGTAGTGGAGAGCTGGGGTCAGTGGTTTGGGGGGAGGAAAATACATTTTGTGCCATGGCTAATAGTTCTCCTTGTCTGCAGCAGGGGTCAGTAAAGCACTTGCACTGTGGCAAGTGTACAAGCGAAAATTGTAGGTAGGCTCCCGCCACCTCACGGGAGTGGGTTGTGGCCATGACCTATGATATTCAGACGTACACGCACACGCGTACAGAGAATTGCCTTATTTAATATAGTAGGATTGTTTTTGCCATTCTGATCATATTTCCCAAGTATCGAAGACTTCATTGGTTACCTACTAATTTTAAATATCAATTTTAAACTACACTTATTTTCCGAAAGTATTGGGTCAGCAAGGAAATATCCTGGATTTATTAATTCACAGTCTGTTTAGTTGATGCCTTATAGGATGTTGTCTGCATTTTGCGAACCCGATGTACCAAGCGCTTGGGATATCGGATGCAAGTTCAGAAATAGATTATATTTTATATTCTCCTGACTGTAGCCTTCAGGTAAAAGCCAGTGGTTCGATTGGGTTTATGTTTAGTTCTCTGGACTGGTTACTGTGGATTTACAACATTGGTGCACTCAAAACCTTACAAGGAACTTCAACACGGGACAAGGCCATTGGGCCCATCAATACCTGCACAACAGTTGCCATCCTATGAACCCAGCTTGAATTCAGCCGGTAATGTAGTGCTAAGCCCTGTGCATGGTTTGGCTCGTCTATTGAAATGTGAATCTAAAGTTATTAAAGGTAATCACATCAAAATCTGCAGCATGGCTTCCTGAAGATATTGTAAACTAATGAACTTTTATTAAGGTTAGCCGCATAACCAGGAATGGTTGACTTGTTTTTTATGACGCACGACCGATTGGCCTAAACTCGTTAACATTTGGAGTAACTACGACAGAATAAGATTTCAGAATGCGGATGACATCGCACTCCCACACATATACACCCTTTGTGTTTTGATATACAGCCCCCATCCCGTGGGATTGCAGGGCGGAATCCATAAATCCCTAAATAATCTCTCTGAACCAATCTCCTGCCCTATTTACCATAAACTGATTTCCACAGGGCTGTGGATCCCAGACTCCACTAAATCCCAGACTCAAGACTTTCATCTCCTTTTCCTGTACAGGATCTCCTCGCTCGATCATCAGCGTGGAGGTCATGAAGGACTTTTGCTTCATGGGTTTTGTACATATGCATGTTTATAACTTCCTAGATCACCCAATTCATATCCCAGAATTACTTATACACACTTAATTTTCCACGAGAGAGAATGGATGAGAGTTTGCGACCCCCTTGGTGCTACTCGAGTATCTCCCACCGGCTTTGGGTCATGTGGCTAGAGTAAACAGTCAGACCGCTGCACTCGAGCCTCGTAAACCCGCTAATCCTGAGTGAGGGGTTGGAGGGGGGAGGAGTGTGGTCTTGGGGAATCCTGAACCGAAAGGCTGGGGCTTAGAGACGTCCATTTTGTGCCGTACGTGCATGGTCCCACAATTGCGTTGTTTGATCAGCAATCTGAACTTTATCGAATTGCTCATTCTGCCCCAGACTATACCGATCGGTTGATTTATCATTCCATCACCATTTTAGCATATTACATTTCAACAATCAGAGAATGCAGACACTAAGCAAAACAGCATACCTCAAGCCTCCACCTGCCTCCACCTGCTTACAGCTAATGGGATAAGCATTTCACAGAAACGTGGACACCAAATGGGAAGACCATGGGCCAGAAACAGGACGGACAACAAATGGGAGGAACATTGACTGGAGAGGACAACAAAAGTGACGATCATTGGCCGGAAACGAGGACAAACAACAAATAGGAGACCAGAAACGAGGACAGACAACAAGTAGGGAGGACCATTGGCCAGAAACGAGGACAGACGCCAACTAGGAGGACCATTGGCCAGAAACAAGGACAGATACCAAAGAGGAGGACCATTGGTCAGAAACGAGGACAGATACCAAATAGGAGGAACATTTGGCCAGAAACGAGGCAGGACAACAAATAGGAGGACCATTTGTCAGAAACGAGGACAGACAACAGATAGAAGGACCATTGACCAGAAAGGAGGATCATTGGTCAGAAACGAGGGCAGACACCAAATAGGAGGACCATTGGTCAGAAATGAAGGCAGACACCAAATATGAGGACCATTGGCCAGAAACTAGGACAGACACCAAATAGGAGGACCATTGGCCAAAAACAAGGAGAGACAATTAGGAGGACCATTGGCCAGAAAGGAGGACAGACACCAAAGAGGAGGACCATTGGCCAGAAACGAGGGCAGACACCAAATAGGAGGACCATAGGCCAGAAACGAGGCAGGACAACAAATTGGAGGACCATTGACCAGAAACGAGGACAGACACCAAATAGGAGGACCATTGGTCAGAAACGAAGGCAGACACCAAATATGAGGACCATTGGCCAAAAACTAGGACAGACACCAAATATGAGCACCATTGGCCAGAAACTAGGACAGACACCAAATAGGAGGACCATTGGCCAGAAACGAGGCAGGACAACAAATTGGAGGACCATTGGCCAGAAACTAGGACAGACACCAAATAGGAGGACCATTGGCCAAAAACAAGGAGAGACAATTAGGAGGACCATTGGCCAGAAAGGAGGACAGACACCAAAGGGGAGGACCATTGGCCAGAAACGAGGCAGGACAACAAATAGGAGGACCATTGGTCAGAAACGAAGGCAGACACCAAATATGAGGACCATTGGCCAGAAACGAGGATGGACACCAAATAGGAGGACCATTGGCCAGAAACGAGGACGGACACCAAATAGGAGGACCATTGGCCAGAAACGAGGACAGACACCAAATAGGAGGACCATTGGCCAGAAATGAGGACAGACAACAAATAGGAGGACCATTGGCCAAAAATTAGGACAGACACCAAATAGGAGGAGGACCATTGACGGGAGAGGACAACAAATGGGAGCAGACAACAAATGGGAGCAACATGACGAGAGAGGACAGACAACAAGTGGGAGGAGCATTGACTGGAGAGGACAATGAATAGGAGCATTGGCTGGAAATAAAGACAACAAATGGGAAAGCATTGGCCAGAAATGAGGACTGGTGTCATTTACTTATTTGGGACAGCTTTCAAAAACATTTTTTTGAATCTTGTTTACAAGTTTCATTTTTGTGTGTGCGTTTGTTAAATTCAAGTCATACCACATTATGGTTCTGGACAGAAACAACAACATCATTGATTGGTGTGTTGTTGCTGGCTAACGTGACTGGTGCTGGGGCTGCCCATTGCCCATGCAGTATCCGATCTGGCTCACCCAGGCACTACATGAGTGGCAGCCACAGTCACACTGCAGTGGATTTGCAAACCCTGGGTGTGTTTAATTAAAAAAAAATTTGCACAAGAAGCACGGGTTAGGCCGGCATGGCAGGGAATAGCTCCATTTGAAGGGACATTGCACAGTGAATGAAGCACCGGTTAAGTCTTGGCTTTTGGACTATGCGAACAACAGTGAAAGCGGAAGGTAATGTGACCTCTGCTGGAATGAGTATGTGGTGGACAAGAAAGCAGCACTGATGGTAGCAGAGCTGAAGATATATGGTGGCAGTGAGACAAAGTGGCTTGGACACGCATTGTATACGATTCTCCACTCAGGAAGACCGACACCACGCAAAGGAATGGCTGTTGATCGAGGAGAAAGTGGGCATTGTACTTGGTAAGTATGGGGAGAATTTGGGGAAGAAAGGGATGTGATTAGCATCCTTTTAGTGGTGACAACTGAACTTGTCAATACCATATGGATCGAGGTCACAAGCAGAGGAGGCATCATGGTGGTCGAGAGTAGACTTTGGAGCACACATCACTGTCATCAGTGTGTACATGCCCACGCATACAGCAGGGGTTAAGAAAAGATGGAGTTTTTGCTTTTTTAATGAACTACAGAACATCTTTGAGTTTGCTGCAGACACGGATGTTTTGGTAGTAATGTGAGACTGGAATGTCTGTGAGAGAAGAGATGATTGTATGGATTGGGAGGGAGTACACAGCCATCTTCGTTTGGGCAAGACCAATGACAGTAGACTGGGGCCACGTTATGAACACCTCGTTTCCAAAGAGGAATATACATAAGTATATGTGGCAGCATCCTGGTAGCAAGCAGGGTAGCTATTACATCTTGATGAGGCAGCAACAGTAACACCTTGGCTGTAATGCTCACCTGATGCACTTGTTGATGCTGAAGAAACCAGAAACTTCTGTTAAGTCTCCCCAAAATATCACAGGTAAAGAAGGATGGAATGTTTTACTGTTGACACACTTCAGAATGCAGACAGGAGAGAAGAGTTTCAGAAGTTTGTGCTGGTTTAACAGAAACAAGAGAATGATGTAAGTGAAAGGAAGTGGGAAGTATTTCAAGGAAAAGTATCGACAGCTGCGAAGAACGACATTCTAGGACAGGAGGGAAGAAGACAACCAGACTGGTTCCAAACTAGTATAGAATGTTAGAGAAGCTAATCCAGAAATGTAAATGAACTTTTTCATGGTTGTTTGAGATCACAAACTGGTTCAGAAGAGATATGCGACAAAGAGGAGACTGGTTCCTTGAAGGGTCCGGTTAGCCCCACAAGACATCAGAGATAGGCACTATGCAGGGCCTCAGATGCTGCGCTTCACAGAAGGCATAGTCACTCCTTCTGTACTCAAAATTGCAAGTATCATTGATGAACAGGTGATTGTGCAGCAGAGGCCCGTGAGGACATGTACGTCGCATCCACGCTGAAGAAGAGCTTTGTCAGGCTTTAGGCAGGTTAAAGAGAAGAAAGGCTACAGTTGGGAAATGGGATATTGCCAGAAATTGTGGAAGGGAGTGATCGGTCTAAATGTTGGATTTATTTCGAGCAGCCTGGAAAGAGCGGTGGGTACCTGTAGGATGGACAGATGCGATGATAATTCTAAAACCGAAGAAAGATGATTTGACAGTAGATGTGACAACTGGTGGGGAATTTGTTTGTTGGATGTGACCGACAGTCTCTTCACCTGTTCTGAAGAGCATTTGCAGAAGATCATTGAGGATGTGCCTCCAAACTCCCAGTGTTGTTTCAGGCAAGGTAGAGGATGTGTTGACATGATTTTCTGTGACAGACACCTGGTGAAGACTATCTTTGAGCACAAAACTCATATGTTTGTGCACTTTTTAGATTTGTGCAAAGCTTATGATTCTGTGACCCAACAGCTTATCCTGATTGTGATAATGAGATATGGCATTCCACCTGTGATGGTTGACTTAATCAAGCCCTTTCGTAAAGGTGACATGACGGTGAATGGCAGGGAAAACCGACAGAACCAAGTCGATAACAGACTTAGGTAGGGATGTAAAATTTCCTCAACCTTCATTTAATTTTGTCTTAACCCCGTTAATGAACAGAAGCCACATGGGGTGAAAGTACTCCAAGGGTACAATGGAAACTTGGTAGGGACTAGAACAAGGTTGGCTACCAGGCCGGGCAACTATGATGGATACCTTTCACTGATGATACATGTACAGCCACTACCTGAAGAGCCAGTATGGAAGAGGTGATTGAGGTGCTTCTGAGAGTAACATCAGAAGGGATTGACAGTCTATGAAAGACTAAGCTGATGGTGTCTGTAGAAGGAATGATGTAGCACTTTGTCTCCATGAGTAACATAACCATTGAAGTGGTCACGAGTTTAAGGAATTTGGCGCAATTGTAACCAGGTAGAAGGGATGTGGTGCGACAAGTCGCCCCGAGATTGAGTCATGGTTTCGAGAGCATGCCGGGGCATCGTACTACATAAGTCTATCTTTGAGGATGGGGACGTTTCAGTGTTCACGAAGTCATTGGTCGAGGTCTCTGTAGTCCTCGGGGTGCTTCTCTATGGATAAAAAATGGCAGGAGTGACAAGAAGAGGACCAGCAAGAAGCTTGAGGTCTTCCATAATAGTTGCATGTGATGCATACTTGGCACCACCAGAGCTCACCAGATAAAGGAGTAGATAACGCAGCAAGTGAGGAACAAGCTTGGACTTCACTCTTCTTTGGAGAGAAACCTTTTGAAATGCAGGCTCAGATTGTTTGGTCATGGAGCGAGAATGAATGACGTTTTCAAGCAGCTACCTTTTGGATAGTGACCACAGAATTCCTCCCTTGCCCATGGGCCATCATTGAGATATAGAGGCAAGACCTGAAGAGCTTTGACCGTGATGAGAGAGCGTTGTATCAGAAAGCACAAGAGAAATACTCATGGGAATCGGTGTAGGGATAACCTGGAAATCTTCACCACCACTCAGGAGGGAGGCCAAACGTGCCCTTTTTACAGCATGGACGCACTACACATATTGTACCTGGTCACCTCCAATTCCAGGCGTGTGTGAGTGGAGATTCCTCTCCAATGCTCAGTACAATAACTGTCGGTATGAAAATGTGCTTGCTAAACTTTGTCGGCGACAGGATCAATATTCCAGCACCAATGGCAAAAATGTCAAAGGCTATTTAGATGCCAACCAGACAGGAGAGGAACAAATGGATGTGAGGTGCCCGTAACAAGTGACTTTTTTCACTTTTTCATGCTTTAGGTGGGTTTGTGATAGGAGGGACCACATGTGAAACCCTGGAGAGATGTGGGACCCTGCATGCTGACCACCTGGAAGACTGGGACCCCACATTAATTTGGAACCCAGGGACTCAGTTGATGTTCTTTTGGTGACATGCTGGGTCAGTGACCACTTTGGCATACACTTCACAGTTTGGTGACATACACTTAATACACAGTTTGGTGACATACACTTCCGAGGGGTCAGTCCCGACCATGTCTATCCCTGCCATTATTATTTATGGGCCAACCAGACCAGCCACTTGTGATCTTTACTGGTGTATGGGTGCTATTACCAGCCTTGGCCAGCATCAAGATCAAACCTTGCTCAGGTATTTGTTGAATCATATGCTGATTCTGAGATAATTTGTGTGATGGAATATAAATAGCTCAATAAGATGGTGGTGATGCGCCACTTATCAGGAAGACCCCGCGCTGGCCGACGACTGAGACCCCACGCTCACCGATGACTGAGACCCCACGCTCACCGATGACTGAGACCCCACGCTCACCGATGACTGAGACCCCACGCTCGCAAAGTGAGAAGTCTGTCTCTGGAATCTTGCATTTCACGAGGGCAGAGTCACGTAGGCCGTGTCTCGTAACCCTCCAAGAGCAATAACTTCCAGGAGGGTGTTGCTGCATATTTTTGTTTCCATCTCCAGTGTGGTCACTCTTCCTCATCGGACCCTTAACATGATGAGGTATGAAAGTGTTGTGGTCCATTTTAAATATATGGTGCACATTACAAAAACTGCGATGCACATTATAAATACGCGACCTTGTTGATGCAGATGGCCTGAAGGAAAGGGTTAATAAAAACAAAATCTTTATTATATTTCATGGTGTGTAAGTCGAGTCGAGTGTACAAAACCCGATTACAGGGTGAAAATGTGAGACTAATACTTTAATTTGCGTGTTTTGCGACTGTCTTCGCGACGCCGACACACACTGCCAAATCCGCCATTTTGTATTCTTCTCCGAATGAACTTGCGTGATTACTTCTCCATGATGACGTCATCCGGACGTTTGTGCGTAGCCCAAATCCACTCCACACAAGTCCTTGAGGTTCGAGCAGGTGACTACTCTCCGTACCGCCCATGACCGATCTGATTGGTTGCGAACAACCTCACGTGCTCTCGCTCAGTCCCAAATGGTCTTCACGAGTTGATATTTTAATTTGTACCGAAGTACAGAACAAGTTTTAGTGAATGGGTTTACACGCACGTGTTTGAAGAGGCGCCATTTTCTTGCTTTATTGTGATTGGTGTTGTACAAACTCACCCCCTCCTGCAGCCTGGTGTTGGTTTAGCGGTTAGGGTGCCGGTTTGGGATCCTCGGATCCTGAGTTAGAATCCCGGTCGATCATTGCAATAACGCCAAAGGGGTTCACTCAGCCTGTCATCCTTCCGAGGTTGGCAAATTGAGTACGGGGCACTGCATCAGCGGCACAAAAAAAAAACAACGCGCTCCAGGGAAATGATGCAACCAGCAGCCACAGGCTGCATATGAAACAACAACAACAACAACAACCTCTCCTTCAGCTCCTGCTCCATCCCAACATCAACTCAGATTTCTTCAGGACCGGCTGAGTATTGCACAGGGGTGAGATTCATGGGTCGTGTTCCCAGGGTTTTAACTGGAACTGTCCTATAAATGGATTCACCAAACGTTTGGGACTTGATGTAGGCCTTGCAGGCCGAGGAATGTTCATTCTGCTTATCTTCACCCCCCATCCAACCCGTTATACGATACTTTGGGATTCCGTGTTTCACTTTTCCATTACAGAAATGATGGACCCAGCCGAGCAGTATCGAGCTGAGCGTGCCAGACCGAGCCGTGCCAGACCTAGCCGAGCCGTGCCATACCTATCCGAGCCGTGCATATCTGAGCCGTGCCGTACCTAGCCGAGGCATGCCATACCTATCCGAGCCGTGCCGTACCTAGCCGAGCCGTGCCGTACCTAGCCGAGGCATGCCATACCTATCCGAGCCGTGCATATCTGAGCTGTACCCAGCCTAGCCAATCCATGCCGTATAGCCGAGCTGAGCCAGGTCCAGTCTGTGCCCCGCTGGACGACCCGAGGTGGACCGCGTTGGGGCGGACTGAGCCTGCTCGGACCGCACCCGCACGGTGGCCGATACTGATAAACTAAGATCACGTATGTTGAGAAAACAAAGAGAAGGAAGGATGTTTCGAGAGATAAATGGATTGTGTTGGGAGAGAAGGAAAGGTTTCAGAGAATCAGTAAAAGGGGAGAGGGAATAGGGGGAGGGTGGGTGGTGAGAGAGACTTGTATTAATATTTAATGGAGTAAGTATGGGAGGAACAGGGTCCAAAATCCGCCATATGTGCGTATGTAATAAATAGACGGCTCCTCACGCATGAGTGCAAATCTCCATTATATTCGCGCTTTTTCAGTGGAACAAATTCAAACGTCAGGGCTCATCCCAGTTTCGAATCGAGTTATTGAATCCGAAAGTCGATTCGAATATTGATTTTAGAATAGGACCCTTGAGGTGCTGGTGACCCGTGTAGGGTCGACCGGTCGACCCGTGAAGCAGAGAGAGCTGGAGGATGTCCGTCACCACATGCCCCCCCAGACGCCCCCCCATGCTTTCACAGCTGCTTCTGCACTCGTTCAACTCCACACGTGCAGTGCCCATCGCACTGACATCAGAGAGAGAAAACCATCTTTTAATCCCCTTTTGCGTCACCGATGACGTCATAAGTTAACTTATGATGACGCAATAGTTTTGTTTGCGTGAGCTTAAGACTTCGTAAAGCATTGAAAGTCACCAGGACGACCCGTATTGATAATTATTAGTTTGTAAAAGCAAATCTGTGGTGGTGGTGGTGGTTGTGGTTGTGGTTCGAAGCACGATCAGTCGGGTCGATTCGAACACGGCTGTAAACATCGTCGGGTCTCCAGAACTTGAACCTGGAGCCTGGGGGCGGACGTTACAAAAATAGGGGAAGAAACCGTTTCCCGGGACAACGACATTCCGCCGTGGACGTGACGATGAGTGCGTGTGACTGATGAGCCGGCGGTGAATACGTCCCCAGGGAAGACCCGGATAAAGCCACACTGCTCAGGTAACCCCCACTGCTGATTAATGCGCTTTACAAATTTACTGTAATATGGGGTGAGGTGATCGCCAACAGGATTACGAACATACACCGCACAAAAAGCTCGCTCCGTTTAGGATACGAAATGTCGCAAATCCCGTCATGGACCATCACGACCCGCAATGGGTGTATGTGGGGAGATCGACCATTACGACCCTCAATGGGTGTAGGCCTATGTGGGAAGGTCGACCATCACGACCCTCAATGGGTGTAGGCCTATGTGGGAAGGTCGACCATCACGACCCTCAATGGGTGTAGGCCTATGTGGGAAGGTCGACCATCACGACTTTCAATGTCAATGGGTTTTTTTTTTTTTTTGTATACTGAATCGAGGCTCATGAAAGAGCTAACATTTATTTCACAAACGTAGGCTTATGTGGGAAGGTCAACCATCACGACCCTCAATGGGTGTAGGCCTTTGTGGGAAGGTCGACCATCACGACCCTCAATGGGTGTAGGCCTATGTGGGAAGGTCGACCATCACGACCCTCAATGGGTGTAGGCCTATGTGGGAAGGTCGAACGATCATGACCCTCAATGGATGTAGGCCTATGTTGGTAGGTCGACCATCACGACCCTCAATGGGTGTAGGCCTTTGTAGGAAGGTCGACCATCACGACCCTCAATGGGTGTAGGCCTATGTGGGAAGGTCGACCATCATGACCCTCAATGGGTGTAGGCCTATGTGGGAAGGTCGACCATCATGACCCTCAATGGGTGTAGGCCTATGTGGGAAGGTCGACCATCATGACCCTCAATGGGTGTAGGCCTATGTGGGTAGGTCGACCATCACGACCCTCAATGGGTGTAGGCCGATGTGGGAAGGTCGACCATCATGACCCTCAATGGGTGTAGGCCTATGTGGGAAGGTCAACCATCACGACCCTCAATGGGTGTAGGCCTATGTGGAAAGGTTTACCATCACGACCCTCAATGGGTGTAGGCCTATGTGGGAAGGTCCATCTCTTATCGACCAGCGATCAACAACCCGTCACGTGCACTCATTGTGTAACCCACAGAGGAAAATAGAAAATCTCTATATATAAAACACTGTGTGTGTGTGTGTGTGTGTGTGTGTGTGTGTGTGTGTGTGTGTGTGTGTGTGTGTGTGTGTGTGTGTGTGTGTGTGTGTGTGTGTAATGTTACCGATAGACTCCTAAACGGAGAGGCTCACGTGCTTGATATTTCGCATAGACATGGCCATTGAGCCTGGGAAGAACATGGCCGACCTAAAAAAAAAAATTTCATAATATTTTTTTTCACCATATTTTTACCTCAGCGCATTTCAGCGAGGAATATAATATACGGAATCTGAGCTGGTGGCAGAGCAGCGCGCTGATTCGCTCAAAGCGATCACATGATGTTCCAACTTTGCCGCCATAATCTCACAGTTATGCGTTCGCACGTAATTCAGTTTTTTCACATTCAGCGAGGACCATTGCCATTCACACCACATAGGTTTTTTTTTTTTTCATCTTTAGATCCATATTTTTAGCCATAATGTAGCGTAACGTAGCGTAGCTAACGTAGCGTTAGCATAACGTAGCGATCCTTGCTCAGGATCTTCGTCAGGTTCGCGAGCGAGTTAGCCAAAACGTAAAAGTGAAAATATATCGAATGTTTTATTCATATTTACCTCAGCGCATTTCAGCGAGGAACATTATACACGGAATCTCAGCTGGTGGCAGAGCATCGCGCTGATTCGCTCGGAGCGATCACGTGATGTCCCAACTTTGCCGCCATAATCTCACAGTTATGCGTTCGCACGTAATTCAGTTTTTTCACATTTCAGCGAGGAACATTGCCATTCACACCACAAAGGTTTTTTTTCACTTTCATCTGATATTTGTGATTTATTTCAAACAAACTGTATTTCCCATCTACACGGCCATGTATTCCTATTAACGTTATGTAAAGTACATAAATTGTGTGGATTACATCATTTGTGGATGTGATCAATTGCCAGTAACCATCTTTATCCCTCCCCTCCCCTTCCCTCCTCCCCCTCCCCCTCCATTTCCCCCCTCCCCCTCCCCCTCCCCCTTCCTTCCCCCTCCACCCTACCCTCTCCCCTTCCCCCCTCCCCCTCCCCTTTCCCCTCCCATCCCCTCCCCCTCCCTTTCCCCCATGCCCCTCCCTTTCCCCCCTACCCCTTCCTTTCCGCCCTACCCCTTCCCCTCCCCCTCCCCCTCTCCCCCTCCCCCTCCCTCTGTCCCCCTCCCCACTCCCCCTCCCTCTGTCCCCCTCCCCCCTCCCCCTCCCTCTGTCCCCCTCCCCCTCCCCCTCCCTCTGTCCCCCTCCCCCTCCCCCTCCCCCTCCCTCTCTCCCCCTCCCCCCTCTTCTCCCCTCCCCCCCTCTCCCCCGTTCCCCTCCCCTCCCCTTCCCCCTCCCTTCCCCTCCCCTTCCCCCTCCCTTCCACTCCCCCGCCCGGCAATGCCGGGTACTTCTGCTAGTATCACAATAAACGACTTAAGTTCATTAATCCTTCATTTCGAACTTTGGAATGAATTAATAAACGAAACAAGCGTCTTCTTCGTATTAATAGTTGTTGTCACACCAAGTTGAGGAGATCGAGCCTCGAGGTTTCCACTCGAGAAGATTAAAAATATATAATTTTGTACAAATGAGGTGAAGAAGAGGAGAAAGAGGAGGAAGAAGAAGAGGAGGGTAATAGTGAGAGCAAGGAGAGGAATGAGAGAAGAATGTGTTCTTCGGCTAATAGCGGGTGGTGGAAGATCTCCTGGAGAAGAGTTGTGTTTCGGTGTTTGTAAGGTTGCGTCGTCGTTAAGATTTATTCAGTTTCACCACAACCTCCACTACCATTACCTTAGCACTACTTAATAGTCTAATGTAATTATTAATAGTAATATACAGGATGGCCTAGGCCTGAGGCCTTAGACCGAGATGTACGCACAATCTCCTCGAAGCCGCTTAGCCTGGGTTCGAATCCTGACCCAGCTCGTATAAATTGCTCTCCCGGTGTTTTACATCCAGGGTGCTTCATCAATGTGTGTGCGTGTCCCTCGGATGGATGCTAAGCCGGCCGTCCCGTTTGCCGGCACCAGTTGGTGGACGGCAAAGATCCCACGGTGTCTTTCACGGAGAGTCGGCGAGCTTTCTCGGGCACCTGGACAAAATACTAATTATTGCTCTCACTCTTACCTACAGGGGGCACTGCATCAGCGGTACAGTCACTCCCAGCAATGCCAATGATGCCACCACCAGCTGCACACGAAATGAATTTTTAAAATGCAGACACGGCACACACACGTACGTACGTAACTGAATGCTTAACCCCGCTTTTCGCTTCGCGAGCGCTGGGTAATGAACTAGATGGTATTCATATAATACTTACCCTGCGCAGTCAACTTGGTGCGAGCCAACTCTTCTGTTTTTGAACGTTTCTTTTTTTTTGATCCAATATGGTTGCCAGACCACGTGAGCGATGACATCATCAATTTATATTCTCTAAATAATTGTTGCATAGATCATGCTCAATAAATTTCAAACTGATCAGACTAAGCGTTGTCCCTGTCGAATTATGACATCATAATTATGGCACCAATGACGTCATCTTTAACAACACGTATTCCCCATATGGAGTTATTCACAATGAGCCACGTTTCAATTTTTTCCATAGAGTGGTTTTGGAGATATAGAGGTGCAACGTTTTTCGGTTTTTCCAAGATGGCGCCTGTAACACATGACCTATGACGTCATGATTTTCATTAAAATATTCTAAAGGAGGAGGTGCTCCTATGGTGAAAATTTCGTGTCCATCAGACCAACAGTTGCTGAAAAAAATTAAAATGATCGGATGGATCAGTGTTGTATTTGTCGAATTATGACGTCATAACGAAGGCACCGATGACATCATCATTAACATATCTTATTCCCCATGGGGAGTAGTCGACAATGAGCCAGGTCTCAATTTTTTCCATGGAGTGGTTTCGGGGATTATAGAGGTGCTAGGTTTTTCCAAGATGGCGCCTGTAACACGTGACCTATGACGTCATAATAATCATCAAAATATTCTACAGGAGGAGGCCCTCTCATGGTGAAAATTTCATGTCAATCGGACCAAGAATTGCAGAGAAAAAAATTCATACTGATCGAATCGTGTTGTACTTGTCGAATTATGACGTCATAATTAAGGTGCCAATGACATCATCATTAACATATCTTATTCCCCAAGCGGAGTACTTGACAATGAGCCATGTTTCAATTTTTTTTTCCAAGGAGCGGTTTCGGAGATATAGAGGTGCAACTTTTTTTCGATTTTTCCAAGATGGCGCCTGTACCACGTGACCTATGACGTCACAATTATCATTTTAAAAATTGCACAGGAGGATCCGCTCATATTCTGAAAATCTCGTGCCAATCGGACTAACAGTTGCAGAGGAATTTTTGATTTTTCATACTGATCAGCTGAAGCGTTGTACTCGTCGAATTATGACGTCATAATTAAGGCAACGATGACATCATCATCAACATATCTTATTCCCCATGGGGAGTACTTTACAATAAGCCATGTTTCCATTTTTTCCATGGAGCGGTTTGGGAGATGTAGAGGTGTAACATTTTTCCAAGATGGCGTCTGTACCACGTGACCTATGACGTCATAATTCTGAATCAAAAATGTCTACAGGAGGAAATTTCATGTCAATCGGACCAACGGTTGCCGAGAAAATGAACTTTTAAAATGCAGACACGGCACACACATGTACGTACGTAACTGAATGCTTAACCCCGCTTTTCGCTTCGCGAGCGCAGTGAAATGAATAACTACAACTACTAATACCCACCGGCTGTTGAGGCCTGACGTTCGGCCGAAGGTTAGTTTGGCAGAAATGTATCAATCCCTAAAACACTAACTTCACAAACAATGGCGCGTGCCGGTCACGCGGTGCAATTATCGGGCACGGCGAGGCGTCCCACTGGTTGAGTGTATTTATTCGACAAATCACCCAGAATTCGTTTCGTGCATCGACAGTCCGTGCAAGTTGCAACCACCGGATCGTGACCGCGTACTATGAACGATCCAAGATGGAGTCCATATTATACATCGAGAGACAATCCGCATGAACGCTGTGAAATCAGACACGTTACCAATACGTATTTACATCATCTTTACTGTTACAATCTACGGACGAATTGGACAAAACGAAGGGTCATTCGGTAAATCTGCTGTGTACATACATCCATATACTGTACGTGTACAGTGTATGGGGAATGTAATCCCAGGGGATGAGCGGTGAGGAGGTTTTCTGGATGACGGGGTGTGGGAAGCAGAAGAAGCTCGCATGAGTTCCGGACGAATCGGAGGGAAACGATAAACGAAGTGTATGATCGCTGATTGGCTTCTCGAACCGATGGAGAGCAAACGAATCGTGTCAGCGGATCCAGATGGATGTTTCATCGACACGGATGGAGCACATGGAGGCCTTGCGGAATGGAATTGTGGAGATGGACGTGTCATCTGGGAGACGGGTGCTTCGTCCATCTGAGTCGCTGCGACGGAAGCTTCAGGGAGCCGGATGACAATGTTATGGAAGTGACGGAGATCTCAAAAAAACGAGCTAGGGTGAACTGATTGGGATGTCGTAAGAGCTAGATGGAGGCAAGTAGGTTTCCATCGAGTCAGATGAAGGTCTCGTGGAGGTGATGGAGGCTTAATGGAGTAAACAGTGTGAAGTACCACGAAGGCCGGCGTCGCATAGTCGACTAACTCCAACCCCCTCCCCAGAAAAGCCATTCACTGCCGACCGCAGCTCCTCCGAGGACGCCGCCTCCCCTTACACAGGGGGCTCCGGCGAACAGTCCTCCACGGCCAGGCGAGGCCAGCGTCGACGGTGATGGGGAGGCATGAGGTGGTGGTGAAATGCCGAGGAAAGACTGGGGCGGAAGGTAGGCCGGGCTGCAAGCCTGTGGAGAAAGGAAAACAACCGTTCCGATGACACACGGCAGTCACCTGGCACACGTGGCTTCGCTTTTTCAAGGTTTCAATCATTCCTTTTTTCCAGCTGTAGTGTCATGCTATGGAATTATAAAAATGTCATTTCAAACAACGTTGGCGACAACAGACAGTTTAAGACGATGCGTGGAGGCCATTGTAACATCTCCAAAAAATGCATTTATATTGAGATAACGGTTGCCTTTTGTAGGTGAGATGGTGGCCGGTCACAGGTGACAAGCGAACACCTGGTTGTGTCATTTCAGCAAAACAACCACACTCTGAGACAGCAATTGTGGTGCATAAGTGCACACCACTTTCTGGCCACACCGTCAGAACCATTACACCTAAAAGTGGTCCGTCAATGGACTATCAACCAGGTACTTACCACCAGGTAAGCAGAGGCATTTGGAGAGAACAAATTACCCTAAGGTTTCTCCCGTGGCTCCAATATTACAGAGCGATACACCTGTTCTGCATCGTCGAACAAGACATTGCAGTCCAGACAAAAAATGTCATTCTCTGAAGGACTACCGACGCACGAAGACCAAGGAGCCACTTATCATCCCTATTGGTGGACACCGTGAGATTGCTTAAGACCTCTGCAATCTCACACGTCCTTAGTTGGCATGGCCAGTGGATGGAACCAGGTGCGTTCATGATGGAGTCCTACAATACACTGAGGTTGAACACCACATAATGGTGTGGTTTTTTTTATTTTGGAGAACCATGGACGAATGAATAACCACAAGCCTCCTATTCAAGCTTGGATCTGTGCCGGTGGGGCTCACCTGGGGAAGGCTCTCTGGAGGTGCAGAGGTAGAGAGGCTGTGTGCGGCCGTCAGTGCAAAGCGCTCCCTCTTGCGCCACTTTGCGCGGCGGTTCTGAAACCACACCTGTGGGACAGGAGGTATATGCGGCGTTATGTCTGGAAATGGCAAACGGAGTTAATTTGCTGTGAATAATAATAAAATAAAAGAATTCACCGAGTCAGAGGTACAACCTCCTGATATACCTGATCGCTGTATAGGTGTGACGAACAGTCATAAGTGTGCGTGTTACATTACTTCATCATGAGATCATTACTGTCAAAGCTTAGAAGTGTTTCATTAACGGTCATTTCAAATGTGCCCTTTGCTCGACTCTATATTCAAATACATTTCCGATATTAAAATCCCCCAGTCATTGTAAACCTAATTGTGACGTCACAATAACATAACAAATCACCTATTTTACTCTCCAGCCCTGTTTTCATGTCCCGAATATGACAGAAGTGAGTCAACAATTTTACTATAATTCACCAAATGTCTGTCCGTCTTCCCAGGTACCGCAAAAACGGCTGAACCAATCGCAACGAAATTTTGGGTGGGTAATCCTGGGACCCCCTGGAGTAAAATAGGCTATATTGTTTTTCCAATTTTTTCCCACCTTTTCCAATTTCCTATTTTACAGTTTTTCCAAACACGATTGAATAATATTTACCGATTATGAACAGTGATGTGGCTTTTATTGAAATTCTACAAATACTGTTTAGATTTTGATGATTTGCGTGTGATATGATTCAATGGATGTTTATATGAATCGTTTAAAATAAAAAAGCCTTCAATTTCTGATATTTTGCCTTTTCATTTGGGCCTCCCAATTGAAGCCCCGCCCGTAGGGCGGGTACCGTTGCTAGAAGAAAGAATGTCCTAAGTGTATCTGTAGCTTGTATTTATAGTTTTATAGTACACCTCAGTTAACCACCTTCACCCTTGAGAACCGTACGATCTCGTCCCACTCGTTTGTACGTCCCACTCGAACGTCCCACTCGAAGGACGAACATAATATGCACTATAACGATACTCGGTGGAGCGCATGGTCTCAATTTTCGCACTCATTCTGAACAAAAATTCCATCGTTAACTGAACACGCTGCTATTATGGCCCATATACACGTATCATTGATGCACCCTATTATGTCACATACATTGCTATTATCCATAGCTTTACTGATATTATTGATTGATTATTAGAATATTTAATGACCGCTTTTGTACATATTAACGATAAATTGGATCAATGAAGGTGGATATGGAAAAAAATCCAAACTAATAATATTCCCCATGGCTAGTCGATCATATGTATGAAGTTTCGCCTCAATCTGTTAAGCGGTTCTGGAGAAGAAGATCTTTTACATTATTATTTTCAATTGGATATGGCTGCCAGACTACGTGACCAATGACGTCATAAATTTAAATATGCACTCGCATCGGATCGTAGATCAGATATATGAAGTTTCAGATTTTTTGGGAAAATGATTAAAACTGAAACGATTATGGCTGGAGTACCACTTCACCGATGACGTCATAGTTATCACCCTATATATCTCATTGGGACTTGATGACATGCCAAGTTTCAATTTTTTTTCGTTGAACGGTTTCAGAGAAAAAGTTGTCTCATTGTAAAAAGATGTCCAATTGTTTTCCTTTAATCCAATAGAGTATAGCTGCCATACCATGTGACCTATGACATCAGAGTTATCAATGAAATATTCTCCATGGGGAGTCCCTCCTATGTTTAGAGTCTCGCATCGATCGGACCAGCGGTTGCAGAAAAAAAATGCACTGTGGCATATGCACTGCCACAGTGCATTTGATATATGCACTGTGGCACACTGTACATATTGTATACACTGGGACACATTGTATAGGCTTTGTGATGCACTGTACACATTGTAAAGGCTCTATGGAACACTGTACACATGGTAAAGGCTCTATGGCACACTGTATGCATTGTATAGGCTCTATGGCACACTATGTGCATTGCATAGGCTCTGTGGCACATTGTATGCATTGTAAAGGCTCTATGGCACATTGTATGCATTGTAAAGGCTCTGTGGAACATTGTATGCATTGTAAAGGCTCTGTGGCACATTGTATGCATTGCAAAGGCTCTGTGGAACACTGTACACATTGTATAGGCTCTGTGGCACATTGTATGCATTGTAAAGGCTCTGTGGAACACTGTGCACATTGTATAGGCTCTGTGGCACATTGTATGCATTGTATACGTTATGTGAAACACTGTACACATTGTATAGGCTCTGTGGCACATTGTATGCATTGTATAGGTTATGTGGAACACTGTACACATTGTATAGGCTCTGTGGCACATAGTATGCATTGTATAGGTTATGTGGAACACTGTACACATTGTATAGGCTCTGTGGCACATTGTATGCATTGTATAGGTTATGTGGAACACTGTACACATTGTATAGGCTCTGTGGCACATAGTATGCATTGTATAGGTTATGTGATGCACCGTATATGATGCAAAGGCTCGTGGCAAACTATATGTATTGTGTAGGTTCTGTGAGAATGTGGCCACAGTGACACATTGTATAGATAGGCTATGTGGTGCTCTGTATGCATTGTATAGGTTTTGTGATTGACTACACACATTGTAAGGCCCTGTGATGCACTGTACACATTCTGTAGGTTATGTGACCCAAGGTGACACACTGTATAGGCCATATGTGACACACTCGACTACACATTGTACATAGGTTCTGTAATGCACTGTACACATTGTAAAGGCTCTGTGGCACACTGTACACATTGTAAAGGTTCTGTGGCACAATGTACACATTGTAAAGGCTCTGTGGCACACTGTACACATTGTAAAGGTTCTGTGGCACACTGCACTATTACATAGGCTCTGTCACACATGTACGCACAGTGATGCACCTGAACTCTGCATTAAATGCTCACCTGCACGCGGGCTTCGCTGAGCCCGGTCCTCGAGGCGAGCAGTTCTCGCGCAGCTACATCTGGGTAGTGCGCTCTAGCAAACCCACGCTCCAGCTCGCGTAGTTGTGCAGCACTGAACGTGGCTCTCTGGCGGCGCCTCTTTCCACGCTGGGCGATGCCTGGACCAGGACACGGCGACTCAGAGGAACCCCTGGTGGGCCTGCGGAAGGTCTCCTTGGGAAAGGTACCAGCTAGCAGTGTCGTCCCATCTTGGTGTGCGCTGCCCGAAGACCCCGTAACTGCATCTCCTTTAGCCATTACGATGGGTCCCCGCTCGGGGAAGCAGTGCTGGGAAAATCCTCCCCGAAGCCCAGCTCCAGGGTGTACGGCATAGCCCCAAAGCAAATGGTCGTCCCTCTCCCGGCCACCCTCTCTCCTCGCCGCTCCCGGGAATGCTCCCTGCCCGGATTCATTGGAGCAAAACCCACCTTCTGGAATCAACGGGAATTTGGTGGGAATGCTCACACTTTTGCTTTCTTTGAGGTCCGCGTTGCTCGGTGCTTTGACCGAAGGATCTGCAAATGCGGCCATAATGGTCTCACAAACTTGAGTCGGAGGGACATGACATGGAGTGTATTAGTGTGTCATTACTCAGAGCAATCAGTCCATTATTGTTCCTATAACATCACAAACAAAGGACCATATGTAACAGATCCTTGGTAAATATATAAACATTTATCGAACTTACAAGAGCAACAAGAAGGTGTCTGTGTATATATATATCTTGTACCGTAAAATGGGGGGAATAGGGACAGCAAGGTGAATAGGGACACAAACTGAAAAAAAGTTCGGAAACTTTTTTCGCTGAAAATTGATAACCATACTGATTTGTTGATATTTGTGTTGAAAGTGTTCTCTTGTTTTTTTAAAAAGCAACTTATAGCCCCTATTAACCCCATATATGGGTTAAATAGGAATAAATAGGATTTTTATGGCTGTCCCTATTCACCCCGTTTTACGGGTGAATAGGGACAGTCACTAATACAAAATAATAATAATCAAGAAATCGGGACAGTTTGGAGAAACTTTTTATCCCATATTTGTTTTCATTGCCACCGTGGTTTATATTATGGGTGTATATTATGTGCATCCATCTGAGCTATCAATTTAGCAATAAGTTGGAAACTCAGGATTGTTTATTGATTATTATTTTTTTGTATTAGTGACTGTCCCTATTCACCCGTAAAACGGGGTGAATAGGGACAGCCATAAAAATCCTATTTATTCCTATTTAACGCATATATGGGGTTAATAGGGACTATAAGTTGCTTTTTAAAAAAACAAGAGAACACTTTCAACCCAAATATCAACAAATCAGTGTGGTTATCGATTTTCAGCGAAAAAGGTTTCCGAACGTTTTTTCAGTTTGTGTCCCTATTCACCTTGCTGTCCATATTCCCCCCATTTTATGGTATATGACAATGACTGATCGACTCTCTTGATATAATATGATTATACAAAATTGTGCATAACAGTATATTATATAATAGTATTTTTTTTTATACAAAGATGAAGGGTTATTAACTGTTTGCCATGATTGTGGCCTCACGGGAGCGTGTGCTGTCATTGTTCAACAATCTATATTGTTTGGTCCTATTTGTCAGCATGTATGCATGTTGGATTTGAATGTATTATATTCTAGCTAATTCAGTTTGCCTGAAAAATTACTATATTTTTGTATCGCATATGGAAAAAATTCAGCACTCAAGGAGTTAAAGAGATTTATAATACAGGGGAAAGTGAAGTCACAGGTGGGACCGGGAAAAGGTTGTATAGTCAGTACTAATCTATATATAATGGAGCAGGTGTATGTATGTATGTATGTATGTATGTATGTATGTATGTATGTATGTATGTATGTATGTATGTATGATCTAATCCTCCAAGAGGATTTGACCTAGGAAGCTTAAACTTTCAGGGATTAATGAGGGCATTCTGAAGTTGTGCATGTGCAAGTTTTATTTGATTCTCTCAAGTTTTGAAAAAATATATATTTCGCCCATATTGGCATTTTCAGGAGGCGGGTGGGTGCAATTGGAATTATACGAGCTATGTAACCAAAATGTATTACATATACACATAAGCAGTATGCATGTTTTCAAATCATATACGTAATCTTGGTTAATTCTATTTCCAGGAGTGATCGAGACATCGGTCTGTTGTCTACACAGTACACTGCCCAAATAAAGGGATGTGTCACAAGAACGTGTTGCACACTTGGAACAAGACCGCCCATAGGGTGGGTACTCTTCTATGGTACTAATGGTGGTATTAAAAGACATAAATTTAAAGACATGACCCATGACCCCCCTGGCGGCTCCCGTCGGGAGCGGATACTTCTCGTAATAATAATAATAATAATAATAATCGTGTTATACCCCGAGTTTTCTAATTAAAGCTAGTTGTGAGATCCGCAACCCACTTGATTTTAAATTATAGTTTTGTACAACCGGAGAGATCCATTCACGTACCCACAATGCAACTCGTTCTCATTTTGAACCAAGTTATATGTTTGTTCATCATTTACTTTCACTCTCCAAATCATCTATCTACATCCATGTGCTTGTGCTATGCGTATACATATATACAAGGTAGTATGTAGGCTTGTTAACCCCACGTGTGAAGCGCAAAGTCGGGTTAAGCAGTTGGGTCACTTTGTCTGTCTGTCTGTCTACAGACATCAGCCTATGATTGAGGAACTATTTGATTTCAATGGAATGTTATTTTGAACACTCTAGATTCCAGAACATAATCGGAACATGAATCGTACCACAAACCAGCAGTTTAGCAGTACTTTGACTCTGAATTTGTCAAATTGTATGGAAACTCATCCCGATTACGCATGTGCACAGAGAAGTATGATGGTTTTTTTTGCTCTGTCTGCCAGTCAAACAAAATTGAAAATCATTCCAAACAGGAAACTTATTGTTTTTAGGGACATAATAAAGGGCAGAAACAACAGGCACGAAGAGCTACTGTAATGTGTTAAATAAGGTGGTGTAAAAGAGGGTGAATCAACAGCGGTAAACTTCCAAAAAAAAGAGTTATTTCTCTAACTTTAAAAATCTTTATTTTATTAATATCTACACATATAAAAGGCAAATCTATCTCTCTCTCTCTCTCTCTCTCTCTTTCTCTCTTTCTCTCTTTCTCTCTTTCTCTCTTTCTCTCTTTCTCTCTCTCTGTTTGTATGTGTTCCATACAAGGCCACATCTTTTAAGTTACAAATGCCAAACTCAGGGTCCAAATACAACTTTGTGTGGGGAGTAACATAGGCTATGTGGCCGCGGTCTCACAAAGGAATGGGGAGGGACATAAATTCTCTATGGAAATGTGTACCCTGTAGTGCCACCCAATCGAAGCAAGGGTGGAAATCACTCCATTTATGACGACGAAACGTCTGATGCCCGACGTAGACATCGGTTTCTGAGGTTTGGGACATGGAATGTAGGGACAATGACAGGGAGATCAGGAGAAGTGGTGGAAGTATTGGTCAGAAGAAGAGTGGACATATGTTGTGTGCAAGAGACGAGATGGAAGGGAAGTGGTGTGAGAATGGTGAAGGGTAGGCAGGGACAGAAATACAAGTTTGTGTGGCAAGGGTGCCCAGAGGGCGTGCATGGTGTTGGTGTCCTGTTTTCTGAGGAGTTTGTAGATAGTGTGGTGAGTGTGACTGGAGTGAGTGATAGGTTGATGATGGTGAGAATGATGATTGGAAAGCTCTTGGTGAACGTCATCTCGGGATAGGCTCCGCAGGTTGGTCGGAGCGATGAAGAGAAGGACAAGTTCTGGTGTGCAATAGAGAAGCTGATGGAAAACGTGAACGATGAGGAAGTTGTTGTGGTAGGAGGAGACCTAAAAGGACATGTGGGAAGGAGTATGGACGGTTTTGAGGGAGTTCATGGGGGTTACGGATATGGTGTGAGAAATGGAGAAGGTGAAAGGATTTTAGAGTTTGCTGATGGAGCTGATTTGTTGATTTCTAATACTCAGTTCCAGAAAGAGGATAATAAGCTTGTTACATACACGTCAGGTGGGTCGACGACAACCGTTGACTACCTGCTCGTGCGTAGGCAAGATAGGGGGCACCTCCGGGACACAAAGGTGATCCCGGGGGAGGAGGCTGTTTCACAGCACCACTTGGTTGTCTGCGACATAAGGGTGAAAGGTGCGAGGAGAGCTCGGCGGGTGAAGTACCAACCGAGAATGAAGGTGTGGAGGTTGAAAGAGGTGACAGTGAGGGGGGCATTAAAAGAGAGGCTGACTATGGTCGAGGATGATGTGGTTGAGCTTGAAAGTGGTTGGATGTCAATGAAAGATAGTCTGTTGGGAGACGTTGGTGAGGTATGTGGATGGACAAAAGGACCACCGAGGCACTCGGAAACATGGTGGTGGGATGATGAAGTTGGAAAGAAGATTGATGAGACGAGGAAGAAGTTCAAGGAGTGACAGAAGGCGAAGGGTATGGGGGCAGAAAAGGCAGAGCATGAAAGTTATAAGGCAGCCAGAAGGCTGCAAAGAAAGAGGTAGCAAAGGTGCAGGAGGCATGCATAAAAATGTTCGGAGAACGCTTGGATTTGGAAGAGGGTCAGAGAGCGGTATTCAGGATTGCAAAGCAGATAGCGAAAGAGAGGTGTGATGTGATGGGGCTGAGTTGCTTGAAGGATGAAGTGGGACAAATCGTTGTGGACCCAGATGGAATTAAAGGAAGATGGAAGAGATATATGGAAATACTGTTGAATGCAGAGAATGAATGGGATGGCAACATAGAGAGTGACCCAGTTTTAGGACCGGCAGAGAAGATAACCGAGAAAGAAGTTGAGGAAGCGATAAAAGCAATAAAGAGTAGAAAAGCGGGAGGGCCGACGGGAGTTGTGGGAGATATGTTGAAGGCAGTGGGAAATTGTGGTGTGAAGAGAATGACAGAGATCTGCAATCTGGTGGTGAAAGAAGGCCGCATTCCAGTGGATTGGGAACTGAGTACCCTCGTCCCTCTATACAAGGGGAAAGGTGACCCTCTGGACTGTGGCTCGTATCGAGCGATAAAGTTATTGGAGCATGGAATGAAGGTATTGGAAAGGGTGTTGGAGAGGAGGATAAGGAAGAAAGTGAAGATCGACGAAATGCAGTTTGGATTTATGCCAGGAAGAGGAACGACAGACGCGCTTTTTATTGTGAGACAGTTGCAGGAGAAGTACATGGAGAAGAGGAAGAGTTGTTTCTTGGGTTTGTTGATCTGGAGAAAGCATTCGATGGGGTTCCACATGAAGTAGTGACATGGGCATTGAGGAAGTTAGGAGTGGAGGAATGGTTGATCAGAGTCGTGATGGCAATGTACAAAAGAGTGCACATAGCTGTAAGGACGAAGAACGGGAACAGTGGTGAGTTTGAGGTGAAGGTGGGAGTGCATCAGGGGTCCGTACTAAGTCCACTACTATTTGTAGCTGTGATGGAGGTGCTGGCTCGGAACGTAAAGGAGGGTTTACCGTGGGAGTTGTTGTATGCAGATGATCTGGTGTTGATTGCAGAAAGTATGGATGGACTGAAGGAGAAGATGAACAAGTGGAAGGAATGTATGGAGACAAAAGTTCTGAAGGTGAATATTGGAAAAACGAAGGTGATGGCAAGTGGTAAAGCATGTGGTGAGGTGGAAAGAACTGGGAAGTGGCCATGTGCTGTGTGCAGGAAGGGTGTCGGAGTGAATTCCATTCAATGCACAACATGCGCTGAGTGGGTTCATCAAAAATGTAGTGGTTTGAGAGGGTCATTAACCAGTGTGGCAGCTACATTCAAGTGTAAGGTGTGCACAGAGGGAGCTGCAGATGGAGGTAATGTTGAGTTGGATCTTGGAGATGGCGTGAAGCTGGAAGATGTGAAAACATTTTGTTACCTAGGAGACATGCTGAATGGAGAAGGTGGATCAGACTCAGCAACAGTTGCTAGAGTGAGATGTGCATGGAAGAAGTTTCTGGAACTGTGTGGCGTGCTGACGAGGAGGGGAGTGTCGTTGAAGCTGAAGGGAAAGGTGTATGCGAGAAGTGTTATGATTTATGGGAGCGAGACATGGGTAATGAATGTAGAGCAGCAACGAAGGTTGGAAAGGGTGGAAATGCGAATGGTTCGACGGATGTGCGGAGTATCGTTGAGAGAGAGGAAGACAAATGATGAATTGCGAAAGATGATGGGAATAGAGCCTGTTATGGATGTTGTGAAGAGAAACAGTTTGAGATGGTTTCGTCATGTGTTGAGGAAGGATGAAAGTGACTGGTTGAGAAGAGTGATGGAAATGAATGTAGAATGAAGTAGAGGACGGGGAAGACCAAGAAAGACTTGGCTAAAGATGGTCGAAGAAGAAATGCGGGCAAGGGGGTTAACAAGGAGAGATGCAGAAAATAGGGCAAAATGGGGAAGATTGTCATGGGGACCACAAGGCTGACCCCCGCTCTTGCAGGAAAAATGGCCTTAAAATGCCTGTTGTTGTTGTTGTTGTTGTTGTAGTGCCACCTGGTGGAGGTGGCAAAGGGTATTACAATTCCCTTTTTACCTGAGCAACGCTGAGGTTAAAGCACTCTTTGCACAGGTAAATTCATTTTGACAAACAGGACGACTAATTGGTCCATCAGCGAAGCGACGGGTAGGCTCTGCTAGTTTAATTATATTCTTGAACATTGAAGAGCACAAACTGCCTTTTGGGCACTTTCCAAAACCTTCTGTTTTGCAGTACTTGATAAAATATATATTCACACCATTTAATGCCTTGAGGGCAGAGTAACGTGAGATTGAGCATTCTGTTAAATATGGTGACATCCAGCACTGTTTGTTTAGTCCAAAACACAAAGCAAAGAGTTGAAAAGACCCCTCCCATATCCTTTTTCTGAAGACTGCATGGTGTAAGGTGTTCTATGAACTCTAGTTAGTAAATTCACAGTGACGGAATTTTTTTTATGAACAATTGCTAAAGTAAATGCTCGTTTGTGTGTATATTTGTTTATATACACAAAGAATTAAGTTAAGCACCCCCCCCCGTTTTTTTACAACCTCGCACATTACAAGTTTGTTGTCGTCAAAACAGTGTAATATACCCATGATATTGCTATATTTTCTGGAGAAGTGATATTATGGTCACATAAAAACATAACAATCATGCCGTTTTCAATATTTTATTCTGAATAATTTAAGGTGAAATTTTTTGGGAATTTTAGGCATATTTTCACCTCAATTTAAGTATGGAGCTATAGGTCCATCACGGACAGTGTGGATGACGTTTATGTTTTCTAATGTACAGTCATTGTTCTGAGAAGACCTCTAGCGATCTTTGCGTCAATAACGTGTGTAGGACCCACGTGATCGGATCACTGACTCAACCCTACGTCTCATAGACCCTGTAAGCCGTCGTATGCGTTGCTGTGGCAGGTTGAACCCCCTCGAGCACGTTTGGGACATGTTGGGACGACAAATTGCGAAGATGGTCCCTCCAATAGCCAATCTGGATGAATTGGAACGTGCATTACATCGGGAATGGAACAACCTGCCACAGCAACGCATACGACGGCTTACAGGGTCTATGAGACGTAGGGTTGAGTCAGTGATCCGATCACGTGGGTCCTACACACGTTATTGACGCAAAGATCGCTAGAGGTCTTCTCAGAACAATGACTGTACGTTAGAAAACATAAACGTCATCCACACTGTCCGTGATGGACCTATAGCTCCATACTTAAATTGAGGTGAAAATATGCCTAAAATTCCCAAAAAATTTCACCTTAAATTATTCAGAATAAAATATTGAAAACGGCATGATTGTTATGTTTTTATGTGACCATAATATCACTTCTCCAGAAAATATAGCAATATCATGGGTATATTACACTGTTTTGACGACAACAAACTTGTAATGTGCGAGGTTGTAAAAAAACGGGGGGGGTGCTTAACTTAATTCTTTGTGTATATATTTGTCGGTATGCTCATTTATGTTGATATGTATGTTTCTGTTTTTGCAAATGAAGTCACGCTTACACATTTATTTGTACTCTAGAATTAATTATATTATATTTATGGGGGCGAGGGGTGGGGGAAAAGGATATTATATTTATAGGGGGAGGGAAAGGAGTCGCGAATCATCTAATCCTATAAGAACTCATGGATATGTCTCCATAAATGTCCTAAATTGGGGTTGATGAGTAAATCCATGACGTGTCTGTTTATGCGGTTAAAATGTGGCTGAAAGGTTTAAACTGCTATCATACTAAAATACACAACTTGGTGTCTGTCTAGCCATATTCGGTTGTTACTTACCCAATCTCAACCAAACTCAACCAAACTTAACAGGAAGACTAAGGGTCACACGATGGAGGTTGTAGAAATTTCATCCCATCCCCTTCCCCAAAGAGGTTTTCCAACTTGGGCAAAATCCATGTGAGGGTGTATATCCGTGTTAAGATAGCTAATCTTACCGTTTTTCCAAGGCCGCTTGTAATAATAAAAGTAATAACAACACTTGTGATAGCTTAATATTGTTGTGGATATGAGAATGGTTTTTTTTTTTTGTTGTTGTAGTGTAAATTGTTGTAAAGATCACCCTTTGTAAATGTCATGATCGTTGTAAATACCTCCATAATTGTAAAGGTCAAAGGTCGTCCCCTTAATTAATTCATCGCATACACCTAGCCAATCTTAAGCCCTTCTAAGTAGTTATCTCTTTATTCTATGTGAGTTTAAGGCTCTGTTGGCCATTAATTGACACTCCATTGCACCGAATCAAATAAGAATAGCTCCCCTTCAATAATTACATTTCCCAGCCCAAACTCCCTCTCTGGGTAAAGCAGCTTCACAAGCGTGGGGTGCGCGCCCTCTCATTTCGCTGCAAATAGTGAATACGTGCTCCGTGCTCTGTTTGAACAGGAGGGGCGGGGTCGCCGGGAAGAGGCAAGCCCAGGGCGCGCCACGAGGGGCGGGGCTGTTCAGCCCCATGCCCAAATAAGGGAACAAGCCCGTAGCTCGCCACGAGGGGCGCGCCGTTCGGCGCCATGTCCAAATAAGGAGGCAAGTCCGTGGCATTGCCATATAAGGTCACAGAGCACGGGGGGAGGGCGGTACCGAAACCGACGAGGGCGTGTCACACCCGCGCTTGAGGATGAGATATGCGTGCAAAGATCGCGCAGGAGAGAGATGAGTGAGGGAGCCCCACGAGCAGTTCTGTGAAGGGAGCTGCTTGAAGGTTCATGGGAGTTGAACAAAGTAGGTACATGGTCGATGAGAAAGCACGAACGAGAGGCGTGATCTAGCAAGACTGAGAGAGAGAGACGTGAGGGGGTGCCTGTATTGCGGCAATAGGCCGACACCCTCTAGGCCCTATCGCCGGTCGGTGAGACACGAGGCTGTGTTTGCCGGGTTTTCGCCTCGACCCCAAAGCGTGGATCGGAGCGCGCGCTTGGAGCCGGACCTCGACGCCTACCATCTGCCTGGACCCTCCTCTGCCGTCCCAAACCATCCCTGCCTTTCCATCCTTTTGTGTACGTGAGTTTGTTCTGTGTGTCTTGTCCCTGGGTATTAATTAAGCTTGTATAAGTTAATATTTGCACTGTGTCACCTGCTTTTTCCATTTTCCCTGTATATAACCTTGACTGCTCCTTTTGCTTAGTGTGTGTAAATAATAAATCCTGTTACTCTTCTGTACGTCTCCTTCTTCTTCCTCTTTACATTCGGTCGCTTTAGAGGTTTCCAAATTGAATACCTGTGGCGCGATTTCGGCCATCGTCCAGGAATCGGGTTAGTCGGGGTAACTGTTCGGCCGCGGTGCCATCCGCTCGGCAAAACAACATCTTATCCGCGGTCCGTAACAATTGGTGTCAGGAGTGTGATTCGAACCTGGGACTAAATTTATTTAGCCCAAATTTTGGGGACACCAATTGTACAATTGGCCGTAACAATTGGTGTCGGGAGCGGGATCGGACCCGAAGCGCGCTTAACGCGCTCAAAATTACGAGCTTCCGAAATTTGTTTTAAAAAAAAAAACCCAAATTTTGAAATCGCGCCATGGCTAGTCAAGGCGATCGGATGCCGGTGGGGGAACTAGAAGAGGGGTTAGGGGTAACCCAGGATCAGAGGGAAGAAATGGAGGGGAGCAATGAGGAGGTGGTTGAGGGAGTATCAGGCGCACAATCTGGCGCTCTCGCGCACATGGTTGAAGAGTCCCAAAATGGCGGCGCCGCGGAGGGCGAGCCCGCGGTGGCGGCTGGGGACGCTGGGCAAACCGGGTTTGACCTCAGATTATTCTTGACCCAACTGAATGCAAAAATGGATAGGATGGGAAGCCAAATCGGGGGAATAGACAGCAAATTTGAGAGGCTAGGAAGCAAAATGGAGCGAATCGGCAAAATTGGGGACAGAATGGGTGACCGCATGCAAAAATGTGGGGAGACCATGGATCGCATGGTGGGCGAGAAGGTCCCAGGGGTGCACGAGGAGGTAACGCGGGTCGAGAAGCACTGGTTGGGCGAAGTGGAGAAAAGCACGGGTAACTGGACCGGGGTAGAAATCGCGACCCGGGGTAAAGGGCAGCCGGCGACCGTTGAGGTAGAAGAGGGAATTTTATTAAAGCCAGCGGTCGGCGAGGTGAATAAAGAGAAAGCAAAAGTGCTGGGAATTAAAATTGAAGAGACGACGGAGGTAGCCCGGGAATTGCAGGGAGAAATGGATTATGTACAAAGTCCCTGCTCACATCACGATGCGGTGCTTAACCCAAATGGAAGTTTACAGGTGCGCGTGGAGAAAAGGATCCCCCAGGTGAGTCGTGCTGTGTATTGTGCGGGGAGATTTTGTAGAAGGATGTTTGACGACAAGAGAATTGTCGCGCGATTGGGATCAAGGAAGCACCCGGGCGTTGGTGAAGGGTCGCGTGTGAAAAAAAAAAAGTGTGCGTCAAGGGGTGAGCGTGTTACGAAGCGCGAGTGTGATACCGAGTGCGAGCAAGAATGCACGTCGGGGTGTACGGAGTGTGACACAGGGAGTGAGAGCAATACGGAGTGTACGTGCGAGGGTGAGTGTGACACGGAGAGTAAGGTGGTGGTGGAACGTGTGCGAGGAAGCACACCTGAGTTGGTGGTAGCGCGAGTGCGAGGGAGCACATCGGAGCGCGGTAGTGGGTGGATGCAAGAGTGCACGCCCATGGTGAGTGTTACAGAGGGTGTAACGGGAGAGTGTGCGCAAGAGGATGCGTGAGAAACGTGTGTAACGGATGGATGCATGAGGAAAGAGTGCGCTGTCGAGAGTAAGGGTGAATGCGCGACCGAGTGTGGAGGTAAGAGTAGTGAGAGTGACACGGAGCATGAGTTGGTTGTGGCAGGTGAGAGAGGATGTACACCTGGAATGGTAGAGCGTGTGTGGGAATGCACACTTGAGTTGGTAGTGAGGCACGTGATTGGCTGTGCAAGTAAGAGCACACCTGTGGTTGTCACAGAGGAGGTGACCGAGGAGGGGGAGCGAAGAGGTGTGTTGGTGAGGTATGCGAACGACGAGTGTGTGCAAAGGTGTGCGGTGGTCAGGTGTGTGACCAAGTCAATGAGTGTACCTGGGTGTGTCAGGGAAGGTGCAATGACAAATAGCATGAAGACAGCTGGATGTGTGAGCAAGGAACGGGCTGCGGGGTGTAAGCATGCGAATGGAGCATCGACGCTAACCGGGTTAGCGGTTAGAGCGACGTATAGCCGAATCGGGCCCTCGGTGCGCGCCGGGCAGCTTTGCGTGCCGAGGGGATCCGCGGCGGTTTCGAAAGAACCGCCGTGCGAGATCCACGCCGGGCCGCGCTTTGAACGGCCGCGTCCGTGCTCCACTAGGCGGAGCGGGCAGCCCGATAGGAAGGGTCATCATGGCGACCCCTTCTTGTTGAGGCGTTCCGGCAGGTCGAGATCGGGCCATTGGACGGCTCTGTGCCGAGATGGTGCGTGGGATCTCGGTCCGGGTAAGCGTCCTTCCCTGCACCGAATGCCGGACGTATCCAACCGCCGGCACCAAGCAACCCGCATTCATTGCTCGGCCGTGCGAAGCCGGGCTGTAGAAGTGAATTGGCGCACCGAGAGGCTCAGATAAAGCAGACTGTGATGATGAGGATAGTGTTTTGGACCCGAAATTGAAAAGCAAAAATTTCATGATTGGTAGAATGATTGGCAGATGATTGGCAAATTTTTGATTCGTTGAGTTTGGACGAGTAAAATTGATAGTGGGACGTCCCCGATGTGGTGGGATGGCAACTCTGTCATCCCTCACAGCGGGGGCAAAGGAGCACTAGTTTATGGGGTTTGGCAGTGAGAACTAGCCCGGGAGGGTTAGGATATAACGGTAGGGATCTAGAGAAGATGACAATAGGTAACGTTAAGATTAGGTAGTGACAATGATACCTGTAGTGGGGACGCAGGTAGATTAGAGTGGATGATAATGACGTGGTATGTGCTTAGTTTACAGGGAAGACGGGGAGCACTAAGTTAGCAGGGCAATAGGTAGATTAGATGATGCCGTGTGAGTGTTGGAGGTGTATTCAGAAGTGTATTGTGAAAAGTGTGTAGTTAAAAGGTGTGATTGCACAGGTGTGCAACTGAACAGGTGTATGGAGCAGTGTGTGAGTGAGTGATAGTGATGTGAGTTATGCTGACCAAATGGTCCAGGAAGGAAGGAGGGTGCAGGTGGCACCAGGTGTGATTGCACAGGTGTGCAATGACAGGTGTATGGAGAATGGTTGTGTGGAAGACATGGAGTGTGGAATATATGGAGTATTGGAATGGATGGTCGTGGAGTGAGTATGGTGGAAACTATGGAGTGGAGTGGATGGTGCGAAGGTGTGAATGGGGGAAGGATGGACCCCCATCATGAATACCCGGGGAGGGTAGTGTAAGTGTTAGGTAGAGGGTATAGGTAAATTGTGGTTGGATATTGGCATCTGTGGTGTGGGTGAAGGAATGGTATTTGGATGGGTGCATTAGTGTTGTGGAAATGGCTGGGCGTGTAGCCTGTTAGTGTGTGTAGTTGGTTTGGGCACTCCACCACTGTGAGGATGTCGGCCAGGTGAGGCCGCAGGTGGGCTCTGGGAGCCGGTAGAGTTGTTGTGGATGGGGCCCGAGGATCCGGAGGACGGACCCGGGTAGCCCAGTGCCAGAGGGCACCGAGGGGTGACAGAGCCAGGAGGGGCCTTCCCCAATTAGATAGGTTAGGGTGAGGAGCTAGGTAAGCTCGGGTGGCAACTGCAGTGGTGGAGGTGTGCAGGTGGGTAGACCTGCTGGGAGAGCTACACGCCCCAGTCCTGAAATTGTGCAAGGGCACAGGAAGATGAATCGGGGGAGTGAGACCCCAAATTGAGAGGCACCACAGTTTGGTCAATGGGAATTGGTTTTTAGAACCCATAGTGTAAGTTGGCCAATGGATTGGCAGGGAAAGACCCCGGGTAGTGTAAAGTGTGTTAATGTCATTTAGAGGATAGTTAGGATGAAGATCTCCTCGCACCATCTGCATCCACTCACCTGAGATGACGTACCTCCACACCATGCCAGATTGTTTTTATTATTTTTATTGTGCAGATGTTTGGAATGTGAGACGCATCATGACGTGGGTGTGACACTGTGCTGTTGTTCTATCTCTCCCTCCTTATGAGGATTGATGATGAATTGGTGATGGCAAATTTTGAATAGTGGGATGGTGAAGACGAATTTGGTATAGGGGGAAGATGTGACGGTAGCGCCGGATTTGTAAATGTGTAGATTGTTGTAAATATGGGGTAAGGGCAAGGGTAGAGTAGGTGACAAGGGGGGGTGACGTACGGTAGGGACGAGTTTTTCTCACTTCGCTCTCCGTACGCACTTCGCCTTGCATTGCCTTATTGATGTGTACCCTTGTGACCTTACCCCTCGCTCATCTGTCTTTCCCCCCTTTGTCTCCCACATGAGGACCTGTGCGCCACTGGGCGCCGAGGGGAGCGTGCGTGCGTCCGCCATTGTGCGCCCGGAGCTCCCAGAACCAGCTGTCTGCATCGATGCACTACATTATGGACCACACATCTGTGGCTGAGCACCACTTATGGACCCCATGGGTTGGGGCATGGCCCCTCTGCTGGAACCGGCCATGAAGGCCCGAAATCTTGCTGGCAGACCTTGATCACAGGGCACCGATGCCCCACAGGTGAACCACACTAGTCGGCCCTGTGGGCCATAAATAAAATAAAAATGGACACGTTTTGTGCAAGCTTTATTGCAAATAGGCCGCCAGCAAAGGAAGATGACAACACCAGGAAGATAGCAATAGCCAGCAGAGGGAGCCGAAGAGCAAGACACCACCCAGGGTTTGTTGGTTTTATTTTTATGAACTGAGATGACTGTGCACCGATTGGTGCTTGAGGGTGTTTTGGTGCGTTTATGGGTGCTTTCATGGTGCATTCATGCAGAGCAGACTGTCTCTCCCCCCCCAAAAGAACAATCACAGGTCCTGGGTTAGTTTTGTAAATAAAGTAACGTCATTGTAAATAATGCTCCCCACCGTCAATGTATAGTTTGAAGACCATTCCGCAATTCGGTTAGCTGTGGGCATGAGTCTGTTAGGTAGGGTGCAATGGAGCAGCGGGACATATTTATTTATGTTTTAAAACTGTCGCACTCAGGGTCAGGTTAAATGTCGAGGGAACTACACCTACGTGCCACACTAAAAGTTAAAGTTATAGGCCCGGGACGTGCCTAAGAGGAGGAGGGTGCAGTGTTGTGGATATGAGAATGGTTTTTTTTGTTGTTGTTGTAGTGTAAATTGTTGTAAAGATCACTCTTTGTAAATGTCATGATCATTGTAAATACCTCCATAATTGTAAAGGTCAAAGGTCGTCCCCTTAATTAATTCATCGCATACACCTAGCCAATCTTAAGCCCTTCTAAGTAGTTATCTCTTTATTCTATGTGAGTTTAAGGCTCTGTTGGCCATTAATTGACACTCCATTGCACCGAATCAAATAAGAATAGCTCCCCTTCAATAATTACATTTCCCAGCCCAAACTCCCTCTCTGGGTAAAGCAGCTTCACAAGCGTGGGGTGCGCGCCCTCTCATTTCGCTGCAAATAGTGAATACGTGCTCCGTGCTCTGTTTGAACAGGAGGGGCGGGGTCGCCGGGAAGAGGCAAGCCCAGGGCGCGCCACGAGGGGCGGGGCTGTTCAGCCCCATGCCCAAATAAGGGAACAAGCCCGTAGCTCGCCACGAGGGGCGCGCCGTTCGGCGCCATGTCCAAATAAGGAGGCAAGCCCGTGGCATTGCCATATAAGGTCACAGAGCACGGGGGGAGGGTGGTACCGAAACCGACGAGGGCGTGTCACACCCGCGCTTGAGGATGATATATGCGTGCGAAGATCGCGCAAGAGAGAGATGAGTGAGGGAGCCCCACGAGCAGTTCTACAGAGGGAGTTCTGAAGTGAGAGTTCTGTGAAGAGAGTTGCTTGAAGGTTCATGAGAGTTGACAAAGTAGGTACAAGGGCGGTGGAAGGCACGAACGAGAGGCGTGATCTAGCAAGACTGAGAGAGAGAGACGTGAGGGGGTGCCTGTATTACGGCAATAGGCCGACACCCTCTAGGCCCTATCGCCGGTCGGTGAGACGCGAGGCTGCGTTTGCCGGGTTTTCGCCTCGACCCCAAAGCGTGGATCGGAGCGCGCGCTTGGAGCCGGACCTCGACACCTACCATCTGCCTGGACCCTCTTCTGCCGTCCCAAACCATCCCTGCCTTTCCATCCTTTTGTGTACCTGAGTTTGTTCTGTGTGTCTTGTCCCTGGGTATTAATTAAGCTTGTATAAGTTAATATTTGCACTGTGTCACCTGCTTTTTCCATTTTCCCTGTATATAACCTTGACTGCTCCTTTTGCTTAGTGTGTGTAAATAATAAATCCTGTTACTCTTCTGTATGTCTCCTTCTTCTTCCTCTTTACATTCGGTCGCTTTAGAGGTTTCCAAATTGAATACCTGTGGCGCGATTTCGGCCAACGTCCAGGAATCGGGTTTGTCGGCGTAACTGTTCTGCCGCGGTGCCATCCGCTCGGCAAAACAACATCTTATCCGCGGTCCGTAACAATATTGATGTTATTACAAAACAATATTAATACGAACAATATCCCCTCTCCCCAAGGGGTTTTTCCTCCTTGGAAAAAAAAAGCCGTGTAATCGTGTATAAATAGCTTATCGTGGCGTTTGTGGGGAACCCCCACCAGAATTTAAAAAAAAAAATTACAAACCACAAACACTTATGATTACCTTTTTAAACAATCGCTACTGCTGCTTAACACAAATCTGAAAGGGAGTAAACCCAATGTTCTTTAGGAATTATCTGCTTATCAGACCAGAGCCTGGATCTATTGTAATCTATATAGTATATAGCCCAGAGAGGATAATAACATGACCCTTTAAGCCACTGCCGTGGGGATTGGGTGAACTAGTAAATGTAAATTTGATGATAAATTCTGCTGAATTTGTTGTAAATCGAGTAAATACAGGGTGGCTGAAAAGTCGTGCCGCATACGGATTTGTATAACTGGCGCCCTAGGATTGATTCTGAATGATTCAGTGTGAAGCCTGTTATGTGTGTGAATGAACCAGCCAACAATTCAAACATTCATAATGATTTTCCTTGTATTAATTAAAATCACGATGTATTTAAACATTTATGATTTTTCCTTGTGTTAATTTAAAGTCACTACGTATTTAAACATTTATTATGATTTTTCCTTGTATTAATTAAAATCACTAGGGTGTGCCCGTACTATATATATATCTAAAATTATATCCCCCCCCTCTATTTACATGAAATGGTTTGGTCCATTCGCAAAGCCAAAGCGAACGGCTTGCGAGTACGGTGACTATCCCCCCCCCCCCCCTCTATTTACATGAAATGGTTTGGTCCATTCGCAAAGCCAAAGCGAACGGCTTGCGAGTACGGTGACCATACCTTGGGAACCACTTGTCCGATTAATTTCAAACCTTGAAAAGGCACATCCTCGGGTCCCCAGCAATATACCTGGCAAGTTTCAAGTATATCGGACCGGTAGTTGTTGAGAAACAGCGGTCGCATACAGACAGACACACACACAGAGATTACTGGAATTATAGATAGATTATGTATTTAAACATTTATTATGATTTTTCCTTGTATTAATTAAAATCATTATGTATTTAAACATTTATTATGATTTTGCCTTGTATTAATTAAAATCACTATGTATTTAAACATTTATTATGATTTTTCCTTGTATTAATTAAAATCACTATGTATTGAAACATTTATTATGATTTTTCCTTGTATTAATTAAAATCACGATGTATTTAAACATCTATTATGATTTTTCCATGTAGTAATTAAAATCACGATGTATTTAAACATTTATTTTGATTTTTCCTTGTAGTAATTAAAATCATTATGTATTTAAACATTTATTATGATTTTCCTTGTATTAATTAAAATCACTATGTATTTAAACATTTATTATGATTTTTCCTTGTATTAATTAAAATCACGATGTATTTAAACATTTATTATGATTTTTCCTTGTATTAATTAAAATCACTATGTATTTAAACATCGATTATGATTTTACTTGTATTAATTAAAATCACTATGTATTTAAACATTTATTATGATTTTTCCTTGTATTAATTAAAATCACTATGTATTTTAACATTTATGATGATTTTCCTTGTATTAATTAAAATCACTATGTATTTAAACATTTATTATGATTTTTCCTTGTATTAATTAAAATCACTATGTATTTAAGCATCTATTATGATTTTCCTTGTATTAATTAAAATCACGATGTATTTAAACATTTATTATGATTTTCCTTGTATTAATTAAAATCACTATGTATTTAAGCATCTATTATGATTTTCCTTGTATTAATTAAAATCACGATGTATTTAAACATTTATTATGATTTTTCCTTGTATTAATTAAAATCACGATGTATTTACACATTTATTATGATTTTTCCTTGTTTTAATTGAAATAATTATTTATTTAAACATCGATTTATGATTTTCCTTGTATTAATTAAAATCAGAATGTATTTAAGCATCTATTGTGATTTTCCTTGTATTAATTAAAATCATGATGTATTTAAACATTTATTATGATTTTCCCTTGTATTAATTTAAATAATTATGTA
Organism: Myxine glutinosa; assembly: GCF_964187855.1. Lineage (NCBI taxonomy): Eukaryota > Metazoa > Chordata > Myxini > Myxiniformes > Myxinidae > Myxine > Myxine glutinosa. The sequence continues at coordinate 12,670,625 of NC_136261.1, read as the reverse complement.
TTTAAACATCGATTGATGATTTTCCTTCTATTAATTAAAATCACAATGTATTTAAGCATCTATTATGATTTTCCTTGTATTAATTAAAATCACAATGTATTTAAGCATCTATTATGATTTTCCTTGTATTAATTAAAATCACAATGTATTTAAGCATCTATTATGATTTTCCTTGTATTAATTAAAATCACTATGTATTTAAACATTTATTATGATTTTTCCTTGTATTAATTAAAATCACTATGTATTTGAACATTTATTATGATTTTTCCTTGTATTAATTAAAATCATTATGTATTTAAACATCTACTATGATTTTTCCTTGTATTAATTAAAATGACTATGTATTTAAGCATCTATTATGATTTTTCCTTGTATTAATTAAAATCACTATGTATTTAAACATTTATGATGATTTTCCTTGTATTAATTAAAATCACTATGTATTTAAACATTTATTATGATTTTTCCTTGTATTAATTAAAATCATGATGTATTTAAACATTTATTATGATTTTTACTTGTATTAATTAAAATCATTATGTATTTAAACATTTATTATGATGTTTCCTTGTATTAATTAAAATCATTATGTATTTAAACATTTATTATGATGTTTCCTTGTATTAATTAAAATCATTATGTATTTAAACATTTATTATGATTTTTCCATGTATTACTTAAAATCACTATGTATTTAAACATTTATTATGATTTTTCCTTGTATTAATTTAAATAATTATTTATTTAAACATCGATTATGATTTTCCTTGTATTAATTAAAATCACTATGTATTTAAGCATCTATTATGATTTTCCTTGTATTAATTAAAATCACGATGTATTTAAACATTTATTATGATTTTCCTTGTATTAATTAAAATCACTATGTATTTAAGCATCTATTATGATTTTCCTTGTATTAATTAAAATCACGATGTATTTAAACATTTATTATGATTTTTCCTTGTATTAATTAAAATCACGATGTATTTACACATTTATTATGATTTTTCCTTGTTTTAATTGAAATAATTATTTATTTAAACATCGATTTATGATTTTCCTTGTATTAATTAAAATCACAATGTATTTAAGCATCTATTGTGATTTTCCTTGTATTAATTAAAATCATGATGTATTTAAACATTTATTATGATTTTCCCTTGTATTAATTTAAATAATTATGTATTTAAACATCGATTGATGATTTTCCTTCTATTAATTAAAATCACAATGTATTTAAGCATCTATTATGATTTTCCTTGTATTAATTAAAATCACAATGTATTTAAGCATCTATTATGATTTTCCTTGTATTAATTAAAATCACAATGTATTTAAGCATCTATTATGATTTTCCTTGTATTAATTAAAATCACTATGTATTTAAACATTTATTATGATTTTTCCTTGTATTAATTAAAATCACTATGTATTTGAACATTTATTATGATTTTTCCTTGTATTAATTAAAATCATTATGTATTTAAACATCTACTATGATTTTTCCTTGTATTAATTAAAATCGCTATGTATTTAAGCATCTATTATGATTTTTCCTTGTATTAATTAAAATCACTATGTATTTAAACATTTATTATGATTTTTCCTTGTTTTAATTAAAATCACTATGTATTTAAACATTTATTGTGATTTTTCCTTGTATTAATTAAAATCATTATGTATTTAAACATTTATTATGATTTTTCCTTGTTTTAATTGAAATCACTATGTATTTAAACATTTATTATGATTTTTCCTTGTATTAATTAAAATCATTATGTATTTAAACATTTACTATGATTTTGCCTTGTATTAATTAAAATCACTATGTATTTAAACATTTACTATGATTTTCCTTGTATTAATTAAAATCACTATGTATTGAAACATCGATTATGATTTTCCTTTTATTAATTAAAATCACTATGTATTGAAACATTTATTATGATTTTTCCTTGTATTAATTAAAATCACTATGTATTTAAACATTTATTATGATTTTTCCTTGTATTAATTAAAATCACGATGTATTTAAACACTTATTATGATTTTTCCTTGTATTAATTAAAATCACTATGTATTGAAATATTTATTATGATTTTTCCTTGTATTAATTAAAATCACTATGTTTTTAAACATTTATTATGATTTTTCCTTGTATTAATTAAAATCACAATGTATTTAAACATTTATTATGATTTTTCCTTGCATTAATTAAAATCACTATGTATTTGAACAATTATTATGATTTTTCATTGTATTAATTAAAATCATTATGTATTTAAACATTTATTATGATTTTTCCTTGTATTAATTAAAATCATTATGTATTTAAACATTTATTATGATTTTTCCTTGTATTAATTAAAATCACTATGTATTTAAACATCTATTATGATTTTCCTTGTATTATTTAAAATCACGATGTATTTAAACATTTATTATGATTTTTCCTTGTATTAATTAAAATCACTATGTATTGAAACATTTATTATGATTTTTCCTTGTATTAATTAAAATCATTATGTATTTAAACATTTACTATGATTTTTCCTTGTATTAATTAAAATCACTATGTATTTAAACATTTATTATGATTTTCCTTGTATTAATTAAAATCACTATGTATTTAAACATTTATTTTGATTTTGCCTTGTATTAATTAAAATCATTATGCATTTAAACATTTATTATGATTTTCCTTGCATTAATTTTAATCATTATGTATTTAAACATTTATTATGATTTTTCCTTGTATTAATTGAAATCATTATGTATTTAAACATTTATTATGATTTTTCCTTGTATTCATTAAAATTATTATGCATTTAAACATTTATTATGATTTTCCTTGCATTAATTTAAATCATTATGTATTCAAACATTTATTATGATTTTTCCTTGTATTAATTAAAATCACTACGTATTTAAGCATCTATTATGATTTTGCCTTGTATTAATTAAAATCACGATGTATTTAAACATCTATAATGATTTTCCTTGTATTAATTAAAATCACTATGTATTTAAACATCTATTATGATTTTCCTTGTATTAATTAAAATCACGATGTATTTAAACATTTATTATGATTTTTCCTTGTATTAATTAAAATCACGATGTATTTAAACATTTATTATGATTTTTCCTTGTATTAATTAAAATCATTATGTATTTAAACATTTATTATGATTTTCCTTGTATTATTTAAAATCATAATGTATTTAAACATTTATTATGATTTTTCCTTGTACTAATTAAAATCACGATGTATTTAAACATTTATTATGATTTTTCCTTGCATTAATTAAAATCATTATGTATTTAAACATTTATTATGATTTTCATTGTATTATTTAAAATCATGATGTATTTCAACATTTATTATGATTTTCCTTGTATTAATTAAAATCATTATGTATTTAAACATTTATTATGATTTTCGTTGTATTATTTAAAATCATTATGTATTTAAACATTTATTATGATTTTTCCTTGTATTAATTAAAATCACGATGTATTTAAATATTTATTGTGATTTTTCCTTGTATTAATTAAAATCATTATGAATTTAAACATTTATTATGATTTTTCCTTGTATTAATTAAAATCACGATGTATTTAAACATTTATTATGATTTTTCCGTGTATTAATTAAAATGATTATGTATTTAAACATTTATTATGATTTTCCTTGTATTATTTAAAATCATTATGTATTTAAACATTTATTATGATTTTTCCTTGTACTAATTAAAATCACGATGTATTTAAACATTTATTATGATTTTTCCTTGTATTAATTAAAATCATTATGTATTTAAACATTTATTATGATTTTCCTTGTATTAATTAAAATCATTATGTATTTAAACATTTATTATGATTTTCCTTGTATTATTTAAAATCATTATGTATTTAAACATTTATTATGATTTTTCCTTGTACTAATTAAAATCACGATGTATTTAAACATTTATTATGATTTTTCCTTGTATTAATTAAAATCATTATGTATTTAAACATTTATTATGATTTTCCTTGTATTATTTAAAATCATGATGTATTTAAACATTTATTATGATTTTTCCTTGTATTATTTAAAATAATTATGTATTTAAGCATCTATTTTGATTTTTCCTTGTACTAATTAAAATCATTATGTATTTAAACATTTATTATGATTTTCCTTGTATTAATTAAAATCATTCTGTATTTAAACATTTATTATGATTTTTCCTTGTACTAATTAAAATCATTGTATTTAAACATTTATCATGATTTTTCCTTGTACTAATTAAAATCATTCTGTTATTATGATTTTTCGTTGTACTAATTAAAATCATTGTATTTAAACATTTATCATGATTTTTCCTTGTATTAATTAAAATCATTGTATTTAAACATTTATTATGATTTTCCTTGTATTAATTAAAATCATTATGTATTTAAACATTTATTATGATTTTTCCTTGTACTAATTAAAATCATTATGTATTTAAACATTTATCATGATTTTTCCTTGTACTAATTAAAATCATTGTATTTAAACATTTATTATGATTTTCCTTGTATTAATTAAAATCATTCTGTATTTAAACATTTATTATGATTTTTCCTTGTATTAATTAAAATCATTATGTATTTAAACATTTATTATGATTTTTCCTTGTATTAATTAAAATCATTATGTATTTAAACATTTATTATGATTTTTCCTTGTATTAATTAAAATCACTATGTATTTAAACATGTATTCTGATTTTCCTTGTATTATTTAAAATCATTATGTATTTAAACATTTATTATGATTTTCCTTGTATTATTTAAAATCACTATGTATTTAAACATTTATTATGATTTTTCCTTGTATTAATTAAAATCATTATGTATTTAAACATTTATTATGATTTTCCTTGTATTAATTAAAATCATTATGTATTTAAACATTTATTATGATTTTCCTTGTATTAATTAAAATCACTATTTATTTAAACATTTATTATGATTTTCCTTGTATTATTTAAAATCACTATGTATTTAAACATTTATTATGATTTTCCTTGTATTATTTAAAATCACTATGTATTTAAACATTTATTATGATTTTCCTTGTATTATTTAAAATCACTATGTATTTAAACATTTATTATGATTTTCCTTGTATTATTTAAAATCACTATGTATTTAAACATTTATTATGATTTTCCTTGTATTATTTAAAATCATTATGTATTTAAACATTTATTATGATTTTCCTTGTATTATTTTAAATCATTATGTATTTAAACATTTATCATGATTTTTCCTTGTACTAATTAAAATCATTGTATTTAAACATTTATTATGATTTTCCTTGTACTAATTAAAATCATTGTATTTAAACATTTATTATGATTTTTCCTTGTATTAATTAAAATCATTATGTATTTAAACATTTATTATGATTTTTCCTTGTATTAATTAAAATCACTATGTATTTAAACATTTATTCTGATTTTCCTTGTATTATTTAAAATCATTATGTATTTAAACATTTATTATGATTTTCCTTGTATTATTTAAAATCATTATGTATTTAAACATTTATTATGATTTTCCTTGTATTATTTAAAATCACTACGTATTTAAACATTTATTATGATTTTTCCTTGTATTAATTAAAATCATTATGTATTTAAACATTTATTATGATTTTCCTTGTATTAATTAAAATCATTATGTATTTAAACATTTATTATGATTTTCCTTGTATTAAGTAAAATCACTATTTATTTAAACATTTATTATGATTTTCCTTGTATTATTTAAAATCACTATGTATTTAAACATTTATTATGATTTTCCTTGTATTATTTAAAATCACTATGTATTTAAACATTTATTATGATTTTCCTTGTATTATTTAAAATCACTATGTATTTAAACATTTATTATGATTTTCCTTGTATTATTTAAAATCACTATGTATTTTAACATTTATTATGATTTTCCTTGTATTATTTAAAATCATTATGTATTTAAACATTTATTATGATTTTCCTTGTATTATTTAAAATCATTATGTATTTAAGCATCTATTATGATTTTTCCTTGTATTAATTAAAATCATTCTGTATTTAAACATTTATTATGATTTTCCTTGTATTAATTAAAATCATTATGAATTTAAACATTTATTATGATTTTTCCTTGTATTAATTAAAATCACAATGTATTTAAACATCTATTATGATTTTCCTTGTATTAATTAAAATCACTATGTATTTAAACATTTATTATGATTTTCCCTGTATTAATTAAAATCATTATGTATTTAAACATGTATTATGATTTTTCCTTGTATTATTTAAAATCATTATGAATTTAAACATTTATTATGATTTTTCCTTGTATTAATTAAAATCACAATGTATTTAAACATCTATTATGATTTTTCCTTGTATTAATTAAAATCACTATGTATTTAAACATTTATTATGATTTTTCCCTGTATTAATTAAAATCATTATGAATTTAAACATCTATTATGATTTTTCCTTGTATTAATTAAAATCATTATGAATTTAAACATTTATTATGATTTTTCCTTGTATTAATTAAAATCACAATGTATTTAAACATCTATTATGATTTTTCCTTGTATTAATTAAAATCACAATGTATTTAAACATCTATTATGATTTTTCCTTGTATTAATTAAAATCATTCTGTATTTAAACATCTATTATGATTTTTCCTTGTATTAATTAAAATCACTATGTATTTAAACATTTATTATGATTTTTCCTTGTATTAATTAAAATCACTATGTATTTAAACATCTATTATGATTTTCCTTGTATTAATTAAAATCACAATGTATTTAAACATCTATTATGATTTTCCTTGTATTAATTAAAATCACTATGTATTTAAACATTTATTATGATTTTTCCTTGTATTAATTAAAATCACAATGTATTTAAACATCTATTATGATTTTCCTTGTATTAATTAAAATCACTATGTATTTAAACATTTATTATGATTTTTCCTTGTATTAATTAAAATCACAATGTATTTAAACATCTATTATGATTTTCCTTGTATTAATTAAAATCACTATGTATTTAAACATTTATTATGATTTTTCCTTGTATTAATTAAAATCACAATGTATTTAAACATCTATTATGATTTTCCTTGTATTAATTAAAATCACTATGTATTTAAACATCTATTATGATTTTTCCTTGTATTAATTAAAATCACTATGTATTTAAACATTTATTATGATTTTTCCTTGTATTAATTAAAATCACAATGTATTTAAACATCTATTATGATTTTCCTTGTATTAATTAAAATCACTATGTATTTAAACATCTATTATGATTTTTCCTTGTATTAATTAAAATCACAATGTATTTAAACATTTATTATGATTTTTCCCTGTATTAATTAAAATCATTATGTATTTAAACATATATTATGATTTTCCTTGTATTAATTAAAATCATTATGTATTTAAACATCTATTATGATTTTCCTTGTATTAATTAAAATCATTCTGTATTTAAACATTTATTATGATTTTCCTTGTATTAATTAAAATCATTATGTATTTAAACATTTATTATGATTTTCCTTGTATTAATTAAAATCATTATGTATTTAAACATTTATTATGATTTTCCTTGTATTAATTAAAATCATTATGTATTTAAACATCTATTATGATTTTCCTTGTATTAATTAAAATCACTATGTATTTAAACATTTATGATGATTTTCCTTGTATTAATTAACATCACGATGTATTTAAACATTTTTAAAAATGATTTGTCATGGTATTCATTAAAATCCCCATGGGGGCGAGTTTTGGAACACCACGTATATAAAAAGCATCTCCATGCTTGTTGAATCATTTACGAGGGATACACGAACCATCGACTCGTAAAGGAAACTTTTCATGGTTCACAAATCGTTAAACAACCCGTGTTTTCGATTCACCTTGCATGACGATTCACCACAGCACCGTTAAAACACCTGCATTGATATGTTCCTGCATGTTATCTCATTATGTGATGCAATTCCGATTCCACATGAAAAACAACTATCCTCCGAAGATAACTTATCAAATGAATAAAAACTCAAATCTACAAACGGGATGTGAAACAAGATAGTTTGTCAAAATGATGCATTATCGTGATAGTGATGAGGGAATGGTCGTGATGAGTGGTTGGTAGTAAAGACGGGATGATGGTAGTGACGAGGGAACATTAGTGATGAGGGGCTTGGGTGATGAAGGAATGGTAGATATGATGGGCTTGGGTGATGAGGGAATTATTGCAATGATGAGGGAATTGTAGTGATGAGTGGTTTGGTTGATGAGGGTCTTGGTGATGAGGGAATGGTAATGATGAGGGGATGGTAGCGATGAGGGAATGCTAGGCTTTTAGTGCATCTAGACACTCCGTCATAATAAACAATCAGAATGAATGGAGAACATCACAATCTTTTACACAGAGGTTTATTGTACTGTGTATCCATGGCTTCAACACCGAGCCGCATTCTCAACTGATCTCCCACTTTTCCCACACCACTGTCCCCCATTCCCCACTACTCCCTCCTGCTGCACCCACTCCCCATGGTCCCTCATTCTCCACTGCCCCCAATTCCTCATGCATACTCTTCCTCAACTTTCACTCACTTCCCTTTTTCTCCACCTTCACCTTAGAGTATCATGGCCCTCACTCAAATCTATTTATTTAAACGTTGTTTTGCACATTTATTTATTTATTTATTTATTTGCACAATCATGGTTTTACACATTCATTTCGTTATTTACACAATCATTGTTTTACACATTCATTTCGTTATTTACACAATCATTGTTTTACACATTTACACATTTATTTATTTATTTATTTATTTGCACAATCATGGTTTTACACATTCATTTCGTTATTTACACAATCATTGTTTTACACATTCATTTCGTTATTTACACAATCATTGTTTTACACATTTACACATTTATTTATTTACACAATCATTGTTTTACACATTTACACATTTATTTATTTGCACAAACATTGTTTTACACATTTATTTATTTACACAAACATTGTTTTACACATTTATTTATTTATTTACACAAATATTGTTTTACACATTTACACATTTATTTGTTTGCACAAACATTGTTTTACACAATCATTGTTTTACACATTTATTTATTTATTTACACAAACATTGTTTTACACATTTACACATTCATTAATTTATTTACACAAACATTGTTTTACACATTTACACATTCATTTATTTATTTGCACAAACATTGTTTTACACATTTAGCTATTTATATAATCAGTGTTTTACACATTTATTTAGTTATTTACACAATCATTGTTTTACACCTTTATTTATTTATTTGCACAAACATTGTTTTACACATTTATTTATTTATTGACAATCATTGTTTTACACATTTACACATTTATTTATTTATACTATCATTGTTTTACACATTTATTTATTTATTTATTTATTTACACAATCATTGTTTTACACATTTATTTATTTACACAAACATTGTTTTACACATTCACACATTTATTTACATAATCATTGTTTTTTACATTTCATTAGACAATCATTGCTTTAGTTACACATTTACTTACCCAATCATTGTTTTATAGATTTATACATTTCATTAGACAATCATTGCTTTACACATTTATTTACACATTGTTTAACACATTTACACATTTATTTATGCAATCATTGTTTTTCACATTTACACATTTATTTATACCATCATTGTTTTACATATTTACACTTTCATGTGTTTTTTTTAATGCATTTACACAATCTTTTTTACGCAGGAATTACAGATCCACGTGATTACACATCAACTCATTCGCTTATTCAAAGTACGCATTTACATATTACACCCATATCAGCATTTTATGCATTTACATATTAACATGTTAATTGATTTTCGGTATTTATAAATTTACATCACCCAGTGTATCCTCGATCCAGCTCAGTTTCATGCAATGTGCAAATTCTTGCGCAAAGCGAACGGTTTGCCGAGACGTGGCTGTAATGTGCCCTACAAGTCTCTCTCTCTCTCCCTCTCTCTCCCCCCTTCTCTCTCTCTCTCTCTCTCTCTCTCTCTCTCTCTCTCTCTCTCTCCCTCCCCCTCTCTCTCCCTCCCTCCCCTCTCTCCCCCTCTCTCACTCTCCCCTTCTCTCTCTCTCTTTCTCTCTCTCTTTTTCTCTCTCTCTCTTTCTCTCTCTCTTTCTCTCTCTCTTTCTCTCTCCCTCTTCCTCCCTCTCCCTCTCTCTTACCCACTCACCCTCCCCTCTTCATCTTTCTCTCCTGCCATCTCTCTCTCTCTCTCTCTCACCTTCCATCTCTCTCTCTCTCTCTCTCTCTCTCTCTCTCTCTCTCTCTCTCTCTCTCTCTCTCTCTCTCACCTTCCATCTCCATTTCTCTCCCTCTCTCCCTCTCTCTTCCTCCCTCTCCCTCTCGCTTACTTCCTCACCCTCCCCCTCTTCATCTCTCTCTCTCTCACCTTCCATCTCTCTCTCTCTCTCTCACCTTCCATCTCTGTCTCTCTCACCTTCCAGCTCTCTCTCTCTCACCTTCCATCTCTCTCTCTCACCTTCCATCTCTGTCTCTCTCACCTTCCAGCTCTCTCTCTCTCACCTTCCATCTCTCTCTCTCTCTCACCTTCCATCTCTCTCTCTCACCTTCCATCTCTCTCTCTCACCTTCCATCTCTCTCTCTCACCTTCCATCCCCATTTCTCTCCCCCTCTCTCTTTCCCTCTTACCCACTCACCATTAAGGGGTTTCCGACACTAACAACTCCCTGGGTCTATCGCACTTATTAGGCTCGTCACACCGACTCGTGCTGATTACTCCGGGCAGGTTGTGGGAAATCACCATCACGGCGATCACAGCTCCGTGGGGACACCAATCACCCCTTGTGAGAACTTAATCGTTTACTCGACAATTATTCTTACTTTCCTCATTGCGTCGTCTTTACATTTACTCGTCGTTTTACATCTTTTTCCATGGTTTTGTTTTGTACATTTTAGATTATTATTTTTAACTCGTCGGTACAGTGAGTCGATGCTTGGTGAGAGAATGAAATATCCTTCGATTATGTGGTGTGTGGTTTGGTGGTTTAAAACGTTAATTAATCTCCTCGACTGAGCTCTCGATGATCATTTGAGATTTCTATAACCAGGGAAAAGACACGGCCGGTCACGAAGCGACGCGTTTCAAATACCGTGCCAGATCTGTCGTACATAATGTATTACGTTGTACACAACGAGCGTTTACTGTACGAAGAGTTTAATAAATCGTTAACCACAATGTGCGTTTACTGTACGAAGAGTTTAATAAATCGTTAACCACAATGTGCGTTTACTGTACGAAGAGTTTAATAAATCGTTAACCACAACGTGCGTTTACTGTACGAAGAGTTTAATAAATCGTTAACCACAATGTGCGTTTACTGTACGAAGAGTTGAATAAATCGTTAACCACAATGTGCGTTTACTGTACGAAGAGTTTAATAAATCGTTAACCACAATGTGCGTATACTGTACGAAGAGTTTAATAAATCGTTAACCACAATGTGCGTTTACTGTACGAAAAGTTTAATAAATCGTCAACCACAACGTGCGTTTACTGTACGAAGAGTTTAATAAATCGTTAACCACAACATGCGTTTACTGTACGAAGAGTTTAATAAATCGTTAACCACAACGTGCGTTTACTGTACGAAGAGTTTAATAAATCGTTAACCACAACATGCGTTTACTGCACGAAGAGTTTAATAAATCGTTAACCACAACGTGCGTTTACTGTACGAAGAGTTTAATAAATCGTTAACCACAACGTGCGTTTACTGTACGAAGAGTTTAATAAATCGTTAACCACAATGTGCGTTTACTGTACGAAGAGTTTAATAAATCGTTAACCACAATGTGCGTTTACTGTACGAAGAGTTTAATAAATCGTTAACCACAATGTGCGTTTACTGTACGAAGAGTTTAATAAATCGTTAACCACAACATGCGTTTACTGCACGAAGAGTTTAATAAATCGTTAACCACAACATGCGTTTACTGCACGAAGAGTTTAATAAATCGTTAACCACAACGTGCGTTTACTGTACGAAGAGTTTAATAAATCGTTAACCACAACGTGCGTTTACTGTACGAAGAGTTTAATAAATCGTTAACCACAACGTGCGTTTACTGTACGAAGAGTTTAATAAATCGTTAACCACAACGTGCGTTTACTGTACGAAGAGTTTAATAAATCGTTAACCACAATGTGCGTTTACTGCACGAAGAGTTTAATAAATCGTTAACCACAACATGCGTTTACTGCACGAAGAGTTTAATAAATCGTTAACCACAACGTGCGTTTACTGCACGAAGAGTTTAATAAATCGTTAACCACAACATGCGTTTACTGCACGAAGAGTTTAATAAATCGTTAACCACAATGTGCGTTTACTGTACGAAGAGTTTAATAAATCGTTAACCACAACGTGCGTTTACTGTACGAAGAGTTTAATAAATCGTTAACCACAACGTGCGTTTACTGTACGAAGAGTTTAATAAATCGTTAACCACAATGTGCGTTTACTGTACGAAGAGTTTAATAAATCGTTAACCACAACGTGCGTTTACTGTACGAAGAGTTTAATAAATCGTTAACCACAACGTGCGTTTACTGCACGAAGAGTTTAATAAATCGTTAACCACAACGTGCGTTTACTGCACGAAGAGTTTAATAAATCGTTAACCACAACGTGCGTTTACTGTACGAAGAGTTTAATAAATCGTTAACCACAATGTGCGCATACTGCTTCGCGCGTTATTTGCTTCCAGTGATTCGACATAACCACGTGCTCGCCTCCCGTTACGTTTAAACGACGGACAGACACGATGAGCTGGATGATGTTTATCAATCGATGCTACACGAGAGCGTCTGTCTGTGTTTGTGGGTGTGTATCGCCATTTTGTAGCCGAGTGACGGATCTTCGTCAAACTTTCAGAGGTTCATCAGTGGGTGGTGAAGAGTGATTTAAGCAACAAAAAAAAACAAAAAACGTTTTTTTTCAAAGTTTTTGAAATTTCAAAAATTCAAAGAAAAAGTTGGATTTTTCTTTTATCGCTTGAGAGTGCCTACGCCTTTGTAGTTAGGTAAAAGGTAATATTAAATGCTCTCGACCCCATTCTTTAGTGGGTGTAGGGCATTGTTTTAGGCTCCCACAGAAAATTAGAAAAAAACAAAATATTTGATTTCTAAAAATTGCCAACAAGATTAGAACATGACTGGGCAACATCGAGTACTTCTGCAAGTATCCTATAAATAAGCCAAATTTCTATCATTTATTCAGAAATAGTCTGCGGATTCAGGAATAGTTCCTGTTTATTTTATCATTGTTCATAAAACACGTTGAGGCTGCGCACCAAGTGAGGGTAATTAATTAGAAGGCCCAATGTACGAGTCCGATAAATCGCACCGATGGACGATTCTCCCGCAAAGTCTGAGTGAATCATCGCATCATTAGGTACTTTTAACAAAGAATATGTAGAGGATCATAAAGTCCATGGAGTGGTAACGCTGTCCCACAGGCCGGCTCTCCTGCTGCCCACGTTCCGCTCCATGTGTCCTGTTCTGTGTCTCGCTCCCTGCTCCCCGTGTCCCGCTTTATGTCTCCCGCTTTACGTGTTCCACTCCCCGCGTCTCGTTCCCTCGTCTCGCTCCTCGCATCCCGCTCCCTCGTCCCGCTCCCTCGTCCCGCTCCTTGCTTTCTGTGCCCTGCTACATGCATCCCGCTTTCTGTGTACCGCTCCCCATGTCCCACTCCCCGCATCCCGCTTTGTCTTCCGCTTTATGTGTTCCGCTCCCCGCGTCTCGTTCCCTCGTCTCGCTCCCCGCGTCCCGCTCCCCGCGTCCCGCTCCCTCGTCCCGCTCCCCGCGTCCTGCTCCATCCGTGCCGCTCCTTGCTTTCCGTGCCCTGCTACGTGCATCCCGCTTTCTGTGTACCGCTCCCCATGTCCTGCTTCATGCTTCTCGCTCCCTGCTCCCCGCGTCCCGCTCAATGCATCCCGCTTTATGTGTTCCGCTCCTCGCGTCTCATTCCCTCATCCCGCTCTCCACGTCCCTCTCCATCCATCCCGCTCCATCCGTCCCACTCCTTGCTTTCCGTGTCCTACTACATGCATCCCGCTTTCTGTCTACCGCTCCCCATGTCCCGCTCCATGCATCCCGCTCCATCCGTCCCGCTCCTTGCTTTCCGTGTCCCACTACATGCATGCCACTTTCTGTGTACCGCTCCATGCGTCCCGCTCCACGCGTCCCGCTCTCCGTGTTCCGCTCCCCGGGTCCTGCTACATGTGGTCCTCTCCACGTGTCCTGCTCCACATGTCCCGCTCCCCGTGTCCTGCCACATGTGGTCCTCTCCACGTGTCACGCTCCCCGTGTCCTGCTGCCCCACTCTACATGTACCGCTCCCATCACGCTCCATGTGTACTGTTCTCTATGTCCCTCTGTATGCTTCCCGCTCCCCGTGTCCCGCTCTACGTGTCCCGCTCCCCGTGTCCCGCTTCCCGTGTACCGCTCCACATGTCCATCTCCATGCGTCCTACTCTCCTGTATCTCACTCTCCATGCATCTCACTCTCTTACCGGGTTCTGCGCTTGGTGGTCTCTGCCAGGGACAGGACGCCCGAGGTTCAAAGCAACACGCAGGAAGCACGCCCGTCCGTGGGTCGTCGCTCCGAACCCTCTCTGCCTGACGCTCCATGTCCCATTGACCAGCCCGCTCGCTGTGGCCTGAGATTTAAGGTTTTTTGGGGGGCGAGGAGGGAGGCGAAGATTGAGGGATCGAGGAAGCAAGGGAGGGTGGGATCAATGTTACCAAGAGGCAAGCACTGGGCAGGACCTATGGTTGCGCAGCCTCCGGGGACCTTCCCGTGATGCTTTTGATACCATGTTCGAGGCTCATGGAAGAGCTGACCAATATTTTAACCTCGTTTTGCGTCTCTTCAAGCTCGTTTGTTGGGTGTCCCTTCTTGAAACCAATTTAAATTAAGTTGCTTCACCACAGGTATCATGAAGATTGCACAAAGTCATCAAGGTGATCATACTTTAGTCATCGTTAATGGTGATTCCACATAATGATTTTCAGGGTTTTTCTCTCTCTTTCTCTCTCTCTCTCTCTCTCTCTCTCTCTCTCTCTCTCTCTCTCTCTCTCTCTCTCTCTGTCTCTGTCTCTGTCTCTGTCTCTGTCTCTCTCTCTCTGAGCTTTAAGCTGTTTGAGTCTCTATCCCTCCCATGTACTGGTATCCTTCACTGATGTAACATGTTGAAGGATGTGCTCTACGTAGCATTATCTGTGTAAACAGCACCTGGAGATGGAAGCGAGTGAAACCAAGTCATTGTGAGGTAGTGATCATTGTGATGTCAAAATCATGCTGTGACGTCACATTGGTCTCCGTTCGATCTCTCCATGAGCTCTTTCCAGGTTTGATCAGTCTATGTCCACGTACAACGTTCATTTTCCCCAATGTAAACTAAAAGGGCGATGCATGGAGCGTGATGGTGCTGTGGTTGCAAGACCTCTGGACTATCGGTGCATGGAGGTACGAGTATCCACCCCAAATCAAGACTGCCTTGTACACTTCCCCGTAGTTTTTGTTATTTCCAAGGAGAATTCTCTCTTATTAATCCAATATGTGTCTCTGGGTTGTTGGGATAGTGGAGATGACACGGGCTTGATGAGCCGAGTGACCTCCTCCGGTGTCTCGGTTTCCTTGTGGATATAGTGCTCGAGGTGCTGAACAAGGCCTTTTCTTCTTTTATCGGAACTTTACCATCATTGATGCACCGTCTTGCACACCATCTTATTAACACGTTACATTCGTTTTTCATGCCTGTTGTTTGTGTCATTTATGACGTCCTAAAAACAGTAAGTTTCTCGTTTGGAATGATTTTTTCCGAATCCGTACAATTTGCCAAATTCAGAGTTAAAGTGCTACTAAGCTACAGGTTTGTTTTCCGATTCGTGTTCAAAATCCAAGATTAAATTGAAACTAGGTTGTCCCTCGATCATAAAACCGATGTTTGTGGACAGACAGACAGACAAAGTGAACCAATTGCTTAACCCGGCTTTTCGCTTCTTCGCGTGCGCGGGATAATGACATCATTGGGTATAATTAATAGTTTTATCTATCCATCCTATAACAGACTATCCTCCGTCAAACTTTTCATGACAAGTCGAGGTTTAGTAAAGACATGTACATTTACATATTAATAATTCACCAAATGTCTGTCGGTCTGTTCCCAGGTACCACAAAAACGGCTGAACCGATCGCAACGAAATTTTGGGTGGGTAAATCTGGGACCCCCAGGATTAAAACAGGCTATATCGTTTTTCCAATTTCCAATTTTCCAATTTTCCAGTTTTTCCAAACACGATGGAATAATATTTACCGATATGAACAGTGATGTGACTTTTATTGAAATTCTACAAATACTGTTTAGCTTTTGATGATTCGCGTGTGATATGATTTAACGGATGTTTATAAAAATCGTTTAATATAATAAAAGCCTTCAATTTCTGATATTTTGCCTTTTCATTTGGGCCTCCCAATTGAAGCCCCGCCCCGCCCGTAGGGCGGGTACCGTTGCTAGTACATATGAAACTAGGAGACGAAGGCAGAACGACACGGGCACGGAGATTTGAGTACTTTCTGTTTCACATGGTTAGACATTTTCCAAAGAAACTTTCGTGGGAGACAAATCGTGTGGTTAAAGAGTATGGATCTTTAAGTGTGTAGATAAAGAGTGTGTATCTAGAGAGTGCATGGATAGAGAGTGCGCAGATAATTATGCTATATATTTTTTGCCATTATATCCTTGTATCTACCCTCGCCAGAGAAGAGAGTATTGCATTTGGGTCAGTTTGTCTGTCTGTCCGTAAGTGGATTAATTACATGCCATTGAAATGATAATGATTAATGGTACATCATGATAATAATAATTATCCTGACACTTTTTGAAAAAAAGAGAAAAGGACATAAAATGGCATAGCTCATGTGTTTTTAGTAATTTTTCTGTCCGTGTTAACGCCCGCTAGTCGGCCATCTTTGATCGGATTACAAAACAAAATCTTCTGCATCTTCTGCATACGTATACTCTCATGTATTGTCTTTGTGCCAAGTTTGAACAAAATCGGTCCATGCATGTCTGAGAAATGGTTACGGACACGTTTAAGTAACAAAATGGCCGCTAGCCGGCCATATTGGATCTGATCTCGAAAATAAACGACGTGCCTATGTAACCCATCATTCATTATCTGTGTGCCAAGTTTGAACAAGATCGATAAATGCATGTCCGAGAAATGGTTGAGGGCATGTTCAACATCAGGTTTCTTTACAAGTAAAATGGCTGCCAGTCGGCCATCTTTCATTGTATCGCGAAACAAAATGAGGTGCATATGCATGTCATCATGTATTGTCTTTGTGCCAAGTATGAACAAAGTCGGTCAATACATGTCTGAGATATAGTTGCGGACGGATGCATTGATGCACGGACGGATGGACGAGACCCAATCCATAACCCGTTTTGGACGAAGTCCAACGGGGGCTAAAAAGAGGGATATTGTAATCGGCTCCGTTAGCAAAGATAATGCTATGTTATGCTTTATGACCACACACACACACACACACACACACACACACACAAGCATGCATAAGTACACACACACACACACACACACACACACACACACACACACACACACACACACAAACATGCATATGTACACACACACACACACACACAAACATGCATATGTACACACACACACACAAACATGCATATGTACACACACACACACACACACACACACACACACACACACACACACAAACATGCATATGTACATACACACACACACAGACATGCATATGTACACACACACACACACACAAACATGCATATGTTCACACACACACACACACACAAATGTACACACACACGCACGCATATGTACACACACACACACACACAAATATGCATATGTACACACACACAAACATGCATATGTACACACACACACAAACATGCATATGTACACAAACACACTCACAAACATGCATATGTACACAAAGACACACACACACACACACACACACAAACATGCATATGTACACACACACACACCCACACACACACAAACATGCATATGTACACACACACACACACACACACACACACACAAACATGCATATGTACACATATATATATACAGGATGCGTTCCTGGAAAACATCGTTTAAATCGAAATAATGTAAATTGAACTTCAAAATCCCATTGGATTAATGTATTGAAAGGGGAGTGCATTCCTGACTTGAGTGGAAAAAAACGTTGAGTGGAAATTTTTCAGAGTAAATGAATTTAAATATTGTCGCGCGAATGTCCTCGGTTAATACCGTGGGCTCGCGGATGGCCAAACGAACTTAAATGGAGGCATTTATTCAATGACGGACTTTGACTATACAAGCACGGGAGGAAGAAGGAAGAGGAAGAAGCGGCGAGCTCTTACCTGTAGCAATCTCACCAGCAGCTCCGATCCTGTAGGGAATGAACTCAAATGAACACGGGGGTAAAATGTACAAGAAAGAAATATTTATTACCGAACCCGAGAACAATGGAACGCGACGATAAAAACTACACCCCCTATTGAGCGCTCTTACACACACACACTTCAAATACACACGATGGGAGAACGAATTAAAGGAACCGTTATTTGCGCGTCTGTGCTTATCTGTCTAGATGTGCAGCTTTCGTCGTCCAACGCGGCTGTGGTTGGCACGAAGAAAGGCCTCGATGTGCCCCCGCTCACCTGCTGCCAGGCCCCGAGCCACTCGCTCACCCCGGTATCGTCTGCTTCAACAGCAAGCCTCGCTCGTATGTGGACGCCAGGGAGGAGAATCGACGGCACTCCAACGTCCGTCGTCAAGCAGGCAAATTCTCAGATGGCACAGGAAGAAAAGTCCAAACGGAATGAAAAGCAAGGGCAGAAGGAAGGTCTGGGATGGGCAGATACCAAAGCGAGAGAGAGGGAGAAAAATGCCGGCGAGCGAGTCGTTTTGTCACTTGCGGTGTGACGTCAGCTCTCTCCCTCTACCAACCAGTCCTCGTTTCTTTGTGGTCTTTCCCGCCTTCTGACGTCACCGGCCCTTGCCCTCCAATCAGCGACCTGCTTCTAAGTAGTGGTTTTGCGCCTTCCGCACTGATTGGCCGAATGTTCGCGCCTTCCGCACTGATTGGCCGAATGTTCGCGCCTTCCGCACTGATTGGCAGAGGTGTCAATGGTCGGTGGCCAATCAGTGTGCCGCTTCCTTCCACCAATCATTGGCCAGCTTCTTACCCCAACCAATCACACGTTCTCCTGGGCTTGGCTATTGCTTGTTGGTCCTTCCAAAGTCATTGTGGCGGCGGGGATTTATTTAATGTGTGGTGCGCTAATGGGCCTATCTAATGTCTATGGGATGCATTGCCATAAGGGACACTGGGTTGCTCACAGAGGGAACGACACACAAGGGAATTTTACCCATAATCCCTGTACTAATTAGCATGCCCCGCCCCCTCGTGGCGGGGACGAAGATGCAAGCTTAATCCGACATTCGGGCTACACACAGACCTTATTACAGGTGAGGTTCCCTATCACAACAGTCGAGCACCTACCTATGCAGATCTACCTGGATCTAGATATTCCTTTACCCTTAATTCATAACAATATTATTATTACAATAAAATACTATACATAGGTCATAATCTTTTTTTTTTCCTGTGCAGCACAAAGCTGCGAGTAGCATCATTGACCGAGGTGTGGCAGTGCTGCTGATGCAGTGCCTCCATGGGTTAGGGATGGAATTTGGCCAGGATGCCAGCGTTAGCTCCCCCGACTCTTTGCAAAACTCTCCTCCTTTGGTATCCATGGAAATCTCCACGCATGGCTGGCGGACTTCCTCTCTAGTCGTCGTCAACGTGTGGCCCTGAATGGGTTTCTCTCATCTCCTCTTCCTGTTCAGGCTGGAGTTCCCCAAGGCAGTGTTCTGGGCCCCGTGCTTTTTCTGGTCTTCATCAATGATCTCTCTGACTCTCTCGAAAATCCTCTCTATCTCTTTGCTGATGACTCCACTCTCTGCCGCTCCATTCCTCTTCCCTCAGATCGGCAGTCTGCTGCCTCCTCACTCTCTGAAGACCTGGACAAAATCACAGACTGGTCAAACAAGTGGAACATGTCTTTCAATCCTGACAAATCTCACACTCTTACTATGTCTCTCCGAAAAGATCGACTGGACAACCCTCCCATCTACTTTCTCAACAATCCTCTCCAAGAAGTTCTGTCGCTCAAGATTTTGGGTCTCACTATCTGCCATGATCTTTCTTGGGAAAACCACATTTCCAAGCTGGCCTCCAAAGCCAGTCGCCGACTGGGCATCCTCCGTCGTGCGAAGTCCTTCCTCGGCACACCTGAGCTCCTCACCACATACAAGGCTTTCATCCGCAGCTCAATGGAATACTGTTCTCCCCTATGGGCCGGTGCTCCTGCCTCACACCTAGCTCGGCTTCACGCTGTTGAAACCAAAGCTTTCAGAATTATTGGAATCTCCCGCGATGAAGCTATCTCTGAGGGCCTTTCACTCACTCACCGCAGGCAGGTAGGTGGTCTTTCTGTCTTCTACCGACTCCTCTCCGGCCTTGCACCCCCAGCTCTCTCTGTGCTCTGTCCCCCAAATATTCCTACAGGTCGCACAAGATCTGCCAGCAACCCTCTGATGGTTAAACTGCCGAAATCTCGGCTCTCCGCTCACCTTCACTCTTTCATTCCTCTTTTCTCCCGCCTCTGGAACAAACTCCCTCACTCCCTTCAATCCCACTCCTCCCTCCAGGTCTTTAAAACAGCTGTTCACCACCATCTCTTATCTTCCCCCATCCAAAACCTTGATCTTTTCTACCCCCGCTAATTCACCCCAGATCCACCTTGTTTGAAATTCCAACTTCTTTCCTGGAAGTCCTGGCCGTGTCCATATGTTTTATACCTCTCCCACTGCCCCCTTCCCACGCCCCCCCCCCCCCAAAGCCCTCGCCCTCTCTCAGATCTCTCGATGTCTCCATGTCTCTCGGTCCCTGCTCTCAAATGTTGTGTTTGTGTCCTTCCCCCTCTCTCCCCATCTTGTCTACCGCTCCCTATGTTATATGTTTTATGTGTCGGTTTGTCTTTCTGTGTGATTAATGTTCGCTCTTTCACGAGCCTCGATATTGTATACAAAAAAAAAAAAAAAAAAAGGACACCAAAAAGGGATTTTTAACGTCCACCAACTAATTACGTCCACCACCAAAGGTGGATGGAGGTTATGTTTTCACCCCTGTCTGTCTGTCTGTCTGTATGTTTGTTTGTGACCAAGATATCTGAAAAGCTTGTGGACGGATTCGGACGAAATTTAGCAGAGATGTAGCATATGTGACAAGGACGAAATGATTAGATTTTGGTGAAGATCCGGATTCGGATCCGACTACTAGAATTTTTTAAGTGATTCTTCACCATTGGGAAATCGGGCCGAAAACGATACATGGCAGGATATCTCAAAAAGTTATGGACGGATTTGGATAAAATTTGTTGGACAGGTTGTGCGTGTTACCAGGAAGAATCGATTCAATTTTGGTGAAGATCCGGATCCGGCTCATAGAATTTTAAAAGTGATTCTTCACAATTGGGAGATAGGGCCGAAAACGATATATAGCAGGATATGTCAAAAAGTTGTCGATGGATGATTTTGATTAAATGTGATTCTGTATTGTGATTTTATGATCTACTCAGGGATACAAAACGTAAACTGTTCACCTGGCGGAGGTATTCTCTCTCCTGAGTGCCGTTCTAGTTCCGCATGTGACACCCAGTTTAATGTCCATCTGAGGGACGGCACGCACAGCACACCGTTTATAGCTGGGTTGAGATTCAAACGAGTGTGCATACCTCTCAACCATCCTGCCATGGTGTGGGGGTTACATGGTGTCGATAATTCGTCAGGCAGAGGCTCAGGTTTGACTGCCCCTTCCTCTATGTCTGAGAAGTCCACAAGAGGACATGCTGGCTTCTTATTTGCACTTCTTCTTGGTGAAGGAGTTGGTGTTGATGTTGTAAAAAAAGTTGAGGATGTTGATACTGTATGCTCATCAGCTCGAGGCCTTTCATCCTTCCGGCAGAAGCCAAAGAGAGGCTCTGCACTGCTTTCTTCTTCCTTTCAGAAAGCATTGCTTTGTATACACTGAAAACATTTTCTAATTCACTCTCTAAGTCATAGTTCACTTGTCTCATTGTTTTACTCATTCTAATCCTCCCATTATATTAATCGCTCTTTTTTTGATATTTAATATAATTTATTTTGCCTTCCTAACTCCGGGGATTTCCCCATGGAGAATCCAGCCACGGTCACGACAGGAGCCTCCGCGGCGATCCCGCTGCTTAATTATTTTCTTTGCACTCAATGAAGTTAAGCTTTGGCCATATTCTTTTATATTTTCTTAACTCAATATAATTTTCCGAGGAGTAGAAAAAGTTAAGTTACAACCCCCATCCCCCCCCCCCCCCCCCAAAAACGGCATCGTCATATACGTCATATATCACATGACCCGCCACATCACCTGTAGGATACTTTTGTGTAGGGACTTATTTTTACGTGTGCCGTACATACGCTCACTGAACTCTGAATACTGAGAATGCCATCTCGATGGATAGTTGCTGGTTGTAGTAATACGGCACAACCAAAGATGGTGTAAGTATACATGTTTTCCCAAAAGATCCAGCTGTAAGGAAAATTTGGACAGACAAAGTAAAACTGACCAGGGGGAATGGGGCATGGCCCAAGTGCTTCAAGCGTCATTTGTTGCAGTGTACATTTTGAAGACAATTCGTAAAACAATGGCCTGTAGTCCCAGTTTGTGATGAGTACATTGAAGCGAATAAAATCCAACTGATCCTCACCAAGATTAGATATAAGTCTAATCTAAAGGAACATAAGAAAATAAATAGAACAGCTGTGGAAAAGGGGCCATTCGACATTATTTAACCCCTTGGGGGTTGGGAGGGGGAGTGTATGTCCAAATATTATGGAGTGTTATGGGGGGGAGGGCTGTATGTCCAAGTGTTATGGAGTGTTACAGGGGGGAGGGGTTATGTCCAAGCATTATGGAGTGTTACAGGGGGGAGGGGAGTATGTCCAAGTGTTATGGAGTGTTTTTTAGAGGGGCGAAGGGGAGGTGTTTCTAGTGCCATTATGTAATGCTAAATAAATCAATGACAACTTTGTTCCAGAACCCTTTATTTAAAGATCCAGCTATTTAATGATACATGTATTCAACACATGAATGATAAAAGCAATTCACTTTATTTAATTTCCACCATTGCTATTACAACCCAGACACTTATTCTCATTTGCAAATGAAAGCAATTGAGCATATTTAGAATTGAATCAGTGTTAAGTAACCTGTTATACATCACTCACTTACTACAAGTACATACATTGTGAGGATAGTCCCATCCAGTATCGTCATAAGCATGTATATGTCCAGTATTGCACTGCACATCTGGACACGTGAATTGTTTATTTTTACCTTCGCAAAAGCGGAAGGTTATGTTTTGATCGCTGTGTATTTATTTGTATGTCTGTGTGTGTGTGTGTGTGTATGTTATTCGCATAACTCAAAAGTATTCAACCGAATTGCATGAAATTTGGTGGGATGATTGGTTATTATACGGGACACATTTGATTAGATTTTGGGAGCAATCGGGTCAAAGGTCAAGGTCAAGGTCACGAAAAGGTCAAAATCGTATTTTTACCATAGCGCGGTCAATTTTTATCCAATTGGCATGCAACTAATGCCAAAATGTTCAGAATTCAATGCCCGATCTTGTGATATACGACATGACCCAGTGAAGACATTACCCTTGTTAGCGGTTGGGGTCAAAGGTCAGGGGGGTCACGACCTTGCAAAATGTGCGTTTTTTGTCATAACTCGGTCAATTCTTATCCGATTTGCATGAAATCAGCACCAAACTGTTCACTGTTCTGTTCCCTACACTCCCATGCCAAGTACAGAACAGTAGCTGCGGCGAAGGTATGCGCTCTACCGAGTGCCCGTTCTAGTTTTACATGATTCTTCACCTTTGGGAGATGGGGCCAAAATGATATATAGTATCTCTCTCTCCTCTTCTTCCTTTTATATGGGGTGAGGTGCGACGGTACCAAGCTTCTGCCCGGCCTTGACCACGATACTCCTTCCACTCCCACCTGTCCTCAGCCAACTCTCTCCACTCTCCAACCACCCCCATCTTACTGATATCCCTCTTCACGCAATCCTCCCATCTCAACCGTGGTCTATCTCTTTTCCTCCTACCTTGTTCCCTCAACCTATCCGCTCTCTCTTCCCCCATCTGAACGAAGTGTCCAGCCCATCTCAGCCGGAATTTCACCAATCTCCCCGTCAAGCTCATCTGCACACCAATCTCCTCCCTCAGTTCATCCATTCTCCTTCTATCCACTCTCTTCACTCCCTCAATCCTCCTGACCCAGTTCTTCTCGCACATCTGCAGCCTCTGTTGTTCTCTCTCTGTCAATGCCCAGAGTGGGGTCCGTGCTGTTTCCAAACTGTAAAGATAGGCCAGCATGACATACGTGACATCAGAACCTTCCCTTTCGCCTTCCTTAATAATAATAAAAATAAATTGGTTTTATTAACATAAAAAGCATACAAGTCCGGAGATTAAAACGGTCATGTTTACATTAAAATGAGAAAATCGATTTACAATGAATAGAACCGCCTTTTGAGGCCATTTTCCCCCGCAGAGCAGGGGTTGGCCTTTTTCAGACACCATGGTCCCCTTTTTTGAAGCAATGTTTTGTGGCCGGATGCCCTTCCTGCCACCAACCCTGTAAGTCGCCTCTTGCGACACACAGGGAATTACCAGTGAACTGGTACTCAATTTGCCGACCTCGGAAGGATGACAGGCTGAGTCAACCCCCCTGGTGTTAATTCAGTGATCGACCGGGATTCGAACCCAGGATCCTAGGATCCCAAGCCGGCACCCTAACCGCTAAGCCAACACCAGGCTAGAACGATTTACAATGAATGAAAAAGCAAATTTTTCTACCGAGGAGACATGTTGAATGGAGAAGGTGGATCAGACTCGGCAACAGTTGCTGGAGTGAGATGTGCATGGAAGAAGTTTCGGGAACTGAGTGGCATGCTGACGAGGAGAGAAGTGTCGTTGAAGCTGAAGGGAAAGGTGTATGCTGCATGTGTGAGAAATGTAATGATTTATGGGAGCGAGACATGGGTAATGAACGTAGAGCAGCAACGAAGGCTGGAAAGGGTGGAAATGCGAATGGTTCGGTGGATGTGTGGAGTATCGTTGAGAGAGAGGAAGACAAATGATGAATTGCGAAAGATGATGGGAATAGAGCCTGTGATGGATGCTGTGAAGAGAAACAGGTTGAGATGGTTTGGTCATGTGTTGAGGAAGGATGAAAGTGACTGGTTGAGAAAAGTGATGGAAATGAATGTAGAAGGAAGTAGAGGACGGGGAAGACCGAGAAAGACTTGGCTAAAGGTGGTGGAAGAAGAAATGCGGGCAAGGGGGTTATCAAGGAGAGATGCAGAAAATGGGGCAAAATGGAGAAGATTGTCATGGGGACCGCAAGGCTAACCCCCGCTCTCGCAGGGAAAATGGCCTTAAAATGCCTGTTGTTGTATATAACATTTCAAAATCAACCACAAGCATGCAAATAACAACAAATTACCTGTCTCTGCTCACCTTCACTCTTTCAATCCGCTTTTCTCCCGCCTCTGGAACAAACTCCCACACTCTCTTCGATCCCAGTCCTCCCTCCAGGTCTTTAAAACAACTGTTCACCACCATCTCTTATCTTCCACCATCCAAAACATTGATCTTTTCTACCCCCACTAATTCATCCCAGATCCATCTTTTTCAATCTCTGACTTCATTCCTGAAATTCCTAGTAGTGTCAATTTGCTTTATACTGTGTACCCCTCCTCCCCTAACCCCAACCCCCTCCTCCCCTAACCCCAACCCCCTCCCCCCTCCAACCCCCTCCCCTCCCCAACCCCTTCCCTTCCACAGATCTACCGACATTCCTGTTCTCTACTGTTGTTGTGTTTGTGTGCTTTCATCTCTTTTCCCCTCTTGTCTCCCACTCCATTTATTTATTGTATATGTTATGGGTCCGTGCATGTTTTTTGTGTTTAATGTGTTAGCTCTTACACGAGCCTCGATTTTGTATACAAAAAAATAAATAAAACTTTACTAGGTATACAAATATCAGAAAAAACAGATATAAACAAAAACATTTGAGATTATTATTTAACAGACATGAAAAAAGTTGAAAACATTCAACAATTAAATATAGAAGATGTGAAATATATGACAATGTAGAGCAGGTTGAAGACGATGAGAGCTTTTGGCAAAGCAATAATATTGCACCTTATTATTCTATTGGGAATTTAACATTTGGACCAAAGTAGGAATTCTCGAATATTTGTATCTCGGAGTTCTTATTTGGGGGATGTGGATGTGGTGTGAGTTTCTCAACCTCATTTGGGGTTATCCTTGGCATGTAGGAGGGAATAAATTACGATGACGAGTAGAAATAAGGAGCGATTTCGCGAAGTTGTTGAGGATGTCGGTTCTCTTTGCAGCAACGGAGGTGATAGTATAGTCCAGAGGTAGACCGACGTGGTGATATCGCTCGGGAAAGGCGATCATATGGACAGCTTTTCGCTGAACTCCCTCAATGCTAGCCGACCCCTGCATTGTTAGGCTAGGGCTCCATACGGGGGAACCAAATTCCAAAAGGGGACGGATGTAAGTAGTGTAAATAAACACCAAATCAGCGGTAGCGACTCCATTTTTCTTGAGTTTACAGAAAATGTAGAGGCATCGGGAGGAGCGTGAAATCGTGTGCTGAACTTGAGAATCCCCACAATCGACACTGCATGTCGCTCTGCTGAGATTTTGGGACAGCCTCCAGCAAGCTGAGGGTCAGACATATTTCCATGGATTTTCAGTTGACAGTGCAGCATCATTCACCATAACCAGAAAGATAATGGGGCCTAGCTTGGTCCCCTGCGGGACCCCACAAGTAAGCTGCTGTGGGGATGACAATACGCCACAATATCGAAATGTCTGCATGTGGTTTAAAGGAAGCTACTGATTACAGGGATAATCGCTGGATTGACATCGAGCTGAATCAACTTTTGAATAACCTTTGTGTGGTATCTTTCTGTCTGCCATTACATCCTCCGCCCTCCTCCACGCATTCACACCACACCTGAATCATCCTCCGTTAGAGGGGTCAATATATGGTTGAACCCCAAAAAAATTGATACAAAAGGTTTTTCAATGGATTCTGGTACCATTGGGCATGCTAAATAACATACTAAAAATCTAGTAACATCTGACTTCCGGAAAGGGGACATTTTCAAGATGGCGTCCAAGATGGCCGCCGGGAGCTTAAAATGGCCATATCTCAATTATTATTCAACCTTGAAAGGTGGTTTTGGTGTCTAACCCTAGGTTTTAGGGCCCAAGGAATCCAATTGAATCAATAAAATTACCATCAGTTAATTATTTATTGACAAGTCCAAGATGGCATCCCAAGGTGACATCCTGATCCACTAAAATGGCTCTGTCGAATAGTAGTCAACCTAGAGAGATTTTTTCAGTGTGTATACCTAGGTTTAAGGCACCCAGGAAATCATCAAAATTACTTAAATAAGCACAAAGTAATCAGGTAATCCAGTAAGCCAGGTTTACCAGCCCATTACGCATTTGTTGTCTTATACAGTTAGTCGCTATTCATCGTCATCTGATCTGATCGGGATCAGAGACTGATCGGGATGATAAGTGATGAACTGAGAGAAAGGTATTGCACTGTGGTCAATGCACCTGGAGATGCTGACGTAGATATAGTAAAGGCTGCAGTGGAGGCATCTCTTCTACACACCACTACACTGATTGGAGAAGATACTGATCTCCTTGTCTTACTCCTTTACTATGCGCAGGGAGACAGTAAGAGCCTTTATTTCAGATCAGACAAGTCCAAAGCTGATGGCAGTTTTAAAGTGTATGACATCAACCGTCTAAAAGAAATCCTCGGACATGACATGTGTTCTCAGTTGATATTCATCCATGCCATGACTGGTTGTGACACGACTTCTCGGATTTTTGGTGTTGGCAAAAAGACTGCTTTCCAGAAGCTTGTAAAAGGAGACCCTGTCCTTCGGTCTTGTGCCAACACATTCACCGTCCCAAACCAGACCACAGAGGTGATCGATGACCTTGGATGCCTGTATAAGACAGCGACTAACTATAAGACAACAAATGCCTAATGGGCTGGTAAACCTGGCTTACTGGATTACTTGATTACTTTGTGCTTATTTAAGTAATTTGATGATTTCCTGGGTGCCTTAAACCTAGGTATACACACTGAAAAAATCTCTCTGGGTTGACTACTATTCGACAGAGCCATTTTCGTGGATCAGGATGTCACCTTGGGATGCCATCTTGGACTTGTCAATAAATAAATTAACTGATGGTAATTTTATTGATTCAATTGGATTCCTTGGGCCCTAGTCTGTTTGATTTTTTTGTGTGATAAATGTTAGCTCTTTCACGAGCCTCGATCCTGTATACAAAAAAAAAACCTAGGGTTAGACACCAAAACCACCTTTCTAGGTTGAATAATAATTGAGATATGGCCATTTTAAGCTCCCGGTGGCCATCTTGGACGCCATCTTGAAAATGACCCCTTTCCGGAAGTCAGATGTTACTAGATTTTTAGTATGTTATTTAGCATGCCCAATGGTACCAGAATCCATTGAAAAACCTTTTGTATCAATTTTTTGGGGGTTAGGTGAGTTTTTTTCGTATATTGACCCTACTACGTACCTTTGCCTCTGACTTACCATCCCCGGTCACCGTTTTCCCCAGATATTCAAACCTATTTCGCTGTCTGATCTCCTTCCCCTCTAACCTGGTATTAATTTGTTTACTCTGCTACCTGACCCACATCACCTGTCTTCTCCATACTCATTTTCAGCCCATGCTTCCTTATGCTCCCCCAGTACTTCCTGCATCTCCCGCTCACTCTCCACCACAACAGCCATATCATCTGCACACAATATCCTCCAATACTACCCCTCAAGTTCACCTTCCTGCTTACCAGCTCCATCACTATTATAAACATTAGTGCGCTAAGAGAGCTTCCCTGCCTCAAACCGATCTTCAAACTGAACTCCTCCGACATCAGGACCAAACAAAACTCTTCTCTTTGTTCCCTTGTACATCGCTTCCACCAACCTAACTTCTGCTTCCTTAAACTGAAACTTCCTTAAAAAAAGAAACCAAAAAAACCTTAAAACGATCATTCATAGATGCTAATAATTTTTATGCTTTTGCTGTGTCATTTTGTTTTGTCATCAGTACAGCTATTAATTTTAAAAACATTTAATTTCATTTTCTGGTCACATAATCATATTTCCTCATGCCCGCCATTGCATATTTGTTGACAGAGCAATTTTTGGTTCCTCCGTGACGCTGTCGATTATGTCGGAGTCTCTAATGTTACATCTTTTGTCTGACTCGTTCCCAATTCCACAAGTCTGCATGTATGTGATGAATTGCTTTGATATTTGGACTATTCTTTCGTTATTTAAATGTTTGTGTATATGTTTGATGATCCAACTTGAAATCCAGCAACATCACCTTTTCAGGGTTGATTTGTTATGAAATTCAACTTTTCATGATATAGATATAGACCCTATACTTGTAGTGATAAAAAATAGCAAAACCAAATGTTTTAAACATACCTGGTACATCTTTGTGAAGTCTTTTTCATTCTGTGTGTTAAAGCAACTTGAATAGGCTCCAAAATGTATTAACATGCATTTTGTTACGTGCAAAATCGAACATTTCTCAACTATATTGGTCGCTCGACTTTGTTATTCTGTGTGTTTGTCACTCACCTACAGGTCATGATTCCAAGCCAATCATAACGAAACTTTACCAAGTTGTAGAAGTTGTCTCAACTGAGAAGCCTATTGATTTTGAGGTCAAAGGTCATTTGACTTGAAAATTTAACAGCAATTGCATAGTCCCTCAAGAAATTGGGAAACCAACTATTTTAGGTCAAACGGTCAAAGGTCAACTTAAGGTCAAACTTCGAAAGTCAAAAATCTTTTTTTTCTGAAAAATAATCAATTTTCATTCTATTAACTTGAAAAATTAAACAGCAATTGCAAAGTGCATCACAGAATTGGGAAACCAATTATTTTTGAGGTCAAAAGGTCAACCTATTGTCAAATTTCTGAAATCATCAATTTTCATTTGAAAAATCATCAATTTTCATCCGATTAACCTGAAAATTAAAGAGCAATCACATAGTGCTTCACTGAATTGGGAAAACAACTATTTTTTTAGGTCGAAAGGTCAACCTATTGTCAAATTTCTGAAATCATCAATTTTCATCCGATTGACCTGAAAATTAAAGAGCCATCACATAGTGCATCACTGAATTGGAAAAACAACTATTTTTGAGGTCAAAATGTCAAACTTGTAAAATCATCAATTTTCATCCGATTAACCTGAAAATTAAAGAGCAATCACATAGTGCATCATTGAATTGGGAAAACAACTATTTTTGAGGTCAAAAGGTCAACCTATTGTCAAATTTCTGAAATCATCAATTTTTGAAAAATCGTCAATTTTCATCCGATTAACCTGAAAATTAAAGAGCAATCACATAGTGCATCACTGAATTGGGAAAACAACTATTTTTAGGTCAAAAGGTCAACCTATTGTCAAATTTCTGATATCATCAATTTTTGAAAAATCGTCAATTTTCATCCGATTAACCTGAAAATTAAAGAGCAATCACATAGTGCATCACTGAATTGGGAAAACAACTATTTTTGAGGTCAAAATGTCAAACTTGTAAAATCATCAATTTTCATCTGATTGACCTGAAAATTAAAGAGCAATCACATAGTGCATCACTGAATTGGGAAAACAACTATTTTTTTAGGTCAAAAGGTCAACCTATTGTCAAATTTCTGAAATCATCAATTTTCATCCGATTGACCTGAAAATTAAAGAGCCAATTACATAGTGCATCACTGAATTGGGAAAACTATTTTTGAGGTCAAAATGTCAAACTTGTAAAATCATCAATTTTCATCCGATTGACCTGAAAATTAAAGAGCAATCACATAGTGCATCACTGAATTGGGAAAACAACTATTTTTTAGGTCAAAGGGTCAACCTATTGTCAAATTTCTGAAAACAAATTTTTGAAAAATCATCAATTTTCATCCGATTAACCTGAAAATTAAAGAGCAATCACATAGTGCATCATTGAATTGGGAAAACAACTATTTTTAGGTCAAAAGGTCAACCTATTGTCAAATTTCTGAAATCAATTTTCATCCGATTGACCTGAAAATTAAAGAGCAATTACATAGTGCATCACTGAATTGGGAAAACAACTATTTTTGAGGTCAAAATGTCAAACTTGTAAAATCATCAATTTTCATCCGATTAACCTGAAAATTAAAGAGCAATCACATAGTGCATCATTGAATTGGGAAAACAACTATTTTTGAGGTCAAAAGGTCAACCTATTGTCAAATTTCTGAAATCATAAATTTCTGAAAAATGGTCAATTTTCATCCGATTAACCTGAAAATTAAAGAGCAATTACATAGTGCATCACTGAATTGGGGAAAACAACTATTTTTGAGGTCAAACTTGTAAAATCAGCAATTTTCATCTGATTGACCTGAAAATTAAACAGCAATTACATAGTGCATCACTGAATTGGGAAAACAACTATCTTTTTTAGATCAAAAGGTCAACCTCTTGTCAAATTTCTGAAATCATCAATTTTCATTCGATTGACCTGAAAATTAAAGAGCAATCACATCGTGCATCACTGAATTGGGAAAACAACTATTTTTGAGGTCAAACTTGTAAAATCAGCAATTTTCATCTGATTGACCTGAAAATTAAACAGCAATTACATAGTGCATCACTGAATTGGGAAAACAACTATCTTTTTTAGATCAAAAGGTCAACCTCTTGTCAAATTTCTGAAATCATCAATTTTCATCCGATTGACCTGAAAATTAAAGAGCAATCACATAGTGCATCACTGAATTGGGAAAACAACTATTTTTGAGGTCAAAAGGTCAACCTATTGTCAAATTTCTGAAATCATCAATTTTTGAAAAATCGTCAATTTTCATCCGATTAACCTGAAAATTAAAGAGCAATTACATAGTGCATCACTGAATTGGGACAACTATTTTTGAGGTCAAGATGTCAAACTTGTAAAATCATCAATTTTCATCCGATTGACCTGAAAATTAAAGAGCAATTACAAAGTGCATCACTGAATTGGGAAAACAACTATTTTTGAGGTCAAAATGTCAAACTTGTAAAATCATCAATTTTCATCCGATTAACCTGAAAATTAAAGAGCAATCACATAGTGCATCACTGAATTGGGAAAACAACTATTTTTTAGGTCAAAAGGTCAACCTATTGTCAAATTTCTGAAATCATAAATTTTCATTTGAAAAATCGTCAATTTTCATCCGATTGATCTGACCTATGTTTAAGATTATCTATTTTAATCTGAATTAAATGGACAATTTGATGTTTCCAATGGCAACTTTTTTTGAGGTGGTGGGGGGGGGGGGGTTAGAACGTGTCTTGAAGAGCGTTTTTCTTGTTTTTTTGTTCGCACATATAGCCATTATCAACCCGTTCATGAATGTGTGTGCGCATCACAACCCGATTAAAGAGGTGGAACCAAATAACGCACATGGTACCAGTTACCGCACAGATTAAATATTTATCCTCTGATTACCTTTTCAAAGTAGATATCAGCCCTTGTTAGTATCATGATTCTTGTTAGCTTTAAAAAAAACTCTGACAAAGAATGAGAATTATGAAATATCTACTGTGTGCGGTGGTAACTGGTTACATGAACACCTGAGTGGTATTTTGTTCTACCGCTCTACTATTCATTCATATATTTCACTTGTGATGATGAAAAATACATTAAACTGCCAACATTGAGTTGTTATTTGTCTTTGAAGCCAATGGAACCTGTTATTTGCGATAAATAAAAAAATGTAATTAATTAAATTTTTTTTTTTTTTTTTTCATAATTAATTTTTAGCGTATATTTTACATTATTTTCATGTATCAAGGTCTTCAATGCTGCTACTTTTTTGGAAACATGTACAGAATATGTAAGAACAATCCAAAGCTACTCTATAAATAATGATCTATTGATTTCAATAGCCACAAGTGGTGCTGCATAAGGCTTATACATGCAGATAGGTGTATTTTTTAAAATGATGGTTACCATATAAACCATGTTGGTTCTATCACTAAGCTACTTATTAGGGATGTCCCCCTGAGTGCAAGAACAACAGGAAACCTGTACCTAACTAAAACCAATGCGTGTTGTTGAAGGAATGGAGGAGGGAGAGTTCACGGAGGCACGAGAGGACCTCGCAGTGCTGGAGAAGGACTTTGAGGAGGTTTGAACCATCTTGGTTGAGGGAGAGGGTGAGGAGTACGAGATGGTTTGTCACTCTCTTATTTACCCAGTTGTTATTTATTGCATTGTTGTTGTTGAGTTTGAAGTTGAAATTGAGAGGTTTCGAGCTTTTTTTTGATCTTTCGAGTCAAATGGTCATACACAAGTGTTCCTGTTTTAGAGGAGGTGGGATATCAGCGTGTGGCACGTCTGTTTGATGGTTAACGAGGCTGATGTGAAGGAATGAGCCAACCAAAGATTGCTGGGTTTTAATAACCCTCATTATTCCTTCACTCGTTCCTGTACTTTCCTTTTTTGTTAAACTTTACTGAAAAACTTTGTTGGGATTCTCACCTCATACTTTACCCATTGCAGGTACAGGATGATTTATTTATTTATTTATTCGAGAACCCTAAATAATTCCCACACACTAAAAACGATATCTGTCAGGAACCTAACTGGTACGCACCCACAAATGGGTGTGTGCACGCATATGTATGTGTAACTGTGTGTGTGTTTGTGTCATGTTTTATTTACTTGTGTCTGTCAGGCTCTGTACAGTAAAGTGTGATGTTAACTCCTGTATGGCTACGATTTAATACAAAACAAATTGTTTGTCATGTGTCACTGTAATGGTGAGGTGAGATGTTTATACTAAAAGTCGAGTAAAGTAAAAAGGGGACAAGGTATAATGCTGTTGTTCGACTTTAACCTGTAAAGATCGCCAGGGTTCAAGAGAATTTCGGTTACTTCTGTATATAGATTTGTCTGGAAAGTACGAGCAGGCTGTTGAGGGAGGGAGTTTCTTGAATGTTCTCTCTCCGAGGATATATTCGTGTATAAATAGGAAGGAATGTACAAGGGGGAGAAGATTGAGAACAGCAAATGATGAGGTGTTTTACTGTCCGTGCGACGGACACCACTTTGGCTTGCAGTAGACTAGAGTTTGGAGCTCACCCGCCGTTCGGAGTGGATCGTTCGAGTAAAGAACCTTTGGGTTTTGTGATAGACAGCCAGGATGAACACACACAGTACAGCACTCTCTACTGGTGAAAAGTCCAATCAGACCAGAGAGACTCCACCAGGTACTGAACTTGATGTCAAGTCTTGTTCAAACCCATATGCAGGGCGACCGAACCAGTTTGTCCTTTATCTTTGTTTAGCCTTTTCGCTTCGCACCTTGCCATTGTGCTATGTGAAGAGCCAAGGCAAAGGTGTGCGGTCATAATTTATGGTTATTCACATACAAAGCATGAGAAGTTATCCTTTGGTTACAATGACAGATATCTACCTGTATTGGAAATGAAAAAACAGGCTACCTATCATTACATTCCCAAAACTAGAATGGCTTTTTTGGGGGTTTTTTTCATACATTGTCTAGGCTCGTGTAGATCCTGCTCGTGTAGGCAGGAAAAGAGAGGAATAAATGAGTGGAGGTGATCAGTAGTTCTGGATTTAGGCAGTTTCACTAGGAGGGGGTTGCTGGTGGACCTCATGCGTCCTGCAGATACTTGGGATGGAGGGAGATAGAGCACAGAGAGGGCAGAGGTGCCAGACCAGAAATGAGGCAGAAGAAAACTGAGACCAGCGACCTGTCGACGATGGTGAAGTGATTGGTCCATAGACTCAGCTTCATCGTGAGAGATTCCAAAGATCTTCAAGGTCTTGGTTTCCACGGCGTCAAGCTGAGCAAGATGTGAGTCAGGGAAGCCATTCCAGAGGAGAGAACAGTGCTCCATCAATCTGCAGATGAATGTCTTGTAGGTGGATAGCTCAGGTGTGTCAAGGAAGGACTTTACATGACGGAAGATGCCCAGTCGGCGTCTAGCTTTGGAGGCCAACTTTGAAATGTGGTTTACGTTTTCTATCTCATTGATAGGCCGGATCTGGATTCGGAAACAAAATTGAATAAAGTCGTCCTGGGCACAAACCCCAACCTCTCTACAAAGTTTCATCCGAATCCGTCCACAACGTTTTTTGATTCCATGCTATACATCACTTGTGGCTCAATGGTGAAGAATCATTAAAAAAAATTATCGTATCTGGATCCGGATCTTCACCAAAATTTGATGAATTCATCACTGTCACATACTGTACCTAACCTCTTGATCAAATTTCGTCCGAATCCATCTGCAACGTTTTGAGATATCCTGCAGATGGACCGCAAACATAAGGATGAAACCATTATAACCTCCATCTACCTTCGGTGGCGGAGCTAACAAGGTGAAGTATTCATCAATGGTCGACTTGAAAGTTAAACAAAGAACAGCAAAAAACTGCATGAGATATAATAAAAATGCACAACATGGTTTCACATCACAATGTTAATGCTCGATAACCAGGTATGCTCACCAACGTTGGGATGAAAGACCTAGTTAGGGAAGACACCTTGAACCCTTTTGTCTTCATTCGTCTTTCAATTTGGTGCCATGTCACAAATTACTCCCATGCCGATTGTGGATTCAGGTGACAATTGTGACAATAGAACAATGCTTTGGTTCACCTCTAGGGTCCGGTTGAGGTTTGATTAATTTCTTACAAACAATTCCTAGACACTTGTATATCGGAAACCCTGGGTTCCTTCATTGTAACAGTGAAGTACTAGTCACACGAGTACTCATCCTGCTCGTGTAGGAGAGCTATGACATGACCGTCTGTGACTTGAACACGCCGTTTGAACGTGACGATCCCAGCATCGACATTCCGAGCTGTTGTGCCAACAACCCAAGTGTCGTTCAAGGTATAGCACAGAATCAAATCCTCCCTCAAGGTCGATCTGTGGGGTCGTGTGGGGTAAACACTCGTTTCATTAGTACATACCCCAATCGTTATATCCAGCAGCATCGATTCAATAGAATACACAGGAAATAGGCCTTATATCTTTCATGGAAAAATCCATACATTTCTGAGCCCGTCTGCCACCTGTAGAGAAAACAATGATACATACAGCGTGAGTCAAAAGTAGCGCCCGATTTCTGTTTATATATATATATATATATTTCTGTCAGTTGATTGTTTGTTTGCCATTTGTATTACAGTGTACAAGAAGGTAGAAATAAATGAATGACATGTTTATCTAACCATTTATTCGGGGGAAAATTATTACGGAACTGGACCAACCTGTTTTACTTGCAATTATTTTCAAAGTGCCCTCCCTCGTGATCGATGCACAATTGCAGCCGAGCAGGCACAGAGTGGCACACATGCTTGCAGAGTTCGATATCAATTTCCTCAAACTTTGCAGTGATTTGAGCCTTCAATTCCTGAATGGTACGAGGCTTTTCACGATAAACAAGGTATTTCATGAGCCCCCAAAGAAAGAAATCTGGAGGTGTAAGGTCTGGGGAGCGTGCCGGCCACTCGATCGGACCGCGGTGGCCGATCCACTTTCCGGGAAAGTTTTTATCAAGCCACTGACGAACATGACGTCCATAATGAGGTGGAGCTCCATCTTGCTGGAAATAACAATCCTGATCTTGTACCCTGGGCCAAAAGAAGGTTTGCAGCATATCCAGGTAAATTTCTGCAGTGACAGATCCCTCAAAGAAAAAGGGTCAAATTATCCCTAATGGAGATATGGCTGCCCAAACTGTGACGCCAGGTAAATTTACCTCCTTCTCAACTGTCACTCTTGGGTTCTCCGCAGCCCAGTCGACAAAATTGTGTCTGTTAATTGTGCCGTTAAGCTTAAAACATGCCTCATCTGACCACCAGATGTTGTCTAGCATTGTGTCCTCTTCGTCAAGTTTAGCTAAGAACTCTTCGCAAAATTGAAGACGGCGGTCGTCATCTCCATCATGAAGGGCATGCAGTAAGCGTGGAATGTAAGGTTTCCAGTTTTTCTGGTGAAGGATACGGATAACACTTGATTGGCTCACTTCCAACTCTGCAGATAAACGGCGAGTTGACTTTTGCGGACTTTGTTCCAGTCTCCTGATGGCTTCTTCAGCCTTAGCTACATTCGTTGCCGTTTTTGGATGACCGGACTTCTTTGCAGTGGCTACCGACCCTGTTGCGTCAAATTTCCCGACAATCAATCGTATGTTTCTTCCCTGGGGTGGGTTATTATCGAATTCCTGTGCCAAACGGCGTGCTGCCATCGTTGGTTGTTCATTACATTTGTAGTAATGTTTCACAGCCGCAATGCGTTGATTCATTGAAAGGTAATTCATGGTTCAATTTGGTGCAAATTCAGTAACTTTCCAAACTCTCAGCAATAACCTGCAAAACAAATAAATAAATAAATAAATTAAGAAAATTAATAACCTGCAAGACAATTATTAACAACATGACATACCAGAAAGAATCTGACAGCCGAAAAAACAGAAATCGGGCGCGGGCGCTACTTTTGATTCACCCTGTACATTACCTGAAATGGATTACTTCGGTTACTCTTTGTTGTAAACTATTCTTTAAACAGGTCAACCAGCCCCGTGAAGCAAATACAATTCTTCCAACAATCCAGCTCCCGATTTATTTAAATAAACCACATTAATGGAACTCTTTTAGGTGAGCTTATATGTAGCTTGCTCTTTTATGAGCTGTGTATATGCTTTTTTTACATGACGTCACAACTCCGACAGTGATCGTTAAGATTGTGACTATTTAGAAGTGAAGTTCCTTGTTTAAAAACAAATCGCATCAAATTCATGACGGGAGTGAGATGAAAATTCGTACACAGCTGCAAGGAACGGAATAGTAACCGTGCACCGGTAAATGAAATGTAAAGTTTGCAATTTCTGGAAGGATGTGTCACAGGTTACGGGAAAGCATGGCGAGCAGAATGTGGGTTATAAGAGCGACCTTCAGTTTTCTTTTCAGGCCTTCCCCGAAGCAGCCATGGAGGAGAACCCGAACCCCCGACCTTCCAACCCTGTCCCTGC
The DNA here is from genome assembly GCF_964187855.1 of Myxine glutinosa. Lineage (NCBI taxonomy): Eukaryota > Metazoa > Chordata > Myxini > Myxiniformes > Myxinidae > Myxine > Myxine glutinosa. Next base: position 12,632,009 of record NC_136261.1, on the reverse strand, counting down.
CCTGACCCCTCGGTAATTGGTTCCACGTTGGAGGGGGTGCCAAGGGAGCAAGCCTGAGGGGCAATCTCACTTTAGCTAGGCCACCATTGGCAAAAACTGGATAGCATCGTGGCAATGGACTCCGGTCTGTATCGAGCTGTCTGTCCATTCGTCATATGTTTTTTATTCTTTAAGTTTCTCCTGTCCTGAATCGCACTCTGATACAAATAACGACTTGCAAACTAATGTGCATATGACATCATTTATTTATTCTTTCAATTTATTTTTCTTTACTTGTTTTTTCTCTCATTTGATGTATTCTTACTTTCTCTCCCTCTCCATAATCTCTGACTTCACATTCCTTTTGATCCCATAGCAAAAGCATTTCAAAATGTCCAAAAGTTAGAGGCACGCCGCTTCCTCGCCGATGAGGTTCTCCTCGGGGTTTAATTAATTACTAGGACCTTGATAAATGAAGAATTAAATTTCTGTCCCACAACAGTTTGTGTCTGTAGATGTTATGGTTGTGTGTGTGTGTGTGTGTGTGTATGTGTATGTGTGTGTGTGTGTGTGTGTGTGTGTGTGTGTGTGTGTGTGTGTGCACATATATATATAAAACCCAGATATATATATATATATATATATATATATATATAAATATATATATATACTAGCTTGGTGAGGCGAGCGCAGCGTCGTTACTGAGGAACGGGCTTATTTTAGCTGAGGCTAATGACTGTACCTGAGTTGCTGTGTTGTCATGATTTACACCAATCATAATACAAACAATTACTTTGCACAAATGTATTTGTTGTGTTTGTGATATTACATTTTTATAGGCAATTTAGGTTGAAGATTTAGGTTGAATGTTTTTTTTTCAAGAAAGAACCCCTCAGCACATACATAGGGGAGGAGTAGGTGCAGACTGGAAGTTTGGAACGATTACACCTCACCACCACGTAATTCAAAACACCTCACCACCAAGTAATTTAAAACACCTCACCACCAAGTAATTTAAAACACCTCACCACCAAGTAATTTAAAACACCTCACCACCAAGTAATTTAAAACACCTCACAGCCATAAAACACATAATAAAAACACCTCACCACCACAAAATTAAAAACACCTCACCACCACGAAATTGAAAACACCTCACAGCCATCAAACACGTAATAAAAACACCTCACAGCCATAAAACACGTAATAAAAACACCTCACAGCCGTAAAACACGTAATAAAAACACCTCACAGCCATAAAACACGTAATAAAAACACCTCACAACCATAAAACACGTAATAAAAACACCTCACAGCCATAAAACATGTAATAAAAATACCTCACAGCCACGAAATTCAAAACACCTCACCACCAAGTAATTAAAAACACCTCACCACCACGAAATTAAAAACACCTCACCACCACGAAATTGAAAACACCTCATCACCAACTAATTCAAAACACCTCACCACCACATAATTAAAAACACCTCACCACCACGTAATTATAAATACCTCACCACCACGTAAATCAAAACACCTCACCACCACGTAATTATAAATACCTCACCACCACGTAAATCAAAACACCTCACCACCATGTGATTTAAAAACACCTCACCACCACGTCATTTAAAAACACCTCACCACCACACAATTCAAAATACCTCACCACCACGTGATTCAAAACCACCACAACGTTATTAAAAACACTTCACAACTACGGAAACAAAAGTTTGAGGGAGTCGTTAAGTGACAACACAGACACTGCCCAGATGTGTCGATATATAGATAAATGACTGTACCCGAGTTGCCGTTTTGTCATGGTTTAAACCAATCATAATTCAAACAATTATTTTGCACAAATGTATTTGTAATATACGTGATATCCATCAAAACAAGAGAACACGGTAATCTTTTGGAAAGTATGTAAAGAAAGGTCCATTTTCATGTGTTTATTTTCAAAACAATTAACTGAAAGAAAATATTCGATTTCTCTTGAACAACAGCTACTTTACGTTAGGGCAACAATGGCAAACATGACCCTACAGCAGACATTAGTGATACCCTTGGGTTCGAATCCGGCACCTTTCTTTGCAAATTTGTTCCTGCACATGTACCAATGTGATTGTATTGAGAACGCATGAGCAGGAATCAATGAACATCTGCGAGAAGGTGCAGAAACGTCTTGAGATTCATTGACAATTAATGATGGGTTTATATTTCATCAGTTTCACGACAACATTTATCCAAAAGAGCTCGAATTAAAAAGGAAAACAAACTCACATTTTAGAGTTACAAATCAATATTAATAATAACGAGATAATCACAAAATGATCGCCATGGGTAAGCCTCTCCACGATCCAATGATGGCCATATTTCTTTTGGATCACCATATGACGTTGACCTTCAATATTTATGGCTAGAATGTGCATTAATAAAACGTGTCCCCATCTACAATGTATCCATAATCCTCAACATCATGAAAATTGAAGCAAAATTATTCAAGTTATGATCAAAAAGGTGTTTTTTGTTAATTTGATCATAATTCGAAAAAATTAGGTTTATAACACGAATCAAATATCAGACGCACAAATTCAATGCAGGCACACCATTAGGATGCATGAACGTCCTGGAAGGCCAAGCGGTCTTTAAGATTCCGAATTAACAAAATTGAGCGATGACAAAAAAACTCATTTTTTTTAAGACCGCCATTTGACTTTGACCTCTAACGCATTCTTTGACCTCTAACGCAAAAAAACCGCATTTTTTTAAAGACCGCCATTTGACTTTTACCTCTAATGCATTCTTTGACCTCTAACGCAAAAAAACCCATTTTTTTTAAGACTGCCATTTGACTTTGACCTCTAATGCAAAAAAACTCATTTTTTTAAAGACCGCCATTTGACTTTGACCTCTAACGCATTCTTTGACCTCTAACGCAAAAAAACTCATTTTTTTTAAGACCGCCATTTGACTTTGACCTCTAACGCATTCTTTGACCTCTAACGCAAAAAAACCGCATTTTTTTTAAGACCACCATTTGACTTTTACCTCTAACGCATTCTTTGACCTCTAACACAAAAAACCCATTTTTTTTAAGACCGCCATTTGACTTTGACCTCTAACGCAAAAAAACTCATTTTTTTTAAGACCGCCATTTGACTTTGACCTCTAACGCATTCTTTGACCTCTAACGCAAAAAAACTCATTTTTTTTAAGACCGCCATTTGACTTTGACCTCTAACGCATTCTTTGACCTCTAACGCAAAAAAACTCATTTTTTTTAAGACCGCCATTTGACTTTGACCTCTAACGCATTCTTTGACCTCTAACGCAAAAAAACCGCATTTTTTTTAAGACCACCATTTGACTTTTACCTCTAACGCATTCTTTGACCTCTAACACAAAAAACCCATTTTTTTTAAGACCGCCATTTGACTTTGACCTCTAATGCAAAAAAACTCATTTTTTTTAAGACCGCCATTTGACTTTGACCTCTAACGCATTCTTTGACCTCTAACGCAAAAAAACCGCATTTTTTTAAAGACCGCCATTTGACTTTGACCTCTAACGCATTCTTTGACCTCTAACGCAAAAAAACTCATTTTTTTTAAGACCGCCATTTGACTTTGACCTCTAACGCATTCTTTGACCTCTAACGCAAAAAACCACATTTTTTTAAAGACCGCCATTTGACTTTTACCTCTAACGCATTCTTTGACCTCTAACGCAAAAAAAACCATTTTTTTTTAAGACCGCCATTTGACTTTGACCTCTAACGCAAAAAAACGCATTGTTTTTTTAAGACCGCCATTTGACTTTGACCTCTAACGCATTCTTTGACCTCTAACGCAAAAAAACGCATTTTTTTTTAGACCGCCATTTGACTTTGACCTCTAACCCGGAGGGGTATGATGTAAATGAAGTGTAAATGCAACTTGCTCTCGGCTATCTCTAAAGAGGGCAATTTCGGTCTGATCAGCCAAACCTTAGTCGAATTATGGTGAAAAATGTTAAAAGGTTTATAATTAGCTCTGACCTTAAAATGAAGTTAAGGTTAAAAAAATATGGCAACCCCACAAACTTTCTATTCACATTATTGATGCAAAATTTCATTTGGAAAATCCCAACCGGCTCCGAGATACAGCCCCCAAATTGGCAGAAAAAAAGGAAGAACTCCCTCCCTTCCTCCCACCTAAATGGGGTTTTGTACTCCTTGGGGCCTAAGAAACTCTGAGGTACCATTAAAAATTGGAGGCACTAATTGTAGAAACAAACCCTACAACAACCTCCCCCTTATCCGAAAGGGGGAGGTTTAAACGATGGAGTTCATAGAATACCTTAATCCACGCAGTCTTGAGTAAAAGGACATGGAGTATGATCTATTCAACTCTTGCTTTGCCTTTACGAGCACAATCTATATTAATTTTGTTCAGGAACTTTGAATTACAGGAGCAATGGTAACCATACACTTGGCACCACGAAATTTGAGTTACTCTGTCCTCAGGGTGCAAGACGGTATAAATATTTTGTCCAAGTATTGCTAAACAGAAGGTTTCTGAAAGTGCCAAGAAGGCAATTGAAGACCACTCAGGTCTTCAATTAGTGTACCACATTGTTAAAGTATATAATTCAATTGAAATAAACTCAGTTTTAAAGGCTGAAGAAAAAATCCCTTTAGAAGTTTGTAGAAGTTTACCACAATTGATGCACTGTCTTATACACCACCTTATTTGACAAGTTACATTAGTTATCCATGCCTGTTGTTTGTGTCCTTAATGACGTCACTAAAAACAGTATTTGGAATGATTTTCAATTTTTTTTCACTGCCAGGCAGACAGAGTAACAATATTATCTTACTTCTCCATGCGCATACGCGATCGTGACGAGATTCCAGAGATTCCATACAATTTGTAATTCAGAGCCAAAGTGCTACGAAACTGCAGGTTTATTTTCCAGTTCATGTGCTAATTCGTGTTCTACAGTGTTCAAAATGGAAAATTCAATTGTAATTAAGTGTTTACTCAATCATAGACTGATGTCTGTAGATAGAGACAGACAGACAGACAGAAAAGTGCAACAATTCCGAACCCCGCTTTTCTTTTTGTGTGCGGGCTGTTTGATAAACGACATACCTTTCCATTCAACATTCTTGGAACACCCTTGGATAGAAATTATTTTAATTGAAGGAAACTTCAGTGGTACAAATGCAAGTGAAATAAATCAGAACAGTAGGACCCAGAACACACACCACACAATTTATCAATACAGTAAAACAGCGAGTTAAACATTTACTAACACAACACACAACCTATCAATAGATTAATACAGCTAGTCAGACGTTTACTAACACACCACACAACCTTTCAATAGATTAATACAAATAGTTAAACGTTTACTAACACACCAGACAACCTATCAATAGATTAATATTTTGCTAAACTAACACACCACACAACTAGTTAAACGTTTACTAACACACCACACAACCTATCAATAGATGAATACAACTAGTTAAACGTTTACTGACACACCACACAACCTATCAATAAATTAATACAACTAGTTAAACGTTTACTAACACACGACACAACATATCAATAGATGAATACAACTAGTTAAACGTTTACTGACACACCACACAACCTATTGTTGCGGATATGGGATTTGGCCTCCATATCCGCTTGTAAATATTCCCCTATTTCCCCAATACTCCCCAACTATCCCCAATCCCCCATTCCCTAGTCCCATTGTCTGTAAACAACACTCTGTAGAACCGACCTTCCCCTTCTTCCCCCATTAAATGTTGTGCCCAGGTCCACCGCATCTCACGTAGACAACTTTCGGACATCTTGCTAGTTATTCTTAGTCTATGTCAGTTAAGGACTCGTTTCCATTAATTCTGACTCTTCGTTGCACCAGAATGTGATTGTATGGCACCAGTAGTGAGTTTAGGACCTCCCCATACCTCCTCCCATCTTCCCCATGAAACAATAACAACAACAACTACAACAACAACTACAACAACAACTACAACAACAGAGGGGGGCGGTGCGGCGCGGCGCGGGGAGTGTGCGTCCTCACTCCGGCTTGGTTAGCCGCCATTGCCCATGCGCTCCACGGGGTTACCACGAAGGGGCTGGCTGTCAGCTCCTCGTCAGGGGCGGAGCCCGGTAACCCCCCGCAGCCAGTGAGAAGCGGCGGGCCGATTCCATCTGGGGCGGAGCTAACGAGCCGAGGGCGTGTCACTCCCCGCCGGATATGCGCAGCCACTTACCGGACGTGAGGTCAGATGCGCCCCCAGCTTGGAAAGACAAGTCGCGACCTCCGAGCGCTGAGCGACCTCCCCGCATCTTTGGACCGGACCGGGTCGATTTTGCCCCTGAGCCAAGGTGCACCTTGAGCCATCGAATACCTGCCCCTCCTTGCCATCAATCCCCGTGTGAGTCAGTTTTGTCCCGTTTATCTGTGGTCTGTCGGGAATAAGATAAGTGTGTCTAAGTGCCTATCTTCCTATGCTGTCTCTCTCATCCCTGTAATCTAAACGTTCCGATATATTATAACCTCCTCCGGAGGTCTTGAGAACTGTACCCTTGGTGTCGTGTCATTTTAACCCAGCCGTTGTGTCCTTTTCCTCAATTGATTTAGCGTAGCGCGACTCGGCCAACGTTCGAGTATAATCGGGTAAACTTGTGCGAACACGGCGGCCATTCCGCTCGGCCCATCATAACATCTAAGTCGTGTCCGTAACACTATCAATAAATTAATACAACTAGTTAAACGTTTACTAACACACCACACAATTGATCAATACAGTAAAACAGCAAGTTAGACATTTACTAACACATCACACAACCAATCAATATATTAATACAACTAGTTAAACGTTTACTAACACACCACACAACCTATCAATAGATCAATACATCTAGTTAAACGTTTACTAACACATCACACAGTGTATCAATATATTAATACAACTAGTTAAACGTTTATTAACACACCACACAACCTATCAATAGATTAATACAGCTAGTCAGACGATTACTAACACACCACACAACCTATCAATAGATTAATACATCTAGTTAAACGTTTACTAACACACCACACAACCTATCAATAGATTAATACAACTAGTTAAACGTTTATTAACATACCACACAACATATCAATAAATTAATACAGCTAGTTAAACGTTTACTAACACACTACACAACCTATCAATAGATTAATACTAGTTAAACGTTTACTAACACACCACACAACGTATCAATAGATTAATACAATTAGTTAAATGTTTACTAACACACCACACAACCTATCAATAGATTAATACTAGTTAAACGTTTACTAACACACCACACAATGTATCAATAGATTAATACAGCTAGTAAAACGTTTACTAACACACCACACAACTTATCAATATATTTATAGAATGAGTTACACATTCAATAACATAGTAATGCTCTAGAAAAGTTCATATAAAGGGGCGCCGATTTGATTCATACACCTGCATGAAGAAGTAAATATATTTTATTTGCTAGACATTTATGAACCTTTATATTAACTTTTATAGAGCATTACTTGGTTCCTCCTAAGAACACAAGGGTAGTCCAGCATGTACACGAGATTTCTTGAATGTCCCTTATTTTCTATTGTTTGGCATTTTCTATAAGTTATGGAATGTCCCTTCTTTTCTATACTTTGCCACATGGCACATACCCTTATATAAAGGGTCTTTTCTATGCCCATGGCATTTTACCCAAGAATTACAATACAACATGTGCACAATTTTTTGTGTATGTGTATGTATAACACATAAACATAATGTGTGTGTGTGTGTGTGTGTGTGTGTGTGTGCACGCATGTGATGTGAGTGTATGTGTATGTGTGTGCATGCTTGCATGTGTGTGTGTGTATGTAGGTGTGTGTGCACACTCACACATTTCCGTTACATTGTGCTGTTCCTCTGTAATATATGTTTCGGAATTGCGGCCCTTATGTTCAGGTTCTCAACGGCTATATTTGGGAAGATTTGCGAGTTTCCTGATTCCTTCACACCGAACAGCTATCATGGTCCTTATTCAGGACAGACTTACGGCATTGGGTGTATAGTGACGATGTCAGTCTCCTTACCATGGTGGGCCTTCAGGCCAAGTTGGTAAGGACGTAGGGTTGCTTGGTCCCGGTCAGAAGAAATGATCGAAATGGTGCTCTGTCCTTTGTCAGTGCTTCTTTGCAACTGCTCCTCTCGTTCAAATTGTGTCTGTGGTGTCAGAGGAGGATGAGTTGTTTTGAGTGAAAAGTTCTCTACCGCACTATACGCACCCACTGCAGGTCACTCGGCACTGCTCGGGAAGCCCCCTTGAACCGAATGTCCTTTACACAGGCCATACGATGTTTATTGACTTTAGGTTTGCAGGGTCACTCAGTGGGGTCCAGCAGATTCCTCCTTAACCCCACCTTTTGGCTTCCAAGACCTTCATATAGAAGGCACATCCTTTTATCCTGATATTTGATATGCAGGCCCTTCTATTGTCGTGAAGTTTTATTGTCTACAATGCAAGTATACACAATTTTTTAAAAATAGAAATAGATCCTTTCGTCAACATTAATGAAGTTATAATTATTTACTGTGACTGAACCAGGAACTCGTAACACATATATCTCTGGGGCTCGGATTGGTGATTTGCAGGCATGGTGTAGTACCAATGAGTCCGCAGTCCCTCGGGGGGACATTATGCTGAAGACTTCTTCACTCGCATTGATGAATGGAGGATTTTAAATGCGCACAGTACTTTTGACAACGAGGTAGTGATGGGACATGGCCTGCCTAAAGTCCATATTCTTACCCTCTCCCGCTGTACAGAGTCCAATCAAGCGTTGGGACTGTGGACCGATGGTTCAAGGGATAGCCATAGACCATTGGTTAAAAACATTGGTCCAACATGACAAGATGTCTTGACGAAAGTTAAAATTTCCAGATACAGCCGTGGCCAAAAATATTGGCACTCTTGCACTTTTTTCAAATAACTCACAATTTTCTCCAAAAATAAGTTGAAATTGACAAATGTATTTGGTCTCCACAATTCTTTATTTCACTGTTAATATTACAGAACCTTTGTTTTTGATTCAGAATTTAATAATATCCTTTTAAATCAGAAAATAAAAAGAAATGGCATTGACAAAATTATTGACACCTGAGACTTAATATTTGGTAGCACAGACTTTGTACAAAATATCTGCAGTAAATCACTTCCTATAGCCATGAATGAGCTTCCTACACCCCGCTACTGGCAGTTTGGCCCACTCTTCTTGTGCAAACTGCTCCAGTTCTCCCAGATGTGAAGGATGCCTTCTCCCAGATCTCACCACAGGTGTTCAATGGGATTTTGATCTGAACTCATTGTTGGCCTCTTCAGAACAGTCCAGCGTTTTTTCTTGAACCATTGCTGGGAGCTTTTTGAAGTGTGTTTGGGGTCATTGTCCTGCTGCAAGACCCATGCCCTTCGACGGAGACCCAGCTTTCTGACACTAGCTTGAACATTGCGCTCCAAAATACCTTGGTAATCTCCTGATTTCATGATGCCATGCACACATTCAAGATACCCAGTGCCAGAGGCAGCACAGCAACCCCAAAACATCACTGAACCTCCTCCATGTTTGACTGTAGGGAAGGTGTTCTTTTCTTTGAAGGCTTCATTTTGTTTTCTGTAAACATAGAGATGATGTGCTTTACCAAAAAGCTCTAGTTTGGTCTCATCTGTCCACAGGACATTCTCCCAGAAGGATTTTGGCTTGTTCAGATGTGTTTTGGAAACTCTCCAGTTGGGCTTTCTGATGTCTCTCTCTCAGCAGTGGGGTCCTCCTGGTTCTCCTACCATAGAACCCCCTTTCATTGAGTTGGCGACGGATGGTGTGAGTTGAAACTGTCGTACCTTGTATCTGAAGGTCAACTTGAATCTGCTTAGCAGTTGATTGAGGTGCTTTCTCCACCATTCGAAGATCCTTCGCTGCAATCTTCGATCAAGTTTTCTCTTGGGGCCACGTCCAGGGAGGTTGGCTGCAGTGCCATGGGCCTTAAACTTCCTGATAACATTGCATACGGTGGACACATGAATATCAAGATCTCTGGAGATGGACTTGTAGCCTTAAGATTGTCCATGCTTGGCTACAATCTTGTGTCTGACCTCCTCAGACAATTCTCTGGTTTTCTTTCTTTTTTCCAAGCTCATTGTGGTACACACAGTGACACAAAACAGCAGAATGACACCTTCTCTACATTCAAACCGGTTGAATGAGTGATTTCTATATTGCAGGCACCTGCAACTCACCAAAGGTGAGTTCAATTCCAAAGTAAAGAAGAATCACCTGCTTGAAACGTAATTATTTCTAACAACTTCTAAACGGTGCCAATAATATTGTCCGGGCCATTTTAGGATTTCTGTGTGGAGTAGGTTAAGATTTTGTAATTTTTTCAGCTTTTTTGGTTTTGTTCCACGGCAAACCAATGAAATACATTTGTGGACACCAAAAGATTTGTTAATTTCAACAATTTTCTGGAGAAATGGTGCATTATTTGAAAAATGTGCAAGGGTGCCAATATTATCGGCCACGACTGTATCTGTGACTGAGTTATAGAGATACTACATTTACCGCCTGATCCAAAGCTCACAGTGGAGATTATCCATAAATGGATCGCAGGGCAAGGACATTAGTCGACATGAGCATACTTAAATGTGAATTCCAAGACCATTGGTAGACAAGGGTGCAGACACATAAGGGATATGGGATTTGAACCTATGTTTCCTGCATCATGAGGTAAGGGTTCAGATGCGAATGCCATCAAGGCTGACATTACACATTTGATGTGGATGCTTCAAATTCCACCTGGACTACGCTTACCTGCACATGAAAACAAAATCTCATGACTATTGAAGATATTCTCCAGCTTTGTACACAGATTTGGATACTTCCAGTCGGTCAAAGTAAAACCCTCATCTCATGTGTGCGACGTGTGTGCTCGATTGAGGTGGTTGGTATTGGCAACATGCGATTCGTTTTGTGCACTTTCACGTCCATCTTTAAATTGCTGTACTTGCATCAGGGAAACACGGACATGTTTGACAGGTAGCTGTCGTCGCGGGGTGCAGCCACCTGTCTGTAAATTTTAGCAGGCCCGATGCCTTTGCTGACAAGAAACTCACCAATCATCCGTTCTTCCTCCATCTTTGCTGTCTCACTCGCCGCCATATTGTTTTTCAGTAACTACGTTGACACGTGATTGAAACACGAGATTATGGGTATTGGTTGCCAATACAGTACTATATGGACAAACTCTCCCAGAATTATTTATCAACGTATACTGCGGTTATCTAGGTACACTGCTTTACCTTTACTAAATAGTCTGGGTCAAATTTGAAGCATCCTCTTGCACCGACCACAAAGATGCACATGACGTATACGAGTGTGAGGAGTGTTAGGGTGCAGCGGATGTGCCTCTCACCACCAGCTCCACGCGTCCTCCACTCAGCACCACAGGGTCGAGTTCTGGCAGGAAGTGCTTGGGTCTGGAAACAACATGTGGCCTGTGTGTTACTGCTGTTGTTCATCCATTCACAAATCCCCTGGCAAACGTGAACACTGAATCTGCTCCTTTGGATTTACTCCCAACTCGGCACAAAAATGTATCGAGAAATGCAATTTACACTTTAAAACTCATTCAATCAACAAGTCAGATCGATCAGAATAAAGGAAGGAAAGAAGCGATTTCAGCACAACAATCTGAAGCTTTTAACATTTTGGAGTCCCCAAATTATTTCAAAAGTTTGTCTTCCAAATTGGAGAAATCCTTTTGCGCAGCGATCTAAGTGTAGGTATAGACTCGGAGCAGGATGGCCAACTTGATGCCATCATTGCATCGTCTTGAAACACTCTGACAGTAGTCTATCATTGTGACAATGGCAGCTTGTGCACCTGGTGCCTCTTCCTGGCAAGAGGTTGCGATGATCAAGTCATGAGCAGCCAGTTGGTGTTTGTCAGCCAATGAGAAACTTGGGTTTAATCGGCCAATGATAGCAGGTGTTGTTAGGACGGTGCTAGCTTGGCCACTCCGTAAGGCCTACGTGATTTGACGGTAATCTGGGAGTGGGATTTTCGGCCGCTCTTCTTGTCGAGCGGAATCAGCAAAAAGCAACGAGGCAAAAGAGGCCCGAAGGCCGCAAAACAATCGAGTTCAATGTTTTTGATGATATGATGACAACAAATCAAGATTCCTGTGATAAAAATCATAGAAAAACTGTTTAGTCGGACATTGTTTTGTTTATTTTGAGGAGAAGGCAGCACTCTTTGAAGAACATGAAGTTCCATTGTACAACGCAATTGTACACTATACGGGTCTTCAGGGCCGGATTTAGACATGTGGAGGCCACTGGGCAGCCTTCAGTAGTGGAGGCCCACCCTACCTTAGAATACTAAAAAGGAATAAGAATAATATAAATCTTTGGGAAAACACCAGCCACAATCGCGTAAATGCGAAACACCCTCGCGTTGGGGAGGTTTTGACGCATTTAATTCAGCGCGTAAAATAATTGGAAACCGCGTTGGAGGAAGTTTTACTGTACATTTTTCCTAACAAATTTGTTTTTTCATGAAATATGTGGAGGCCCCCTGGTTATGGAGGCCCCTGGGCAACTGCCCAGCTTGCCCATTCCTAAATCTGGCCCAGCGGGTCTTGGCGTTGGCAGCCGTTGTTCGTACCTTGGGTCATGGTCACCCACGAAGTGTCCCAGAGGCATTTGATGTGCGTGCACCCAAGCACACGTCAGGGAACGCCGGTGATCATGTACTAGTTTGGATGGCTCACCCAGCACATCACCTCGCTCTTGTTCACCTGAAAGCAGGAAGGGGTTCTGACATGGTGTTACCCATGCAGCCACCGTCATGAGAATGCACTAACGGAGATAGGCCTCCAGAGATAGATCAAATACCTTGGTTTACTACCAAAAAGATCGGTGTGTATCAGTCATGTAAGTTTGTAAAATGTCCCAACAATCATCATCATCATCATCATCATCATCATCATCATCATCATCATCATCATGTAGCATGCCCTATGCAGAACGTTGGTGCTGCTGAAGCTGTTACTAGGCTACCGTCCTGGCAGGTCACCACTCCGACTCTGGAAGTCAGGGCAGGAATTTGTAATTTGTTCATCATGCCGCCAATAGGTCGCCTACTCTTTGTGAAGAACACTGTGGGGTCTTTAACGTCCACCAACTAAAGCCAGCAGACGGGACACCCAGTTGAATGTCCATCCGAGGGACGGCACACACATTGATGAATCACCTGCGAAACACCAGGATGAGAGTTCATAGCTGCGTCGGGATTCAAACCGAGGCGAGACAGTTTAGAGGTGAGTGTGTGTACCTCTAGGCCTATCAGCCCTGTCACAACAACCATTCAACCGAAACATTGGTACTGGCACACAATAGCCTGGGCCTACCCTCTCTCTCTACAGCACCTGCAAGATCTTCTCTTATATGGACCTGGAACCACTGGACATCAAATGCGATTCAAAATACAAATGACTCTGCAGCAGAAGGCAGATTATCTAGGGGATTTTTTTGAAGACATTGAGATGTGGGTAAACAAAGCCCTAGAATCGGAAGAAAAAAACCAGTATTCTTTGATACGTTTTGTTACTAATTATAATACATAGTAAACATTTTGTTTACTCGCATAGTAAACAAATAAACATCATTGACATGTCTTCGATTATTGTGAGAATCTCCTTCATACAAGCCTCTCGGACAACCCTTTATCAGGAACTTGCATATCCTATTCATCTCGAGGCCGGGAATGTGGCCAACGTACCTGCACACAATGGTCTACCCTTCTATATAGATGTCATGGGATCTTTAAAGTCCATGATCCAAAACAGGTGGCTTTATATCCCCAATCCAAGGGATGGAGCACGCCTAACCAGAACTTCACCAGGGTGGCGGTTTTAGTCAAACTTCATTCTGATCTATGAGCAGACAGACAGCCCAGAGACGACCACATAACAAACTTCCCTCCCTATCAAGGCCTACTCAATGTTCATAAATCAAATCCCCCCTTCCCATGCCCCCTTCCCAAGCCCTCTCCCTCCCACAGATCTCCCGATGTCCCAGTTCTCTACTGTTGTACTTGTGTGCTTTCCTCTCTCTCCCCATCTCGTCTCCCGCTCCCTTTATCATATGTTTTATGTGTAAGTTTGTTTTTATGTGATTAATGTTAGCTCTTACACGAGCGTCCATCTTGTATCCAAAAAAAACAAAACAAATGCTCGGTGGTTTTAGAGCTCATGTACTTGGATAATGCACAAATCTCTTCTGACCACAACATATTTGTTGTACATGTCATCGAGCATGCGCGCCTTACCTCGGCTTTGTCTTTGTCTACAGGAATGATATCCAAGGAGCTTAGCGGGATGAAAGGCTGAATAAATGACGACACGAGTCTGAAGAACCTACGACTAGAATAAGAATAGAGATCTCCATGGAGACTTTTACCACCATGGAAGAGGTACCAACAAATGAGGGATAAGTACTACAATTGGATTGGTACGTAGACACTGGGGATAGAGCGGTACGTGGACATTGGCACTATTGTGGATGCTCGATGGGACGAGCGGCCTCCTCCTGCGTTGAACTTCCTTGTGTGATGAATATCGACGAGAGTACTTTCTATGAACTATTATACAGGGTCCACCTTGCTGTATGCAAACAAAACATGGATATTGAACACGGATAGGATAAGAAAAGTTGGAAGCATTGGAAATGTGTTTTTTGTGTGGCTAAAGGGAAGTGCAAAGATGGCAAAGCCATGAATGGATGGACACCGACAAAAATTGGATCGATATAAGGAACCAGGGATGTCCAAGAAAGGCGTCCATGGGAGTGAACCTCTTGGCCCATGGAAAACACCGACTATCGACTGCAATAACGATTTCTTATCGCCAACAACAATAACAGGCAACCGATGGTTTACGTCATGTCCAAATCATGTGAACAAAGCCAGAAGCAGATATTGGAAGGGGAAAAAGGAAGTCAAAGCACCCTTCTCTGAATTCTTACACAGCACCTTCATGCACCAATCATTCAATGGTGCGTGTTGGATCACACAACCGTGAACACTGATGTTTCGACAATCTGGTGGACGACAACCTCCCTTCTCAACCGCAGAATATCTATTCTTCTCTAGACTTCCATGCAATCAAACTTCAATGCTCAATTCGATACATTTGTTGGGACTTCCGTGCTTTAAGACTGGACGTGTGTTATTATGTTCCCATGCGTGTGGATTGAAGTTATGAACGTACGTTTTATCAAACGTTTAGACAATCCACCGACGATGAGGTGCTCCGTGTGGTGTTGTCTCAAAGTGAAAAAATTCCAACGATTGACCAGATAACCTCCCTGGGAATAACATCAAATTGGAATCTCAAAAGAGAGTGTTTATATGTATATACACATGCAGAAGGTATTAAAGTTCACTTCACGTCCTCCATGCTGCCCTAGTGCTGACGATGTCTGTGCAATGATGGGCTCCAAAACAGCTTCGGGCAACGGGCGGACTCGGATTTCTGTGAAAGTAATCTTATTGCAAAGAGGGAGGAGGGTGGATGAGTGGGGGAGGTGGGGAGGGAGAGAGGAGGGTATGGGAGGATTAGGGAAAACAGAGTGTTGGGATGTTACTCTTTCACTCTTCCCTTTCTTCCCTCTTTCTCTCCATCTCCGCCACATTCTGGTCCATGCGAGAAGTTAATCCACTGATTATGCCAATAATGTGAGGATAACAAGCAATTTACATTATTCTTCTTCCTTCATTCATTTAATAACTTTCTATTTCTATTTTATCTCCACCTTTGCGTATTTGTTGTAAACGTTTTTGGAGTTTAGCACATTCACAGTGTCCTTCAGCTCTCGGTTTATTTGGCAGACGCTTTAGCCGGCAGAGAAGCCCGGTTGTCCTGGTTAAGAAGATTTAGGGTACAAATAGTACTGGTTTAGAGGAATGGTAATACAAAGGTAATCACAGTGACTGGTACACAGTGCCCCTTTCAGTTGGTGGTCCAAGGTGATGCTCTCTGGGGATCTCCCTCTTCTTCTCTCCCTCAATCTCGGTTTGTTTATTCTGTTTTACACCTCAGCTCTGTTTTGTGTTAGAATCCATATCAAATCGAATCTTTTTGAAGTTCTCTTCCAAGCACTGTGGCATGGGTTCACTTTCACCGTTTGTTCGACTTCCCTAACCTTTTCCTTCTCTGTGCTCCATTCGCATCGAATTTAAGTCTTCGGGTTAGACTCAGTGGGAAAGCATTAATTGATATTCCTTACAATATACTTGACCTGGAATTCTTCCAAATTTCCCTAACCGCACGAGTCAAAGAGCTCAACTCGGGCGTCTAGGAGAAATTCCAAAGTGAAGCGAGAACCTCTGGTTTGGACTTTATAGCAACTCCAATCTTGAAATCGGGTTCAATACGAATCATGATGCCTCTGGAAATGCCTCTGGAAATGCCTCTGGAAGAATGCCTCTGGAAGTGAGTGGAAATTCCTCTGGAAGTCTCTGGAAGAATGCCTCTGGAAGTGAGTGGAAATTCCTCTGGAAGTCTCTGGAAGAATGCCTCTGGAAGTGAGTGGAAATGCCTCTGGAAGTCTCTGGAAGTGAGTGGAAATTCCTCTGGAAGTCTCTGGAAGAATGCCTCTGGAAGTGAGTGGAAATGCCTCTGGAAATGCCTCTGGAAGTGAGTGGAAATTCCTCTGGAAGTCTCTGGAAGAATGCCTCTGGAAGTGAGTGGAAATTCCTCTGGAAGTCTCTGGAAGAATGCCTCTGGAAGTGAGTGGAAATGCCTCTGGAAGTCTCTGGAAGAATGCCTCTGGAAGTGAGTGGAAATGCCTCTGCAACATCCAAAGCAATCGCCGGAAAAGAAGAATCGCAGCGCGTCATTTCATCTCGCAAGGAAAATGCAAAGTGAAACGACGACACTGACGCAGAAACTGACGGTCGCTCTGCGAGGACGCACTAAGGAGCCAACAAGGATTCGGGAATCTGGCCTGGAATCCATTTCCGACAACACTCGTCTTGCGAGTCGAGCGCACGCCGACGGTCTTGCTTGGCACTCGCCGATGAGTGTACGGCGAGATGCCAAGTCCACGGAGGAATGTTCAGGTGCACAAAAGCCGTTCCACAGTCGATTCTTCACACGAGACAGAGCGTCCGCGCACGCACAGATAGATGGACCGGCAGCTGGATTCACTATTGGCCATGGAAACGGGAAAAATAGAGAACTCTTTTACAGAGCTCCTACTGTGGTAGTATTGGGACGAAAGCGTGGCACATGGAATTGATTGTCATTAACCAGGTTGAAAATATACACACCAATTGCTCTGCTATGAACTTGCTTCATGCACATAATGGTCTCTTTGCCAGTGAAAGACTAACAATAACAAACTCAGGTTTGCCTGTTTAACGTTCTCACCTGAACCCGGCTCTCGCGATGCTCAGAACTCAGGTTTAAATCCCATGCACAAGATATCTTTGTCCATTCTCTACCATTGTCTACACCGATGTCTATTGCTAATGTCCTTGTCCTGCGTGTGATTTGTGTACAAGCTCCATTAGGAGCTTTAGTAAAAGACCATTTTAAGTGTGGGCAATTTTCACAGATATAAGGGTCTCTTTGTGAACGAAAGACTAACAATTAAAAATCTGTCTGACTCTAACCCAAAGCGAATGCCTCATTATTTATTGATCATTTTATTCCCCCAAGTAATTTTTATACGGACTAGTGTACAAACCGGAGAGCATCCTCCATTTTGTGACCTGTTCACTGTCCGCCAGTACGACAACGATGTCTTCCACCGTGTCCATTAGAATGAGGGACTCGATGACTGAAAACAAAAACTGGTACGACAGATGCAGCCGGAACAAGTTACATATTTGGTCCATCTCCGGAACAGAGCATCTTAGGAGACCTCCTTAGTCCTCCAATACTCCGATGCCATTATCAACCGATGCACGTATGTTCTGTGCCGACGATTCTCAGTCATTTAGAATCGTGCAGCGGTTGAGGTTCCGCTTCGAGATGTTTCGATAGAAGCTTTTGGCAGCCCTTGCCCCTTGTGATGTATTGGCGTTTTCCATCAGATATGTTTTTGGGGAGCCTGACCTCCCCCATTCGTACTCGGTCGCCCGCCCGACATAATTGGGCATTCATCACGTGAGCGCTTATACTATCACGTGTGCTTCATTGAGTGCTGTGTAGTTTGTTATCCGATCAGCAAAGT
Source organism: Myxine glutinosa (assembly GCF_964187855.1). NCBI lineage: Eukaryota > Metazoa > Chordata > Myxini > Myxiniformes > Myxinidae > Myxine > Myxine glutinosa. The sequence continues at coordinate 12,613,686 of NC_136261.1, read as the reverse complement.
TATCCTCAAGATTGTCCGTGAGTCTCGTCGTTGGAGCCATAAAGGAAGACTGAGAGTATCAAAGCACTTCTCCTGGCTTTCCTTCTCCTCGAATGGCCGGGGCATGAGCGTTAAGCTCCGTCTCCCGGATGCGAATCGAGGGTCTCTTGTAAGGCTCGTCTGGTGCAGTCTGGTGAAACACCTCCATGTGTTTGAAGCGCTGATCACGAGTCCAAACGTTTCACGTACTTTTGAGCTTTCAGGTAACCTCATAACAAGTTGCTGTCCAGTATTAATGTCAGTACGGTTGTCTAGATGTGTGATACACCTCTCAACGCCACATATGAGGAATAACTGACGGTTTTCAGACCTACGTGGTTCCTGTGAGGTGCTGCTCATTGTGGAAGAATCACTGGTCATGTGACAGCAAACCAACTGCAATTCAAGTTTTTCAAACATCATTATCATTCCATCTCCTTTTCTTCTTCCATATTTGCATTTCATCTCCTCTTTTTTCGTTTTCCTCATGTCGTTTGTTTATCCTCCATGTTTTTTTTTTCCAGGACTTTTAAAAAGCTTGTCAAATTAACCTTAGTACTGTATTTGTTGTTGGTTGCTTACAGTTTAGCTTTAAGCAGGAGCTCATATTCTGCCGGTACGAGCAGTTTCACGGGTGTGACGATGTTGATAATTCCTGGTGTTACTCTGTGTTTGTTCTTTTGTCTGACTGTAATACAACAACTGTAGAAATTAAGGGACACAGTGAAAAGGTGTATTGTGTAGGCAAAGCCATTTGTCATATAATTTATGAGTCAGACTTCTTCTTCTTCTTTATCAATGGAAATGTGTTCATCTATTGTACAATTTATCTATTGTACAATCCCAAATACTGCGTTGATTTTTCCATCCTCTGCTAATGTTCCTGCAATTCATACAAAGGTGAATTGACGTCTTTGCCCTGTATAATACAACATGTACAAAACCCCTTTCATGAACCTAACGCACATTAAAAGATGCGGAATCTCAGCCTTCAGCGGTGAGCCAATGGTGAATGCTGTAAGATTTGCCGTCAGAGCCCTGGCAGTCGGCTCACAAGTCCAGTGATGGGAAGTGCATCCACATGCACAAAGCCTCTGCTGCCATATGTGCTGACGTTTTTGGCCACACTACACTGGGAAAGGTTCGAGCTGGCACATCAGCTGGACTGAACTACAGCAACTGTGCATGACAAGCAAAACCATGGATTCAGACTTCCAGGCGGGTTCCCAAAATGAGGAAATGTATAATGAGACATATCTGTATATATACGTACATACCAGTAGTATATGTCGGTGTACTTAAACTTGGTTTAGCCTGTTTGTTTGTTCCCATCTGAACAATTGACCGCCAGGATAGCGTGGAGGTATTCACACTCGCCTCCGAGCTGTCTGGCCTGGGTTTGAATCTCTGCCCAGCTATAAACTGTCATTCTGGTGTCTGGCAGGTTGGACGAGACATCAGTGTGTGTGCCGTCCCTCGGATGGACATTAAACTGAGTATTCTCTATGTCACCATTAGCTGGTGGACGTTAAAGATCCCACGGGGTCCTTCGCGAAAAGTAGGTGAGTTATTGTTGACACCATGAACAATTTACAAATTCCTCCCCTAACCTACAGGGGGCGTTGCATCAGCGGCACAGCTACGCAAAAAGCCAATGATGCGACTTGCAGCCATATGCTGCAAATGAAAGAAGAAGAGGAAGAAGGTGCTAAAGTGAACGGATCCATTTAAGCATTTATCTGTACCTGTGGGATGAGAGTGTTTCTAATGAGTCCTCAAAAAGTGATATCAGTACTGTATTATATTAAATATCGAGTATATTAGTGTTATATTAAAGATTATATATATATATATATATATATATATATATATATATATATATATATATATATATATATATATATATATATATATATTATACAGCACTGTATTACAAAAGGCCGAATGAACAGACGGTCCAATGCTGTCTACTTTATAAATCACAAAACAGTTCGGAGACAGTCTGACGTACCTTTGAGATCCCTCTGCCTTCGGTTCAGCCAATGATGAGAGAGACGAGCCTTGAGGTGCGAAGCTTCGACATTTTTGAAGCGTGCTAGCCGGACAGATGGGTCTGCAGAGAAAGCGCAACCTCACGGGATTGACACAGGGCAACCATGCGGTGAAGAGGGACAGCTCTAGAGGGGCTGAAGGAGGTGTTGGTTTGACAGTTTAAGAAGCTGCATTGTTCCCATTCAAGTCCCCGTGCAAAAGCCAATGTATTTATTTACCTTTCTTAATTGGGGTCATTTGTGAAACGTATTACATTCTGCTAATCCGAGCTTGCTGCTGGAAAAGCTAATCTTTGGAAACGTTTGCTGCAGGTCATGTTTTGAGAAGAAAGCACAAGCGGTCTCATTGAGTAGATGCGTTAATGACTGAGGCCGAGCCGGCGTGCCGAGGAAGTCATTGCACGGCTCACCTTGGTGCGGAGTCTCGAGCGCGTCGCACGTTTTAAATGCACTTTTGCTGGGATACACGAGGAAGCAGGAAGACGTCAATATGGGGTAAACACATGAGTGCCACGTGCACATTTCATTTACTTCATACTTTCTCACCACGCAACGACCCGTTTACTTTAACTTGCACATGCGATAGCAGCGAACGTTCACGTTGGGTTTATCAGATTGCAGTACCTTTACACCTGAGGCCTGCCTTATACAGCACGTGGTATGAGCAACCTTCAAACGGTTCTTTGGAATCCGCATCATAAAATCAAACTAATTCCTGCCTCTCGTGAAGCATTTGCTTTTACCCGTACATGAATATCCTCCAATTTCTCAAGAGATGTGCTGAGCATTTCATCAAATACGTATCAGGAAAGATTCATGTTGTGGGTGGGTGCGTCGATCATAAGTGTGCATCCGTGCGCCGGTGGTGTGCATCGACCATAGACAGGAGTGGCGACAGACCCAGGGTGCACCTCACGGAAAGACACGACTTATGCAGACTTACGGAAAACAAACACGGAGCGTCGGCTCCTCGACAAGGCCCTAATACGCAGACTCGTGGTCCAGTAATAACATAACGATACATTCGCACAAGAGATTTAAGCCATACTACCAGCTGACCCTTGCCTACTGAGACACCCCCCCATGGGCCTAATTTTTCAGCTTCAATCAGCCTGACGTGGCCAAGGCAAGAAACATGATCGCACGGCGTGCGCATGGCCTTAGTCAGAAATGCCTTTGAACCGGGCAAGTCGCATCCCAGGACCAGCTCACAGGGAGACCGTTTGCCCACTGACAACGACATCGAAGATACGCACATGGACAGATGTGTACAATTCTCTTAGCGTGACCAACAAAGTCATTTGCACACGAGTGGCCTTGGAATAAACTCTACCAGTGACGTAATGATTCGAGTGACGTAGAAAGAAAGAGCAACTGGCACGGAAAGTTGAGAAACTCAGGAAATGTTTGCCACACACAGAACCATTGGGCTTGCAAGATGCGTTACTTGTCTTAAGGACACACTCATAGGGAATTAAAATCAGGCACAGCTTAAGAGGGAATTAATTTTTTTATTCACATTATGGATCGAGGGAAGGGGAAGCAATGGTAGGTGGGAAGAGGAGGAGGAGGAATAGATTTTTCCGCCATGTTTGCACCCTTAATAAGAGAATACAGCCTCAGTTGAAATCTCAGGAATAAGGAATTCTACTTTGTCTTTACAATGGCCTTGCAAAGAGCCCCGAGATGAGAAATTCCCATCCCAGGCTGCGTGAGTAATTGACGATGGCAGGGATGTAACCAACACCTTCATTAACCAAACAGGGATGGGTTCGAAGCCGAGACTCGGTGCATAATCAAGTATTCCCATCTACAAATGCTGCCTTTCATCCACACGTGCGCGCTCAAGAAGCCGCTCCAAGATATTTTCCTAGGCACCGATACGCACCGATCGTTTTATCGGAGCGCCGCTCTGCCACGCCGGGCTCAATTACCGCAGGACCGATCTTGACCGGCGGACGCCGACCAACAGGAAGCGGGTGCCGGGAACACCGAGGTATCGGGCTCTGTGCTTTCATCTCTCTGTCGGACCGCGTGGTCACCTCGGGTGACCCGAATCTGCCTTGGTGGCCTCAGAAATCTGGCGCGGAGGGGAAGGGTCGTACCTTGCGTGCGGTGGGCGCGTGCGGCAGCCCTCGGCTGCATCTTGTGTGCCCGGCGCATCACCAGCTGGGCGGTCAGGGGGTTTCGAAAGCCCCTGTGGGATTAAAATAAAGAGGAATTCCGTAAATCAAGTGTGCGGTTAAGATGAAGAACAAAAAAAGAATCCATGTCGGCATTGATTGATGGCACATTGATACGAATGCAGTGGTAGGATAAGTGGCAGACTAAAAGTGAATTGGTGGAGGACATAAGAAAGAGAATGCTTGGAATGGAGGGGTGTGGAGAGGGACATGAGAGAGGATGCTTGGGATAGAGGGGTGTGGGGAGGGACATGATAGAGGTGGGTCCAGAGACAGGATGCTTGGGATAGAAGGGTGTGGGTAGTGAAAACTCGTGCAGCCGACATTACTAGAAAGTGGGATTCATCAGATGGAATGAAAGTAGCAGTAATAGTAGTAGTAGTAGTAATAATACTAATACTAGTAGTAGTAGCAGTAGTAGTAGTAGTAGTAGTAGTAGTAAATGCCAACTGGAACAGGTATACATGGCTGCGGTTCTGTGAACCACCTCCTACCCCCCTAGGTGAGTGCACATCCATGCAAGTAGGTTCCCAAGTTAAATTGTCTCATTGGTATTTGTATTTAGATAGTTCTCCCTTTGGTGTAGTGGGAAAATGGGAGATATGTGTATATGAAGACTATAGAGAGGTCTTCTTCTTTCCTCCCTCCACTGTCCTTTTCCACCTACACACCCTTTTCACAACTCGACTTTGACAGCACTAGGTTGGTAACCACTGTGCATTTTAGACACTATTTCATTCGGCTTCTCTCTACAGCCACAGTTAGACACAGCTCCAATTCGGTTTATTTACTGCTCCAGACACATTTGAGACATTAGCAACTCTTAACAAACATGAACAGTACATGCGTCATTGTCGATTCGCCTCATAACCAATATTTTCCCTCCATCCAGGAATATTTATGAAATGCAAACACCTCCTTTATTAAACACGAACAACACACATGAAGGCAGTCATGTCCTCTCAGCTTTAACTCGCCTTGGCAGGAAGCGGGGTGCTCCGTGAAGAAGATCCCCAGAGAGAGTGATTGACAGGGGAGCAGGGCGGAGTGTCTGGAAGCGCACCAATCCGAACGCTCTGTGCGAGACCAGGCTCCACCCTGCTTAAGTGATTATAAAGGCGGATGCAAGCACTGTTCATAGCCTTGGAATCGAGCCAGACATCTGCTGTGGGGGAGGAGGATCGCCTGCCTGTCATCTGAGGAGAAATCACGTTGTGCTGAGGGAGGGACCGTTATGCTGAAAACAGACCATTGTCATGAAGGAGTGACCTGTGTGCTAGGCGCGAAGCGCCATGCAAGTGGTACAAGGCATTAGGAAGGATCTCCTGCTTGTCGTTTGAGGGCAAACCCACTTTGCCCTGAGGGAAAGACCGCTGCCCTGAAGAAGCGATCCATGCTGCACTGGGCACGAAGCGCCATGCAAGTGGTGAAAGGCCGGCAGGACAAGCAGAGATCTCTGGTGGAGAACGAGGTTGTACTAGACTACACAGCACCACACTATAATACAGACGACCCCCCCCCCCCCAACCTGTATCAGGATCGGTACCCATTCGTCAACAGTGCCCAAGTAAAACGAGGGCCGAACCTAAGCTCTGTACTCATTCTCCCCCTTCTCTATTCCTTCTTCTCTAGCTTTCCTTGGAGTGTGATTCTGGTGGGCCCATGTTTCGTGTATAAATAATCAGGATTGGTGAAAGGGTTTAAGCGTTAAGAGGGATTACACTTTTCGGGTTGTGAGTATTGACTGTGTGGTTTCTTTTATTGTGACTTGTACTTGTAAATTATAATTGTGCTTGTAATTACTTTATTTTTGACCATTGTAAATTGCTGTGTAAATGTGTTGCTTTATTTTTCCTTGTAAATACTTGTGTGAATTATTTTGGTAAACAGTTGTTTCCACCCTGCCCGTTTCGTCTCTTTTCCTATTGACTCGGCTAAGGTGTAATAGTGACAGCAGGGACATTCTTCCCCAACCAATTGGCTCCACAACATTAGCCGGTCTGTACTCGGCAGTTCACTCGGCTGCCCCTGATTAGATAATATAAGGTGAGTACGAACCGAGGGCGCAATCCCTGGTTAGGTTGGCCACGTCACCCCCAGGTAAACTGTGTCAGATGGAGGACCCTGGGAGATTTGGCCATCTGATTGTCGTTTGTGGTTGATTAGGAACCCACCGGATCACGGAGTTATCTATGTCAGTTATCCTCAGGACTGGTTGTCAGGAGGAGCCCGAGAAGTCCCCTCATGGTGACAAATGGTGTTCAATCTCTTTGTGCACAACAAATTATGTTCAAACATAAGAACCATGCCAAGTCTGATGGTAATTAAACTTACCATTCCTCCAGGATTTGCTCCCGTTTTTCCTCCCAGCTTTGTCGCTTGTCTGAAGGGCTTTTAGCTGCGTCCTCATCACTGCAAATAGAAAACTGAGACTGTTACATGTCCGGCTTTCATGTGTACACAACTTACCTTAGGGGCCAAGCTTGCGCGCGTGCGCGCGCACACACACACACACACACACACACACACACACACACACACACACACACACACACACACACGGTTTTGAGATTTGCACATATTGATCATTAAAGGTTAAAGGGTTGCCCCCCATAGTTAGTCCACGGACAACACGTAGGCCCACTTGTAGTATTAGTTATGTCATAGTATGTGTAAGTATACGCCATTTCCCCTATTGATACCTGCGTTGTGTAAAGACATGAGATTAGGTCCCGCTCATTTTTGCGTCCACCCTCCGATTCCACCTCTATGGGCGTAATTGATCCCTTGCCCCATTTGTCTGCCCGCTCAGTTTATTACGCTTTGGCTGCCCGCAGCATTTGCTGCCCTTTGCTCACTCACTAGTCGAGTAACACGAGGTAGGTCTAATAAGGAGGAGCGTGGGGTCGGGGTGGGGGCGGCGTCAAGACGGAGCGTCAGAGGCGATGATGGTAAGAGCCACCAGCCAACCAGGGCTCGAACCGCATGGCATGAGAGGGCGTGGAGAGGCGCGTCTGGTGAGTTTGAGAAGGTTCGCGGGGCGTGCCCATATAAGTCGCTACACAAAGCCCTTAAACAGGACTCGCAGAGGAGAGAAAGGACTAGCGCTGGAGGACTTGGAGGACTTGCTGGGAGAGGGCTTGATCGAGAGGACTGACTCGCAAGTGGAGAGAGAGAAAGAACTTGACTCGCATCACTCGCTTTGAGGCTTTGAACTGTATCTCGCATATAACGTACGCGCCAGAGGAGAGGAAGAAGAGGCGCTGAGTACACGGCTGCAGCCAGACACGCCGGTGGCAAATAGCGCCGACTTCAGCCACGCGAGTAAACGCGGTAATAGCCGCCAGTGATAACCGCTAACCACCGAAGTCCGCTCCCTACCAAATCGCCCCGTATTAACTCTTGTGCGCCAAACGACATGCGGAGAGCTCCTGCCTTCTCTACTTACCATCTGCACGGGATGAGCCGGAGACCGGAGGGAGCTGCACGAGAGCCATCCTTGGACGCGGACCATCATCCTGCAGCTGCAAACCCTGTGTGAGTGTGTGTGATGGGCCCGTTTGTCCTGGGTATTAAGTTAAGACTGTTTTAAGGCTGCACTGTGTCCCCTTTTTCTCTGAACCATTGTGAATAGTGTAAATAAACCTGTTATTCCTTTTTCCAATTCGATCGCCTCTGTGATTTCGCCATTGACTGAGCGTGGCACGAATAAGATCGCTAGAACCGGGTTCACCATATAAACGGCATGGATTGTGTGTACGCACCGCTCGGCGTCTCCACACGCCTGGTTTGTGCAGGGCTTATTTCCTCGTTTCAGGGCAGCGCGAGTAATTAGGTAATAGCGATTCTAGTCCTAATACCCTATTTCGCGCTGTCCGGGAGGGATGTCATAGGACCCAGGTCCCGTCAGGCCAGTCAAAGACAAGGGGACTAACCCCCCCCCCCCCTCCCCCCTTGGTAAGGGGAGAAGGCTGGCGTCGAGATCTGCAACAATACATATATATATATATTGTCGTGTGCCTGCCCTGTGGTGAACACCGCAGGGCGGCACGGATGACCAGACAACCTTTAACTTCGAGACACGAAATATTAACAAAATAAAACACGGCCAAATAAAAACTATCATTCTTAATTGGAGGGGCCCCCACAGACTCGATTACAACACAAGGGATAAAATAACTGGAAAATAAATATGTGTTTGTGTGGCACTTTGCTCTATTCGGCTCTTGAACCTCGGTCTGCAGTTCCTCCTCCTCACGATCACGATGAAAATGTCGGAACATGACCATTCACCACCAGATCCATCAACTGAGAGATACAAAATCGTGGCTGCTCCCAATGAATGTCCCTTGCTCAAGAGCGCACCGTTTATGTCCCCGTTCTTTAAGAATGTCCCTCGCTCCGGAGCAACCCAATACAAGAGAGAAAGCCACGAGGAAAGCGAGAGAACAAGAAAGAGACAAAATGTCAGGACATGACTGTTCGTGATGAATCTCCCTTGCGCAAGAGAGAAAATGTCGGCCGAGCGTTCCTTTATCGTCAAGGCTATTGACTGCCGCTTCCGGTCTTGCCGGCGAGGTTTCGTTTATTCGCAGCTCTCCATCGAAATCGAAGTTAAGTAATTGTTCCCATTTGTATTTTCGTTATAACTGTATTTATTTTATGGTGTGTGTACGTATCGTGTGTCCCGAGGAAGATTTTCGGTGCAAATCTCTCATACCTGTGTAGAAAATCGTTTTAATTCGTCTCGTATCTTTTGAGGCCTTGTACAGTGTACAACCTTGAGGCTTTGTTTTTCTCTCAGCGGTCCGTCGTTTGTGCTCCAATAACTTTCGTTCTCTGCTTTTCCCAATCTTTTCACCCCATAGCCTACTTCCTTGTGTAAATCTCAACTCAAAAAAAAAAACAAAAACCATTTCCTTCTCTGTTCTTATTCTTTATTCTCATTCGTTTATTCGTTCTTATTCGTTCGTTCATTCTTCGACCACGTGTTTCTCCCCCATTTCCCCAGATAGTTTTCACTGTTATTAACCTTCAATGTTTACACTTTCCCCTCAAGTTCTGTATTCCGTCGTATATTATAACACCTTTTTCTTCTTCTTCTTTAAAAGGCTGCTTTCGACTTGCTCACCAAATCTATTCATCCCAAAAAAAAATTCCATCTCCTATAGTGCATTTTTTCTACATTCCCTAAACTCTCCTGCACTCCATCCTCCATCCAGCGTCTTTAAACGTATTTTTGACTCGAAGGTCACAAGAAACTCATTTTGCAATAAATGTTCGTTTCCCATTAATCGTACACTTTCTAAAATCCAATCTCACCCCTCCCCTCCAAATCTTCCCCATGACCCCTCCCGTCCAAATCTTCCCCATCACCCATCCCTTTCAAATCTCCCCCCTTGCCCCCTCCCTCCTAAACTACCCCCTCACCCCTCCCCTCCAAGACTCCCCCTCACCCCTCCCCTCCTAGACTCCTCCCTCACCCCTCCCCTCCAAATCTCCCCAATATCCCATCCCTTTTCTAATCCCTCCCCTTGTCCCTTCCCTCCTAAACTCCCCCCTGGCCCCTCCCCTTCAAATCTCCCCACCCTCATTTCTTCTCAATTTCCCCCCTCTCACTCCCCCTCCTCAAAGCGTCCTCCCCGCTTCTTCCCCCTTCCAACTCTCACCTCCATCTCCCACAACCTTCTGCCTCGCTCTTCCCCCTCCTCAAATAACACCTCATTGTGCCTCACCCAATCATCATCAAACCTTTTGTCCGCCCCATCCTTCCCTTTCTCCGAGCTATTCTGAAATCCCTGACACACCTTCAACAGCTCTCCCTACCTCTTCCACCTCTTCCACATCTTACCCTACCCCTCCTCCCCCCTGTTCTGTATCCGATGCTCCCCCTTCCTCTTCATTAACGGTATGGACCTCAAACATCCGGGGCCTTCGTTCAAACTTAACTGATCTCTCCATACGGGTTGCTTCTGTCAAACCAGACGTGATCTGCTTAACAGAAACTTTCCTCCTTCATGATGTCTCTGATTCCTTAGTATCTCTCCTGGGTTACTCCCTCCTCCGGTATGATAGATCTGAGCCTCGTCCTCGAGGTGGGGTTGCTATCTTTATCAAAAACTCTCTTCCTCACTCGCCCTGCACTGCACTCTCTCCACCTCACCCCCAGGAATACCTCTGGCTAGGGCTTCCCCTTCGCTCCCACCTCTTGTTCATATGTGTGTTGTACCGTCCACCAAACAGTGATGACTCCATCTACATCTCGCTGTCTGATAATATGGACCAACTTCTATCTGCTCATCCCAACTCTCTCTTCCTCATATGTGGTGATTTCAATTGTCACCATGCCAGTTGGCTGGGTGTGGGTACCTCTCTCACCAGCCATGGCTCCTCAGCAAAGGACTTCTGCGACTCACTGGGACTGACACAATCTGTCAATTTCCCGACCCGGATCTCAGTCAACGGAGCATCTTCTCTTCTGGACTTGGTTATGACTAACTTCCCTGAAAATGTCTGCTGCTCTTCTTCTGCTCCAATCGGATCATCTGATCATGTGCTTGTTAAAGTGGACATCTCTCTGACCATTCTCAGGGAGCCTGCTCAGCGTCGACGAGTCTGGCATTTCACTCAGACCAACTGGCACGGTCTTCAAGCAGCCATCAATCATCTGGACTGGTCTCCCATCTCTACCACCTCTGACATCAACTCATCCTGGGAATTCTTCCAAAGTAAATTGCTCTCTCTCATGCACAAATTTATCCCATCTCGTCTTCAGTTGTCATACCCTTCCTCCCGTCCATGGGACACGGAATCTTGTGGTGAGGCTGTTGCCCAGAAACAACTTGCCTTCGTCTCCTGGAAAGCAAATCCAACGGAAGGAAATCTCATTTCCTTTCACAAAGCCCGAAACAAGTGTGTGTCCACCCTCAGGAGAGCCAGGAAACAATATCTCTCCGTTCTCAAGACCGAACTCTCTTATCTGTCTCCCTCTTCCAAATCCTGGTGGTGTCTGGTCAAATCTCTTTCTGGTGTTTGTTCCCCCTCCATCCCCTCCATTACCTCAAACGGCTACACGGCTGACTCCGCACGTGAAAAAGCTGAATGCCTCAACTCTGTGTTTGCCTCTAAATATTGTGTCCCAAACCCATCCCTCTCTGTACCCACCATACCCAGTCGTACCCAGCTGCTCCTGGACTCCGTATCCTTTCCTCCTGACAAGGTGGAAAAGTTTCTGTCAACCCTCGACTCTGATTCTGCAACTGGACCTGACGGCATCAGCCCACGGGTCCTAAAATCCTGTTCTTCCGCTCTTTCACTCCATCTCTCTGTTCTCTTCACCCTCTCTTTTGCTCAAGGTCAACTGCCATCTGCTTGGAAATCAGCCAACATCACCGCTTTGCACAAAAAAGGTGCAAAAACAGATCCTAGCAACTACAGACCAATCAGCCTTCTCCCAATTATCAGCAAAGTCATGGAATCAATCATTGCTTCGGATATGAAATCTTTCCTCTTCTCCAATGGCTTGATCTCTACTCATCAATTTGGTTTCAGACCAGGTCACTCTACTCTGGACATGCTGCTTCTGCTGTCTCAACAATGGATGGAGGTCCTCAATGCCAAACAGGAAATTAGAGCTGTCTCCCTCGACATATCACGTGCCTTCGATACGGTCTGACACCCCGCTCTGCTCACCAAACTCTCCTCCTTTGGTATCCATGGAAATCTCCACGCATGGCTGGCGGACGTCCTCTCTAGTCATAGTCAACGTGTGGCCCTGAATGGGTTTCTCTCATCTCCTCTTCCTGTTCAGGCTGGAGTTCCCCAAGGCAGTATTCTGGGCCCTGTGCTTTTTCTGGTCTTCATCAATGATCTATCTGACTCTCTTGAAAATCCTCTCCATCTCTTTGCTGATGACTCCACTCTCTGCCGCTCCATTCCTCATCCCTCAGATCGGCAGTCTGCAGCCTCCTCACTCTCTGCAGACCTGGACAAAATCACAGACTGGGCAAACAAGTGGAACATGTCTTTGAATCCTGACAAATCTCACACTCTTATACGATGTCTCTCCGAAAAGACCGACTGGACAACCCTCCTATCTACTTTCTGAATAATCCTCTCCAAGAAGTTCTGTCACTCAAGCTTTTGGGTCTCACTATCTGCCATGATCTTTCCTGGGAAAACCACATTTCCAAGCTGGCCTCCAAAGCCAGTCGCCGACTGGGCATCCTCCGTCGTGCGAAGTCCTTCCTTTGCACACTTGAGCTCCTCACCACATACAAGGCTTTCATCCGCAGCTCAATGGAGTACTGCTCTCCCCTCTGGGCTGGTGCTCCTGCCTCACACCTAGCTCGTCTTCACGCTGTTGAAACCAAAGTGTTCAGAATCATTGGAATCTCCCGCGATGACGCTATCTCCGAGGGCCTTTCACTTAATCACCGCAAGCAGGTTGGTGGTCTTTCCGTCTTCTACCGACTCCTCTCCGGCCTTGCTCCCCCAGCTCTCTCTGGGCTCTGTCCCCCAAATATTCCTGCAGGTCGCACAAGATCTGCCTGCAACCCTCTTATGGTTAAACTGCCAAAATCAAGACTCTCTGCTCACCTTCACTCCTTCATTCCTCTTTTCTCCCACCTCTGGAACAAACTCCCTCACTCTCTTCAATCCCACTCCTCCCTCCAGGTCTTCAAAACGGCTGTTCACCACCATCTCTTATCTTCCCCAATCCAAAACCTTGATCTTTTCTACCCCCGCTAATTTCACCCCAGGTCCACTTTTTTGAGGTGACTTTTGACTTCTTTCCTGGAAGTCTTTGGTGTCCTTACGTTTTTTACCTATCCTGCCTCCCCCCAGGCCCTCTCCCTCCAAAAACATCTCCCGATGTCCCTGCTCTCAGGTGTTGTGTTTGTGTGCTTCCTCCCCTTCTCTCCCCATCTTGTCGACGACTCCCCTTTTTATATACTTTGTTTGCTTGTTTGTTTGATTTGTTTGTTTGATAAATGTTAGCTCTTTCACGAGCCTCGACTCTGTATACAAAAAACAAAAAAAAACAAAAAAGGCACCAACGTCATCTCATGACGTCTCCACCAATCCCATAGTCCCTTCTTACCAGTCCTTTCTTGAACCAATCAATCCCGGACCAATCACTGCTCTTCGGGGTGTGGCTCCATGGCCCTGCCTGATTGAGGTGGTCATGTAGCGGCTGCGGCACCAGCGGTAGTGTGAGATGCCTGGTTTCCGGTTGGTTTTTAATTAATGTGGTTAATGGGTGATTTCTCACTCGGTGTGTGTTCTGCATGTGTCATAAAGAACAGAGGAATAATAACAGAGGCCATTACATACAGGGGATTAATTACCCATAATCCCTAGCTAATAAACAAACCCCACCCCTCTCATGGAGACAAATATCCGCTCTTCCACGACATACAGTCTAAACGAATTTCCTATTTATTACATGGGGTTTCTTCTTCTTCACGACAGTCAGAGCATATTACCTATTCTATTCTACCTGGACGAAGGTATTGCCTACCCCCTACAAACGTAACTATATATATATATATATATATATATATATATATATATATATATATATATATATATATATATATATATTGTTACGGACGCGGTTAAAGATGTTATATTTGCCGAGCGGAGGCTCCGCGACCGAACAATTATTCCCCGACTCTAACACCCGATTTACCCCAAACTTTGGCCGGATCGCGCCATCGCTATTCAATCGGGAAAACTCTAAAGTCTAAAGCGACCGAATGCAAAGAGGAAAAGGAATAAGACGAGAAGAGGGGTTGAAAATATTACTAAATTTATTTACTATTTACAGGCTCAAAATAACCAAGGAAGAAGGAAGGATAAGAAAATAATTTACAGAAGATATTAGATACACAGTGCAACGCTAGCTTACCTACAGTCTTAATTAACCCTGGGACAGAACAAACAAGGACAGACTCACACGGGGAATGATGATAGGACTGGCAGGAGGTGAATGGCTGGAGGGAGAGGAAGGTCCACGGGTACTGCCGCACGATCGGCTCGTTGGGCAGCCGCCGTTCCTTTGCGGCCCTGCTCCAAACTGCCGTCCAGGCCCACGCTGCTGTGGCTGCAGTTTCGGTGGCTCGAGCTGCTGTAAACGCAGTTTCGGTGGCTCGAGCTGCTGTAAACGCAGTTTCGGTGGCTCAAGCTGCAGCTCAACTCTGGACTTCTCTCGGACTCAACTCAAAGCGCATCTCTTGGACCCAACTCAAAGCGCATCTCTTGGACCCAACTGCTTGGACTCCCTCTCGTCTCCCTGTAAAAGCTCATCTGCCCTCGGGATATGCCCTGCCGTGGGTTATATAGGCCCCGCCCCTCAACTTTTGCGAACCTCCCCGATCGCTCTTCCTCCGCCCTCTCTAGCCAAACCCCTGGCTCATGGTTGGTCGAGTGGGGCTGGCTCACTCCTCCCCTCTATGACGAGGTGGAGACACGCCTTTCTTCTCCGACCCTGCCTCGTGGTCAATGGCGGTTATTGGAGGGGAGGTAATTTCCAATCGACGAAAGGGGGGAATGGAGGTTTTGGGAATGGGAATGAAGGGAATCTATCTCTTTCACTGGTGCAATGGAGTATTTCAATTAATGGGAGACACAGCCTTACCCTAAAACACATAATAAGATATAACTATCGAACAGGGGTATTCTATGATTGGCTGACGTGCATGCTTTTGGACTAATTATGGGACACCCTTTTGACCTTTACACAGCTCCGGAGGCAGGAGGGGCCAGACTCAAGCAATAATAATAATACACACAATAAAAAAAATACAGTCCTCATATCCGCAACAATATATATATGTATATATATATATATATATATATATTGTTGCGGATCTCCAACGTCGGCCTCCCCCTTATCAAGGGGGGATTAATCCCCTTGTCTTTTTACTAGCCGACGCGATCCGGGGCTATTACGTTCCTTCCGGTCGGTGTTAAATAGGGTTGTAAGCCGAATTAGTCTTATTACCTAAGTACTAACACTGGCCGTGAAGCAAGGAAATAACCCCACCCGAACCACGGTTTCAGTGGACACGCCGAGCGATTAGCAAGCCGCGATTCGGGCCGTTAACAGGTTTTAACCCGATTGGAGCGGTTGTGATCGTGCCACACTTACCCAATTGAGAAATCACTAAGACGGTCGAATTAAGAGGAAAAAAGGAAGAACAGGTAATTTATTACACTTTGTACAAGGAAGGAGAAGGAGAAGCAATGTACAATGAAGAAGAAGAAGCAGATACACAGGGCAGCCTTATACAGTCTTATACTTATCCCCTGGACACGGGCCGGTTCGCACTCAGACTCACTCTCAGACTCACACGGGGTTGTAGATGGTCGGGTTGAGGGTCCATCGATGGCATCCACAGCTCGCTCCGGTCCCCGACCCGTACCACGAAGCAGATGGTGATGGTGGACGGCAGGCAAGATTTCCCCGTGTCGGTGGCGCGGATCGGACAATTATACCAGGGGGAGGTAGGCTGGGCGATTATACTGGCGTACATAATAGTTGTACCGGTGCCTTATACGCGCTCCCGGTATAGCTCGGTACAATGCGCCACTTCCCCAAGTCCTCTGCAATGCGCCGCTCCGGCAATGCTTTCCCAATGATGTCACCAAAGCCAAGCCAAGTCCCAGTTCTTTGCCACTGCCGTATGCACGCGAGTCCTTATCATATACCGAGTGCCGTTCAGTCCTCTTGGTAAAACGCAATCGTGCAAGTCCTCTACTCGAGCGCCTGCCTCTCCCTTCTCATAACTCTGTTCACTTCCAAGACTCGAGCACCTGCCTCTCCCTTCTCATAACTCGAGCTCAGCACTTTCCTGGGGGATCTGACTCAGCGCACGTCCTCCTCATAACTGAGGTGGGGGCCTCGCACAAAGGGTTTTATTGCCACGCCCCCAGGAACCCTCTGGAATATCTAGCCACACCCTGTCAGGCGATGTCGCCTCAGCCCTGATTGGCTGGTGGGGTCTTACCGGCTCTGCCCTTGATGTTTGCTTGACATGGCCATACCCCCGACCTCGCGCTCCGCCCCCTTTCCGGGCCTTACCTCGTGGCATTTGGCTGGTTTGAGCGAGCAACTGGCAGCTAACGCTGCCGGCCCAACGCGTAACAAACTGCGAGGGGCAATGGGGTGCAGACTGGATGGACGCAATGGAGTCGATTGGAGAGAGGGCTGCAGAATGAACGGGGCCTACTCTTATTTGTTTTACACAGCGCAGATGATAACTATTGGAAATGGCCTTATCTCACATATACTAAGAAATAACTAACGTTCGAAGGTGACCTACGTGTTGCTCGTGGACTAACTATGGGGTGCAACCTTTAACCTTTAATGATGTTACCTGTGTGGGTTCTCAAAACCGCAACAATACATATATATATATATCGTCACCTTCGTGCCATTCTTGCTCAAGGCGAAAAAAGCGTTTACGACATAATCACAAAAACACTGAGATTATCATTGCATGCAATTGTAGAGAAACGTGTAACTAAGCTAAATTTATAAATAACAGAGATTAGAAATCACCGTGAGCAATTTTGGCTTGGGCAATTATGGCACAGAGAAGTGCTAGAGACAATATTGCTCACGGTTCTACATAAATGCTGACGACCCTTTCGAACGAATAATGAAGAAATTAATTTTTATGATACATTGACTTTGTTTTCATTTATACACTAGTTTTTTTTAGGTCATCTCCTTCCGGAGATAGGTCACTAATAATGCCGGTCTCGATGTCCGTCTGTCCGTCCCAACTTTTTTCAACTAGGGTTATAGAGATGGGTTAGGGTTCGTTGAATTAAATGGGAGGAGTCATTATTTCGGTGATATACGATGAGCGGAAATGGCACGAACACTCAATAGGCAGAAATGGCACAGAGTTGAACAAACACATTTTTTTCGGCGAAAAAAAAAACGTGTATAGACATTCTATTATGAATTGACAGTAACTAGACACAATAACCAATCACCGGATAACAAAATGTCATTTTCGATAAAATTCGACTTGAGCAAGAATGGCACGAAGGTGACGATATATATATATATATATATATCTATATATATATATATATATATATATATATATATATATATATATATATATATATATATATATATACACACACACACACACACACACACACACACACACACACACACACAGTCACGTGAAAAAGTAAGTACACCCCGTGTAAAGTTTTGACTTTATCAACACATTTCAACATACAGATATTTGATCTTCATTTCAACAATATTGACAGATAAAGGTGATTATAATACAACAAATATGAAACATTTACATTTTGTAGTCCATTGTATAATTTAAATAGGGGTGTACTTACTTTTTTTTCCACATGCGAAATTTGCATTTATGTTTCTTTAAATTATACAATATAATATAAATTATTATTTATATTATATTGTATAATTTAAACAAACATAAATGCAAATTTCGCATGTGGAAAAAGTAAGTACACCCCCACATTTATCACTACTTCAAATACCTAAAATTAAAATCAGGTGCACCAGCTCAGGTGCAAATGATTAGAACATCGTTAGAGAGGATCTTGGAGGAACCTGTCTTATTTAAACCTCAGACATTTCGTTTGGTTTGCTCTTTGTTGTTGAAGTGTGCGGCGTCACCATGCCGAGATCAAAAGAGCTCTCTGAGGCCTTCAGAAAGAAGGTTATAGATGCCGACGAGTCTGGGAAGGGTTTTAAAAAGATCTCCAAACAATTTGAAATCAATCATTCGACTGTCCGGAAGATCATCTACAAGTGGAGAAGATTCCAAAAAACTGCCAACTTGTTCAGGCCAGGCCGCCCCAGCAAGTTCAGCCCGAGAGCAGACCGCAAGATGCTGAAAGAAGTCTCTAGGAACCCCAGAATGTCATCATGGGACCTACAGGTAGCTCTTGCCACTGTTGATTTCAAAGTGCACGAGTCTACCATCAGAAAGAGGCTGCACAAATTTGATCTACATGGGAGGTGTACCAGGAGGAAACCTTTGCTGTCCAGAAAGAACATCAGGGCAAGACTAAAGTTTGCCAATGAACACCTAGGCAAAGACCAGCACTTCTGGAACAATGTGCTCTGGACAGATGAGTCAAAGGTAGAGCTATTTGGCCACAGTACCAGAAGACATGTTTGGCAAAAACCAAAGACAGCATTTGACCACAAGAACCTGATACCAACTGTAAAGCATGGTGGTGGAAATATTATGGTTTGGGGCAGCTTTGCTGCATCAGGGCCTGAGCAGCTCACCATCATAGAATCCACTATGAATTCTTCATTGTACCAGAGGGTGCTTGAGGATAATGTGAGGCCATCTGTGGGAGAGTTGAAGCTCAACCGAAGGTGGACCTTGCAACATGACAATGACCCTAAACATACCAGTAAATCCACCAAGGAATAGCTGAAAAGAAAGAAATGGAGCGTTCTGGAATGGCCAAGTCAAAGCCCGGATCTAAATCCCATTGAGATGTTGTGGGGGGATTTGAAACGAGCTGTGCATGCAAGAAACCCCTCAAACATCGCACAGCTGAAATAATTCTGCATGGAAGAGTGGGCAAAAATTTATCCCAGTCGATGTCAGAGACTGGTAGACAGTTAGAAGAAATGCCTACTTGAGGTTGTGTCTGCCAAAGGGGGCAATACCACCTATTAGAGCCAAGGGTGTACTTACTTTTTCCACATGCGAAAATTGCATTTATGTTTATTTAAATTATACAATGGACGACAAAATGTAAATGTTTCATGAGATTTGTTATATTATATCACCTTTATCTATCAATATTGTTGAAATGAAGATCAAATAGCTGTATGTTGAAATATGTTGAAAAAGTCAAAACTTTACATGGGGTGTACTTACTTTTTCAGGTGACTCTATATATATATATATATATATATATATATGTATATATATATATATATATATATATATATATATTGTTACGGTCCGCGGATAAGGATGTTGTTTGCCGAGCGAAGGCACCACGGCCGAACAGTTGTTCCCCGACTAAACCCGATTCACCCAAACGTTGGCCGTATCGCGCCACAGATATTCAATGTGGAAAAGACTAAGACGACGAATGCAAAGAGGAAGAAGAAGAAGACGTACAGAAGAGTAACGGGGTTTATTATTATTTACACACACATAAGCAAAAAGAGCAGTCATGGGTATTTACAGCGGACATGAAAAAGCAGGTAACACAGTGCAAATTACTCGCTTATACTGACTTAGTTTACTACCCAGGATAGCACGAACAGAACAAACTCACGTACGCAAATGGATGGAAGGGTAGGAATCGTTTGGAGGGATGAGCAGGTGGGATCACAGGGCACAGCGAGCAGGTCCACTCCGGGCGGGAAGCGAGGAGCCGGCAGCTCCTTGTATTCGGCTTCACAGCGCACGCCGGCAGGGTCACTCGGCTGGTTGAAACGGGGCTGGCTGAAGCGGCTCTTTGTCAAAGGCTTTGCGTATCTCTCACGCAACTCCGGTGCCACTCTGAACTCTCTCTCGGTGGACTGCCAACCCTCTTACGCACCTGGACTCATCTGCCGTATCTTTTGTGTAGCTTGTCCCAGCGATCGTCGCACCCTTCTGTCCAAACCTTCAGTGCGGGTCTGACACGCCCTCCTCGGTTTTGGTACCGCCCTCCCCCCCCCCCCTCCCCCCGTGCTCTGTTTCGTGACCTTGTATGGTAATCCCACGGGCTTGTCTCCTTATTTGGGCATGGCGCCGACGGCACGCCCCTCGTGGCGAGCCACGGGCTTGTTTCCTTATTTGGGCATGGGGCTGAACAGCCCCGCCCTTCGTGGCGCGCCCTGGGCTTGCCTCTCCCGGGCGACCCCGCCCCTCCTGTTCAAACAGAGCACGGAGCACATATTCACTATAGCAGCAAAATGAGAGGGCGTGCACCCCACGCTTGTGAACTGCTTTACCCGCAGATGGAGAGTTTGGCTGGGAAATGGAAGTATTGAAGGGGAGCTATTCTTAATTGATTCGGTGCAATAGAGTGTCAATAGAGTTGAGAGAGAGGAAACATGGGGTTTTACAATCATGTGTGTGTTTGTCTGTCCGGGCCAGAACTTTTTTTTTAACCATTTGAGCTTTTGCCATCATATTTTCAGCAAAGCTTTATTATGAGAATATGGAGAAGGAAAATTACTAATTTCGTCAAAAGGACAAAGGTCAATCTCACATAAAATCGTCAATTTTCATCTTAATTGACTTGAAATTTGAACAGGGTTTGCATATGGGTCACTGAATTGGTTCACCAATAAAATGCTAGAAGCTGATTGTTTTGAGGTCAAACAGTGAAAGGTCAATGTCACCAAACATCAATTTTCATCTGATTGACTTGAAATCTGAGCAGCGTTTGCATTTTGGGTCACTGAAGCTTATTGCTTTTGAGGGCAAAAAGTCAAGATCACCCAAAATCGTCAATATTTTTGAGCTGTTTTTGTCATGCTTAGCATATGAAAATAAGTCCGAATACATAGCGGAAACGGACGGCTTTGTATTTTTAGATGCTTTCTAGTTTTACAGTTTAAATTTGGAACGGTAATTTGTGGACACCCTGTATACATGTTAAAATTTAACCTCGGGCTTAGTAAGTGCATGACAAACACAGAGCCGCCCAATGTTAAAAGCAGTGTCGACCACTACAGAATCAGCCAGCTACTGGATATAAATGCCTTTGTATCCATGTCAGCAACACAACCCTTACATCTGATCACTCATTCCTCGCATCCACCTTGATCACTTTTTATCCACCTTGACAAAATCAAGACTCTCTGCTCACCTTCACTCCTTCATTCCTCTTTTCTCCCACCTCTGGAACAAACTCCCTCACTCTCTTCAATCCCTCTCCTCCCTCCAGGTCTTTAAAACAGCTGTTCACCGCCATCTCTTATCTTCCTCTCTTATCTTCCCCCATCCAAAACCCATCCTTATCCCAAACCTTATCCCAAACAAATCGACCAAAACCCAAACCTTATCTTCCCATCCAAAACCTTGATCTTTTCTACCCCCGTTAATACACCCCAGATCCACATCTTTCAATCCCCGACTTCATTCCTGAAATTCCTTGTAGTGTCAATTTGTTTTGTATCGTGTACCCCTTTCCTCCCCCCCCCCCCCCCCGCCCTCACCCCCTCTCCCATCCCGTTCCCTCCCACAGATCTCCTGATGTCCCTGTTCTCTACTGTTGTGCTTGTGTGCTTCCCTCTCTCTCCCCATCTTGTCGCCCCCTCCCTTTATTGTTTTACGTGTCCGTTTATGTTTTTTGTGTTTTATGTGCTAATATGTGTTTGATGTGCAAGCTCTTAAACGAGCCTCGATCTTGTATACAAAAAAAAAAAAAAAATTCTAATGGAAGACAAGGCCTTACTCTAAAACACATAATAAGATATAAGCTACTGAACAAGGGTTTTATCGGGTCCTTCAATGTGGTGTTTCATGGAATTAACTACCGAGACGCCCTTTTTACCTTTACACAACTCTGGAGGCAGGAGGGGCCATATCCAACCAATGTTACACAACAATTTGCCACTACAATACACACAATCAAAAAAATGCAATCCTCATATCCGCAACTATATATATATATATATATATATATATATATATATATATATATATATATATATATATATATATATATATATATATATATATATATATATATATATATATATACATATACACATACATACATACATACATACACATACATACATACATACATACATACATACATATATATATATATATATATATATATATATATATATATATATATATATACATACATACATACACACACACACACACACACACACACACACACACACACACACACACACACACACATCCATAAAAGGGAGTGTGTTTGTACAGATGTCTGTCCCCCTTCATAAGGTAGGTTTGAAAGTTCAATATTTTAACATGAACATGTTCACTACGGTCTATTTTTGGGGATAAAACAAACTCGAAAACCATTTTCCATAAAAGAGTAGTTATGTCTCTTCTATTGGAATTGTAGATTGCGCCTTGCAAACCCAGGCTCATGGGCGGTCTGCAGAAACGTTTTTACGGCGTAGCCCAGAAGGCAAAGCCATCTAGAACAGTGTTTGTCTGTCCGTATGTATGTATGTCCCCTCAAACATACACCAATCAGAGCTGAGGATGTGGTCACATGACAGGGTGATGTCATTACCGCGTACAACGGCTGACTCCGCACACCGCCATTTTGATTCCTATGCCGTTCAGGCCGTAGATATCGTCGAACCTGTCATATATCACAATCACCATGCTCTACTCCAACGTTTTTCATTCAGTGTGAAACACAAACAAACCGATTGTTAAAATGACCATGAAATATCAAAAGCATGGGCGTTACGGATCTTACAACGACACAGTACTTATAGGCCTTCGGCCTCATGCCTTCATGCCTCACCTTCAGGCTGCTTCGGACAAATTATCCCAGGTTTCGTAATACAGTAGTATTGTTTTCATAATAATAATAATAACAACGTTAATAACAATAATAATATAAATATAATCATAACACTGCAATCCCTTTGTCATGACTGCAAAGTTACTGGATTGAAGCGGTGTATGGTTGGTTCATTGTTGACTCGAAACATCTATCTATAATTCCATTAATCTCTGTGTGTATGTGTGTATGTGTGTTTGTATGTGTGTATGTTTGTCTGTGACCGCTGTTTCTCGACAACTACCGGTCCGATATACTTTAAACTTGCCAGGTATATTGCTGGGGACCCGAGGATGTGCCTTTTCAAGGTTTCATATTAATCGGAGAAGTAGTTACCGAGCTATGGCGATTTCTTTACCAAACACTGCAAGCCGTTCGCTTTGGACCAAACCATTGCATGTAAATAGAGGGGGGGGGGGTTCTGTGGTCGTTGCGAATGGACCAAACCATTCATGTAAATAGAGGGGGGGGGGGGGGTTCTGTGGTCGTTACTGCCACGTGGTTTCAAAGTTTTTTTTTGTTGTTGTTATTTGCACGCATGCTTTTTTGCACCCACGTACGGGCACGCCCTAGGATGTTTACACACACACACCCCTACACAAATTTTTTTTTTTTTTTTTTTTTGGCAAGGAACGGGCACCCACGTACGGGCACGTCCTAGCTTATATATAGTACGGGCATGCCCTAGTATAGAATAAATCAATGTCTCAAGGCAATCTCTTCACTTCCTGGTGACAGACAGCTTAGAGACTTAGAGTACTTCAAAATAATTAAATACTTACATTATTTGCTCACTGGTATCCCCACACAGGTCTACTAAACTTTTGTGCTCATGAACATTTTTTCCTCAAGAAGTTGTCTCCCCTGTGACAAATAAATGATTCTCCAACGTCGATCCAATAAGATAGCAGTAACAATTAATATGAGCGAAACTAATCATATGCTCCATCCATGAGCAAGTCGTACAAACAAGTACACTGCTATGGAAGTTTTATAGGAAGCGCCTTGCCTGTTGCAGATCTTTACACCTCCAATGTCCCACGCAAGCCGAGGGTGTTCAGGTGGCTCCGTGATCTTTGGCAGCCAGCATTCCTCCAGGATGGCCTGGTGGGCAACAAGGCGATTAATTGGGGATATTCCACGGACCGACTCACCTCATCTCCCAGACTCTCTTGGACTCGATCAATCCCCTCCCTGATAATACTGAACCATTGGGAAACACCTCATCTCGTTACATATTGTCATTCATATCCACGTGGGAGACAGTGACATACAAATAGCGCACAGCACGATCATTAAATATTCTTATAAAATGAAAAAGATCACTTCACACAGCATTTCCAAGAAGGGAAGCCTTCTTGTGGGAAGGGTGAGTTCAGACTTCAGCTTCAGCGCATACGTGGGAGCAAGTTGTCTTTTGAAGAGATGCTGAACCCTATAAACGGTGAACGCAATATCTTCCACAGGTCCTTCCATCAGATTCAATACCATTGTGGGTAAATTAAGTAGCATTTACAACCAATGTTCTAAACAGACAAGAACGCTCGAAGCAGTTAATACATCACAGACACAAAATGGAGAAATTTTGACAAACACCAGCTGCACTTCACACACCTCAACAGTCATCACGGGTCCACCCCCCAAAGCCCTCCCCAACCCCAACATTAAATTTGGGTTGTGTGCCTGTATCAACAACCTTCAAAATCGGCATTCATATGTCCAACACACATTTACACACTTTGCTGTGGAAGAACCTTAATGTTTTTTGACAGGGTCTAAAGCTCATGGGGTCTAGGAGGAGAGCGTCGAGGTATGTGCACTCAAATCTGAGCTGTGTAATCTTGGTTTGAATCCACACCCAGCTATATACATAATATGTTTCACAATTCACATGCAGGCCGAGGCATCAATGCGTGTGCCATCCATCAGAAGTACGTTTACGCCAGAGGACCTCTCTGCCAGCACCAGTAATTGGTGGAGTTAAATATTCAATCTAATATTCCTTCGACAAATACACTAAACAGATCACAAAGTCAGCCTTCTTTCACCTGAAAAACATTGCCCGTCTCCGCTCATCCCTCTCCTCCACGGCTGCAGAAACCCTCATCCACGCCTTCATCACCTCCCGTCTGGACTACTGCAATAGCCTCCTCTATGGTTCACCCTCAAAAATCACCAATAAACTCCAATACATTCAGAACTCCGCTGCCCGTCTACTCACTCATTCCCGGACCCGTGACCACATCACCCCCGTCCTTTACAAGCTTCACTGGCTCCCCATCCCCCAGAGAATCCAGTACAAAATCCTCCTCCTGACATACAAAGCCCTCCATAACCTGGCCCCATCCTACCTGGCTGACCTCCTCTCCAGACACACTCCCACCCGCAACCTCCGCTCTGCTGGTACCAACCTCCTGACCCCCTCCATCCGGACCAAATTCAGATCCTGGGGGGACAGGGCCTTCTCCATCGCTGCTCCCACCCTCTGGAACTCACTACCTCACACCATCAGAGACTCCTCCTCACTCACCACATTCAAAACATCACTAAAGACCCACCTGTTCAACGCTGCATTCAACATTCAACCCACAGCATTTAACCCCTGACTATCTCTTCTCCTTCTCCCTCCTTTTGCTTTAAATATTTCCCTATTGATTCTTGTCTTGTCTTTTTGATTCTTGTCTTATATATATGCCGTATATCGCTGCTGTTTGTTTTCTTGATTCTTGTCTTTTTGCAATTGTTGTTTTCATGTATTGTTATGCATTATGTTTTCCACTCTGTCAAAGCGCCTTTGGGCTTCTGGAAAAGCGCTATACAAAATAAATGAATTATTATTATTATTATTATAGTGATATTCTAGTGATTCAGTATGAAATCTAGTGATTTCTAGTGATTACTAGAGTGACAATCTAATCACTAGAGTGACAATCTAGTGATTCAAAATATTCAATCTACTCACCCATTCCCGGACCCGTGACCACATCACCCCCGTCCTTTACAAGCCTCACTGGCTCCCCATCTCCCAGAGAATCCAGTACAAAATCCTCCTCTTGACCTACAAAGCCCTCCATAACCTGGCCCCATCCTACCTGGCTGACCTCCTCTCCAGACACACTCCCACCCGCAACCTCCGCTCTGCTGGTACCAACCTCCTGACCCCCCCCCCCCCCCCCATCCGGACCAAATTCAGATCCTGGGGGGACAGGGCCTTCTCCATCGCTGCTCCCACCCTCTGGAACTCACTACCTCACACCATCAGAGACTCCTCCTCACTCACCACATTCAAAACATCACTCAAGACCCACCTGTTCAGCACTGCATTCAACATTCAACCCACAGCATTTAACCCCTGACTATCACTTCTCCTTCTCCCTCCTTTTGCTTTAAATATTTCCCTATTGATTCTTGTCTTTTTGCAATTGTTGTTTTCATGTTTTGTTATGCATTATGTTTTGCACTCTGTCAAAGTGCCTTTGGGCTTCATGAAAAGCGCTATACAAAATAAATGAATTATTATTATTATTAGTGTCTTTTGTGAAGAGTAGGTGAGTTATCTCTGGCACCCTCAACAAATTACAAATTCCTCTGCATGAGCATGACCAAATCGCCTGGCATGACCAAACCGCCTGGCATGACCAAACCTCTTGGCATGACCAAATCGCCTGGCATGACCAAACCGCCTGGCATGACCAAACCTCCCGGCATGACCAAACCTCCCGGCATGACCAAACCTCCCGGCATCACCAAACCGCCTGGCATGACCAAACCGCCTGGCATGACCAAACCTCCCGGCATCACCAAACCGCCCGACATGAAACTGGACAGTTATTCCGCCAGCTGGAAGGCAGATGAGACCGCCTTGCCCGTAACACCACCCTCACAACAATTAATATGTTTGTTTGTTTTTGTATACTGTTACGGATTCGTCACTTCCGTTGTGGTGGTTTTCATCCACTGTAAATATTTCTGATTCCATGTACTATTATTGTTTTCAAATGGTTTATTGTTCATGAACTGTTTTCAAAAGGTAAAAAAGTTAATGTTAAAAGAAACAGGAAACCGGATCGGGAACCGGACGACGAAGAGGAAGAAGAAGAAAAGAGGGCGGAGCGAGTGAGTCAGAGAAGAAAGCCGAGCTGCTCCGAGTTCTGAAGCGAACGTTGTCGAATGGAAGTCACTAGCGAACTTTCGGGTTTCCCGGGAAAGGGATCCCTGCGACAGAGTTGTCATCGCTGTGACCGATCAACCTGCGTGTCAGGTTTTTGGCAGTGGATTCCAAGGAGAATTATCGTCGGGCCGTTACGCCTCAAGAACGGGTCGTCGGCCATTTTGACTCGCGCGCTTCGCGCGTCGAGCAAGGTTTCTTTGTTTCATCAGCCGTTTTCACCGCTTTCAGACGTATCTGGTGTGTGTGTGTGCATGGTGGCTTTTGAAGATTAATTTGCGGTTCGCCGACTGTGAGCCGTGAAAGTCCATACCCGAGGGTGTGATTTCCCAGTCGCCTTGAGGGTGCCTTTGTGCAGCTTTGGGTTGTGTGACTGTACTAGCCATCTGCACGGGATTCTGGTCTCGATTGGACATCGTTCTGGCGATCGCTGGAGCGAATCGACTTCGGCTTGAAACCGGAATCAACTTGGGTTTGAGGCCGGGAAAGAGACATTGGGAATGTTCTGGTTTCACTCACTTGGAGCACAGTGAGTTATATATTACGAAACTGATGGTACCATCATCGGATATATTGATTGTACTTTTTATTACTATTATTGTTGTACTGTTATTCTTGTGTGATCTTAATACAATATTTGTTTGTCAGTAACAATTGGTGTGGCTTCACCATTGATCTTTGACATACGGAATAACACATTTTTCTGCCGTGACTCCTCTCGGGGCTCGGAGGTACACCGTGACCAGGGGGTCGGGGAGGAGCACGTAACACTGGGACACCATCCTGCATGAACCATGAAAGTCTGAGGTGGTTTGGAGACAAGAGTTGAGCGAGATCAGCGTGGCTCAACGTGTAAGACCTCGCTGTACCGCTTGCCGTTGACCGTCACCATCTTACCATTGGTGTCCTCAAACCAATACGGCCCCAGCATACCCCATCTGTCATTCAATGCACAGAAACTAGTGGACTTGGGGCTCTTGAGAGACATCTCAGACACCTCCTCAGGAGTCTCAGCACCCCAGAAGATGTTGTTGTGATTGTTGATAGCCCCATTCAAATGGACGTCTGCTTCATCACTGAACCACAAGGAGTTGATCCAATTTGGGTACCTTTCCATTCGGTCGCTGAACCAATCACACATTGTTACTCGTCTTGCCATGTCATTCAGTGTTAGTTTATGCCTTACAGATATGATGCAGTGGTAGAGCTTGCGTTCAGAAGTGGGAATGCGCCACACAGATGAGGCTGAGGTCGTCACTTGTCGGGAACGTCAACGGTGCGATTTCGTAGGACTTTCGATAGCAGAATCTCTCACGAGATCAATGTTCCGTTGGTCCTTGGTAACACTTGGTGGCGACCACTGTTGCCTTTGTTGTTTATTTTTCACGCTTCCATTGGCTTGGAAGTGCTCTGCTGAATTCTCCCATTGGAAGGTCCATTACATGTTTGAACATTGTAATACTGACAGTATCGTCGACGCACATGCACATAGGGTTTTGTCTCGAACCACAAAGTCATAATTTTCACTTTTTGTTCCACTGTGACCACCATAGTTGACGTAGGGCCCTACTGACTACTTGCTAGAAATGGCATACCACCACCACCACCATAATCTGTAAGAGAGAAGGGTATAGCATTAGAAAGGACAGAATTTCATGCTGCTCAAATAGTCCACTTATTTTCAAACACCCTGAACACCAACTTATTGGGTATGAGGGGAAGAAAGTGAAAAAGCTGATTCCACAAGTCAGGATGGTGCACATCGAGTCAGTCGTTATATAACATATTAAAGCGCGATGCTGCGCGCGCTAATGCTTACGCAAGGAGCAAGCGGACAACGCGGTTCATAAAAGAGTCTTTATTCAAAGCACTCAAACTGCAGCACTAAGCTGCTCAGGGCTGCGCGCCCCGTGTATATCGTGAGGCCACGCCTCTCTCCCTGGCGTGGCCCATCCCCACTTGGTGTGCGGGGTGATGTCACCACGTCAGTGCTTTCGTGTCCGCCACACACGCCCCCCCAGAATCCCCGCGCACCTGAAGGGTCAGTTTGCGGGGCAAACGGATGACCCAGCCGAAGCGCCCCCTGGCGACTGGCGGCGTCTGGGATGCAGGGATGCCATCTGGGATGCCTCCGGCTGCAGGACCGGGGGGCGGCGTGGCGGCGGGGCTGGGCGGTGCCGGGGGTCCGCCCGCAGGGGGGCGGCCCCGACACGGGGGTCGGGCCACTGGCGGTGGATGGTCCACGTCGAGGTGGGCCGGCTTGAGGCGGTCTACAGAAATGCGGTCAGGAGTACCGCCGATGTCCAGGGTGAAGTGCTTCGCCCCGGTCTCCAGCACGCGGAAAGGCCCGTCGTACAGGGGCCGCAGTGGTGTCCGGTGGGCATCGTGGCGGACGAAGACGTACTCCACCGTGCGAAGCTCCGGGGCGACGTGCGTCGGTGGGTGCCCGTGGCATGCCGTTGGCACCGGGGCGAACCTCTGGGCGGTCTCTTGCAGAGCGGAGCGCTGCTGTGCCGCGGACCATGGTGCCGTGGAGTCGGGGAGGAAATCGCCCGGCACCCGCAGCGGTTGCCCGAAGACAAACTCCGCCGCGGATGCGCGCAGGTCCTCCTTGGGCGCCGTCCGGAGGCCCAGCAGGACCCAGGGGAGCCTGTCGACCCAGCCGCCGTCGCGGAGGGTGGCCCGGAGCGCGGCCTTCAATGAGCGGTGAAATCGCTCACACAGGCCGTTAGCCTGGGGGTGGTAGGCCGTGGTTTGGCGCAGCCGGACCCCGAGCCCCTGCGCGACCGCCCCCAGAGCTCCGAGGTGAACTGGGGGCCGTGCTCGGACGAGATGTCTGAGGGGGCGCCGAACCGGGCGACCCAGGTGGCGATGAAAGCCTGCGCGACATCCGCTGCCGTCGTCGACGCCAAGGGCACGGCCTCCGGCCACCGGGTGGTGCGGTCCACCATGGTGAGGACGTAGGTGAAACCCCGCGAGGGGGGCAGAGGTCCCGCCAGGTCCACGTGGACGTGGTCAAACCGGCGTTCCGGCACCGTGAACGGGGCCAACGGGGCCTGGGTGTGCCGGTGCACCTTGGCACGCTGGCACGCGAGGCACGTCCTGGCCCAGCCGCGGACGGCCTTCCGGAGGCCATGCCAGACGAACTTGTCGGCGATCAACCTTTGGGAGGCCCTCACGCCCGGGTGGGACAGGCCGTGGATGGCGTCAAACACCTGGCGCTGCCAGCCCGCGGGCACGATGGGGCGAGGACGCCCGAGGGAGACGTCGCACAAGAGGGCCGCACCCGCGCCGTCGAACGGCACCTCGGTGACGCGGAGGCCCGTGACGGCGGTCCGCAAGGCCTGGACGTCGGGGTCAGCGGCCTGGTCCGCTGCCATCCGGGCATAGTCGATGCCGAGGTGGACTGCGTGGGCGACGGCCCGGGAAAGGCAATCCGCCACCGGGTTGTCCTTCCCCGCGACGTGCCGGATGTCCGTCGTGTACTCGGACACGGCCGAGAGGTGACGCTGCTGCCGGGCCGACCACGGCTCGGTGACCTTGCCCATCGCGAAGATCAGCGGCTTGTGGTCGACGAAGGCCGTGAACGCACGGCCCTCGAGCAGATGGCGGAAGTGCCTGACCGCCAAGTGAAGCCCGAGCAACTCGCGGTCGAAGGTACTGTAACGGCGTTCGGGCGGGCGAAGCTGCCGGCTAAAGAACGCCAGCGGTTGCCAAGCTCCACGCACCCATTGCTCGTGCACCGCGCCCACCGCGTAGTCCGAGGCGTCGGTGGTGAGGGCGATCGGTGTATCGGGCGCCGGGTGCGCGAGCATGGTGGCGTTAGCCAAGGCGAGCTTCGCGCCCGTGAACGCCGTGTCCATCTGCTCGGTCCAGGTAACGTCGCCTTTGCCCGGCTTACCTCGGAGAGCTTCGTGCAGGGGGCGCAGGAGCTGGGCGATACGGGGCAGGAACCGATGGTAAAAGTTCACCATGCCCAGGAACTCCTGCAGCCCTCTGATCGTGCGGGGGCGCGGAAACCCCTTCACCGCCTCCACCTTGGCCGGCAGGGGGACGGCTCTGTGCCTGGTGACACGGTGCCCCAGAAAATCGATTACGGCGGCGCCGAACCGGCACTTTGCGGGGTTCACAATCAGGCCATGCTGGCCCAGGCATTCGAAGAGCGTGCGGAGGTGGCGTAGGTGCTCTTCGCGGGACGCGCTGGCGACGAGGATATCGTCCAGGTAGACGTAGACAAAATCCAAGTCGCGCAGGACGCTGTCCATCAGTCGCTGGAACGCCTGAGCCGCATTCTTCAGACCGATGGGCATCCGCAGGAACTCGAAGAGTCCGAATGGCGTGATGACCGCCGTCTTCGGGATGTCCTCCGGCCTGACGGGGACCTGATGGTAGCCGCGTATGAGGTCCACCTTCGAGAAGAAGGACATGCCCGCCAAACGGGCGGAAAAGTCCTAAATGTGGGGGAC
Organism: Myxine glutinosa; assembly: GCF_964187855.1. Taxonomy (NCBI): domain Eukaryota; kingdom Metazoa; phylum Chordata; class Myxini; order Myxiniformes; family Myxinidae; genus Myxine; species Myxine glutinosa. The sequence continues at coordinate 12,582,257 of NC_136261.1, read as the reverse complement.
GGGGTAGCGGTCGGGAGTGGTGGCGTCATTGAGACGGCGATAGTCCCCGCACGGTCACCATCCCCTGCCGGGCTTCGGCACGATGTGCAGCGGCGACGCCCAAGCGCTCTCTGAGCGCCGAATGATGCCGAGTCGCTCCAGGGTAGCGAACCCCGCTTTTGCCACCGCCAGCTTCGTCGGCTCGAGGCGGCGTGCCCGGGCGTAGACCGGTGGCCCGACGGTGGGGATGTGATGGGCCACCCTGTGCTTGATGGCCCCCGCCGAGAAGGTGGGCCGCGTGAGGGCCGGGAAGCCGGCGAGGAGTCGGGTGAATGCGTCCGCTGCCGGAAGCGTACAGATCAACGTGGCCGGAACCGAACCGTTCGGCAAGCCGCTTGGCAAGCCCCTCGTTGAGCTGCTCGACGAGCTGGGCAGCGCACAAGCGAGCGAGCTGAACGTCTCGGCCTGGACAAGACGTCTGCGCTTTACGTCGACCAGGAGCCCATTAGCGCACAGGAAGTCCGCGCCAAGTAGTGCCATGGGCACGTCGGCGGTGACGAACGTCCATCGGAAAACCTGCCCTCCGAACCGCAGAGAGAGGCAGCGTTTTCCGTACGTACGGATGGGCGTCCCGTTCGCGGCAAGCAGCGCGGGGCCCCCGCCCGCGGCGTGCTTGTCTGACGTACCGGCAGGAACGACACACACCTGCGCTCCCGTGTCGCACAGGTAACGGCACCCGGATAAGGTGTCCGTTATGAACAGCAGGCTGCTCGAACAGCCGGCGCTCATCGCCACTATTGAGCGCCGGCCCGGGCGTTTCCCGACCTGTTGAAGGAGCATGGCGGTTGACATTGCCGAGCCTCGTGGCCAAACTTGGCGTGGAACCAGCACCAGGTGGTGGAGCTGGAGGAGTGTGGCTGGCTCCGCCAGGCCGGTGGAGTTGGCGGTTTTCCCCGCGGTGGCGGTTTTCGCCGCGGCGGTGGGCGGGGTGTGGCGGCGGTCACGAGGGGCGTATCAGCATGCTGCGTATGCTGTGTAAGCTGATGCTGTGGATCAGCATCATCAGCAGCATCAGCAGCATCAGCAGCATCAGCCTCGAGGTCCGTGACGGCCGCACCGACTCTCGCCCGCGTATCCGAAGCCACGAAGTACCTGTCCGCCTCGGCTGCCAATGCTCGGGGTTCCGTTAGCCCGGTCCCGGCCAACGCGAGGCGAACCTGCGCTGGAAGTTGGCGACGGAAAAGTGCCCGGAATAGAGAACCGGGGGCTTCGTCGCCCAACAGTGACAGCATATGGTCCATTCGGACCGACGGGCGCGTGTCGCCGAGCTCGGGGAGATCCAGGAGGCGGTCGGCCCGTGCGTCGTCCGTGAGGCCGAACGTGGCTAGGAGTAGCCGCTTGAGTGCCTCGTACTTGTGGCCGTCCGGTGGGTGGCGAAGGACGGACACAACTCGAGCAGCCGTGCCGGGCCCGAGGGAGGCGACGACGTGGCAGTAGCGCGTGTCGTCGCCTGTGAGGCGCCGAAGCTGAAATTGGGCTTCGGCTTGAACGAACCAGACTTCGGCCTGGGCCTCCCAAAATTCGGGAAGTTTAATCGTCATTGCCTTGTCGTTTGCCATTGCAATGGCATCGTGTTCGGAAGGATCGCTACGGCAGATCCAACGTCGAGGTCACCATATAAAGCGCGATGCTGCGCGCGCTAATGCTTACGCAAGGAGCAAGCGGACAACGCGGTTCATAAAAGAGTCTTTATTCAAAGCACTCAAACTGCAGCACTAAGCTGCTCAGGGCTGCGCGCCCCGTGTATATCGTGAGGCCACGCCTCTCTCCCTGGCGTGGCCCATCCCCACTTGGTGTGCGGGGTGATGTCACCACGTCAGTGCTTTCGTGTCCGCCACAATATAATGTTAAAATGGACACTGGGACTGATTTAAAGCATAGATATCGTACTCTTTAGGACATACGAAAGGTGTATGCTGCATGTGTGAGAAGTGTTATGATTTATGGGAGCGAGACATGGGTAATGAACGTAGAGCAGCAACGAAGGCTGGAAAGGGTGGAAATACGAATGGTTCGGTGGATGTGCGGAGTGTCGTTGAGAGAGAGGAAGACAAATGATGAATTGCGAAAGATGATGGGAATAGAGCCTGTGATTGATGCTGTGAAAAGGAACAGGTTGAGATGGTTTGGTCATGTGTTGAGGAAGGATGAAAGTGACTGGTTGAGAAGAGTGATGGAAATGAATGTAGAAGGAAGTAGAGGATGGGGAAGACCGAGAAAGACTTGGCTAAAGGTGGTGGAAGAAGAAATGCGGGCAAGGGGGTTAAGAAGGGGAGATGCAGAAAATAGGGCAAAATGGAGAAGATTGTCATGGGGACCGCAAGGCTAACCCCCGCTCTGGCAGAGAAAATGGCCTTAAAATGCCTGTTGTTGTTGTTGTTGTTGTTTATCATACTCTTTTGTCACAGTGTTGTTCTGAGAGGATGGATCTGTCACCTTTTGAGCTGTCTAGTCTGGGTTTGATTAACGACCCGATTATAAACTGCCACTCTGGTGTTTCACAGGTAACGCGTTGCATCACGAAGTGTGCCGTCCCTCGGATGGACGTCAAGATGGATGTCTGGTCTTCTGGCATTCGCTGGTGGATGTTGAAGATCTCAGGATGTCTTTCATTAAGAGTAGGTGAATCATTGTATAGATAGAGGAATCTTAATGTATAGAAAGTTTGTTACATACGTATGGATTAAACCATGGAAACAAAATACGACAAAACGGTGTGCAGTCGACACTTAAACATCAGTGACTGGATGGATGTGTCAGACTGACCTCCTGCCGTGCAAACTCTTCCACGTCCACTTGTTCCAGCTCTTCCGAGTCGCTGTCAGACAGTCGAACAGACTCCATGATGCGCCGAAACATGGCACGGAGTCTGAACCCACGCCAGGACGCCTGTAAAAGGGGAGTTCACAGATAGCATGGACGAGGGGGATCTCCATTTTGTATATGGGCCTACCAAAGTAAAAACCATTGGGAAACACCTCATATCGTCACATATTGTCATTCATTGGCTCATGAGGAAGAGTCGGATCCAGTGTATGTGTGTGTGTATCGTTACATATTGTATCGTTACAATATGTAACGATAATATTATTATTATTATCGATAACGATAATATTACACACTAATATTGTTCATGAGATCTTTATGTAAATACAGTACAATATAATGATTAAATATTTATTTATTTATAATATTTATTTATAATGATCCCTGGTGTTGGGCTAGCGGCTAGGGTGCCGGCTTAGGATACCTAGGATCCTGGGTTCGAATCTCGGTCGATCGCCGAATTAATGCCAGGGGGGTTGACTCAGCCTGTCATCCTTCCGAGGTCGGCTAATTGAGTACCAGTTCACTGGTAATTCCCTGTTTGTCGTTGAAGGCGGCAAAAAGGGTTGGCATCAGGAAGGGCATCCGGCCGTAAAACATTGCTTCAAAAAGGGGACTGAAAAACAACTACCACGGTCCCCGAAAAGGCCAACCCCCGCTTTGCGGGGAAAAATGGCCTCTAAACGGTGGTTTTATAATGATTAAATATACTACAAATCAATGTTGCGAGGAATCAGTGGTTGCTAGGATGCAAAAAACCGTTATAAATGACAGTTTGAACATACATTCGAAGTAGTTTGATCGATAGGTAGGTTGTGTGGTCGTGCTGGTTGGTAGCTGTGGTATATTTAACGGAAGATGTGAATGATTTAATGATATTGTAGCGGTTCCCGCTGAATGTACACAATCGCCTTGCACCTGCCAGGACGCGGCCAGGGCGCGATCGCATGCCGGGCTCGTCCGGACGGGCCCAGACGCGCCTCTCCTGGGCATGCCCGAACCTCCCGGGCACGCCCGGTCTCGTCTTTCCCGGGCATGCCCGCTCTCGCCTTTCCAGGGCTCGCCCAGAGCGCCCGGGCACGCCCAGCCTCGACTTGCCAGGCCGCGTCCAGGACGCCCGGGCATGTCCAGACTCGCCTTTCCAGGACTCGCCCTTGACACCCGGGCATGCCCGGTCTCGGTTTTCCCGGGCAAACGCCCCGGCATAAATGTGTATATATATTGCTGCCCGATAAACGGGCATGTCAGAATACCTGAGCTGTTTTGTTTCAATAAAGCAACTCGGACGAATTCCGTCTTTGGTCGCGTCAATTCTTTCGACTCGCGTTGGAGCGCAGCTCCTTCACTGGTGACCGACCGACATGGACACGGCAGTGACTCTTAAACTGCCTACCTTCTGGGAGGCTCACGCGGCTGTTTGGTTCGCCCAGGCGGACTCCCAGTTCGCCCTGCGAGGCATCACCGCGGACGACACCCGCTTCCACCACGTCGTGGCAGCGCTCGGTTCCGCCACCGCGGCCCGCGCCCTGAGCCTCCTCGAGCACCCGCCGGCTGCTGACAAGTATGACGCGCTGAAGACGCTCCTCCTCGACGCTTTCGCCCTCTCACCGGCGGCACGCGCACGGCGCCTGCTCGACCTGCCCGAGCTCGGCGACACGCGCCCGTCTGAGCGCATGGACTATATGCTCTCGTTGCTCGGTGAGCACTCTCCGGATTTTCTGTTCCGCGAGCTGTTCCTTCGCCAGCTGCCTCACCCGGTACGCCTCGCCCTGGCTGGCACGTCGATCACCGATCCCCGCGCCCTCGCCAGGGAAGCCGATAAGATCTCCTCGGCGGGCCAACACATCGGCATGGCTACCTGGAGCCTGCCGCCGTCCGAGGCGACGCCCGAGCACCCTGCGCGGTTGGAGGCCGAACTGCCGGTGCAACTGGCGGCTGCCACGCCGCGCCGACCGCTTCCGACACGACGGCCGGGGCCTCCACCTGACCAGGCGTGGTGTTATTACCACGCCAGGTTCGGACACAAGGCTCGGACGTGCCGACCCCCATGCACTTTCGGCAAGTCGGGAAACGGCCGGGCCGGCGTTCATTCCCAGCCGTGAGCGCCGGCCACTCGGGCAACTTGCTTTATATTCGGGACAAAGCGTCCGGGCGGCGTTTCCTTTGTGACACCGGCGCCCAAATGAGCATCATACCCGCCTCCGAGCAGGACAGGCGGGACGCCGTTTGCGGCCCCTCTTTGGTCGCTGCTAATGGCTCGGCCATACGCACTTTCGGCCCGCGCGACGTCACCCTCTGCTTCGGCAGCCAGCGCTTTCAGTGGACCTTTGTGACCGCCTGCGTCCCCATGGCTTTGCTGGGCGCCGACTTCCTCTGCGCGCATGGGCTGCTGGTCGACGTCAAACGACGTCGCCTTGTCAACGCCGAGACCTTCAGCTCCCTGGCGTGCACGATGAGCAGCTCCGCGCTGATCGAACTGGCGTGCGCCCTCCCGATGGCGAACGAGTTCGCTCGCCTGCTCGCGGAATTCCCGGCCCTCACACGGCCGACGTTTTCGGCCGTCGCAGTGCGGCATGGGATCGAGCACCACATACCCACTACGGGCCCGCCGGTCTACGCCAGGGCCCGCCGCCTCGACCCGGCCAAGCTCGACGTGGCAAAGGCCGAGTTCGACGCATTGGAGCACCTCGGCATCGTGCGGCGCTCCAATAGCGCGTGGGCCTCACCACTGCACATCGTGCCAAAGCCGGGGGGCGGATGACGCCCGTGTGGCGACTACCGCCGCCTCAACGACGCTACCACCCCCGACAGGTACCCGATCCCGCACATCCAGGACTTTTCCGCCCGTTTGGCGGGACGGGTCATATTTTCCAAAATTGACCTGATACGGGGATACCACCAGGTACCTGTCTGGGCGGCCGACGTCCCGAAGACGGCCGTCATCACGCCGTTCGGCCTGTTCGAATTTTTGAGGATGCCGTTTGGCCTCAAGAACGCGGCCCAGGCGTGCCAGCGCTTCATGGATGGCATGCTGCGCGACCTGCCATTTCTTTTCGTCTATCTGGACGACATCCTCGTCGCCAGCACGCCCCGCGCCGAGCACCTCCTCCACCTCCGAACACTGTTCAGTCGCCTCAGCGAGCACGGCTTAATTGTCAACCCGGCCAAATGCCACTTCGGCACAACGACCGTTGACTTTTTGGGCCACCGCATCACCAAGACCGGGGCCGTGCCTCTGCCGACCAAGGTCGAGGCCACCACCACGTTCCCGCATCCCCGTTCCATCAAGGCCCTACAAGAGTTCCTCGGCATGGTGAATTTTTATCACCGATTCGTGCCCCGCGCTGCTCAGCTCATGCGGCTCCTTTACGAGGCCCTCTGGGGCAATCCGGCCAAGCATGACATTGTTTGGTCCGCGGCCATGGACGTGGCCTTCGCGAGCGCAAAACGGGCCCTCGCCGACGCAACGCTGCTGGCTCACCCGGTGCTCAACGCGCCCATCGCCCTCACTACGGACGCCTCCAACTACGCGGTGGGCGCCGTCCATGAACAATGGGTGGACGGGGTTTGGCAGCCACTCGCTTTTTTCAGCCGGCAACTCCGGCCGAACGAGTTAAAATACAGCATGTTCGACCGCGAGCTGCTCGGTCTATTCCTGGCCGTTCGCCATTTCCGACACCTCCTGGAGGGCCGCCCATTCACGGCTTTCGTCGACCACAAGCCGTTGGTCTACGCAATGGCCAAAGTCACGGAGCTGTGGTCGGCCCGCCAGCAGCGCCACCTCTCCGCCGTGTCGGAATTCACCACGGACATCCGGCACGTCGCCGGCAAAGACAACGCCGTGGCCGACTGTCTTTCTCGGGCCAGCGCGAACGCGGTCCACCTCGGCGTGGACTTCGCGCTCATGGCGGCCGACCAGACCACCGACACCTCGGTGCAGGCCCTCCGGGCGGCGGACACGGACCTCCGGCTGGCCGACATCCCCTTCGCGGGCACCGTCCTGCTCTGCGACGTCTCCCAGGGCCAGCCTCACCCCATCGTGCCCGTTTCCTGGCAGCGCCGCATCTTCGCCTCCATCCACGGCCTTTCTCACCCGGGCCGGAAAGCTTCTCAGAAGCTGGTGTCGGCGCGTTTCGTCTGGCACGGCCTTCGACGGAACGTCCGCGACTGGGCCAACGCCTGCACGGCCTGCCAGCGGGCCAAGGTCCACCGCCACACCCAGGCCCCGCTAGCACCTTTCACCGTGCCTGCACGGCGTTTCGACCACGTCCACGTGGACCTGGTGGGTCCCCTGCCCCCATCGCGGGGGTTCACCCACCTGCTCACCATGGTGGACAGGACCACCAGGTGGCCGGAGGCCGTGCCCCTCACCTCCACCACCACCGCCGACGTGGTGCAGGCGTTCATCGCCACCGGGTCGCGCGCTTCGGCGCACCGGCGGACATCTCGTCCGACCGCGGCCCACAGTTCACGTCCGAACTTTGGGGCACGGTCGCCCGCTCGTTGGGGGTCACGCTGCACCGCACCACGGCCTACCACCCCCAAGCCAACGGGTTGTGCGAGCGGTTTCACCGCTCCATGAAGGCCGCACTCATGGCCGGCCTTCAGGACGACGGTTGGACCGACCGGCTGCCGTGGGTCCTTTTGGGCCTCCGCACGGCCCCCAACGAGGACCTCCGGGCATCCGCCGCCGAGCTCGTCTACGGCCAACCGCTCCACGTCCCGGGCGAGTTCATGCCCGACGCTACCAGTCCCTGGTCCGCTGCACACCAGCGCTCGGACCTCCAGGAGGCCGCCCGACGATTTGCCCCCGTGCCAACGTCCCGCCACGGTAGCCCCCAGTCCTACGTCCCCCCGGCGCTTCGCACAGTGGAGTACGTCTTTGTGCGTCATGACGCGCACCGGGGGCCACTCCGGCCGCCATACGACGGGCCCTTCCGGGTCCTGCGACGGGGCGACAAGTCCTTCGTCGTCGACGTCGGCGGCCGGTCGGACCGGATCTCTGTGGACCGCCTCAAACCGGCGCACGTGGACGTCGACCGACCACCACGGTTGGCCCTTCCTCCGCGGCGAGGCCGCCCCACGTCCACAGTTCCCCCCGCTCGACCACCCACCACCAGATCGGACCCCCCCCCCCCCCCCACGACCCTCCAGGGGTCGCTTCGGCCGGGTCATCCGGACCCCCCTTAAATTGACCCTGCCGGTGCAGGTCGATTCTGGAGGGGCATGTGTAGCGGTTCCCGCTGAATGTACACAATCGCCTTGCACCTGCCAGGACGCGGCCAGGGCGCGATCGCCATGCCGGGCTCGTCCGGACGGGCCCAGACGCGCCTCTCCTGGGCATGCCCGGAATCGCTGTTCCCGGGCACGCCCGTACCTCCCGGGCACGCCCGGTCTCGTCTTTCCCGGGCATGCCCGCTCTCGCCTTTCCAGGGCTCGCCCAGAGCGCCCGGGCATGCCCAGCCTCGACTTGCCAGGCCGCGTCCAGGACGCCCGGGCATGTCCAGACTCGCCTTTCCAGGGCTCGCCCAGAGCGTCCGGGCATGCCCGCTCTCGCCTTTCCAGGGCTCGCCCAGCCTCGACTTGCCATGCCGCGTCCAGGACGCCCGGGCATGTCCAGACTCGCCTTTCCAGGACTCGCCCTTGACACCCGGGCATGCCCGGTCTCGGTTTTCCCGGGCAAACGCCCCGGCATAAATGTGTATATATATATTGCTGCCCGATAAACGGGCTTGTCAGAATACCTGAGCTGTTTTGTTTCAATAAAGCAACTCGGACGAATTCCGTCTTTGGTCGCGTCAATTCTTTCGACTCGCGTTGGAGCGCAGCTCCTTCAATATCATATTATCGAGTGTGTAAGGAAAGTTATAAATATATAATAATACATTAAATCCTATTGCGAGTAAAGTTGGAATAAGTGATGTTGCATTGATGGGTTGACTGACTGCCTGGACGCAACTGAGGTTGTGGATCTACTGATGTACCATCTACTGATGTGGATCCATGATCGAGGTTGTGGATCCGCTGTTTAGAGAGCTCCTGGGCTGAAAGGATTGAGACCTCGAGGAGAACGGTGCCCAGCTGATGATCCATGCAGTCGGGAAACAAGTCAATTGCTTACGGGTTAACGTTCTTGCTTTAGGAGTTTAGGTGGAGAAATTATGTTTGAGGTTTACAATTTAAATAAAGTTGAACATGGCATGTTGTGAAATTAACATCATTTCCAGAAATCCTTTAAATTATTTATATTTAAGTTTAGGAACAACCGATACTGTACAATTAATTGTGTGTGTGTGTGTGTGTGTGTGTGTGTGTGTGTGTGTGTGTGTGTGTACGTATGTATGTAGATTGTGTGTGTGAGTGTGTGTATGTGGAGTGTATGTAGAGTGTGTGTTTGTGTGTGTCGTTGACTGTTATCTCCATATACGCGTTTCAGAAGATGGAATTGAGCCCTCCAATGTCTCAAAGTATCCATCTTCATGTGTGCATGCATGTGTGTGTGTGTGTGTGTGTGTGTGTGTGTGCGTGTGTGTGTGTGTGTGTGTGTGTGTGTGTGTGCAGGCAAGTTGCTATTGTTGGCTGCTATCTCTACACATGAGTGGGTTTCAGGAGGTGGTATGGAGACCTACCACATGTCAAAGTATCCACCTCCGCATGTGTGTGTGTGTGTGTGTGTGTGTGTGTGTGTGTGTGTGTGTGTGTGTGTGTGTGTGTGTGTGTGTGTGTGTATGTGGGTATACAGTACCATCAGAAAGTATTCACACCCCTTGACTTTTCCCATTTTGTTGTGTTAGCGCCCGCATTTTAAAATGGATTAAATCGAGTTGTTTTTTTTGTCGATGATCTCCATATAATACCCCTTGATGTCAAAGTGGGTTTATTTTTCAGAAATGTTTACAAAATAATTAAAACTTAAATATAGAAATATATATTTTAAATAAGTATTCAACCCCATAAGTAAGTACTTCGTAGAAGCGCCTTTGGCAGAAATTACACTTTTGCAGGTTAGATTTGCTCAGACTCTAAGTTGTATGGGGAACGTCGGTGAAGAGCAATCTTCAAGTGTTTCCACATATTCTCAATGGGATTCAAGTCTGGGCTTTGGCTGGGCCACTCAATGACTTTCACAATCTTGTTCTGAAGCCATTCCAGAGTTGCTTTGGCTATATGCTTGGGGTCATTGGCCTGTTGGAACGTAAGTCTTCGCCACAGTCAAAGGTCTTTTACAGTCTGAAGCAGGTTCTCCTCAAGGATGTATCTGTATTCGGCTCCATTCCTTGTTCCCTCTATCCTTATAAATCTCCCAGTCGCTGCTGCTGAAAAGCATCCCCATAACATGATGCTGCCACCACCATGCTTCATGGTCGGGATTGCATTCGTTTCAGTGATGAGCTGTGCTCGGTTTCCACCAGAAATGGCTTTGTATTCAGGCGAAATCGTTCAATTTTGATTTAATCAGACCACAGAATTTTTTGCCTCATGCTCCGAGTCTTTCACGTGCCTTTTCTTTTGCAAACTCCAGGCATGCTGTCATGTGCCTTTTTCTCAGAAGTGGCTTCCGTCGTCCTTCCGGCAAGTTCTCCCATCTCAGCCAAGGAACTCTGTATTTCTGTCAGAGTGGTCATTGGGTTCTTGGTCACCTCCCCCACTAAGGTGCTTCTTGCCCTGTTGCTCAGTTTGGTCGGACGGCCAGCTCTAGGAAGAGTCTCGTTCGATCCATATTCTTTCCGTTTCCTAATGATGGAGCTCACTTTGCTCTTGGGAACTTTCAACATTCTAGAAATTGATTTATACCCATCCTCAGATCTAGGCCTCCTCACAATTAGATCTCGGAGTTCTACGGACAGTTCCTTGGACTTCCTGGTGGAGTTTGTGCTCTCACATGCACTGTCAACTGTGGGACCTTATATAGAAAGGTGTGTTTCTTTCTAAATCATGTCCAAACAATTGAATTGGCCACAGGTGGACTCCAGTCAAGTTGTAGAGACATCTCAAGGATGATCAAAGGAAATTGGATGCACCTGAGCTCAATTTGGAGTGTCATAGTAAAGGAGTTAAATACTTATCGACTCAAGACATTTCAGCTTTTCATTTTAATTGATTTGTAAAAATTCCAAAAAAACGATTTCCACTTTTGACATTATGGGGTATTATGTGTTGATGAGCGTCTTTTGTGAAAAAAGTCAAAGGGTGTGAATACTTTCTGAAGGCACTGTATGTGTCATTGCTTGTTATCTCCAAACGCGGGTTTCAGAAGGTGGAACGGAGCCCTCTCAGGTCTTGACCTATCCACCTTCGTGAGTGTGTGTATGTGTATGAGTGTGTGCAGGTATATGCATGTGTGTGTGTGTATGTGTATGCATGCATGGTGTTTTTGCTTCCTATCCCCACATGTGGGTGGACCTAAGGAGATGGAACGGAGATCTACTGTCTCTAAGTATCCACCTCCGTTATATATATATATATATATATATATATATATATGTGTGTGTACATATGTGTGATGTGTGTGTGTGTGTGTGTGTGTGTGTGTGTGTGTGTGTGTGTGTGTGTGTGTGTGTGTGTGTGTGTGTGTGTGTGTGTGTGTGTGTGTGTGTGCGTGCGTATGCACACATGGGTACATGTTTGTGTGTCGAGTTTGTTTGTATGTGTGTATGTATCTATGTGTGATTACATCCTCAAATTCTTGTGAAACTTGATGTTCCGTTATCCAAGGGATCGATCTTCAGAACCTCATGGTAACACATTATGTGGTCTTTTTGTAGGCCCTCTAGCCCTCTGATCGTTATGGTAAATATAACTGTTATATGAGGTCTGTATAGTGGTCTATACCTCCACCGTACTCTTCTGCGAAATACCTATCGTGTGATCGCTCTGAAGCGCCAATCATGGTGTAGTCAACACTTGAAAGAGCCTTTGCAGACACTCAATCGTACACGATACCATAAGGGATGGTGCAGCCCAGTGTGGCACTCCACTCGCACCACACGTTATGAAAACCCGGCAGTTGCAGCACCTCGGCTAGGTTTCTGCTCAACCTCAGCGCACCCTGGCGTCCCAAACGTGGGGCGAGAGGGAGCGAGGGCGGGCAGGCCAGCTCGCTGGGGAGCAGCACGCAGAGTACAACGTACACTGCTCGCTGTTAACGGCGGGAAGGGGTCGGAGGGTCAATCAGGCTGCTGTTTTAGGCCTAGCAGAGGCACCATGAAAGCCATGTTTAGACTGCTCGCAGCGTTCCGTTCGCACTCACGACTCACAGGGAGCCTTTCTAACGGCTTCTTCTCCCAGGGCAATGCTCTCCCGCCTCGGCATAAACCAGAATTCCAACCTCGGGACTAAGCAATCCCCAAACCGGCCGGGTCTTCAATGCGGACTCTTGTGGTGGACGAAAGAGCGCAATGTTTGACACCACAATGTAACGCAGACGCAATCCGTACGTGGCCCCGGCTTGCCGGTTTATTACGCACGTTATTAACCCCGCAGAGAATGGGGTTCAAAAGATAGGCCGCACATCTTAAAACCGAAGGGTCCCCGGGGGCACACACTTGTGCGCGCAAACAATACGGCACATTGATATTGATGTGAGTGCGGGCACGGCGAGCCACGCGTGTACCGTGCGGAGGTACGGCCACGGGTATGGCCCCTCTCCATCAAAACAACTGCAAGTGTTTACAAACTAAACGTACCTGGATTAAGGTGGCTGCATCATGGTGATGACTTCTGTCAAGGCTCAACAACTTCTTCACTCCCTCATCCTCTTGCCTGCGTTGTTCTTCGCTTTCTTCCACCTGTGTTGTTTTGTACATCTCTGCACCACCACTCACACCGATGTCTTTCGTTATACTTTTTCTTTCTTCCCGTGTCCGTCGTTCATTTCGCTCAGTCTTTTCTTCTTCCTCCCTCGTCCGCAATGGCCTAACCGTTTGCGATTTGAACAATTCGACGCTTTTTGGCTTTTCTACACTATTCTGCCTTTTCTTATTTGGATGGTTTAGCTGAACCTTCCTTACTTCAACTTCATTCTTCTCGTTTAGCGATTCTTCAGGATCGGCCAATTGCTCGTGGCCCGTTCTGTCCTCACTTTTCTTCGTCACCTCATCGGTCCTCTTCAGCCCAGTTGGACTTTCTTCTTTTGGAGTTTTTTTCCAAGCTTCTATATTGTTTATTTTTAGCAGTTCTTTCCCATGTATTTCGTCATAATTTCTCTCTCCTTTCTGACCTTCTTCCATATCGTCCTGTTTCTCCCTTTTCTTTTGGTCCTTCAGTCGTTCCTCTTCAAACCTCATTTGCTTTTCTTCTATTCTCCTCAAGCTCTCAAGAAACCTTACGTTCTCTTCCTCAATTTTCTTTTGCTCTACTTCCAAACTCCTTTTCCACTCCAAAAAGGTTCTATCCTTTTCCTCGTCCGCCTCTTTTTCCACAATCCTTTGCTCTTCGAATGACTTGAACCCATCTTCTTTCTTCATGTTGTTTTCTCTGCCCTTCCTGAATTGTCCTTTTGCAGTATTTGTTGTTTCATCCTTGTGTTTTTGTTCATTTATCCTTTCATGAGGATTATTCCTTTTTTCGTCAAACACCTGTTTTTCTCCGTCAACTAATGATTTCTTCTCTTCAGTCTCGTTTCCCATTTTTTCAATCTTCCTTTCTTTGGGAAAATGTTCATCCTTAACCTTTTCTCGTTCCTCTTCCACCTTTACTTTCTTCCTTTCATGTTTTTTCCTTCTTTTTCCATTCCCTGTTTTTCTCTGCTCTTGTTGGAATACCTCTTCAGTTTTTGTTTGTTCCGTGTGATTTTTTAAAACTTCCATCCCACCCTGCTCATTGTTCGCTTCCCCTCGATCCATCACCTTGCCATCTTCAATGTTGCTCTTCATTTCATCCATTCTTCCATGCTCTCCATCCTGTCGAACTTCTTCATCAACAGTTTGCATTTTCTCTAACTTGTCTCCCTCAGTTCGCATTCCATCCAAAATGTTTGTTTCTTCATTTGTAGGTTCTTCATGAATCCCATCACTGTGTATGGTTTTCCCTTCTGCACTTTCTCCTGTATCAAAGTTGCCCTGTTCTTGTTTTCCGGAATGTACCGGATGTTCTTTGTATTCCTTCTTCGTTATCACATTCCCCATGTGAAAGGCCAAAGATGAACTTTCCTTTGGTTCCATTTCAAAGTCAGGTTCCTCTTTCAAGTCCTGACCTTTTAAATTATTATCTACTTCAGTGCTTTCAGTTTCTCTACTCTTTCTTTCCTCGCTCCGTTGCTCCCGGTACTCTTTTTGAACCTCCACTGAAGTCTGCTCACATCCTTCTCGTTGTCTCCTTGCAAAATGTTCCATCTTTAATGCTGTTCCTTCGTTTATAGATACCCTTTCCCCTTCTTCTTTGTGCCACTGCGAAGAACTGCCATTTCTACATTGCTGAACCCAATGTAACTCGACATTTATCCCACAACGTTCTCCAAACTCATCTTGTGTTACTACTTCCTCGTTCTCAGTTACATCTTGTAATTGTTCTATTGAAGTCCTGATAGTTTTCTTATTTTCTCCATCTTCAGCGATACTTTTCTGCTCTCCAAGTCCTGTCTCATTCCGATAACAGCTGTTCTTTTCCGTCTTATTCTCGAATTCTTTGCCTTCACTTCCATTTGGGCCAAGATCCTCTCTGTTATTTTGTGATTCGCATCTCTTTGTTGCCAGTTGTTCCTCCGTTTGTGTGATAGCCGTCCATTCTTCCTGCTCAATCCTGCACTGTTGCCAGTTCCGCCACGTAGCCTGGATGCAAAGTGCAGCAATTTGCTGCCTGGCTGCTGCACCGTTCTCCACCTTTTTCCACTCTTCCTGCTGTCTCCTCTGCTCTTCCTTCATCTCTTCACAAACGCCATCAAGCTCGACCTGCACGAAGAGCATGATCTACTGTTATATGAACATCTTATAAAAAGTCATATGATACTGAAGTACATCCTCTATTTCAATATCCACCATAAAGGTAACTGTGGGTTCATAATTAGGATTCGAGACAGAATCTTGTATGTATCAGAGAGGCAGGTGTAAGTCAGGAAACGAGAGTAGGCTACAATGTCATGTACCTGACGCTCCTTCATCTGGACCCACAAAGCCTCCACGTATGAATTCAAGTGCATTTCCATCTCCACCTGTTGACGGAGCCGCATGAGAGTATAACAAGGGTTAGTCACGATATAAACGAAGACCACAAGAGGGCGTCAATCACACAGGTGTGCTTATAGCGGGGGACTATTGGCTCTGCACAAACTGGATTCACAAATTTTCAAAGAATTTCAGCATTCCTTATAGTTAGAAATGTGATCGAGGTCTCTTGAGGAATTTTTCTATCAGATCTCTTTATACGCCATTGGAAATTCTGTTAGGGTTGCTATCATCCGTAGTTGCTGCACCATAAAGTAGGGCCTCCAATGTCATTAGTTAGGATAGGTCAAGCTACTAAGTCGTCTGTTCCTTTTGAAGCACTAACTTGTGGGTCTTAAGAAAGATCCCACAGTATATTTCAACCGAGAGTAGGCCATTGTATGCCAGCGTCGAGGCCAAATTGCGAACCTTTGCCTCCTGGCGGGCAGCATAGTCTGTCACATAACAGTCTTTCTGTTCTATCAGGATATATACCGAGTGATACCGAGAGAGTGGTTCAGTCCTGCAGGCTTAAACAAATCCTAATCAGCCATGAGTGGACCCTGGTCCTGGAAAGGTGGTCACTCATCCTTGTGCCGAACAAAAAGTAGTGTCGTCATCCCATTCGCTGAGAATACTGATCCTGATCTGAGAATCAATATGGATTAATTAAATAAAATGTCATTGGGTTAACAGAAAAACGTATCTTACAAAAACAAATAAAGCATTGGGGCCAACTATCTATTACGTATATAACTGGGGCAAAGAGGGCTCTATATTGAGAGAATTAATATTGAGAGAAAGAAGAGAAGGAAGGATGATAGGAGAGAGAAAGGATGGAAGTGTTGGAGGAGCGGGGAGAGGAGGGAAGTTTTTTTTTTTTGTATACATGGTCGAGGCTCATGGAAGAGCGAGAGCAGAATGGAAGGGAACAAGATGGAAAGGGGGAAACACCAACAATAGAAGAGAGTGACATTAAAGGGGCAGAGGACACATGGGGGTGAACAAGCTGCACACAAGCTGAATGCAACATAAGAAGAAAAGGACGTGGAAGGTGGGGATGAAACAGAAAAGGAACAAAACAATCGAAAACGGGCAAATGGAAAGAGGAGAGGGGGAGCAGGGAAATCACAATAACGTGGAAAAAGGGACAATAAGAGGGCGTAGCTTGAGAATGGGATCATTTGGGGGTAGACGAGATCAGTCACGACTATGGATGCGTGTTGAACAGCTGTCTTGAAGCCCGATAGGGAAGAATGGGACTGAACAGACTGGGGAAGTTGGTTCAGCAGGTGAGAGAAAAGAGGAACAAGTGAGTGCAGGTGAGCAGCGAGTCTGGATTTCTGAGGTTTAAAAAGAAGAGGGTTACTGCAGGGGTGATGGACCACGCATTTAGGTGAGGCAGGTTTGGAAAAAACTGTTTTTTTTAACTTGGAAGAGAACATGAGTAAAGGGAAGAGAATGGCGTGTAGAGGGAGTATGTAGAGAGTGAGGGGAAGAGAGTGGCATGTAGAGGGAGTATGTAGAGTGTGAGGGGAAGAGAGCGGCATGTAGAGAGAGTATGTAGAGTGTGAGGGGAAGAGAGCGGCATGTAGAGAGAGTATGTAGAGTGTGAGGGGAAGAGAGCGGCATGTAGAGAGAGTATGTAGAGTGTGAGGGGAAGAGAGCGGCATGTAGAGGGAGTATGTAGAGAGTGAGGGGAAGAGAGTGGCATGTAGAGGGAGTATGTAGAGTGTGAGGGGAAGAGAGCGGCATGTAGAGAGAGTATGTAGAGTGTGAGGGGAAGAGAGCGGCATGTAGAGGGAGTATGTAGAGTGTGAGGGGAAGAGAGCGGCATGTAGAGAGAGTATGTAGAGTGTGAGGGGAAGAGAGCGGCATGTAGAGGGAGTATGTAGAGAGTGAGGGGAAGAGAGTGGCATGTAGAGGGAGTATGTAGAGTGTGAGGGGAAGAGAGCGGCATGTAGAGAGAGTATGTAGAGTGTGAGGGGAAGAGAGCGGCATGTAGAGGGAGTATGTAGAGTGTGAGGGGAAGAGAGCGGCATGTAGAGAGAGCATGTAGAGAGTGAGGGGAAGAGAGTGGCATGTAGAGAGAGCATGTAGAGAGTGAGGGGAAGAGAGCGGCATGTAGAGGGAGTATGTAGAGTGTGAGGGGAAGAGAGCGGCATGTAGAGAGAGCATGTAGAGAGTGAGGGGAAGAGAGCGGCATGTAGAGAGAGCATGTAGAGAGTGAGGGGAAGAGAGTGGCATGTAGAGGGAGTATGTAGAGTGTGAGGGGAAGAGAGCGGCATGTAGAGAGAGTATGTAGAGTGTGAGGGGAAGAGAGCGGCATGTAGAGGGAGTATGTAGAGTGTGAGGGGAAGAGAGCGGCATGTAGAGAGAGTATGTAGAGTGTGAGGGGAAGAGAGCGGCATGTAGAGAGAGTATGTAGAGTGTGAGGGGAAGAGAGCGGCATGTAGAGAGAGCATGTAGAGAGTGAGGGGAAGAGAGTGGCATGTAGAGGGAGTATGTAGAGTGTGAGGGGAAGAGAGCGGCATGTAGAGGGAGTATGTAGAGTGTGAGGGGAAGAGAGCGGCATGTAGAGGGAGTATGTAGGGTGTGAGGGGAAGAGAGTGGCATGTAGAGAGAGTATGTAGAGAGTGAGGGGAAGAGAGTGGCGTGTAGAGGGAGCATGTAGAGTGTGAGGGGAAGAGGGTGGCATGTAGAGAGAGGATGTAGAGAGTGAGGGGAAGAGAGTGGCGTGTAGAGGGAGCATGTAGAGTGTGAGGGGAAGAGGGTGGCATGTAGAGAGAGGATGTAGAGAGTGAGGGGAAGAGAGTGGCGTGTAGAGGGAGCATGTAGAGTGTGAGGGGAAGAGAGTGGCATGTAGAGAGAGGATGTAGAGAGTGAGGGGAAGAGAGTGGCGTGTAGAGGGAGCATGTAGAGTGTGAGGGGAAGAGGGTGGCATGTAGAGAGAGGATGTAGAGAGTGAGGGGAAGAGAGTGGCGTGTAGAGGGAGTATGTAGGGTGTGAGGGGAAGAGAGCGGCATGTAGAGAGAGTATGTAGAGAGTGAGGGGAAGAGAGTGGCGTGTAGAGGGAGCATGTAGAGTGTGAGGGGAAGAGGGTGGCATGTAGAGAGAGGATGTAGAGAGTGAGGGGAAGAGAGTGGCGTGTAGAGGGAGCATGTAGAGTGTGAGGGGAAGAGAGTGGCATGTAGAGAGAGGATGTAGAGAGTGAGGGGAAGAGAGTGGCGTGTAGAGGGAGCATGTAGAGTGTGAGGGGAAGAGGGTGGCATGTAGAGAGAGGATGTAGAGAGTGAGGGGAAGAGAGTGGCGTGTAGAGGGAGTATGTAGGGTGTGAGGGGAAGAGAGCGGCATGTAGAGAGAGTATGTAGGGTGTGAGGGGAAGAGAGCAGCATGTAGAGAGAGTATGTAGAGAGTGAGGGGAAGAGAGTGGCGTGTAGAGGGAGCATGTAGAGTGTGAGGGGAAGAGGGTGGCATGTAGAGAGAGGATGTAGAGTGTGAGGGGAAGAGAGTGGCATGTCGAGAGAGCATGTAGAGTGTGAGGGGAAGAGGGTGGCATGTAGAGGGAGTATGTAGAGTGTGAGGGGAAGAGGGTGGCATGTAGAGAGAGGATGTAGAGTGTGAGGGGTAGAGAGTGGCATGTCGAGAGAGCATGTAGAGAGTGAGGGGAAGAGAGTGGCGTGTAGAGGGAGCATGTAGAGTGTGAGGGGAAGAGAGCGGCATGTACAGGGAGTATGTAGAGTGTGAGGGGAAGAGAGCGGCATGTAGAGGGAGTATGTAGAGAGTGAGGGGAAGAGAGTGGCATGTACAGGGAGTATGTAGAGTGTGAAGGGAAGAGAGCGGCATGTAGAGGGAGTATGTAGAGAGTGAGGGGAAGAGAGTGGCGTGTAGAGGGAGTATGTAGAGTGTGAGGGGAAGAGAGTGGCATGTCGGGAGAGCATGTAGAGTGTGAGGGGAAGAGAGCGGCATGTAGAGAGAGTATGTAGAGTGTGAGGGGAAGAGAGCGGCATGTAGAGGGAGTATGTAGAGAGTGAGGGGAAGAGAGTGGCGTGTAGAGGGAGTATGTAGAGTGTGAGGGGAAGAGAGTGGCATGTCGAGAGAGCATGTAGAGTGTGAGGGGAAGAGAGCGGCATGTAGAGAGAGTATGTAGAGTGTGAGGGGAAGAGAGCGGCATGTAGAGGGAGTATGTATGGTGTGAGGGGAAGAGAGCGGCATGTAGAGAGAGTATGCAGAGAGTGAGGGGAAGAGAGCGGCATGTAGAGAGAGTATGTAGGGTGTGAGGGGAAGAGAGCGGCATGTAGAGAGAGTATGTAGGGTGTGAGGGGAAGAGAGCAGCATGTAGAGAGAGTATGTAGAGTGTGAGGGGAAGAGAGTGGCATGTAGAGAGAGTATGTAGAGTGTGAGGGGAAGAGAGTGGCATGTCGAGAGAGCATGTAGAGTGTGATGGGAAGAGAGCGGCATGTCGAGAGAGCATGCAGAGTGTGAGGGGAAGAGAGCGGCATGTAGAGAGAGTATGTAGAGTGTGAGGGGAAGAGAGCGGCATGTAGAGGGAGTATGTATGGTGTGAGGGGAAGAGAGCGGCATGTAGAGAGAGTATGTAGAGTGTGAGGGGAAGAGAGCGGCATGTAGAAAGAGCATGTAGAGTGTGAGGGGAAGAGAGCGGCATGTAGAGGGAGTATGTAGAGTGTGAGTGAAAGAGAGCGGCATGTAGAGGGAGTATGTATGGTGTGAGGGGAAGAGAGCGGCATGTAGAGAGAGTATGCAGAGAGTGAGGGGAAGAGAGCGGCATGTAGAAAGAGCATGTAGAGTGTGAGGGGAAGAGAGCGGCATGTAGAAAGAGCATGTAGAGTGTGAGGGGAAGAGAGCGGCATGTAGAGAGAGCATGTAGAGTGTGAGGGGAAGAGAGCGGCATGTAGAAAGAGCATGTAGAGTGTGAGGGGAAGAGAGCGGCATGTAGAAAGAGCATGTAGAGTGTGAGGGGAAGAGAGCGGCATGTAGAAAGAGCATGTAGAGTGTGAGGGGAAGAGAGCGGCATGTAGAGAGAGTATGTAGGGTGTGAGGGGAAGAGAGCGGCATGTAGAGTGAGTATGTAGAGTGTGAGGGGAAGAGAGCGGCATGTAGAAAGAGCATGTAGAGTGTGAGGGGAAGAGAGCGGCATGTAGAGAGAGCATGTAGAGTGTGAGGGGAAGAGAGCGGCATGTAGAAAGAGCATGTAGAGTGTGAGGGGAAGAGAGCGGCATGTAGAAAGAGCATGTAGAGTGTGAGGGGAAGAGAGCGGCATGTAGAGGGAGTATGTAGAGTGTGAGTGAAAGAGAGTGGCATGTAGAGGGAGTATGTAGAGTGTGAGGGGAAGAGAGCGGCATGTAGAGAGAGCATGCAGAGTGTGAGGGGAAGAGAGCGGCATGTAGAAAGAGCATGTAGAGTGTGAGGGGAAGAGAGCGGCATGTAGAGGGAGTATGTAGAGTGTGAGTGAAAGAGAGTGGCATGTAGAGGGAGTATGTAGAGTGTGAGGGGAAGAGAGCGGCATGTAGAGAGAGTATGTAGAGTGTGAGGGGAAGAGAGTGGCATGTAGAGGAAGTATGTAGAGTGTGAGGGGAAGAGAGCGGCATGTCGAGAGAGTATGTAGAGTGTGAGGGGAAGAGAGCGGCATGTAGAGAGAGTATGTAGAGTGTGAGGGGAAGAGAGCGGCATGTAGAGAGAGTATGTAGAGTGTGAGGGGAATAGAGCGGCATGTAGAAAGAGCATGTAGAGTGTGAGGGGAAGAGAGCGGCATGTAGAGGGAGTATGTAGAGTGTGAGTGAAAGAGAGTGACATGTAGAGGGAGTATGTAGAGTGTGAGGGGAAGAGAGCGGCATGTAGAGAGAGTATGTAGAGTGTGAGGGGAAGAGAGTGGCATGTAGAGGAAGTATGTAGAGTGGGAGGGGAAGAGAGCGGCATGTCGAGAGAGTATGTAGAGTGTGAGGGGAAGAGAGCGGCATGTAGAGAGAGTATGTAGAGTGTGAGGGGAAGAGAGCGGCATGTAGAGAGAGTATGTAGAGTGTGAGGGGAAGAGAGCGGCATGTAGAGAGAGTATGTAGAGTGTGAGGGGAAGAGAGTGGCATGTAGAGGGAGTATGTGGATTGTGAGGGGAAGAGAGCGGCATGTAGAGAGAGTATGTAGAGTGTGAGGGGAAGAGAGCGGCATGTAGAGAGAGTATGTAGAGTGTGAGGGGAAGAGAGCGGCATGTCGAGAGAGTATGTAGAGTGTGAGGGGAAGAGAGCGGCATGTAGAGAGAGTATGTAGAGTGTGAGGGGAAGAGAGCGGCATGTAGAGAGAGTATGTAGAGTGTGAGGGGAAGAGAGTGGCATGTAGAGGGAGTATGTGGATTGTGAGGGGAAGAGAGCGGCATGTAGAGAGAGTATGTAGAGTGTGAGGGGAAGAGAGCGGCATGTAGAGAGAGTATGTAGAGTGTGAGGGGAAGAGAGCGGCATGTCGAGAGAGTATGTAGAGTGTGAGGGGAAGAGAGTGGCATGTAGAGGGAGTATGTGGATTGTGAGGGGAAGAGAGCGGCATGTAGAGAGAGTATGTAGAGTGTGAGGGGAAGAGAGCGGCATGTAGAGAGAGTATGTAGAGTGTGAGGGGAAGAGAGCGGCATGTAGAGAGAGTATGTAGAGTGTGAGGGGAAGAGAGCGGCATGTAGAGAGAGTATGTAGAGTGTGAGGGGAAGAGAGCGGCATGTAGAGAGAGTATGTAGAGTGTGAGGGGAAGAGAGCGGCATGTAGAGAGAGTATGTAGAGTGTGAGGGGAAGAGAGCGGCATGTAGAGAGAGTATGTAGAGTGTGAGGGGAAGAGAGTGGCATGTAGGGGGAGTGTGTAGTGTGTAGAGTGTAGGGTGTGAGGGGAAGGGTTGCAGCATTTGAAAGTACACAATAAGTAGACATGTTTTAATTACCAAATGCAAATGTATCTAATTGTTTTTTCAAATATGATTCATTGGTGAATGTTATATGATTCAAGAACAGGTGATCAGTTTTAATAATGGGCATATTGTTGATAAAGCATTGGAATTTCTGAATCATCTGAGCATTTCATTGCGGACAAACTAGAACGGCACTCAGTAGAGAGCAAACCTCCGCCTGGTTGGCCATATCACTATATGGTGAAGAATCACTTCAAAAATTCTACAAGCTGGATCTGGATTTTCACCAAAATCTAATCGATTCTTCCTCGTCAGACACACAACCTGTCCAACAAGTTTCGTCCAAATCCATCCGTAACTTTTTGAGATATCCTGCTATGTATCGTTTTAGCCATATCTCCCAATGATGAAGAATCACTTGAAAATTAAATAATTCTCATATCCAAATCCATATTCAGATCTTCACCAAAATCGAATCGATTCTTCCTTGTGTCACACACACAACCTGTCCAACAAGTTTCGTCCAAATCCGTCCATAATTTTTTGAGATATCCTGCTGTGTATCGTTTTTGGCCCTATCTCGCAATGATGAAGAATCACTTGAAAATTAAATAATTCTCATATCCAAATCCATATTCAGATCTTCACCAAAATCTAATCGATTCTTCCTTGTCACACACACAACCTGTCCAACAAGTTTCGTCCAAATCCGTCCATAATTTTTTGAGATATCCTGCTGTGTATCGTTTTTGGCCCTATCTCGCAATGATGAAGAATCACTTGAAAATTAAATAATTCTCATATCCAAATCCATATTCAGATCTTCACCAAAATCGAATCGATTCTTCCTTGTCACACACACAACCTGTCCAACAAGTTTCGTCCAAATCCGTCCATAATTTTTTGAGATATCCTGCTGTGTATCGTTTTTGGCCGGATCTCCCAATGGTGAAGATTCACATAAAAAATTGTAGTGGCTGGATCCGGATCCGAATCTTCACCAAAATGTAATAATTTCGGCCCTGTCACATTCGCTACGTCTCTGCCAAATTTACTCCGAATCCGTCCACAACTTTTTGAGATATTTTGTTCACAAACGGACAGACAAACTGACAGACAGGGGTGAAAACATAACCTCCATCCACCTTTGGTGGAGGAGGTAATAACTCAAGAACATCTGTGTTTGCAGAGCTTTGCACATATAATCATTACATTGAAACCTTCTATGAGCCTCTACCTCAGTGGACCCTCTATTGGGTTTGTAAAGGTGGTCCTTAATCTCAAGTTGTGTGGAAAGTGAAAGTGGCACTAAACGAACAGGTGAGGATATCCCGACAGAGCTACTTGCCAGGTGAGCTTGTCTCAAGCAAAGTTGTTCATCCAGGAAAATGTGTAACTGGGCCAACGTGTCACGTCCATCATCCTTTTTACCTTCCATCACCTTCGTCTCCTGTATCGCTTCCTCTTTTACTCCTTCTCCATCTCCATCTTCATCAATTATGCTTGCCAGGTAAGTGCAATGACCGGTATGCTTCTCGTTGACATGAATGTCCGGCGTTGGTGGTGATTGTGAGTGGGATTCGAGGGATAAGAAGTCCGGCGAAGGATTTTTCGGGAAATGGAATGGCAGTGAATACGGGATCGATTGTAGTGGGTTGTTGAAATTATATAAGTGGTGGTTGTGAGATGAGCAAGAACGCGGGTGGCCTGTGACATGAGTAGACAAAGGAGGTTTGAAGCAGGAGGAACAGGTGGATGGAAAGCCATGATTGAGTATATCAGAAACGCGCAAAGTGGGACAACAACTGGCCAAGGCCTTTCTCCCAAGCCAGGGAGCGGGATCAGCAGATGCCGAGGGACGACGGTCCAGGGAGGCTGGGGCTGAACGAGGTCGTGCCGAAAGGTGACGAGAATGGAGCGGCAACATCTTGATTTGAGGAGGGACGAAACGGGATGGAAGATGAGGTGACGGGACCTGCTGGCACGCTGGTGAAGATGGAGGCAGCGGTGAGGTCCGATTGATGAACCTGTGGTCACGTATGGAGGTCTGAGTCCAGATGAAGGACAAATTACTGTCACTTTGACAGTTCACGTCTCCACCGGCCATTGCTGCGAGGAGAAGACAGCAAAGCACGACATTAAATGTGGTAACAGCCGTTAGATGTTTCACTGAGAGACCATCGATTTACTATGTAAGCAAATTTTGGGGGAATGCTTCACCTGCCCTCTCCTTCCCTATGTACCAGGCATATGCAACACGGTCCAAATCATGCATACTTAATAAATGGATGACCCTTGGGAAGTAGAGTAAAAAAAACCGAACTGGAAATGTACATTTACTTGGTGAAAGTGTGCCATGCTGTCTGTCGCTCTGCTCGTCCACAGTCATTTCCGCAAGAGGCTGAAACAGAAAACAAGTGAATGAATCATTTCCCCCTTGATGCACAAAAACATTCAATAATACAGGTTGTTAATTTTACTTTAGAACATTCAACTAGAGTCAGCTAATTGGGGCAAGATAACTCTGGCCAGGTGGGGCAAGATGCCCATCCACCAGCCCCCTTATTAGCCCGTCCCGTGTACAGGAGTAGACGGGGTTTTGTAATCACCTCTGTGTTTCTGTCTGTCTGTCTGTCTGTCTGTCTGTCCGGGCCGTAACTTTTTTACCATTTGAGTTTTGCCATCAAATTTTCACCAAAGCTTTATTATGTCAATACGGCGAAGGCAAATCAATAATTTGGTCAAAGGTCAAAGGTCAGCGTCACATAAAATCATCAACTTTCATCCAATTGACCTGAAATTTCAATTTACCATTTGAGTTTTGTCATCAAATTTTCAACAAAGTCTTATTATGAGAATGTGGGGAAGGTGAATTAATAATTTGGTCAAAAGGTCAAAGGTCAGCATCACATAAAATCATCAATTTTCATCTAATTGACCTGAAATTTCAATTTACCATTTGAGTTTTGTCATCAAATTTTCAACAAAGTCTTATTATCAGAATATGGAGAAGGCAAATTAATTATTTGGTCAAAAGGTCAAAGGTCAGCGTCACATAAAATCATCAATTTTTATCCAATTGACCTGAAATTTCAATTTACCATTTGAGTTTTGTCATCAAATTTTCACCAAAGCTTTATTATGTCAATACGGCGAAGGCAAATCAATAATTTGGTCAAAGGTCAAAGGTCAGCATCACATAAAATCATCAACTTTCATCCAATTGACCTGAAATTTCAATTTACCATTTGAGTTTTATCATCAAATTTTCAAAGGTCTTATTATCAGAATATGGAGAAGGCAAATTAATTATTTGGTCAAAAGGTCAAAGGTCAGCGTCACATAAAATCATCAATTTTCATCCAATTGACCTGAAATTTCAATTTACCATTTGAGTTTTGCCATCAAATTTTCACCAAAGCTTTATTATGTCAATACGGCGAAGTCAAATCAATAATTTGGTCAAAGGTCAAAGGTCAGCGTCACATAAAATCATCAACTTTCATCCAATTGACCTGAAATTTCAATTTACCATTTGAGTTTTGTCATCAAATTTTCAACAAAGTCTTATTATGAGAATGTGGGGAAGGTGAATTAATAATTTGGTCAAAAGGTCAAAGGTCAGCATCACATAAAATCATCAATTTTCATCCAATTTTTTTTTTTTTTTTTTTTTTTTTTTTTTTTGTATACTGAATCGAGGCTCGTGAAAGAGCTAACATTTACTTCACAAACAAATCAAGCAGACAAACAAAATATATAAAAAGCGGGAGCGGAAAACAAGATGGGGAGAGAAGGTGAAGCACACAAACACAACATTTGAGAGCAGGGAGATGTGTGGAAGGGAGAGGGCTTGGGGGGAGGAGGCATGGGAAGGGGGGGGGGGTGGAGGGAGAAGTATAAAACACAAGGACACCAATGACTTCCAGGACAGAAGTTGGTATTTCAAAAAAGTGGAATTGGGGTGAAATTAGCGGGGGTAGAAAAGATCAAGGTTTTGGATGGGGGAAGATAAGAGATGGTGGTGAACAGCTGTTTTAAAGACCTGGAGGGTGGAGTGGGATTGAAGAGAGTGAGGGAGTTTGTTCCAGAGGCGGGAGAAAAGAGGAATGAAGGAGTGAAGGTGAGCAGAGAGTCTTGATTTTGGCAGTTTGACCATAAGAGGGTTGCAGGCAGATCTTGTGCGACCTGTAGGAATATTTGCGGGACAGAGCCCAGAGAGAGCTGGGGGGGCAAGGCCAGAGAGGAGTCGGTAGAAGATGGAAAGACCACCAACCTGCCTGCGGTGAGTGAGTGAGAGGCCCTTGGAGTTAGCTTCATCGCGGGAGATTCCAATGATTCTGAATGCTTTGGTTTCAACAGCGTGAAGACGAGCTAGGTGTGAGGCAGGAGCACCAGCCCAGAGGGGAGAGCAGTATTCCATTGAGCTGCGGATGAAAGCCTTGTATGTGGTGAGGAGCTCAGGTGTGCCAAGGAAGGACTTCGCACGACGGAGGATGCCCAGTCGGCGACTGGCTTTGGAGGCCAGATTTGAAATGTGGTTTTCCCAGGAAAGATCATGGCAGATAGTGAGACCCAAAAGCTTGAGTGACAGAACTTCTTGGAGAGGATTATTCAGAAAGTGGATGGGAGGGTTGTCCAGTCGGTCTTTTCGGAGAGACATCGTAAGAGTGTGAGATTTGTCAGGATTGAAAGACATGTTCCACTTGTTTGCCCAGTCTGTGATTTTGTCCAGGTCTGCAGAGAGTGAGGAGGCAGCAGACTGCCGATCTGAGGGATGAAGAATGGAGCGACAGAGAGTAGAGTCATCAGCAAAGAGATACAGAGGATTTTCAAGAGAGTCAGAGAGATCATTGATGAAGACCAGAAAAAGGACAGGGCCTAGAACACTGCCTTGTGGAACTCCAGCCTGAACAGGAAGAGGAGATGAGAGAAACCCATTCAGGGCCACACGTTGACTACGACTAGAGAGGAAGTCCGCCAGCCATGCGTGGAGATTTCCATGGATACCAAAAGAGGAGAGTTTGGTGAGCAGAGCGGGGTGCCAGACCGTATCGAAGGCACGTGATATGTCAAGGGAGACTGCTCTAATTTCCTGTTTGGCATTGAGGACCTCCATCCATTGTTGAGAAAGCAGAAGCAGCATGTCCAGAGTAGAGTGTCCAGGTCTGAAACCAAATTGATGATCAGAGATCAAGCCATTGGAGAAGAGGAAAGATTTCATATCTGAAGCAATGATGGATTCCATGACTTTGCTGATAATTGGGAGAAGGCTGATTGGTCTGTAGTTGCTGGGATCTGTTTTTGCACCTTTTTTGTGCAAAGCGGTGATGTTGGCAGATTTCCAAGCAGATGGAAGATGACCTTGAGCAAAAGAGAGGGTGAAGAGAACAGAGAGAGGGAGTGAAAGAGCGGAAGAACAGGATTTTAGGACCCGTGGGCTGATGCCGTCAGGTCCAGTTGCAGAATCCGAGTCGAGGGTTGACAGAAACTTTTCCACCTTGTCAGGAGGAAAGGACACAGAGTCCAGGAGCAGCTGGGTACGACTGGGTACGGTGGGTACAGAGAGGGATGGGTTTGGGACACAAGATTTAGAGGCAAACACAGAGTTGAGGCATTCAGCTTTTTCGCGTGCGGAGTCAGCCGTGTGGCCATTTGAGGTGAGGGAGGGGATGGAGGGGGAACAAACACCAGAAACAGATTTGACCAGACGCCACCAGGATTTGGAAGAGGGAGACAGATAAGAGAGTTCGGTCCTGAGAACGGAGAGATATTGTTTCCTGGCTCTCCTGAGCGTGGACACACACTTGTTTCGGGCTTTGTGAAAGGAAATGAGATTTCCTGACGTTGGATTTGCTTTCCAGGAGACGAAAGCAAGTTGTTTCTGGGCAATAGCCTCACCACAAGATTCCGTGTACCATGGACGGGAGGAAGGGTATGACAACAGAAGACGAGATGGGATAAATCTGTGCATGAGAGAGAGCAGTTTGCTTTGGAAGAATTCCCAGGAAGAATTTATGTCAGAGGCAGTAGAGATGGGAGACCAGTCCAGATGATTGATGGCTGCTTGAAGACCGTGCCAGTTGGCCTGAGTGAAATGCCAGACTCGTCGACGCTGAGGAGGCTCTCTGAGAATGGTCAGAGAGATGTCCACTTTAACAAGCACATGATCAGAAGAACCGATTGGAGCAGAAGAAGAGCAGCAGACATTTTCAGGGAAGTTAGTCATAACCAAGTCCAGAAGAGAAGATGCTCCGTTGACTGAAATCCGGGTCGGGAAATTGACAGTTTGTGTCAGTCCCAGTGAGTCACAGAAGTCCTTTGCTGAAGAGCCATGGCTGGTGAGAGAGGTACCCACACCCAGCCAACTGGCATGGTGACAGTTGAAATCACCACATATGAGGAAGAGAGAGTTGGGATGGGTAGATAGAAGTTGGTCCATATTCTCAGACAGCGAGATGTAGATGGAGTCATCACTGTTTGGTGGACGGTACAACACACATATGAACAAAAGGTGGGAGCGAAGGGGAAGCCGTAGCCAAAGGTATTCCTGGGGGTGAGGTGGAGAGAGGGCAGTGCAGGGCGAGTGAGGAAGAGAGTTTTTTATAAAGATAGCAACCCCACCTCCAGGACGAGGCTCAGGTCTATCATACCGGAGTAGGGAGTAACCTGGGAGAGATACCAAGGAATCAGAGACATCGTGAAGGAGGAAAGTTTCTGTTAAGCAGATCACGTCGGGTTTGTCAGAAGCAACCTGTATGGAGAGATCAGACATGTTTGAGCGAAGGCCCCGGATGTTTGAGGTCCATACTGTTAAGGAAGAGGAAGGGGGAGCATCGGATACAGAACAGGGGGGGGGGGGGAGCGGTAGGGTAAGATGTGGAAGAGGAGGAAGAGGTAGGGAGAGCTGTTGAAGGTGTGTCAGAGATTACAGAATAGCTCGGAGAAAGGGAAGGATGGGGCGGACAAAAGGTTTGATGGTGATTGGGAGAGGCGCAGTGAGGTGTTATTTGACGAGGGGGAAGAGCGAGGCAGAAGGTTGAGGGAGATGAAGGTGAAAGTTGGAAGGGGGAAGAAGCGGGGAGGACGCTTTGAGGGGGAGGGGTGAGAGGGGAGTCTAGGAGGGGAGGAGTGAGGGAGAGTCTCGGAGGGGAGGGGTGTGGGGGGAGATTTGAAAGGAATGGGTGATTGGGAAGATTTGGAGGGGAGGGGCAAGGGGGAAGATTTGAAAGAGATGGATGATGGGGATGATTTGGAGGGGATGGGCAAGGGGGTAGATTTAGAGGGGAGGGGTGATGGGAAATGGGATTTTGGGGTGATGGGATTTTGAAAAATGTACGATTAATGGGAAACGAACATTTATTGCAAAATGAGTTTCTTGAGACATTCGAGTCAAAAATACGTTTGAGGACGCTGGAGGCAGGATGGAGTGCTGGAGAGTTTAGGGAATGAATGAAAGATGCACTATAAGAGATGGAATTTTTTTTGGGAATGAATGGATTTGGTGAGCAAGTCGAAAGCATCCTTTTATAGAAGAAGAAGAAAAAGGTGTTATAGAATATGACAGAATATAGGTCTTCAGGGTTCAGGTGAAACATTTTTTAACAACGTGATCACAAACAGCGTGGTCGAAGAATGAACGAACGAACAACTAAGAACGAATAAACGAATAAAAACGGAAGGAAATGTTTTTGGGTTTTTTTTTTGTTTTTTTTGAGATTTTAAAAATCTGAAATTGACCTGAAATTTCAATTTACCATTTGAGTTTTGCCATCGAATTTTCACAAAAGCTTTATTATGTCAAAACGGCGAAGGCAAATCAATAATTTGGTCAAAGGTCAGCATCACATAAAATCATCAACTTTCATCCAATTGACCTGAAATTTCAATTTACCATTTGAGTTTTGTCATCAAATTTTCAACAAAGTCTTATTATCAGAATATGGAGAAGGCAAATTAATTATTTGGTCAAAAGGTCAAAGGTCAGCGTCACATAAAATCGTCAATTTTCATCCAATTGACCTGAAATTTAAATTCACCATTTGAGTTTTGCCATCGAATTTTCACCAAAGCTTTATTATGTCAAAACGGCGAAGGCAAATCAATAATTTGGTCAAAGGTCAGCATCACATAAAATCATCAACTTTCATCCAATTGACCTGAAATTTCAATTTACCATTTGAGTTTTGTCATCAAATTTTCAACAAAGTCTTATTATCAGAATATGGAGAAGGCAAATTAATTATTTGGTCAAAAGGTCAAAGGTCAGCGTCACATAAAATCGTCAATTTTCATCCAATTGACCTGAAATTTAAATTCACCATTTGAGTTTTGCCATCAAATTTTCACCAAAGCTTTATTATGTCAATACGGCGAAGGCAAATCAATAATTTGGTCAAAGGTCAAAGGTCAGCGTCACATAAAATCATCAACTTTCATCCAATTGACCTGAAATTTCAATTTACCATTTGAGTTTTATCATCAAATTTTC
Organism: Myxine glutinosa; assembly: GCF_964187855.1. NCBI lineage: Eukaryota > Metazoa > Chordata > Myxini > Myxiniformes > Myxinidae > Myxine > Myxine glutinosa. The sequence continues at coordinate 12,551,863 of NC_136261.1, read as the reverse complement.
AACAGTCTTATTATCAGAATATGGAGAAGGCAAATTAATTATTTGGTCAAAAGGTCAAAGGTCAGCGTCACATAAAATCATCAATTTTCATCCAATTGACCTGACATTTCAATTTACCATTTGAGTTTTGCCATCGAATTTTCACCAAAGCTTTATTATGTCAATACGGCGAAGGCAAATCAATAATTTGGTCAAAGGTCAAAGGTCAGCGTCACATAAAATCATCAACTTTCATCCAATTGACCTGAAATTTCAATTTACCATTTGAGTTTTATCATCAAATTTTCAACAGTCTTATTATCAGAATATGGAGAAGGCAAATTAATTATTTGGTCAAAAGGTCAAAGGTCAGCGTCACATAAAATCATCAATTTTCATCCAATTGACCTGACATTTCAATTTACCATTTGAGTTTTGCCATCAAATTTTCACCAAAGCTTTATTATGTCAATACGGCGAAGGCAAATCAATAATTTGGTCAAAGGTCAAAGGTCAGCATCACATAAAATCATCAACTTTTATCCAATTGACCTGAAATTTCAATTTACCATTTGAGTTTTGTCATCAAATTTTCAACAAAGTCTTATTATGAGAATGTGGGGAAGGTGAATTAATAATTTGGTCAAAAGGTCAAAGGTCAGCATCACATAAAATCATCAATTTTCATCCAATTGACCTGAAATTTCAATTTACCATTTGAGTTTTGCCATCGAATTTTCACCAAAGCTTTATTATATCAAAACGGCGAAGGCAAATCAATAATTTGGTCAAAGGTCAAAGGTCAGCATCACATAAAATCATCAACTTTCATCCAATTGACCTGAAATTTCAATTTACCATTTGAGTTTTGTCATCAAATTTTCAACAAAGTCTTATTATCAGAATATGGAGAAGGCAAATTAATTATTTGGTCAAAAGGTCAAAGGTCAGCGTCACATAAAATCATCAATTTTCATCCAATTGACCTGAAATTTCAATTTACCATTTGAGTTTTGCCATCAAATTTTCACCAAAGCTTTATTATGTCAATACGGCGAAGGAAAATCAATAATTTGGTCAAAGGTCAAAGGTCAGCGTCACATAAAATCATCAACTTTCATCCAATTGACCTGAAATTTCAATTTACCATTTGAGTTTTGTCATCAAATTTTCAACAGTCTTATTATCAGAATATGGAGAAGGCAAATTAATTATTTGGTCAAAAGGTCAAAGGTCAGCGTCACATAAAATCATCAATTTTCATCCAATTGACCTGAAATTTCAATTTACCATTTGAGTTTTGCCATCAAATTTTCACCAAAGCTTTATTATGTCAATACGGCGAAGGCAAATCAATAATTTGGTCAAAGGTCAAAGGGCAGCGTCACATAAAATCATCAACTTTTATCCAATTGACCTGAAATTTCAATTTACCATTTGAGTTTTGTCATCAAATTTTCAACAAAGTCTTATTATGAGAATGTGGGGAAGGTGAATTAATAATTTGGTCAAAAGGTCAAAGGTCAGCATCACATAAAATCATCAATTTTCATCCAATTGACCTGAAATTTCAATTTACCATTTGAGTTTTGCCATCGAATTTTCACCAAAGCTTTATTATGTCAAAACGGCGAAGGCAAATCAATAATTTGGTCAAAGGTCAAAGGTCAGCATCACATAAAATCATCAACTTTCATCCAATTGACCTGAAATTTCAATTTACCATTTGAGTTTTGTCATCAAATTTTCAACAAAGTCTTATTATCAGAATATGGAGAAGGCAAATTAATTATTTGGTCAAAAGGTCAAAGGTCAGCATCACAAAATCATCAATTTTCATCCAATTGACCTGAAATTTCAATTTACCATTTGAGTTTTGCCATCAAATTTTCACCAAAGCTTTATTATGTCAATACGGCGAAGGCAAATCAATAATTTGGTCAAAGGTCAAAGGTCAGCATCACATAAAATCATCAACTTTCATCCAATTGACCTGAAATTTCAATTTACCATTTGAGTTTTGTCATCAAATTTTCAACAAAGTCTTATGATGAGAATGTAGAGAAGGCAAATTAATAATTTGGTCAAAAGGTCAAAGGTCAGCATCACATAAAATCATCAACTTTCATCCAATTGACCTGAAATTTCAATTTACCATTTGAGTTTTGTCATCAAATTTTCAACAAAGTCTTATTATCAGAATATGGAGAAGGCAAATTAATTATTTGGTCAAAAGGTCAAAGGTCAGTGTCACATAAAATCATCAATTTTCATCCAATTGACCTGAAATTTCAATTTACCATTTGAGTTTTGCCATCAAATTTTCACCAAAGCTTTATTATGTCAATACGGCGAAGGGAAATCAATAATTTGGTCAAATGTCAAAGGTCAGCATCACATAAAATCATCAACTTTCATCCAATTGACCTGAAATTTCAATTTACCATTTGAGTTTTGTCATCAAATTTTCAACAGTCTTATTATCAGAATATGGAGAAGGCAAATTAATTATTTGGTCAAAAGGTCAAAGGTCAGTGTCACATAAAATCATCAATTTTCATCCAATTGACCTGAAATTTCAATTTACCATTTGAGTTTTGCCATCAAATTTTCACCAAAGCTTTATTATGTCAATACGGCGAAGGCAAATCAATAATTTGGTCAAAGGTCAAAGGGCAGCGTCACATAAAATCATCAACTTTTATCCAATTGACCTGAAATTTCAATTTACCATTTGAGTTTTGTCATCAAATTTTCAACAAAGTCTTATTATGAGAATGTGGGGAAGGTGAATTAATAATTTGGTCAAAAGGTCAAAGGTCAGCATCACATAAAATCATCAATTTTCATCCAATTGACCTGAAATTTCAATTTACCATTTGAGTTTTGCCATCGAATTTTCACCAAAGCTTTATTATGTCAAAACGGCGAAGGCAAATCAATAATTTGGTCAAAGGTCAAAGGTCAGCATCACATAAAATCATCAACTTTCATCCAATTGACCTGAAATTTCAATTTACCATTTGAGTTTTGTCATCAAATTTTCAACAAAGTCTTATTATCAGAATATGGAGAAGGCAAATTAATTATTTGGTCAAAAGGTCAAAGGTCAGCATCACAAAATCATCAATTTTCATCCAATTGACCTGAAATTTCAATTTACCATTTGAGTTTTGCCATCAAATTTTCACCAAAGCTTTATTATGTCAATACGGCGAAGGCAAATCAATAATTTGGTCAAAGGTCAAAGGTCAGCATCACATAAAATCATCAACTTTCATCCAATTGACCTGAAATTTCAATTTACCATTTGAGTTTTGTCATGAAATTTTCAACAAAGTCTTATTATGAGAATGTGGGGAAGGTGAATTAATAATTTGGTCAAAAGGTCAAAGATCAGCGTCACATAAAATCATCAATTTTCATCCAATTGACCTGAAATTTAAATTTACCATTTGAGTTTTGCCATCAAATTTTCACCAAAGCTTTATTATGTCAAAACGGCGTAGGCAAATCAATAAATTGGTCAAAGGTCAAAGGTCAGCATCACATAAAATCATCAACTTTCATCCAATTGACCTGAAATTTCTATTTACCATTTGAGTTTTGTCATCAAATTTTCAACAAAGTCTTATTATCAGAATATGGAGAAGGCAAATTAATTATTTGGTCAAAAGGTCAAAGGTCAGCGTCACATAAAATCATCAACTTTCATCCAATTGACCTGAAATTTCAATTTACCATTTGAGTTTTGCCATCAAATTTTCACCAAAGCTTTATTATGTCAATACGGCGAAGGGAAATCAATAATTTGGTCAAAGGTCAAAGGTCAGCGTCACATAAAATCATCAACTTTCATCCAATTGACCTGAAATTTCAATTTACCATTTGAGTTTTGTCATCAAATTTTCAACAGTCTTATTATCAGAATATGGAGAAGGCAAATTAATTATTTGGTCAAAAGGTCAAAGGTCAGCGTCACATAAAATCATCAATTTTCATCCAATTGACCTGAAATTTCAATTTACCATTTGAGTTTTGCCATCAAATTTTCACCAAAGCTTTATTATGTCAATACGGCGAAGGCAAATCAATAATTTGGTCAAAGGTCAAAGGTCAGCGTCACATAAAATCATCAACTTTCATCCAATTGACCTGAAATTTCAATTTACCATTTGAGTTTTGTCATCAAATTTTCAACAAAGTCTTATTATCAGAATATGGAGAAGGCAAATTAATTATTTGGTCAAAAGGTCAAAGGTCAGCATCACAAAATCATCAATTTTCATCCAATTGACCTGAAATTTCAATTTACCATTTGAGTTTTGTCATCAAATTTTCAACAAAGTCTTATGATGAGAATGTAGAGAAGGCAAATTAATAATTTGGTCAAAAGGTCAAAGGTCAGCGTCACATAAAATCATCAATTTTCATTCAATTGACCTGAAATTTCAATTTACCATTTGAGTTTTGTCATCAAATTTTCTACAAAGTCTTATTATGAGTATATGGAGAAGGCAAATTAATTATTTGGTCAAAAGGTTAAAGGTCAGTGTCACATAAAATGATCAATTTTCATCTGATTGACCTGAAATTTTAAGAATTTGCATATTGGGTCACAGAATTGGTTCACCAATCAAAAGCTAGGACCTGATTAAATTTTTTTTTAGATCTAAAGCTCAAGGTTCAAGGCTGCATACAATTATCAATTTTCATTTTGTATATATTTTTTAACTGTTTTCATTATTTTGGGCATACCATAGAAGAAGAAGATGTCTGATTACAAACTGATGCGGATGGCCTTTGCATTTTCAGATGCTTTCTCGTAACTTATTGGGACTCAGTTATATATTCAGTATCCTGAACATGTGCACCAGAGGGTTCTCTGATTGATGGTGTATAGGGATATCAAATGAAGACGGTTTGGTGTACTGAACGAAAAGCCCGAGAATAATGTATTGTTATGAAAATGACTGAGGGGTTAATGAAGGGTATATTACTTTATCTTTTGTTTGGCCATAGCCGAGCGAAGCGAAGTCGAGGTCTTTATTTCTGATACGTGAAACACCCTGCAACCGATGTCTACGGAAAACAGACTTTTTGGAACGCCGGCCACATTTTCCATTCAATAATGATTTAACTTTGTTCATCAACATTTACCATTGGTACGCGCTCATATGTTGAAAGTTTCGTGTCAATCACTCAAGCGGTTGCAGAGAAAATTAATTTAAAAGCGAATAAAGGTGAAAATGTGAGGGTGGAAGAAAAAGAAGAAGAAAAAAGTGAGAGCCTCGACCGATGTTCCAGAACATGATCGAGGTTAGTTTGGATGCACATTACTAGTATACAAGGTCACGGCTCATGAAAGAGCGAGTACACTGAACAGATCGATACGTTACAGAATAAAAACAACAATAGAGAGGAAGGGGGAGACAGACAGACAAACGGACTCAAATGCAATACCCTCTCCTCTGGCGAGGGTAATAACAAACTACTTACAGAACAGTCCGCATATCACACTACTTACATACAGGCTGGGGTATAGTGCTGCCCGTGTGCGCCACTCAGGCACTTCAATCCCTCCAGGGCCGATGCAATGAGAAACAGTCATCCTGGAGTTTCATTGCCTGAGTTGTTGCATCATGGACGTTTAGCTGGGGAACCATCTTCCACGGTACCTTTCAACAAAGAGTATACTGTAATGTTCCGGTACCCTGAACAAATTAAAACAAATCCTGCCCTAACCTACAGGGGGCACTACAGAAGTGTCTGCACTGCCACCAATGAAGCAAACCCACAGCCAGGTGCTGTATTTGCAGGAAGAAGATCCACACACCCACCTCTTGTCCCCCTCCTCCACCCTTCACAGATGGATCTTCTAGAGACACGTGGTCCAATCCATGATCCTTATCACCTACTGTAGATCTAACAGGAACTGGGAAGATACATTGGAGGAAGATACATTGCAGATACTATTCCACCTTTCCTTTTTCAGCATCTATGGCTCGGACACATATTTTTACATGGATATGTGTCAGAGGACATTAGACAATGGATAAAGCAACATAGAACAAGCGTTACGCCTAGGTCCCCCGTCGGTGAAGTGATGCGAGTTGACAAAGTGGAAGACGCAAGGCGGCCATCTTGGATTTTGACGTGGCGACCAAATTTTCAATAGCGTTCTCCCTTATGCGTAGATACACCCACACACCAGATTAGAAGTTAGTAGTTCGTTTATTTTTCAAGATATTCTGCTCACAAGGTTCAGACATACATGGCGGTGGCCATCTTGGATTTTGACATGGCGACCCAATTTTTGAAAAGCGTTATTCCTTATGCGTAGATACACCCACACACCAGATTAGAAGTTAGTAGTTCGTTTATTTTTCAAGATATTTCGCTCAGAAGGTTCAGACATATATATGGTGGCGGCCATCTTGTATGTTAACGTGACGACCCAATTTTCAATATCGTTCTTCCTTATGCCTAGATACACCCACACACCAGATTTGAAGTTGGTACTTCGCTTATTTTTAAAGATATTCCGCTCACAAGGTTCAGACATGCATGGCGTCAGACATACATGGCGGCGGCCATCTTGGATTTTGACGTGGGTTGCACCCGCACACCAAATTAGAATTCGGTCCTTTGCTTACGCACGCACGCACGCCCGCACGCACGCACGGACTGACGGACGGACACACGGACGGAGGGGTAAACCATAGTCCCCCTTTCGCTCCGCGGTGCGACGGGGGACAATAAACCAGCCTCGGCTGCGTAATGTTTAGAGCATCTGCACTGAGTCTGGGAGGTCGACAGTTTCAACCCCAGATGGCAGCCGAGTCATAGCAAATACTATAAAATGGCTGCTTCCTTGCTTGCCTTCAGCATTTAAAAAGGAAGAGCACCGACAAGCAACAATAAGTCGGTAATAACAACGCAGGCTTTGATGGATGTGCCTAATGGCCTCCTCTTGCATGGAAGTTCCTTGGAAGGGAAAATACTGTATTATTACCCTGCTCTCGCGAAGCGAAAACACGGTTAAGCAATCCATTGCGTACGTGTGCCATATGTGTGCCGTGTGCCATACGTGTGTCGTACTTGTGCCGTGTGCGGTGTCTCCATTTTAAAAATTCATTTTCTCGGCAACCGTTGGTCCGATTGGCATGAAATTTTACCGTAGGAGCGCCTCTGCCCGTAGATTTTTTTGCTGAAAATTATGACGTCATAGAGCACGTGGTACGGACGCCATCTTGGAAAAAGGTTACACCTCTATATCTCCCAAACCGCTTAATGGAAAAAAATTGAAGCATGGCTCATTGTCAAGTACACCTCATGGGAAATAGGATATGTCAATGATGATGTCATAGGTGCCTCTATTACTAGTACCCGACTGCAAAGCCGCAATGAGCCGGCGAAGCCAAAGCCTCTTGCCACTATTTTACCCATCACTATGGCATCAGTAGGTTAGGTAGTTGGTAGTAGGTAGGTGTAGTAGGTACCGTACCTAGTTCAAAATGACACTATTTGCATTCTAGATGAGATTAAAATTTATAAAATTTCCTTCTTGATTAATTCGGTGAATTCCGTCTCAACTTCGGATATTTCCAGCCGTGAAAAACTATCCCCTATGGCCGCGAGATTTTTAAAAATTAATTCTTCGTCAATTTTAGAATATTTGACGCCATTTTCAGCCTCCGAAACGTGGTCATAAGCTTTTTTGAAATACTTTTTGAAATGCTCGAATCTCATTGGTTCCGGTGTTTGGTGACGATTTTCGTTGAAGATAACCAGGGGGAACGAGGTTGGTCTTAAAGTATTTTAATTACAAATTAGAGGTGCATAAGATCGTGAATCAAAAAAAGACGGTGAAGCAAACTCCTATTGAACTTTTTCGCAATTGTTCATGCATACTTCCGCATCCGCAAGATGGCGGCCTCCATAGAGCGATTTTGTGCGTCAAAGCTTCGAAATTCTCAAGGGATCCAGAAAAATCTGGCTTTTCAACATAATACGTACGCGTTCATTCACAACACCGGCTTCGCCGGCTATGACATCATAATTCGACAAGTACAACGCTTGATCTGATCAGTCTGAAAATAACATTTTCCTCTGCAACTGTTAGTCCGATGAACACAAAATTTTCAGAATATGAGCGTCTCATTCGGTAGAATTGTTCTAATTATAATTCTGACGTCATTGGTCACATGGTACAGGCGCCATCTTGGATCCAAAAAAAAAACCTTGGCTTGCATCAAGTCCTCAAGTTATTAGTCCCCTACCAGGTGTACACCGGAGGGGACTATAGGTTTGCACGCCGTCCCTCTGTCTGTCCGTCAGTCCGTCAGTCCGTCAGGCTGTCAGTACATCACGCAAAGAACAGTTTTCCGGACTTTTTTTTCTAAACGCTTAATACTAATGATTTCAAACTTGGCACATGGTTTTCTCATGATAAGTTACAGATCAAGTTCGAACTTCACGACGTTTCGATCATTTTTGACAAAGTTATGGCACTTTGAACTTTGGGAATTCTGATAATTCTGATGATCCTTAACTCAGTGCCATTTTAAATTTTAATTTCCTTTAAAAACCAATTTCTCTGAAATAATAGGACCGATTGAGATCAAATTTTCACCGTTGGGGGGACTCGGTCTGTAGAATATTTTAATGGTAATTATGACGTCACATGTCACGTGGTTCGGCCGCCATATTGTTTTTCGTGAAAATACGAAAACCCCTTTTTCTCTGCAACGGCTGAACAGATCGAGGCCAAACTTTGCAGGCAAAATCGCATACCCATGACGAACAAAAAAAGTCAACGAGCATGACGTCATGCATCACATGATTTCAGAGTTATGACGTTTTTAAGCATGAACCTTTAAAACCGAGCCCCTCCCTCATTTTTGATCCAATCGAGGGGAAACTTCACAGATCTGTTCCGCATGTCAGTCTACTAAAATGTCCTTTTGGAATTTGCGATAGGTCACGTGGTTTGGCAGATATCGTTAATTAAACGAAAGTATTTTTAAAATGGATATCTCTTGAATCGCTAGTACCTCAGACCGGGAGTTGGTAATTATATAATTCACACAGTGCAATACGTGCAGGCTGCTCCATGGAGCGACCTTGCGGGCTTATCAACGAGGCGAGGCGTGACACACATGTGTCTCAGCATACCTCAGATCAAGTTTGAAAACCAGCATCAACCGTGCATAAATTTGCATATTCGATCATTTTTGACAAAGTTATGGAACTTGGAACTTTGGTAGGGGACATGTAATGCAGCGCAATACTCAGAATGCTTGTTTTATATAATTTGAACGTCGGACGCCCGGATGATGAGCTCATTGCTCTGATGGGCATTTCCAAACAGGCCGTACAGGTTGATATTTTAACAACCAATTTACAACATGTTGTACATATTACGCTATCAATGAATAAAATGGAGATTTTATGGACGAAACTAAATTGATGATGTAAATAACCTGTTACCAGGATGGCATAGAGGTACGCATACTCCCCTCTGAGCTATCTAGTCTGGGTTCAAATCCCGACCCAGCTATAAACTGTCATCCCGGTGTTTCACAGGTAGAGTGATTCATCAATGCGTGTGCTGTCCCTCAGGTGGACGTTAGAGTACGCGACTTATCGCCGGCACCCCTGAACAAAATACGAATTCCTGCTCTTACCTACAAAGGGCACCGCATCAGCGGCACAGCCACGCTCCCAGTAATAATGCAAACCATCAGCCATGTGCTCTATATGAAATGAATGAACATGCATCACATCATTGCCATTATCGATAACCTGCTAATTGTTAGTTTTCAGTCAGCGAGACGAGGTCTCTTATAAAAATCCAAAGGTGTTATGGCCTCAGGTATCTGTTTCATTCAAATTGGTCTTTGGCACCGGCCATGGCTCAGTGATGCAATTATTAGAGGAGTGTTTATTGATACCTGGTGGCCAATATATTTACGTTCACAACAATTTCGATTTACATCGAATATTTATTAGTGGCAAAATGATGCGACGTTGCCCTTTGGAGTTAACGTTATCCAGAATTAATTAATTATACTCTGCACGATTGTTGAACCAAGGAAGCATCTGCATGTGTTTGTTGACGTTTCGTCGAATACTTCACACACAGTTACAGGTGTCGCAAATGAGGATTCAACCCGGGTGAGATGGAAATCCTCGGCAGATCCACAGCAGCTCAGATCCCGCAGATCGTCAGCAAAACGTCCGTCGATCTTGCGCGTCCACTGCTGCACGAGTCTCAGGCAGGTGAGCACTCTCTCTGACAGCATCACCTGTGGGCGGAGAGGTTCTGTGTCAGGCTGCAGCACTTCGAAGGAGACATCTATTTAACTTGTATAAAGGGAAGGGATAACAGGAACAAAATGTTAATGCAAAAGGAAGGAAACAGAGAATGATTGGAGAGAATAGGAGTTTCAGAGGATGTGGAGAGAATCGTGAGAGGAGCTGGGTGGAGCACACGTCGGAGAGGTAGGGGCCACTGGGATTCAATATTCCACCTTACAGTATTTGCATGCACAGTTGAATCACTTTGCAAAGTGCATGGTCCTCCAAGTAAACACGTAACAGGTTACCATTGCTTACCAAAGATCACAATTGCATTTGATTATATTGGTTGTATGAGATACATTGAAGCAGCCGGTACCAAAAGCTTAGCAAAATGGAGGCATCACATAAGGATAACAAAGCTTTTATAAAGTGGACACGCAATGGATAAGTGTTACCTTACAAAAACGATTATGATACTCAATCATGGGATGTAACGATCATACGGGAGAAAACTTACACCGTCTCTTTCGTCCTCACTCCTCTCGCCGATTTCCAGGTCCTCATTACCGTCTTCATCGGATAACGACAGCAGTTCGAGCTCCTTGGAAAGCAGGAGCTCCAAATCTTCATCCGTCATATCCATGATCGAGTCACACTGTCAGGAGAACGAAGCAGGTGAACATCACGGACAAACGCGGTTTGGTGGGACACCAGCTCTTCCACTACTGGTGTCCTGTGCAATGACACTTTTTGTTGTACAACATCAGGTTTTTGATAATCACGTGAATTGAATGATGCAGCCGAAGGGCCAATGCACGGAGGATGATGATGTTGAAGGGAGTGGATGGAAGTGGTTAAATTGAGGAAATGAAGAAAACGTTGCAGGACAGAGGGATGGAAAGTAGGTTCCGTTGGGAAAAGATAAGAGAAAGGGAGGGGAATATGGCATGTGTGGGGCAGATGTTGGGAAGAACTCAAACATTCTACCACATTTACGTATGTAATAAATAGATGGACCCTCGTGTAACTCTTATTGCTTGCGTACAACTAACTTTTATGATCAAGTACAGACAGTTGGGAAAAAATCAAACATTCTACCACATTTGCGTATGTAATAAATAGATGGACCCTCGTGTAACTCTCATTGCTTGCGTACAACTAACTTTTATGATCAAGTACAGACAGTTGGGAAAAAATCAAACATTCTACCACATTTGCGTATGTAATAAATAGATGGACCCTCGTGTAACTCTTATTGCTTGCGTACAACTAACTTTTATGATCAAGTACAGACAGTTGGGAAAAAATCCAACATTCTACCACATTTACGTATGTAATAAATAGATGGACCCTCGTGTAACTCTTATTGCTTGCGTACAACTAACTTTTATGATCAAGTACAGACAGTTGGGAAAAAATGAAACATTCTACCACATTTACGTATGTAATAAATAGATGGACCCTCGTGTAACTCTCATTGCTTGCGTACAACTAACTTTTATGATCAAGTACAGACAGTTGGGAAAAATCAAACAGTCCACCACATTTACGTATGTAATAAATAGATGGACCCTTGTGTAACTCATTGCTTGCGTACAACTAACTTTTATGATCAAGTACAGACAGTTGGGAAAAAATCAAACAGTCCACCACATTTACGTATGTAATAAATAGATGGACCCTTGTGTAACTCTTATTGCTTGCGTACCACTAACTTTTATGATCAAGTACAGACAGTTGGGAAAAAATCAAACATTCTACCACATTTACGTATGTAATAAATAGATGGACCCTCGTGTAACTCTTATTGCTTGCGTACAACTAACTTTTATGATCAAGTACAGACAGTTGGGAAAAAATCAAACAGTCCACCACATTTACGTATGTAATAAATAGATGGACCCTTGTGTAACTCTTATTGCTTGCGTACCACTAACTTTTATGATCAAGTACAGACAGTTGGGAAAAAATCAAACAGTCCACCACATTTACGTATGTAATAAATAGATGGACCCTCGTGTAACTCTTATTGCTTGCGTACCACTATCTTTTATGATCAAGTACAGACAGTTGGGAAAAAAATCAAACATTCTACCACATTTACGTATGTAATAAATAGATGGACCCTCGTGTAACTCTTATTGCTTGCGTACAACTAACTTTTATGATCAAGTACAGAAAGTCGGGAAGCTAAACGAGGGTCTGCGTTCAAAATGGAACTGTGTTCTTCCCAAAATAAGTCGACCCCGACCGACCTGGCCACCCAGCCGGTAAATTGGCAGGTTTAGCCGGTACAGGTCGTGTTCCCGGAGGTGTTAAAATACCCCATGGGCCTCAACTCTGCTGGATTGTTCAGGTTTATAAGCACAAGGGAACACCAGTGACCTTTCACTTCTGCCCGATGTCCACCGTTAGGCTTCGGTTGGTGGATATGCTCCAGGTAGCATGCTCTAAGTAATACACGTCGAACCAATGGACCTTGAAGTCATTAGAGAACCAAGACCTCTCTTGGGCATGGTAAACCACATCATCAGCTCCTGTTAGATCGAGAATCTGCCATTTAATAATCAGGGACAATCACTCACGTGATGGTCTTCTGGACAGTGACGAAATCATGGAGGAGCTTTTGCAGAGATTGCAGACAGGACAAAGACATCGGGAGATATTAGTGCATTTTATACGATGTTCAAGGACATTGGTAGACAATGGACGAGTCACCACATGGGTCGTAAGGATGGTATCCGGTTTTGAGCACACCGTGTCAATCTTAACGGTCATTGCTTCGAGAAGGTGTGCATTTATAGGTGTGCTTGATCATTTGTGAAGTAGGTGTATTGTTAGAGTGAGAATGGAAAATGAATCGCTTGCAATCATTTTGTTGTTCGAAGAATATTTCATTTTGGTAAAGTAAAGGTAAATAAAGTTGTGTGTGCAGATTAATACCTGTATTCCTGGGAGGAGTAGCTAGGTGTTGGCTTAGCGGTTAGGGTGCCGGCTTGGGATCCTATGATCCTGGGTTCGAATCCCGGTCGATTGCTGAATGAACACCAGGGGGGTTGACTCAGCCTGTCATCCTTCCGAGGTCGGCAAATCGAGTACCAGTTCACTGGTAATTCCCTGCGTGTCGCAAGAGGTGACTAACAGGGTTGGTGGCAGGAAGGGCATCCGGCCATAAAACATTGCTTCAAAAAGGGGACCACGGTGCCCAAAAAAGGCCAACACCTGCTCTGCGGGGAAAAATGGCCTCTAAAGGTAGTCCTATTCCTGGGAGGAGCTCATCTTGCTTGGCCTATATGGTAGGATAGCCTAGAGGTATGTGCACTCGGGCATATAGCAGTAATTGGCCTGGGTTTGAATCTCGATCCAGCTACAAACTACCGCCCTGGTGTGTCGCAGGCATCAATGTGTGTGCCTCAATGGACATTAACCTAGGCCTCACGTCTGCAGGCATTAGTTGGTGGACCTTGAACATCCTATGTATCCTTCACAAACAGGAGGTGAGTTATCACCGACACCCTGAAATTCCAAAATCCGATCCAAATCGCCTTCAGTAGAATCAGGGAAGGACTGATCAGTTGGTACATGAAAGACTTGGGCCAAAAACGTTGCTTGGCCTACCCACAAATAGGTGGGAATAATCAAGGACGTCGGAGTAGTAGTGGCCGTGATTATTCCCACCCGGTGTCGAATGGTACCGCATCATCCCATTTCCTGGCAGACAGCAGCTGTTTCACTCTCTGCTGATCTGAAATGGATTACATGTTGCTCTGATAAATAGAACATTCCCTTGACTCTTGGAAAGTCTCACAGTCCCATCGTCTCGCTCTGGAAGGATTTGTCAAACAAACCCAATGATTTCCATGGTCAACCAAGGAAAGAGGTTCAGTTTCTTGAACTCCTCCGTCTCAACATCACCTTCTCCTCTGGCCGACTGTATCAGAAAGCTGATTTCCAATGTGAGCCTCAGTCCGAACATCCTCTGGTATTCCAAATCTTTCCTTGAAAAATCAGAACTACTCGCAGACCAAGGCCTTTATCCGTAGCTCAATGGAATACTGCTGTCCCCTCTAGGGAATACTGCTGTCTGCATGTGTGTCCCCAGTGTGTACCCTGGATAAGAATAGGTATGCCGTATCCCTGCGTGTCGTAAGAGGCGACTAAGAGGGTTGGCGTCAGGAAGGGCATCCGGCCATAAAAACATTGCCTCAAAAAGAGAACCATGACAATTACAACTACATGTGGGCAGGGTACAGCCCGAAGTGGAGATCGGTTTCTGAGGTTTGGGACATGGAATGTAGGGACAATGACAGGGAGATCAGGAGAAGTGGTGGAAGTATTGGTCAGAAGAAGAGTGGACATATGTTGTGTGCAAGAGACGAGATGGAAGGGAAGTGGTGTGAGAATGGTGAAGGGTAGGCAGGGACAGAAATACAAGTTTGTGTGGCAAGGGTGCCTGGAGGGCGTGAATGGTGTTGGTGTCCTGTTTTCTGAGGAGTTTGTAGACAGTGTGGTGAGTGTGACTAGAGTGAGTGATAGGTTGATGATGGTGAAAATGATGATTGGAAAGCTCTTGGTGAACGTCATCTCGGGATATGCTCCACAGGTTGGTCGAAGCGATGAAGAGAAGGACAAGTTCTGGTGTGCGATAGAGAAGCTGATGGAAAACGTGAAAGATGAGGAAGTTGTTGTGGTAGGAGGAGACCTAAATGGACATGTGGGAAGGAGTATGGATGGTGTTGACGGAGTTCATGGGGGTTACGGATATGGTGTGAGAAATGGAGAAGGTGAAAGGATTTTGGAGTTTGCTGATTTGTTGATTTGTAATACTCAGTTCCAGAAAGAGGATAATAAGCTTGTTACATACACGTCAGGTGGGTCAACGACAACCGTTGACTACCTGATGGTGCGTAGGCGAGATAGGGGGCACCTCCGGGACACAAAGGTGATCCCGGGGGAGGAGGCTGTTTCACAGCACCACTTGGTTGTCTGCGACGTAAGGGTGAAAGGTGCGAGGAGAGCTCGGCGGGTGAAGTACCAACCGAGAATGAAGGTGTGGAGGTTGAAAGAGGTGACAGTAAGGGAGGCATTAAAAGAGAGGCTGAGTAGGGTCGAGGATGATGTGGTTGAGCTTGAAAGTGGTTGGATGTCAATGAAAGCTAGTCTGTTGGGAGCCGTTGGTGAGGTATGTGAATGGACAAAAGGACCACCGAGGTACTCGGAAACATGGTGGTGGGATGATGAAGTTGGAAAGAGGATTGACGAGAAGAGGAAGAAGTTCAAGGAGTGGCAGAAGGCGAAGGGTACGGGAGCAGAAACAGCAGAGCATGAAAGTTATAAGGCAGCCAGGAAGGCTGCAAAGAAAGAGGTAGGAAAGGCGCAGGAGGCATGTAGGAAAATGTTCGGAGAACGCTTGGATTCGGAAGAGGGTCAGAAAGCAGTATTCAGGATTGCAAAGCAGATAGCGAAAGAGAGGTGTGATGTGATGGGGGTGAGTTGCTTGAAGGATGAAGTGGGACAAATCGTTGTCGACCCAGATGGAATTAAAGGAAGATGGAAAAGATATATGGAAATGCTGTTGAATACAGAGAATGAATGGGATGGCAACATAGAGAGTAACCCAGTTTTAGGACCGGCAGAGAAGATAACTGAGAAGGAAGTTGAGGAAGCGATAAAAGCAATGAAGGGTAGAAAAGCGGGAGGGCCGACGGGAGTTGTGGGAGATATGTTGAAGGCAGCAGGAAGTTGGGGTGTGAAGAGAATGACAGAGATCTGGAATCTGGTGGTGAAAGAAGGCCGCATTCCAGTGGATTGGGAAATGAGTACCCTCGTCCCTCTATACAAGGGGAAAGGTGACCCTCTGGAGTGTGGCTCGTACCAAGCGATAAAGTTATTGGAGCATGGAATGAAGGTATTGGAAAGGGTGTTGGAGAGGAGGATAAGGAAGAAAGTGAAGATCGACGAAATGCAGTTTGGATTCATGCCAGGAAGAGGAACGACAGATGCGCTTTTCATTGTGAGGCAGTTGCAGGAGAAGTACATGGAGAAGAGGAAGAAGTTGTTTCTTGGGTTTGTTGATCTGGAGAAAGCATTCGATCGGGTTCCACGCAAAGTATTGACATGGGCATTGAGGAAGTTAGGAGTGGAGGAATGGTTGATCAGAGTGGTGATGGCAATGTACAAAAGAGCACGCACAGCTGTAAGGACGAAGGACGGGAACAGTGGTGAGTTTGAGGTGAAGGTGGGAGTGCATCAGGGGTCGGTACTAAGTCCACTACTATTTGTAGCTGTGATGGAGGTGCTGGCTCAGAACGTAAAGGAGGGTTTACCGTGGGAGTTGTTGTATGCAGATGATCTGGTGTTGATTGCAGAAAGTATGGATGGACTGAAGGAAAAGATGAACACATGGAAGGAATGTATGGAGACAAAAGGTCTGAAGGTGAATATCGGAAAGACGAAGGTGATGGCAAGTGGTAAAGCATGTGGTGAGGTGGAAAGAACTGGGAAGTGGCCCTGTGCTGTGTGTAGGAAGGGTGTCGGAGTGAACTCCATTCAGTGTACAATGTGCGCTGAGTGGGTTCATCAAAAATGTTGTGGTCTGAGAGGGTCATTAACCAGTGTGGCAGCTACATTCAAATGTAAGGTGTGCACAGAGGGAGCTGCAGATGGAGGAAATGTTGAGTTGGATCTTGGAGACGGCGTGAAGCTGGAAGGTGTGAAAACATTTTGCTACCTCGGAGATATGCTGAATGGAGAAGGTGGATCAGACTCGGCAACGGTTGCTCGAGTGAGATGTGCATGGAAGAAGTTTCGGGAATTGAGTGGCGTGCTGATGATGAGGGGAGTGTCGTTGAAGCTGAAGGGAAAGGTGTATGCTGCATGTGTGAGAAGTGTTATGATTTATGGGAGCGAGATATGTGTAATGAACATAGAGCAGCAACGAAGGTTGGAAAGGGTGGAAATGCGAATGGTTCGACGGATGTGCGGAGTATCGTTGAGAGAGAGGAAGACAAATGATGAATTGTGAAGGATGATGGGAATAGAGCCTGTGATTGATGCTGTGAAGAGGAACAGGTTGAGATGGTTTGGTCATGTGTTGAGGAAGGATGAAAGTGACTGGTTGAGAAGAGTGATGGAAATGAATGTAGAAGGAAGTAGAAGACAGGGGAAGACCGAGAAAGACTTGGCTAAAGATGGTGGAAGAAGAAATGCGGGCAAGGGGGTTAACAAGGAGAGATGCAGAAAATAGGGCAAAATGGAGAAGATTGTCATGGGGACCGCAAGGCTAACCCCCGCTCTAGCAGGGAAAATGGCCTTTAAAAATGCATGTTGTTGTTGTTGTTGTTGTTGTCCCCTCTAGGCTGGGGCTCCAGCATCACATGGGTCTCTCCTGGGTGAAACTCTCCTGGGTGAGACTCTCCTGGGTGAAGCTCTCCTGGGTGAGACTCTCCTGGGTGAGACTCTCCTGGGTGAGACTCTCCTGGGTGAAACTCTCCTGGGTGAGACTCTCCTGGGTGAAACTCTCCTGGGTGAGACTCTCCTGGGTGAAACTCTTCTGGGTGAAACTCTACTGGGTGAGACTCTCCTGGGTGAGACTCTCCTGGGTGAAACTCTCCTGGGTGAGACTCTCCTGGGTGAGACTCTCCTGGGTGAAACTCTCCTGGGTGAAACTCTCCTGGGTGAAACTCTCCTGGGTGAAACTCTCCTGGGTGAAACTCTCCTGGGTGAGACTCTCCTGGGTGAGACTCTCCTGGGTGAAACTCTCCTGGGTGAGACTCTCCTGGGTGAGACTCTCCTGGGTGAGACTCTCCTGGGTGAAACTCTCCTGGGTGAAACTCTCCTGGGCGAGACACAAAGCCGGCTGTTGGAATCCACAGGTCCCAACATTATTGGAATCTCGCGCTATGAAACCGAAGCACAAGGTTTGTTGCTCTCATATCTCAGGCAGGTCGGTAGTCTCGATTTTTTTTTTAACAGACTCCCCTCGGTTTAACTCCCTTCTCTGTTTTCTCAGTCCTCTGACCTCCAGGATGCAGGTCAGACTCCAGGATGCAGGCAACTCCAGGATCCAGGCAACTCTGGGATGCAGGTGTTCTTCCAGTAACTCTCTCCAGGTTAAACTCCCAAAATCCAGGATGACACCTGACTCGCACACCTTTAGTCCTCGCTTCCCCAGTCTACGGAGCTGCCTTCGGTGGCCATGCTTCACCACTTTTTCCTTCAGGACTTAAGGCAGGTGATCCACAGCCACCTCGTCTCATCCCGCCACCCCCAACCAACTTCCCAACAGTGCAACAAGTTTGTACAAAACGAAAACAAGAATCTGAGGCCGTAATTTAATTAATTAACGAACTCACACACAAGTTTAAGGATGCGGACAAAACACCACCATAGAAATTGGTCTTCGACTCCATCACATCACCTGTGCCAGGTACAGGTGTCGGCGGTGATGCTATCGCCACATCTCAGAGCACGATGTAATCAAGAAGAGACACAAAGCCGGCTGTTTCTCTTGCAGTTGTGGATGTCAGAAGGTCGACCTCCCCGAACAAAGACCATCTACCAGTGTGTGCTGCCGAAGGAATGTCTTCTCCAAGAAACACATTGGGTGGTTTGCCATTGCGATTTAGAACTTGGGTCAGGTACTGGCACACAATGATCTACTCCATTCACCACCTTTCTGTTTCTTCCCAACAGTGTCTACTGGGTTCACGGAGGACCCCACAGACATACATAATGTATTTTGTGTCGGACAAGGACGTCATATGTCGATGTACCTTTAAAGATTCCAAGGACATTAAGAGACCATGGAACAAATCAAAAAAGTATCCTGGATTTGAACCGGGAGATCTCATCCTCCTGATCTTCAGGAACACCAAACAGGTCAATGCCACGAGGGAAGACCTTCCGAGTAGACACCTG
This sequence comes from Myxine glutinosa, assembly GCF_964187855.1. Lineage (NCBI taxonomy): Eukaryota > Metazoa > Chordata > Myxini > Myxiniformes > Myxinidae > Myxine > Myxine glutinosa. The sequence continues at coordinate 12,532,660 of NC_136261.1, read as the reverse complement.
CACCCCACATCGGACTTATAGTTATACATCGGTTTGAACACCCCAGGTCAGTCTCACGAAGGTAAAGGTAATGGACAATCGAGTGATTGATTACCTTACGAACGGTGCCCATATCAATCAGCCTCCGTCCATCTGCGCAAACAAACAATCCATCTGCTCCTAAAAAGCGACCAACTGTTTCTCGCTCTCCCTGGACCCATGACGTGGGTAAGACCCGAAAGGTGAAGATTCCGTGCGGTGTATAAGTACGTTGTTGGATCATGGCCGTACGATATTATAAAGGACGTTATATTGTAGTGTTATTGTGCTGGTTACGAGCGCTGTAGTTATAACGACTTCCAATGCAGGAGGAGGCCATTTGCCGTCTTATCTCCATATTTATTCACACATTTCTGTTTGTTCGTTGGTACAGAATGAGTTTTATATTAAAGATATTCATGGGATTTCACTCGCTTGGTAGAAAAGTCGAATAAAAAAACTCGACTCGGATCTGTTACATGGAAACACGCACTGGTGTGTCGCAGGTGTCGCAGGAACGTTTGCCTCACCTGTAACTTACTCTCTTCCCGATTCCGCAGCCAAAGCGCCTCGGTCTCCCTTGACAACCGCTCCCAGAATGCATCGCGCGGCCGTCCGCAGTTATTTATTATTAACTCGTTTTAAATCCCTCATTTACATATTAAACCGAATGTATTTATATCAAATGGCGCAATTTTTAGTTCCCAAGAGAATCAAATCTTCGCATGTGTTTTTAAAATAATATTTAATTTTTTGACAAATTAATTACTTTTTTAAATATCACGAAAAAATAAAGCGATGATTGGATCGATTACTGTATATTGAATGAAGTTATCAACAGACTTGGCACTGTTCATTTATTACGTACTTTGTGCTCTTTCCTCTCTTTAAGTACACTGATGGAGTCTTGACAACATCTTGGAAAGAATGTGCCATTCGTGACGTAAGTATATGTCATTCGTGACGTAAGAATATGCCATTAGTGACGTAATTACCGTTTACCACACGTGCAGACGTAACGGCTCCTGCTAAGGACGTGATCACAGAAGCGCGGGAAGTTTGCATGACGATGTCGGCCTCGCAATGACGATCTGCCCCCCGAACTGAGTGACTGGGTCACCATCCATACACAGGAGTCACTCGAGTGTGTGTACGTTTACATGACGATGTAGGAGGCGAAAATAAAGTTCATCAGAAAGCCCGAAGGTGTGCGAGTGAGTACCTGACATTAACTTTCACTTCAATCGTCCACGTGGACCCATCGTGGACCCAGCATGGACCCAGCGTGGATCCAGCATGGACCCAGCATTGACCCAGCATGGACCCATCTTGGACCCAGCGTGGACCCAGCATGGACCCAGCTTTGACCCAGCGTGGACCCACCGTGGACCGAGCGTGGACCCACCGTGGACCCAGCATGGACCCACCGTGGACTCAGCATGGACCCACCGTGGACCCAGCATGGACCCACCTATGGACCAAGCATGGACCGAGCTGGACCAATAAGGCGTGTTCTGTAATTGTTTATTTTGTGGCTGGAGATGAAAATTCTCGTGAGTTTTATGAATACTGGCAGAGGGCCCTCTCTGTGAGTGGAGATTGCGTATTACTTTCTGAAAAAGTATCGTCTGTCTATATTGCAGTCATATTATAGATGTTCGTGTGTTGTGCGTCCAGCAGGTTCCAGATGGTCGAAAGACTCTAAAGGGTCTAAATGGTTCGTTCCTGTAGTAGTTAGCGACTAAAGGCATCCAAAGGGATCTATAAAGTGTCTGAAAAGGTCTTAATGGTTTAAATGGTCAAGGATCCAAACAGTCTAAAGAATCTGTGGGGTGTAAAGGGTGAATGGGTCTAAAGGGTGAATGATCTGAAGGGTGAATGGGTCGAAAGGATGAATGGGTCGAAAGGATGAATGGGTCGAAAGGGTGAATGGGTCGAAAGAGTGAATGGGTCGAAAGAGGGAATGGGTCGAAAGGGTGAATGGGTCGAAAGGGTGAATGAGTCGAAAGGGTGAATGGGTCGAAAGGGTGAATGGGTCGAAAGGGTGAATGGGTCGAAAGGGTGAATGGGTCGAAAGGATGAATGGGTCGAAAGGATGAATGGGTCGAAAGAGGGAATGGGTCAAAAGGGTGAATGGGTCGAAAGGGTGAATGGGCCGAAAGGGCGAATGGGTCGAAAGGGCGAATGGGTCGAAAGGGCGAATGGGTCAAAAGGATGAATGGGTCGAAAGGGTGAATGGGTCGAAAGGGCGAATGGGTCGAAAGGGCGAATGGGTCGAAAGGATGAATGGGTCGAAAGGGTGAATGGGTCGAAAGGGCGAATGGGTCGAAAGGATGAATGGGTCGAAAGGGCGAATGGGTCAAAAGGATGAATGGGTCGAAAGGGTGAATGGGTCGAAAGGGCGAATGCGTCGAAAGGATGAATGGGTCGAAAGGGTGAATGGGCCGAAAGGGTGAATGGGTTGAAAGGGCGAATGGGCCGAAAGGGCGAATGGGTCGAAAGGGTGAATGGGTCGAATATATGTAAATAAATGTCGAAGGGGTCGCAGCAATCTAAAGGTTCAAAAGGTACGCTCCATAAGTACATAATTAATAGACGTAGTCACGGTTTTTTGTCACGGAAGCGAAAAGCGGGGTTAAGCGACCGGGTCTATACGTACACAGACGTGTCTGCCTTTTAAAAATTAATTTTCTCGTCAACCGTTGGTCCGATTGACACAATTTTCACCATAGTTTGCGTAAACTCGTGTAGAATGTTTATCATGTCTCCCGTTGGGCAATGCCGTCTAGAACAGCATTTGTCTCTCCATATGTCCCCACAAATGTACACCAATCAGAGCTGAGGATTTGGTCACATGACAGGGGGACAGCATTTAGTAACCATTACAGTTCCATATTTTACTAAAAGTAAATATAATAACCTTCTGTGGAACGTTTTGGGATCCCAGCAGGTGTTGTAAGGTAGGTAGGAGTTTTCAGAAATTCCTCAATACGATTATGATTTTGAAATGTGATCGACACGGATCTTGCTCCCAAATCCGGAAATGAACAGATGACATGGTTCAATCGTTCGATAATATCTCGATACAATCATGATTTAACGTTATATTTTGATATATTAATACTATACCTGATGCCTAATGAAGGTGTATTGACCGCATCAAAGTCTGCGTTCATTAAGGGGGATTGCAGGAGTGGGGGTGTTTGACCCCCCCCCCCCCCCATCCCCCAAAATAGGTGTTTGCTCTGTTCTCTGAAACTACACACACAATTTGATGAAACGTGATCACAACCTTAATCACCCGGGATGTACCAAAGTTTGTTCACGGCATTAAAAATATCAGGGTCTGAAGGGGTTTGTGGGGGGTTTCAGTGGCTGTTGCTCCTGATCCAGGTGAGCCTCAGGACCCGCTGTGCTATTGTACACCGCTCCTTTCCTATACCATCCCCAGGCATTGCAAAACGTCATTTCCGGGCACCGAAGGGGACTCAGCATTGACGTACGCTGAAAGGGAGTACTCAGTTTTCACTCTGGTTGTTTTCTTTCTTTCTTTCTTGTTTTCTTGCTTTCTTGTTTGTTTTCTTGTTTGTTTGTCCGGACGATATCTCAGCCATCCTTTGAGCTCGGAAGCTGAAATTTCGGCACAATAGTGAGCAAGTCCTTTCTCAAAAACTGTATTTTTTGTTTTTTGATTAATCAATTAATTGAGGAGTTATTTAATTATTAGCAATTAATTAAGTACTTATTTAATTAATCAAATTTCCTTTCTCTTCTGACCATTAACTCAGGCACCTTTTGAGTTAGGAAGCTGATATTTGGACATGCCAATGACCAGGTGATTTGGCTGCAAAGGCTATTTTTGATTTATTAATTAATCAATTAATCAATTAATCGATTAATTATTTAATTATTTGATTAATGCCTTCTTTTTTTTTCCAGTTACAGATTCTGATGAAATGGTGGTAGTTTATGTGTTCTGTGACCGAATTGATCAATAATTTAATTTTTTATGATTATTATTTATTTATTTTCATTATTAATCATTTATTTATTTTCTTTGTCATTTGGCCAATATCTCAGGCACCTTTTGAGCTGGGAAGCTAATATTTGGACATGAGTGACCAAGTGATGTGGCTATCAAGGATATTTTTGATTTATTGATTAATCATTTAATCGATTAATTATTTATTGAGTAATCAATTAATTATTTAATTTTTTATCAATGACTTATTTAATTGAATTCCTAAAAGATACATCTTCGGATGAAGCACTAGTGGTTTAGTTATGCGATTAGCCAATTGATTATGAAAATATTTTGTGATAATCTTTTATTGATTTTAATTATACAATTAATTAATCAATCAATTAGATGTACATCTCTCCCTCCCAATGCAGCCTCTGTGAGGTGCACTGCGGTATTGCCGGGCGCCGGAGGCGCCCCGGCAATGCCGCGCTGTAGGATATTTAATTATTTGGCATGGGGCGGTGTACTTTGAATGTATGTGTACTTGTTTTTCTTGTTTTCAGGTTGTCCATCCGTCTGTCCGTGATAGGTTTTCGTTATGGCGATAACTTGAGAATGGCTAAAGGGATCTTAAGCAAACTTGGTACAGGTGTGTATAACGATGTAAAGATGAACTGCTTATATTTTGGGGGTCACGAGGTCAAAGGGTAAAGGTCAGAGGTCATGTTAGGTAAAAATCCTGTTACCGCGATAACTTGTGAAACAGTAATGGGATTCTGACCAAATTTGGTACAATTATGTTTAATGATGTAAAGATGAACTGATTAGATTTTGGGGGCAAAGGTCAAAGTCTGTAATCGGTCTATAACTTGAGAACGGCTGAAATGATCCAATTCAAACTTAGGGCAGGCATGTATAATGATGTAAAGATGAACTGATTAAATTTTGAGGTCAAAGGTCAAATCTGTAATAGGTCTATAACCTGAGAATGGCTGAAGTGATCTAATTCAAATTTGGTACAGGTGTGTATAATGATGTAAAGATTAAATGATTAGAATTTGGGGTCAAGAGGTCAAAGGTCAAAGGCTGTAATAGGTCTATAACTCGAGAATGGCTGAAGTGATCTAATTCAAACTTGGTACAGTCCATGTATATATTTTACATACCTGAACCAAATCAATTACGTCACACAGTGAACAGAATGAAAAATCTGAGTGTTTTCATTTACTGTTTCAATTTTCAATTTTCTCTGAAAGGAAAAAATTCCATGTTTTGAATTTTTTTAGAATTTAATTTATAAAAAATTCTAAAAATCCCCAAAAATCCTTTTTTTCATTAAAAAAAATTTCCCCCCCCCCAGAATCACCAATACCACACATGTGTACAAGTGCTTGCTGGTTCTAAACCTGATGAGAATAAGTGAAGATGAGAAGGCACAGGGGCTTCTCACACCAAGGAGGGGGTGAGGGGTGTTGGGTGATCCCTGGGGGCTATCCCCGACCGTCACAACACGATCTACAGGCAATTTTCGCACATGACAGCAAAGGCTGCGTTGCGATCTGCGGCTGCACATTGCGCTTCCATCATCTTGTAATGAACCTTTGGGCGACCTGTGGACACGTTGCCTTTCACGCTCGAAAGCGCATCACCCTCGGGACGTTCTACCTTCACAACGAGGTGCGGCATTTCCAACTCCGTTCATTCGTGTTTCCCGCCACGCGTGCCCTTTCGATTCATTGTGACGTTCCTGCGGTGATGACGTCACTTAGACTGCACATTATTTTATCAAAAATATTCTATGACAAAGTTTATAACAATAATGGGTTATCTCAATGGTGGATGGTGCACAAATAACTGTTTGTATTGTGCGAACTTTAGGAGTCTCTCAACTACGACAACTACTGTAATTCGCATGTTCTTGTGGGGTCACAATTGGAGCATGCTCATCCTGCCAGGGGGGGGGGGGGGGGGGTTCACAATTGGAGCATGCTCATCCTGCCAGTGAGGTCACACTTGGAGCATGCTCATCCTGCCAGGGGGGGGGGGTCACAATTGGAGCATGCTCATCCTGCCAGTGAGGTCACACTTGGAGCATGCTCATCCTGCCAGGGGGGGTCACAATTGGAGCATGTTGGAGCTTTCAGAATCATTGGAATCTCCTGCGATGAAGCTAACTCCGAGGGCCTTTCACTTACTCACCGCAGGCAGGTTGGTGGTCTTTCCGTCTTCTACCGACTCCTCTCCGGCCTTGCTCCCCCAGCTCTCTCTGTGCTCTGTCCCCCCAATATTCCTTCAGGTCGCACAAGATCTGCCTGCAACCCTCTTATGGTTAAACTGCCAACGTCTAGGCTCTCTGCTCACCTTCACTCTTTCATTCCCCTTTTCTCCCGCCTCTGGAACAAACTCCCCCACTCCCTTCAATCCCACTCCTCCCTCCAGGTCTTTAAAACAGCTGTTCACCACCATCTCTTATCTTCCCCCATCGAAAACCTTCATCTTTTCTACCCCCGGTAATTCACCCCAGAGTCCTTGCAGTGTTCATATGTTTTAATCCTCTCCCACCTCCTCCCAAGTCCTCCCGATGTCCCTGCTCTCAAATGTTGTGTTTGTGTCCTTCCCCCTCTCTCCCCATCTTGTCTGCCGCTCCCCTTGTTTTTTGTGTTTTGTGTGTCGGTTTGTCTTTTTGTGTGATTAATGTTAGCTCTTTCACGAGCCTCGATCTTGTATACAAAAAAAAAAAAAAAAAAAAAAAATCAAACGAACACATGATGAGCAGTTTTTCGCGATGTGAAAGTTTTGTAAATCCCTCAACAAGTTCGATGAAGTGTAAATGTCGATCACACTTTACTCATTTTTTTGTTTGTGACTGTGCAGAGATCCATCATTGGTTTGTGTGTGTGTGACCTCGTCTGTGCCCGTTCATGTGTGTTGTGACACCATCTTGAACACGCATTGTTCTTGCGCCGATCACCATGTTGTTGTTGTTGTTGTTGTTGTTGTTGTTGTTGTTGTTTCATATGCAACCTGGTGTTATTTAACTGCACGACAGAGGCTTGAACTCGGGACGGTAAAATCTCAAGCCAGACACCTGCACCGTGAAGCCAACACCTGGCTATCATGCGGCGATCATAATGGGACGGGGCGGCCACAGTATTGTCGCCACTTGTAAAGAATAATAGTAAACAAGAAGAGCAATCAGAGATTGCAGATCCTCGACAGGACGTGTTTGTGTGGCATAATTTGTGTGTTGTTTATTAACTGTTGTGTTTGTGTGGTTTATGGACGACGTAGATTCATGTTCAATCCAATATGGCTGCCGAACCACGTGACCCATGACATCATCAATTTAAATCTCATACAATTTTTTGTGGAGATCATGCTCAATAAATTTCAAAGTGAACGGATCAAGTGTTATGTTTGTCTAATGTTGTTGTTTCGTATGCAGCCCGTGGCTGCTGGTTGCATCATTTTTCTGGAGCCGCTGATGCAGTGCCCCAATTACCAGTGAGCAGGTACTCAGTTTGCCGACCTCGGAAGGACGACAGGCTGAGTCAACGCACCTGGTGGCCATTCAACGATCGACCGGGATTCGAACTCAGGATTCAGTGCTTCAGGATCCTTGGATATTATTAACATCCATTCGTGATAATTCCGATTTCAGATCCTCCTTTGTATTGTTTCTCCCACATCACCCGGGCTCATGCACTGACGCTCGAGGAATACCTGTACCAACTCATGACGTCATATCCAACAGCTGCTGCAGGATTCCCCCAATGTTGTCTGCTCTCAGCCAGTAAACAGGTGTGGAAGAAGAAGCATTTCCTCCTCTCCATCGGTCGGTCGGTTTGATAGACGAGGCACGTCGGGCATTGATCGCTCTGACCGAGGGGGCGGAGCCTTGTCCAAATGGAGGCGGAGCATTGTCCAAATGGAGGCGGAGCCTTGTCCAAATGGAGGCGGAGCATTGTCCAAATTGAGGCGGAGCATTGTCCAAATTGAGGCGGAGCATTGTCCAAATTGAGGCGGAGCCTTGTCCAAATTGAGGCGGAGCCTTGTCCAAATGGAGGCGGAGCCTTGTCCAAATGGAGGCGGAGCATTGTCCAAATTGAGGCGGAGCATTGTCCAAATGGAGGCGGAGCTACCTCGTGCCGGATGGGGAGCGGGAGGGAGGGCAACGAGAGTGCGGTCACAGATCCACACGGACATCGACGGCACACGGATTCCTCTCCCTAACCGCTACAGGTTACCTGTTACACCTTTTTTTGTTATAGGCGACAGTTTAGTGTGCTTTGTATTTATTAGAGAGAAACGATCCATCGTTATAAAGCGCAAGTCCTCCAGGTGGGACTTTTCACGAGTGCAGGTAGACCGTGAGGACCAAGTGGACCAGGCACACCATGGATGCGAACGTGTTCAGATGTATCAAATACGTCATGTGTATTTTCAACCTTATCATTTTCGTAAGTACCATGAGCACCAACAGGTGCAAGGAGCAGGAAACTCCTCTCTGTTTCTTCATTGATCGATTTTGTTGATCAGATTCATTGATTGTATGAATTATTTCCTATTGAGCCTGTGGCTGTTGGTTGCATCTTTGCTGGGATCACGACTGTGCCGCTGATGCAGTGCCCCCCCCCCCCCCCCCATTTCCAGTAAATAGGTACTCATTTTGCTGACCTCGGAAGGATGACGGATGACGTAAGAGTCAACAACCCACCTGGTGTTATTTATCGGAACGACAGGGGCTCTAAATCAAGACCCTAATATCTCAAGACAGCCAGCTTAACCGTTAAAGCAACACCAGCCTCGGATTATTGATTGATATGGATTCTAACAGAGGGTTTCTAATTTGTCAGTGAAGATCGAATTATTGATAAATCTTGAGCAGACAATTCAGAGATGGAGTCAGAAGATGCATCTCCCAGGGCCCACGGGTGTTGTCCTCTTGTGCGTGCGCGAAGCGAAAAGCGGGGTTAAGCAATTGGGTCACTTTGTCTGTGTGTCTGTCTCCAATTCCAATTCAATGTTAGATTTTGAACACGAATTGGAACACAGATCTATAGTTTAACACCACCGTGGCTCGGAATTCCGCACATGTACGGAGCGTCATCCCGAGTGCGCACAGACAAGAACGAGATAAAAAAAATGTACTCTGTCTGGAAGTCCAACAGAATTGAAAATCATTCCAATCAGGAAACTTACTATTTTAGGAACATCATAAAGGACAAAAAATAGGCACGAAGAACTAATGTAACGTGTTAAATAAAGTGTTGTAAAAGACGCTGCATCAACGGCGGTAAACTCCTGGAATTTTTTCTTTTCTTTTCCACAGCCTTTAAAACTTCAATTGAATTGTACACTTGAACAACTGGTACACTCGTTCCCCATGGAAGCAGCAGGAAGGGTCATTCCTCTCTGGGGTATTTAGATTACAGTAGATCTAGGGTCGGGCTTCAAGAACATCAGGGTTTTTGTGTTCAGTTACCAAGTTTCTTGAAGAGTGTTCACCACGTGGTTTAAGCACTCGAGAAAGCACTCCATTCAAAACCATTAATAAGGAACGGCCGGCTTGGCGAGCGCTAGCTAGCTGCTTGGTAACTGAAACTGAAGACGCCCCGGGTTTTTTCCCTTTCAGTTTAGTGTTAAACAGCATTAGCGACTGTTTCAAAAGGTAATAAGACGTGTTTATGGTTTATAATATTTTTACTTCTGGTTGGTGGTGGTCCCACGAAAACGGCACGATAAGCTAATTATACTAAACTAAACTAAAACTAAACTAAACATGCTAAACTAAACTTAAACTAAACTAAACATGCTAAACGAAACTAAACTAAACATGCTAAACTAAACTTAAACTAAACTAAACATGCTAAACTAAACTTAAACTAAACTAAACATGCTAAACGAAACTAAACTAAACATGCTAAACTAAACTAAACTAAAACTAAACTAAACATGCTAAACTAAACTTAAACTAAACTAAACATGCTAAACTAAACTAAACTAAAACTAAACTAAACATGCTAAACTAAACTTAAACTAAACTAAACATGCTAAACGAAACTAAACTAAACATGCTAAACTAAACTAAACTAAACTAAAACTAAACTAAACATGCTAAACTAAACTTAAACTAAACTAAACATGCTAAACGAAACTAAACTAAACATGCTAAACTAAACTTAAACTAAACTAAACATGCTAAACTAAACTAAACTAAACATGCTAAACTAAACTAAACTAAACTTAAACTAAACTACTAAGCTAAAAGACGTTTCACCTTCACTCTTTCATTCCTCTTTGGACATTTTCATTCCTCTTTCATTCCAACCTCTGGAACAAACTCCTCACTCTCTTCAATCCCACTCCTCCCTCCAGGTCTTCAAAACAGCTGTTCACCACCATCTCTTATCTTCCCCCATCCAAAACCTTGATCTTTTCTACCCCCGCTAATTTCACCCCAGATACACTTTTTTGAAATTCCAACTTCTTTCCTGGACGTCCCAGCAGTGTCCATGTTTTTACCTCTCCCACCCCCCCTCCTCCCCCCTCCCATGCCTCCTTTATCATAATATGTTTTATGTTTTATGTGTCAGTTTGTTCTTTTGTGATCAATGTTAGCTCTTACACGAGCCTCGATCTTGTACACACAAAAATAAATAAATAATAATTTACATGGCGTTTGTCCAAGGAGGAGAAACCCCTTGGAGAGAGAGGGGGGGAGGGAGGGGGTATTATTATTATTATTAATATTGTTTTGTAATAACATTAATATAATGCTCTTGGCCCCTAAGGGTGGGGTGGATGGAAGGGAGAAGTTAAGTCGCTACGACCTCCATCATGTGACCCTTAGTCTCCCTGTCAAGTTTGGTTGCGATTGGATCAGTAACGATTGAATGTATCACGGTCAGAAATCGTCAGACAAAATACCAAATTGAGTATTTTAGTTTGATGGAGAACACGAGTCACCTTCTTGCCATTTTCAGAAACCTTCCGTTCAGCATATTTGAGCATTTCACGTCATTTCGACCAATCAAATTTGCCGCTCACTTACCCTCTCTCTCCATGTCCTTTTTTTCTCAAGACTGCATGGAATAAGGTATTCCATGAAGTCTCTAGTTAGTCTCCCCAGAGGAGAGGGTATTGTATTTGAGTCCATTTCTTACTTGCGAAAATCAAAGATTTTATGCAGACAAAGAAATTTTATGCAGAAATTTTAAGAGGATTTGCTTATCTGGTCACTGAATTCAACCCCCAACTATTTTTGAGGTCAACATAGGCCAAAAGGTCAGCATAGGCCGGATTTCTAAAATCCTCCATTTTCATCCGATTGACTTGAGAGTTTCAGAGGATTTCAATATCTGGTCACTGAATTCAAGCACCAACTATTTTTGAGGTCATCATAGGCCAACAACTTATTTTAGGGATTTCGCAAGTATCGTGCTCGGCACGACATATTTCTTGTTTGTCTGTCTGTCTGTTTGTCTGTTTATCCGCACAGAAGAAATATGATTTTCTCTGGAACCGTTGGTCCGATTGACAATAAATTTTTGAGGTAGGTGCACCTCCTCCTATATAATTTTTCTTGATAATTATGACGTCATAGGTCATGTGGTACCGGCGCCATCTTGGAAAAACCGAAAAACTTTGCACCTCTATATCTCCGAAAGCGCTGCATAGAAAAAAATTGAGACATGGCTCATTGTAAAGAACTCTCCATGGGGAATATAATATTGTTACAGACGCGGTTTTGGATGTTAGTTTACCGAGCGGTTTGGTATGACCGCGTCTGCACAGTTTACCCGATTCCACTCGAACGTTGGCCAAATCGCGCTATGCTAAATCAATTAAGGAAAGGACACAACGGCTGGGTTAAATGACACGACACCAGGGGTACAGTTCTCAAGACCTCCGGAGGAGGTTATAATATTGGTTTGCAGAATGTTTAGATTACACTGACAAGAGGTACAGCATAGAAAGGTGGGCACTTAAATACGGTCTTATCTTAGCCCCGACAGACCACAGATAAACGGGACAAGACTGACTCACACAGGGATTGATGGCAAGGAAGGGCAGAATCGATGGCTCAAGGTGCACCTTGGCTCAGGGACAGGATCCACACGGTCCGGTCCAGATATGCGGGGAGGTATCGTCGCGCTGGAGGTGGCGTCTGTTTCTCCTCAAGCTGGGGGCGCATTTGACGTCACCTCCGGTAAGTGGCTGCGTATATCCAGCGGGGAGTGACACGCCCTCGGCTCGTTAGATCCGCCCCAGATGGAATCGGCCCGCCGCTTCTTATTGGGTGCGGGGGGGTTACCGGGCTCCGCCCTTGACGAGGAGCTGACAGTCAGCCCCTTCGTGGTAACCCCGTCGGAGCACATGGGCAATGGCGGCTAACCAAGCCGGAGTGAGGACGCCCACTCCCCGCACCGCCGCCGCGCCGCCCCCGCTGTGGTTGTAGTTGTTGTTGTTGTTGTAGTTCCATGAGATGATGGGAGGATGTGGAGATGAGGTTGTGGGGAGGTATTGGGAGGTCCTAAACTCACTACTGGTGCCATACAATCACATTCTGGTGCAACGAAGAGTCAGAATTAATGGAAACGAGTCCTTAACTGACATAGACTAAGAATAACTAGCAAGATGTCCTATAGTTGTCTACGTGAGATCCGGTGAACCTGGGCACGACATTTAATGGGGGAAAAAGGGGAAGGTCGGTTCTACAGAGTGTTGTTTACAGACAATGGGACTAGGGAATGGGGGATTGGGGATAGTTGGGGAGTATTGGGGAAATAGGGGGATATTTACAAGCGGATATGGATGGAGGCCAAATCCCATATCCGCAACATTGCACCCTTCTCTACCTCGGGGCGTCCCGACCCGATAAATCTTTACCTACTTTAGTGTGGCACTCAGATGTAGTTCCCTCTACTATTAACTCTACCCTGAGTGCGACAGTTTTACAGATGTTCACAAATGAGTAAATATGTCCCCCTGCGACGTTGCACCCTTCTCCTCACAGAAACACACCCACAGGATAACCGAATCGCGGAAAGAATTCTCAAACTAAACATACAGCCGGTAGGGAGCATTATTTACACAAGACTACGCTGATATTTACACTACGATCCAGGACCTGTTTTTGGAGGAACACATGCAGATGTTATGCATAGAGAGAGCACGCATGCCAGCATCGATACACCACCCCACGAGTGCTCTGTGGCCTTACGGCCTTTAATAATGTGCAGAGCACCCCATCCAAGCACCAAAAGCACCACCCCATAACACAGTCAGCACCATCCGGTGCACCAATAAAATGTTCATAAATCACCGGTGGTGTCGCAGCCGGCCGATGTTCTGCCGCTGGTCTTGCCTTGGAGCCCACTTGGTGTTCTGGCTTCCTTCAAAAATAAAGAAAGGTGCCAACCGCGTCCATTTCTAAATTGTGGCCGTCAGGGGGCCAACTATTAGTGGTTCACCTGTATGGCATAGGTGCCACGTTGACCCATAGGTCCATCAACGGGTGGTGCTTGCCCGCAAAAGACTGCGGTCCATGGTGGGCGGCCACAAACATTGCGGTCCATATGGTGTATCGATCCCGGCAGCAAGCAGCGAAAGTGCAGGCCCACAACTGCGGAGCCAGCACCTCTCTCTCCTCTCTCTCTGCCCCAAAGCCAGATCCTCGGAGGTGGGAGACAAAAGAAGAAGACAAGTGAGTAAGGTGGTAAGGGCGCAAAAGTGCACGCAACATTAGGTAATGCACACTAGGGGCACATGGGAACCAGGTGAGACAGGTACGTTCCTACGGTACGCCCCCCCCCCCCCACCAGGTAACCTACATTGCCCCTCCCTTACCCCTTACTGTATCCACAAAACACAACACTACCCATAAACATCTACTTTACAAATCAACAAACGTCCCTACTGTCTTCCCCGTTCCTCCCATAAACCAAATTCGTCTTCTCTCCCTCCTAACCAATCAAATTTGCCATTTTCAACTCTCATCAAAATTTGCCATCTCCAACTCAACATCATAATTTGCCATCACCAATTCATCATCAGTCCCTCCTAAGGAGGGAGAGATGGAATCACCCCAACGTCTCATCCACGTCGTGATGCGTCTCACCAATCCACACAGCAATTCTCATTTCCTGCACACAGAACAAAGAAACACAGGTGTGGAGTCATCATCACCACCTCAGGTAAGTGGCTGCGTATGGTGCGACAGGTTCATCAATCCTAACTATTTCCTAAATGACTTTAACAACTTTACATTACCCGGGGTCTTTCTCCTGCCAAACCATTGGCCAACTTACACTATGGGTTCTAAAAACCAATTCCCATTGACCAAACTGTGGTGCTTTTCAATTTGGGGTCTCACTCCCCCGATTCATCTCCCGGTGCCCTCGCACAATTTCTGGGCCGCGACGTGTAGCTCTCCCCGCAGGTCTACCCACCTGCACACCTCCACCACTGCAGTTGCCTCCGAGCTTACCTGCTCCTTACCCTAACCTAACTACCTGGGGAAGGCCCTCTGGCGCTCTCCCCACTCGGTGCCCTCTCTGGCACTGGGCTACCCGGGTCTGTCCTCCGGATCCTCGGGCCCCACTGACAATAACGGCTCCCAGAGCCCACCTGCGGCCTCACCTGGCCGACATCCTCACAGTGGTGGAGTGCCCAACCAACTACACCCACTAACAGGCTACACGCCCAGCCATTTCCACAATACTAATGCACCCATCCAAATACCATTCTGTCACCCGCACCACAGATGCCAATATCCAACCACAATTTACCTATACGCTCTACCTAACACTTACACTACCCGCCCCGGGTACTCGTGAAAGGGGTCCACTCTTCCCCCATCCACACCTTCGCACCATGCACACCACTCCGTACCACTTACTCCAACTCTCTCCACACCACCTTTACTTGCACACCTGTGCTCTCACACCTGGTGCCACCTGCACCCTTCTCTCCCCAAGCGCATTCGCGCTGATCCACAACACTCACTACTCACACACTGCTCCACACACCCGTCCAGTTCTCACACAGCATCATCTCATCTAACTACTCCCCTCTGAAACTTGCGCTTCCCAGTCGTCCCTTTAACCTATTGCGCTCCCTCGTCATTATCATCCACACTAATCTACCTGCGTCCCCACTACAGGTATCAGTCACTAACTAACCTTAACGTCACCTAATGTCATCTTCGCTAGATCCCTACACACAATATAACCTAACCCACCCGGGCTAGTTTTCACTGCCATACACCCCATAAACTATAGCGCATTTGCCCCACATCATGGGAAGGGTGGCAGGGATGCCACCCTTACCCACCGTCATACGGCGCGAGTGGGACCTTGTGGGACCACCTCGTATGTGAGTCGTTGCCCGCCTGCCGGACCCCGTGCGTCGCCCCTTGCGGGGTCAGCGCGGGGCCGAACCGGCCGGGCCCCCACAGTACATTACCCCCAAGGGGCTCTCGTGCCTCCCCGGTCCCTCTAGCAACTACCCCTGTTGGTGTCGATGCATGGGTCACACTTCCGCAACCCGCTACCCATTCCATACCACCACAACCTTGCTCACCCACACCTCGCACCTCTCGTTCCATACCCTCCGGACCAGCCATACACCTCACTCTTGGCCTCTCACGAACATCCGGGTCTATCTCGACCCCCAAGCTTATTAAATCACCTGGCGCATCATACGCACGACCATATTGGTCACCACTTACACCGGGTCCTCTTTCTCTTCGCTTCTCCTCCATCACCTGCGAATCCCTCATCCGGTTAATGAGCACATCATCATGATCCAAACACACACTTTGGACCAATTCTTTTATCTCCTCTTTTATCTCTTTCTTATCTCCTCTCCGTCGCTTCTTAATTTCGCTCACCCCTTCTTCCACTTCTTCTAATTTCTGCTTCACCTCCTTCATCTCCTCGTGCGCCCCTTTAAGTTCTTCCTCTAACTCCACTTTATTTTTTTCTATGTGCTCCCGCACCTCCCGCTCTTTAACCTCCATCACCTCTACCACTTTGTTCATTTTCCTCGTCAGGTCCTCATGTACCGTCTGACACTCTTTTTTAATTACCCCTACGTCCTTTTTCATCTCCTTCTGTGTCGATTTTAAACCCTCTATTACCGCTGTGTTCTTCTTTACCTGGTCCCCCAACTCCTTTTGTCCCACTGTCAGTTGTTCTACTCCCAGCGTCAACTCCTCTATACCCCCTTGCAATTTTACAGTCCCCTTTCTCACCTCCTTCTCCATGCGCTCCTTACAGTGCCTCACCTCCTCGCGCACTCCTCTGACCTCCTCACTCACACCTCTTCTGATCTCCTCTCCCATCACTTGCATCTCCTGCCCAGATGCCACCCTCATCTGCTCCATTTCCTCCCTGTGAGCATCCAGTTTGGTTTCTACCCCCATTCTGACCCCCTCTATCTGCTGCCCCATTTGTTTAACTTCCCTTTCCGCTTGGTTCCTCATGTCCCTCAATTTGCCTTCCATCCTGTTTTCTAACCCCTCTAACCCCTTTTGCATCCCTTCCATTTGATTCTCTTGAGCGGCCATTCTGTTTTCTACCCCCATTAACCCATTCTTTACCTCTTTTATCCCATTGTCTAACGCCTCACCGGTACCCCTCGCTTCGTCCCTCATTGCCCCCATTTGGCCCTCTAATCGCTCACTATCAGCCCTCATTCCCACAATTTGGTTTCCCAACCGCTCACCCAATCGCTCAATTTGGCTCCCCATACTCATCTGTACAGCTGCCTGTAGCTGCGCAATGAGGGCCTGCATGTCAATCGGCTGCATGTTAAAGCCCGTTGATACAGCGGGCTCGGCTACCGCGCGCTCGTGTGAGGCGCCATTTTGCGCGCCCGTAACCTCGTGCGCGACGACGCCATTTTGCGACCCTGCTACCCTCACTGCTTCGCTCTCCTCATGTCCCTCATTTTGGTCCTGGATCGACCCTGCCTCACTCTCCTCTACCGGAACCCAGCCGTCTTGGTCTGCCATAGCGCGACTTTCAAAATTCGGGTTTTTTTTTTTTTTTTGTAAAACACAATCAAATTTCGCCGTTATAATTTCGAGCGCGTGAAACACGCTCCGGATCGAATCCCACTTCCCGACACCAAATGTTACAGACGCGTTTTTGGATGTTAGTTTACCGAGCAGTTTGGTATGACCGCGTCTGCACAGTTTACCCGATTCCACTCGAACGTTGGCCAAATCGCGCTATGCTAAATCAATTAAGGAAAGGACACAACGGCTGGGTTAAATGACACGACACCAGGGGTACAGTTCTCAAGACCTCCGGAGGAGGTTATAATATTGGTTTGCAGAACGTTTAGATTACACTGACAAGAGGTACAGCATAGAAAGGTGGGCACTTAAATACGGTCTTATCTTAGCCCCGACAGACCACAGATAAACGGGACAAGACTGACTCACACAGGGATTGATGGCAAGGAAGGGCAGAATCGATGGCTCAAGGTGCACCTTGGCTCAGGGACAGGATCCACACGGTCCGGTCCAGATATGCGGGGAGGTATCGTCGCGCTGGAGGTGGCGTCTGTTTCTCCTCAAGCTGGGGGCGCATCTGACGTCACCTCCGGTAAGTGGCTGCGTATATCCAGCGGGGAGTGACACGCCCTCGGCTCGTTAGCTCCGCCCCAGATGGAATCGGCCCGCCGCTTCTTATTGGGTGCGGGGGGGTTACCGGGCTCCGCCCTTGACGAGGAGCTGACAGTCAGCCCCTTCGTGGTAACCCCGTCGGAGCACATGGGCAATGGCGGCTAACCAAGCCGGAGTGAGGACGCCCACTCCCCGCACCGCCGCCGTGCCGCCCCCGCTGTGGTTGTAGTTGTTGTTGTTGTTGTAGTTCCATGAGATGATGGGAGGATGCGGAGATGAGGTTGTGGGGAGGTATTGGGAGGTCCTAAACTCACTACTGGTGCCATACAATCACATTCTGGTGCAACGAAGAGTCAGAATTAATGGAAACGAGTCCTTAACTGACATAGACTAAGAATAACTAGCAAGATGTCCTATAGTTGTCTACGTGAGATGCGGTGAACCTGGGCACGACATTTAATGGGGGAAAAAGGGGAAGGTCGGTTCTACAGAGTGTTGTTTACAGACAATGGGACTAGGGAATGGGGGATTGGGGATAGTTGGGGAGTATTGGGGAAATAGGGGAATATTTACAAGCGGATATGGATGGAGGCCAAATCCCATATCCGCAACAATATGTTAATGATGATGTCATAGGTGCCTCATGACATCATAATTTTACAAGTACAAAACTTCATCTGATCAAGATGAAATTTCTTGAGCGTCATCTAGGGATAAATTCGTGGAGAAAGAAAAATTGTTATTTAATCTTTGTTATTTTATTATATTATATTTTTACACAGAAATCTAGGCTTGGAGAGTAGGGGTGTGGGGAGTAATGGCAAAAGGCAGGAGTTGATGATGGCTCATGCTCTTGAAAGAATGGAGAGAAAGAGAAAGAGAGAGAGAGAGAGAGAGAGAGAGAGAGAGAGAGACAGACAGACAGACAGAGACACACATGGAGATAAATCCACAGACGAGAGTATAGAGGGGTGAAGGAATTGAGATGAACATTCACTTTTAGCTCACCTGAAACGAAGTTCAGGGGAGCTTATGCGATTGCGCGTCGTCCGTCTGTCAGTCCGTCCGTCCGTAAACACTTGAAACTTCTTCTCCGAAACCGCTGATGGGATTGCGACCAAATTTGGCACAAATTATATTTTGTTGTGTTGTGACTAAAGTTTGTTCATGGCATTAAAATAATCGGGGTCTAAGGGGGTCTACCGGTGTCAAAGTGGGTCCAGGTTTGACCCCACAAAATAGATATTTGCTTTATTCTCAGAAACTACGCACTATTTCAATGAAACTTGACTACAACCTTCACCACCCGTGATGTACCAAAGTTTGTTCATGGCATTAAAAAAATCTGCCCCTTTGGGGATCTAGGGGGGTTTCTCCTCAACATAGGTATTTTTTTGTTTGTTTGTTTAAATTCTTATGATTATGTTAGTATGAATGTACATGCTGCCCTGTCTTCTAGTAACCATTGAAATTGGTTTAAAATACCTTTCGTCAGTGCAGATACTGTTTATTCTACCAGGTGAGCACCAGGGGTGTTGCCCCCGATGTTATAATTTACGAGGCCAATAACATGTCAGATTCTGGAAGAATAATGTGGATAAGATGGATACAAAAGCAATCTCTCAGTAAGGAAATACTGGAAATTTGGAGTGAGGGGGTGGGGAACAGATGTCTTGAAGAATGAGATCGAAGAGAAAGTGGAAGTTGGCTCCACAGTTGGAGAAAAAGAGGAACAAATGAGTGGAGGTGAGCAGTGATCCTGGATTTTGGAAGTTTCACGAGAAGGGGGTTGCGAGTGGACCGTGTGTGTCCTGCAGAAACCGTGGGGGGACAAAGTATGGAGAGGGCAGAGGGTGCAAGACCGGTAGAAGATAGAGAGACCACCTACCTGTCATTGATGGCAAAGTAATCGGCCCCTTGACTGATCTTCAATCATTGTGGTAGATTCCAATGATCTTGAAGGTCTTGGTTTCCATGGTGCCAGGCTGAGCAAGATGTGAGGTAGGGGAGCCTTCAGTCCAGAGGGGTGAGCAGTACTGCAATGTGATGTAAACTGCAATGATGGAATCCATGACCTTGGATTAAGAGATCTGTCAGGTTGGAGTGGAGGCCTCAGATGTTTGAGATCCACACAGTTAGGGACAGGGTAAGAGGTGTTCATTGTGTGCAAGGATATGGAAATGAGCAAGATGAGGGAGTGGGGTGGTAGGAATCTGGGAAGGTGCGAGGCATGGGTGATGTTGGAAGGGTGTGGGGCTGGAGGGTGTGGGGATTGGGGGGAAATTGGAGGGTGTGGCGTTTAAGGTGAAGCTGGGCAGGTGCGGGGTGGGATCAAAGCTGGGAGGGTTTTGGAGGGAGGAGGCCGTGAGGGTTCAGGGCAGCTGAGGGGTGAGGGAGACAGGAGTGGGAGGGGTGTGGGAGGAAATGGAGAGGGGGAGAAGTGAGGATAAATTGAGAGGGGAGGGACAAGTGGGTGGTACGAAGGGGAAGCAGAGAGGGGGAGGGTACTGACATGGAGGGGTTTGATACCATCAATGGACGTGAAGGGGAATTGATTGTTGTGCGCACACAACCTCTGCAAAATGGAATTCTCAAGATTCCCAAACTGGATATATGTCATTTGAGTTTGAAAAAAATTGATGCAATGGATAGACCAGTATGGAGGAATGCTATCATTCGACCAATACCCGGAAAAAAGGGAAAAATGTCAACTGAATCAAACTTACCTGTTGTCATCGTAGTTGAGATGTGTAATTACCTATGACACCGAAGGGGAACAGAAGTTATGTTTTCACCTCTGTCTGTTTGTTGCCTCTTGCACATCTGTGAGAAGGATATCTCAAAAAGTTATGGATGGATTCAGATGAAATTTATTGGACAGGTTGGATGTGTGACAAGGATGAATCCATTCAATTTTGGTGAAGATCCGGATCCGATAATTTTTTAAGTGAGTCTTCACCATTGGGACAAGGGGCCAAAAACGATGTATAGCATGATATTTCAAAAAGTTGTGGACGGATCATGACAAAACTAGGTGGATGAGTTGATTAGGTGACGAGAACAAGCCGATTTGATTTTGATCCAGGTCCGGATCCAGATCCAGATCAGACTTATAAATGGGACGCAAAACATAAGCTGTTCAGCCTGGTGGAGGCATGCGCTCTACCGTGTACCATTCTTGTTTTTTACTGCAACTCCTCCACGAGCTTCAGACAATACAAAAACTAGAACAACGCGACTGTGTCGCCAATATGCCTCCGCATAGTCCCACAACGGGTAGATGCCATGACTGTGCATATGTATGGGTAGTGGATCTCGTTTGTGAAGTTTCGTGTTGATCGGATAAGGTTAGTTTTTTTCTATCCAAGATGGCTACCAAACCATGTGACCGATGACATCTTCCTTTTCAAACTATATGCAACAGTGCTGTTAGATGATATTTGTAAAATTTCGCATCGATAGGGTGAGCGGTTTCAGAGATATAATTATTTAATATTTCCCTTAAATCCAAAATGGCTGCCAAACCATGTGACCTATGATGTCATAAATTTAATATTTCAATACAAATGGGTCATAGATCATGTGCATGCAATTTAAAAATTTTAGGATAAGGAATTCGATTAAAACATTTTTGGCTGGTATACCACTTCACCTATGATGTCAGCATTATCATGCTTTTGTTCCGCATTGGGAGTACTTGACAATGTGACAAGTTTCAAATTTTTCCATTCAGTGGTTTCCGAGAATTGATTTTTTAATTATTTGCTTTTAATCCAAGATGGCTGCCATACCACGTGACCTATGACGTCACAATTATCATAAAAACATTCTGCATGGGTGTCACTCCTACCCTGAAAGTTTCGTCTCAATCGGATACATGGTTGATGATAAAAACGAGGTTTAGCCCGGACGGACGGACAACCTGAAAACATAATGCCTACAGCGACTTTGTCGGTGGAGCCATAATTTTTTATATTTTTTGGGGGACATAATGCCCAAGGTCCACAACATTGATATATTCCATGACCTTGCTGATGATAGGAGTCGGCGGATTGGTCTATAATTGACTATTACCCAGTTTAGTAAGGGTGATGTTGGAATCTTCCCAATATGGAGGCAGATCATCTGAGAAAGACCTGGATAAGATTGAGGAAAGGAGGTGAATAAAGGGCCGAAGCACGGCTCTCGAGGAATGCAGTGCCAACGCCATCAGGTCCAGGTATGGAGGAAGTGTTAAGATTGATAAGGAACTTCTCAACTTTGGTGGGAGAGATGTCCACATGGTGGTACAGAGAGCAACCTTCAGAGAGTAAGCAACTGTATCGTTGTGGAAAAGTTAAAGGTCCCCAATCCCCACAAACAGCCCTTCACCTCAACCTCTAACTCATCAAAGTCTATGGAAAAAATCAAAACTTTTGGGATGGATGACCTTGACCCTTCAGATAAATTGCAGATTGAAAATCCTTTTACTCCGGCAATTATGACCGAAAAGTTTCATATTTATAGAAATGACTAGTTATATACAATGGTATTGGATTATCAATTTTACCATTTACTCCTATCCCATACCAGCTGGGTGGTACAGGACTAATCACACTGGGTGCTTGGATCTCCGCCAATCCTCGGAGTTTCCGTGAAGTCGTCGGTGGACCTCCACCGTCCCTCATGGGAGCCGGGGGCTACGTGGCGGTCGGTTTGGGTTTCCTGCTGGCTGTACTGGGCTTCCTTGGATGCATTGGTGCTGCCCGTGAGAGCAAGGTCCTTCTTCTTGCTGTGTGTACCGGTACCTCAGAATTTTACTGTAATGGAGCAAATGTGGATGTCATCAGAACTCCAAAATTGACATGTTTTTGTTTTGTTTTTGTTTTTTTGTTTCCAAGATCGAGGCTCGTGAAAGAGCTAACATTAATCACACAAAAAAAAATCAAACAAACACATATAACTTATAATAAGGGGAGCGGTAGACAAGATAGGGAGAGATGGGGAAGCACACAAACACAACATTTGAGAGCAGGGTAATCGGGCGATCTGTGGGAGGGAGACGGCTTGGGGGGAGGAGGCGTGGGAAGGGGGTTCGGGGTGGAAGACACTAAAACACATGGACACTGCTAGGACTTCCAGGAAAGAAATTGGTATTTCAAAAAAGTGTATCTGGGATGAATTAGCGGGGTAGAAAAGATCAAGGTTTTGGATGGGGGAAGATAAGAGATGGTGGTGAACAGCTGTTTTAAAGACCTGGAGGGAGGAGTGGGATTGAAGAGAGTGAGGGAGTTTGTTCCAGAGGCGGGAGAAAAGAGGAATTAAAGAGTGAAGGTGAGCAGAGGGTCTTGATTTTGGCAGTTTAACCATAAGAGGGTTGCAGGCAGATCTTGTGCGACCTGTAGGAATATTTGGGGGACAGAGCACAGAGAGAGCTGGGGGGGCAAGGCCAGAGAGGAGTCGGTAGAAGACAGAAAGACCACCAACCTGCCTGCGGTGAGCGAGTGAAAGGCCCTTGGAGTTAGCTTCATCGTGGGAGATTCCAATGATTCTGAAAGCTTTGGTTTCAACAGCGTGAAGACGAGCTAGGTGTGAGGCAGGAGCACCGGCCCAGAGGAGAGAACAGTATTCCATAAGAACATTTCCATGTTGTGGAAATAGCGCCTCCTTTGGTGGTATCCGGAATTACAAATGATCTTCCTTTATCTAATGATATTGAGTATGATTTGTTGTGATCAATGAAATTGATTCCAAAATTTATAAAATACTTTTCCAAGAATGTGCCGCAGCAGATTGCCCACAGAAGGTGGGCCGAGAAAGGTACCCCCGCTCGGAGGGCGGGAGTATCCGCTCGTCAAAGGAAATAATGTGTGTTAAAAAGGATGATCTCATTGGGCCTGGGACTGTTTAAGCTGGTCCCATTCACATCCATTGCAGCAGAACTGCCATCTTTATAGTCAGAACCAAAGGGATATTATTTATATTACTCGCACACCACAAGTCGATTCTCGTCCTTCTCTTCTCCCATGTTTCCCTCTTTTCCTTCCTTCTCTCATCATTATCTTCGCTCTGCCAGTCCGCTCTCATTATTTACTTCATTATCGTTCGCGTTTTGCCAGTAATTTACCACACACGATTCGTCTTCGCCATTCAGTTTTTCTTGCATCTACCAGGTCCGTGCTTTCGTGCTCTTCCTTGCATCTTCTTATCCCGTCCTCACACACCTTCACTTACGCATTCCAACATACGATAGGATAGCTCCATCGCTGGACTCTCTGTCCAATCTACGAAGCCCAGACACCCTGTCAGGAGACGCATCCCATACATGCTGCGAGCGCACAGCACATTACCTGCACAGGGAACCTCCGGCGCCTTTTCAGGAGGCACATTCCACACATACCGTGAAACACTGACATGGGGAAACTCTGAGGCCACGGCTGTGTAAATCCAGGACGGGAGCGTGCTCGGAGGGTCCTAGCTTCAGTCAATAAGTTTGAGCGAGAGTCAACAAGTGGAAGGTGTGTAGGGGGTCCGTCCTTTGCCCCATCTATTTCTTTATCAGCTAATCTTCATCTCCAATCATTCAGCCCATCATTCTTTGCCAATCACCAATTTTTCCCTTCCAGATTGGATGCATGATGCCAACATATGTGCTGCAAAGTGTTAAGTCATTGCAGATAAGGATCCGAGGGTGGGAATGTTCACATAGGGGATAAAGGGAATGTATAAGTGTTGTAATTGCTGTACACATATACCATTTAATCATTACATCTGCCATTGTAAATACCTGCCCTTTTTTGGTGTTATGGGCAATAAAGGCCATTTCTTTTTTTTAAAACGTCTTAACTTATTCTGTCTGTTTTGATGGCGACATGAGACTGCTGAAGCGTTTGGCGCAGCTCAGATTTATCTATGTTCGATCTCGGGTGCGGTTACGTGATGTTGGTTTTGCTCGGCCGACTGACTAGCGTCTGTCATGTAACCACCGGGATGCCTCGATTAGCTTACCAGTACGGTAAACCGATTTTGGGTGGGAGGATGGCGTCCGGGGTCCAGTAGACACACTGTGCTCTCGGAGTTATTCAGAGTTGAGGTCCCAAAAACGGAAGACAGGAGAACCATAACATCCTTCCCATTTATCAGTAACAATATATTGATTGGCTGATAAATAGACACACTGATTATACACACATTGATATGTGATTGTACACATATTATACAGTCACGTGAAAAAGTAAGTACACCCCATGTAAAGTTTTGACTTTTTCAACATATTTCAACATACAGCTATTTGATCTTCATTTCAACAATATTGACAGATAAAGGTGATATAATATAACAAATATCATGAAACATTTACATTTTGTAGTCCATTGTATGATTTAAATAAACATAAATGCAAATTTCGCATGTGGAAAAAGTAAGTACACCCTTGGCTCTAATAGGTGGGATTGCCCCCTTTGGCAGAAACAACCTCAAGTAGGCATTCTTCTAACTGTCTACCAGTCTCTGACATCGACTGGGAGAAATTTTTGCCCACTCCTCCATGCAGAATTTTTTCAGATGTGCGATGTTTGAGGGGTTTCTTACATGCACAGCTCGTTTCAAATCCCCCCACAACATCTCGATGGGATTTAGATCCGGGCTTTGACTTGGCCATTCCAGAACCCTCCATTTCTTTCTTTTCAGCCATTCCTTGGTGAATTTACTGGTATGTTTAGGGTCATTGTCATGTTGCAAGGTCCACCTTCGGTTGAGCTTCAACTTTCAAACAGATGGCCTCACATTATCCTCAAGCACCCTCTGGTACAATGAAGAATTCATAGTGGATTCTATGATGGTGAGCCGCCCAGGCCCTGATGCAGCAAAGCTGCCCCAAACCATAATATTTCCACCACCATGCTTTACAGTTGGTATCAGGTTCTTGTGGTGAAATGCTGTCTTTGGTTTTCGCCAAACATGTCTTCTGGTACTGTGGCCAAATAGCTCTACGTTTGACTCATCTGTCCAGAGCACATTGTTCAAGAAGTGCTGGTCTTTGCCTCGGTGTTCATTGGCAAACTTTAGTCTTGCCTTGATTTTCTTTCTGGACAGCAACGGTTTCCTCCTGGCACACGTCCCATGTCGATCAAATTTGTGCAGCCTCTTTCTCATGGTAGACTCGTGCAATTTGACATCAACAGAGGCAAGAGCTACCTGTAGGTCCCGTGATGACATTCTGGGTTCTTAGAGAATTCTTTCAGCATCTTGCGGTCTGCTCTCGGGCTGAACTTGCTGGGGCAGCCTGTCCTGAACAAGTTGGCAGTTGTTTGGAATCCTCTCTACTTGAAGATGATCTTCCGGACAGTCGAATGATTGATTTCAAATTGTTTGGAGATATTTTTAAATCCCTTCCCAGACTCGTAGGCATCTATAACCTTCTTTCTGAAGGCCACAGAGAGCTCTTTTGGTCTAGGCATGGTGATGCCGCACACTTCAACAACAAAGAGCAAACCAAACTAAATGTCTGAGGTTTAAATAAGACAGGTTCCTCCAAGATCCTCTCGAACGATGTTCTAATCATTTGCACCTGAGCTGGTGCACCTGATTCTAATTTTAGGTATTTGAAGTAGTGATAAATGTAGGGGTGTACTTACTTTTTCCACATGCGAAATTTGCATTTATGTTTATTTAAATTATACAATGGATGACAAAATGTAAATGTTTCATGATATTTGTTATATTATATCACCTTTATCTTTCAATATTGTTGAAATGAAGATCAAATAGCTGTATGTTGAAATATGTTGAAAAAGTCAAAACTTTACATGGGGTGTACTTACTTTTTCACGTGACTGTATACACACACAAACCATTGACAGTTGTAAGTATGATGACGATTAAACAGCCCAGTTTGCAGATTGATGTTTTGCCGCAGAACGTCTCAGAGTTTCTCTACGTACAAAGTGATTGATGAAAACTGACAATCGAACTCGTGAAAAAATAAAACAAAATGTAAGTCTTGGTTCTGTAGTGATTTACCACAGCTTCACACACCCAACACTGTTTTTCCATTGTTCCACAGTTCTTCGTATGTGTGCTGTTCTTCTTCGTGGTGGAGGTTGTTGCAACGGTTGTTATGCTCATCCTGAAAGGCCGAGTGAGTAACTCGCTGTTTACCACAAAACAAACATATGCACTAATTCCTTCCACTATCTCATTTCCTACCTTATTCCAGATCCCCTACTGCATGAGTCCACAAAGCCATTGTGCATTGCACAATGGAGTACTGATCCCCGCTATGGGCTGGTGCTCCAGCATTATATCTGGCTCTCCGAGATTCAGTGGAATCTAAAGCTCTCAAAATTATCGGAATCTCTCATAATGAGGCCGAAGCACAAGGTCTGTTGCTCTCACATCTCAGGCAGGTCGGCGGTCTCTGTGTTCTCCACCGTTTATTCTCCAACATTGCTTCACCTACTTTCTGACGCTCCCTGGTAATCCAGGATGCATGCCTTCTTCCAGCAACATCATCCTGATTAAACTTCCAAAATCTAGGCTGACTGCATTCCAGAAACTCTTTCATTCTTCACTTCTCCCATCTATCGGACCACTTTCCAGAAGCTGTTCTGTCTCACTTTTACCTTCAGGACTTCAAGTAGGCAGTGCACCTAAAACCTCTCGTCATCTCATCCTCATCACTGATCTCTATACTAAGCGAATTGGAGACTTAATAACTCTGACTGTTGACACCACCAGCCGCCATTTTGTTCACCCCAAAGGAATCATCCAAGCACCCTCCACCACTGAATTCAATGCCTGCCACATACGCAAAGCCTGTTCATGGCTGTTCCAGAATGATCTGAGCCCAACATATTGTTGTGGATATGAGAATGTTTTTTTATTTTATTGTTGTGGTAAAATGTTGTTGTAAAAGGTTGTTGTAAAATATCACCCCTCCTCCCTCCGTTTGTGGTTGTATAAAGGTCAAAGGGCGTTCCCGTAGTTAGTCCATAAAACATACATGCAGGACACGATATATCTTTTTTTTGACAGTTATATCCTTATTATGTGTATTAGTGTAAGGCTGTGTCTTCCATTAATTGAAATACTCCATTGCACCAGTGAAAGAAATAGATCCCCTTTCCTTCCCATCCCCAAAATCTCCCTTTCCTTCCCATCCCCAAAACCTCCATTTCCATATTACATCCCCTCTCGTCACTGCTGAGCCCTCGATTCCCAATCACCTCCCCTCCAATAACCGCCATTGACCACGAGGCTCGAGTCGGGGAAGAAAGGCGTGTCTCCACCTCATCATAGAGGGGAAGAGGGGCGTGCCCGCCCGTCGTCATCCAGGGCGGAGCCCGAGGGTCGCGCGACCAACCAGGGCCGAGGTGAGCACCCCGATGGGCGTGTCCAAAACGCCGGCGGCGTAATCGCTGGAGGCGCTATAAAAGGCGCAAACGGAAGTGAGTGTGAGTTGGTCTGAGTCGGTTGCCAGAGGGAGTCGGTCGTCAAGTGAAGAGTGGTGAAGAGTCAGTCAGTAGAGGTGGTGGTCAAGTGGTTGCGTTGGTTGCGGTGAGGAGTCGGTGGTAAAGAGTGAGGGATCAAGAAAGAGTTGAGGGTGTGGACCAACGAGTCAGACAAGTCCTGGGAACGCAGCGGAGGCCGCCGCAGCAAGAACAGCCAAAGGGGGCCTGAACGGCGGTTTGGAGCAGGACCGTAAAGGAACGGCGGCTGCTAAACGCGCCGGTTGAGCTGCAGGACCCCCTTGGACCTTTCCTCTCCCTCCATCCATCCACCTCCTGCCTTTCCACCCTTCTTGTATACGTGAGTTTGTTTTGTTTGTTCTGTCCCTGGGTATTTAATTAAGTCTGTAGGTAAGCTAAAATTTGCACTGTGTCACCTGCGTCTTATGTGTTGTAAATAAACTTGATTGCTCCTTTTTACTTATGTGTGTAAATAGTAAATAAATTCAGTAGCATTTCCAACCTTTTTGTCTTCTTTTTCTTCTTCACATCCGTGTCGCCTTTGTCTTTTCCCTATTGACTAGCTGTGGTGCGATCCGGCCAAAGTCCTGGGTGAATCGGGTGAGTCAGGGATCCTGTTAGGTCGCGGTCATACACCACCGCTCGGTCATCATAACATCTAAACCGCGATCTGTAACAATTGGTGTCTGGGAGTGGGAATCGAGGCCCGAACCAAATTTTTTTTAAAAACGAATAGAGGAAAAAAAAAAATTTGGTCAAAATTACGAGCTGCCGAAATTTGTTTTTTTTAAAGAAAAACCCGAATTTTGAAATCGCGCCATGGCTGGTCAAGGCGATCGAATGCCGGTGGGTGAGCTAGAGGAGGGGTTAGGAGTAACCCAGGATCAAATGGAGGGGAGCAATGAGGAGGCGGTTGAGGGGGTATCAGACGCACAAAATGGCGCTCTCGCGTACGAGGTTTCAGGCGCGCAAAAAGGCGCCTCGCACGAGCGCGCGGTAGCCGAGCCCGCTGTATCAACGGGCTTTAACATGCAGCCGATTGACATGCAGGCCCTCATTGCGCAGCTACAGGCAGCTGTACAGATGAGTATGGGGAGCCAAATTGAGCGATTGGGTGAGCGATTGGAGGGCCAAATGGGGGTAATGAGGGACGAAGCGAGGGGTACCGGTGAGGGATTAAAACATGGGTTAACGGGGGTGGAAAATAGAATGGCTGCCCAGGAGAATCAGTTAGAGGGGGTGAAAAATGGGTTAATGGGGTTAGAAAATAGGATGGAAGACAAATTGCGGGAAATAGGGGAACAATCTGCCAGGGAAATCAAACGAATGGGAAACCAGATAGAGGAGGTGCAAATCGGGTTAGAAAGTAAACTGGATGCTCAGAGGGATGAATTGGGACAGATGAGGGTGGCATCTACAAAAGAGATGGGGGAGATGAAGGAGGAGATACGACGAGGTGTGGGTGAGGAGGTTTCGGGGCTACGTGAGGAGGTAAAGCGAGGTGAGAAGCGTATGGAGAAAGAAGTGAGGAATAATACGGCTAGGTTACAGGGGGGCATAGAGGATCTGACGAAGGGAGTAGAACAGCTGACAGTCGGACAAAGGGAACTAGCGGACCAAGTGGAAAAGAACACTGCAATAATCGGGGGGTTAAAAGCGACACAAAAGGACATAAAAAATGAATTAATAGCGACACAGAAGGAATGTCAGATGGTACATGAGGGGTTGACGAAGAAGTTGGAAGAGATGACAGAAGTAATAGAGACGAAGGACCGAGAGGTGAGGACGCACATAGAAACGGTTAAAGTGGCGTTAGAGGAAGAGATAGAGGGGGCGCACAGGGAGATGAAGGAGGTAAAGGAAAAATTAGAGGAGGTGGAAGAGGGGGTGAGTGAAATTAAGAAGAGACGGAGGGAAACTAAGAGGGAGATAAAGGAGGAAGTCATGGAATATGTACAAGGTCTGTGTTCAAATCATGATGAGGTGCTCACTAACCAAATAAAAAGTTTGCAGGTGGCAGAGGAGGTGCGACGACGAAGTACGGAGGTGAGTGGCAATGTATATGATGTGAGGGGAGATTCAGTCGGCTTGGGGGGTGGTGTAGACCCGGGTGTTCGTGAGGGACCAATGGTAAGATGTATGACTGGTCCGGAGTGGATGGACAGGGGAGGTGTGCAAGGAGGTTTGGCTATGGGGAGTGAGGGGGGTGCTGGTGAGCAAGGATGTGGGGGTATGGCGTGGGTAGCGGGTTGCGGAGGGGCGACCCAGGCATCGACACCAGGAGGGGTAGTGTTTGGAGGGACCGGGAAGGCACGAGAGCCCCTTGGGGGTAATGTACTGTGGGGGCCCGAACGGGTTGGTCCCGCGTTGATCCCGCAAGGAGTGACGCGCGGGGTCCGACCTTCGGGCGCCCACAAGGTCCCACTCGCGCCGTATGACGGCAAGAGTGATTTGAGGGCGTACCTGGCGCAGTTTGAGTACGTGTGTAAAGGCAACGGTTGGAATCCGGACGAAGGTGGAGTACACCTGGTGGGGGCACTGCGCGGTGCGGCGGCGGAGGTGCTGACGGCTTTACCACCGGGTGCTCTCACCCTGCCAGCTCTCCGTGCGGCATTAATTAATCGGTTCGGCATTGAACAGCAAAGCGAGCTTGTTAAAGCCCAACTTGCGCAGCGAAAACGCAAGCCCCAGGAGACCATCGGGGAACTTGCTCACGATATTCGCCGCGCGGTCGGGATTGCACACGCGGACATGGCAGCGAGTTCCCAGGAAAGCCTGGCGCTGGATCACTTTATTCAGGCCCTTCCGGATCTGGAGCTCCGGCAACAGCTCGCCATGTGGCGCCCGCAGACCATGAGTCAGGCGGCCGACGCTGCAGCCCGTTGGGAAGCAGCGAGGCCCCTGGCCCGGGGAGGCGAGCGCCACGCAGTGGCGGTGCGTCAGATGGGGCCCGTGATGGGGGGCGGCCCCCCAAGGGGGCCCGCCCCCGACGGGGGCCCTGACCTGGAGAGCATGGTCCGGAGGTTAGTGGATCGGCGCCTGGCGGGACCTGGACCATGGCAGGCGGCCCCAGCGGTGGCACCCGGTAGTCCACGACAGAGTACCCCAATTCGGACATACAGGGGGGGGAATTTGGAATACCGGAGGCAAGCACCTTACCAGGTGAGGTGCTATAATTGTGCTCGGATGGGTCACCGTGCATGGGAGTGTCGAGCTCCGCGCCGGGACGTTTCCCGCCAACCGATGCCCTCAACTCCGCCCCGTA
Source organism: Myxine glutinosa (assembly GCF_964187855.1). NCBI lineage: Eukaryota > Metazoa > Chordata > Myxini > Myxiniformes > Myxinidae > Myxine > Myxine glutinosa. The sequence continues at coordinate 12,501,326 of NC_136261.1, read as the reverse complement.
TAGATCGGCCTAGCCGACCTCAGACACCCCCCCGCCAGGGCCAGGGAAACTAGAACGTGCCGGGCATGCAGGGCGGTGTTCGGCAGTAGGGGATGGGGAGAAGCCCTCGTTGAAGCGACAGGTCATTCATTGTGGCCGAATTGGGACGGGTAGTTTGACAATTCGGTGCAAAATTGCCGGCGTGGGGTAGACGCCGTGGTGGACACGGGAGCCAGCGCCACGATCATCAGCCCCGTGGTCCTTAATTCGAGTGCAGACGGCTGGGGTAAAATCCAGCGTCTGGAAAATCATAGTTTGCAGTTGGCTACCGGGGCAACGGCTCCGATCATAGGGCGTGGTTTTGTGACCCTCAAGTTGGGATCGGTAAAGCAAGAGATAGAGGTTTGGGTGGCGGAGGTGTGCGACCCATGCTTAATAGGGTTGGATTTGTTGACTGCCGGCGGTTGTAAAATCGACTTGGGCCGGGGGATCCTGCGATGGGGAGTGGAGGAGCTACCATTGGAGGGGGTGAGCACGGCCGAGAGGGTGGAGCTGGAGGCTCCTGAGGCCGTGAACATCCCTCCGGGGGCCGAGGCCATCGTGCCGGCCCGATGGTCAGCTCGCCCGACATGGCAGGAATCCTGCGGCCTGGTCGAACCGGTGGCAGCGCTATCTATACCTGGTTTAATCGTGGGCCGTACCCTTGTAAAAACGGACGGGCCGGTGGTGGCCGTCCGAGTAATTAATATTAGCACAGAACCACGCACTATAGTGAGGGGCACGAAGGTAGCTGGCTCCACCCCAGTTAGAGAAGTCGCGTCAGTGAGGGGCGAGAACGTCCAGCCGAGCCGGCCCCAGGGGGAGCCTTCAATAAGTTCTAGGAATTGGCCCGATCCCATTTGCGAGATGGTAAATCGTAGTAGTGTAGAGTTGGGAGGTACCCAGAGGGAGGCCTTACACAAACTGGTTGGGTCCCATTTGGACCTCTTCTCCTTGTCCACCGAGGATATTGGACGTACGGGCCTGGTGAAACATCAGATCCACACCGGTGAGGCCCGGCCTATTCGTCAGGCCGCCCGACGGCTCCCTTGGAGCAAGAGGGCGGAAGCTGACGAGCAGGTTGAAAAAATGCTCGACGCAGGTGTGATCGAGCCCTCGGGAAGTCCTTGGATGTCACCTGTTGTGCTGGTCAAAAAGAAGGATGGGACCACGCGGTTCTGCGTGGACTATCGCCAGCTAAACAACGTGACACTCAAGGACTCATATCCCCTGCCAAGAATTGATGACACCCTCGATGCCGTTGCGGGCTCAAATTGGTTCTCGACTTTGGACCTCAAGAGTGGGTATTGGCAGGTGGAAATGGATAGGGCAGGGAAGGAGAAAACGGCATTTTCCACAGGTAAGGGACTGTATCAGTTTACTGTGATGCCGTTTGGTTTGTGTAACGCCCCCGCCACCTTTGAAAGATTGATGGAGCATGTACTAGGCGGCATGCCATGGCAATCATGCCTGGTGTACCTGGATGACGTCCTAGTACATGCCAAAACGTTCCCCCAGGCAGTAGCTAATTTGGACCAGGTGTTCGGGTGCCTCAGACAGGCAGGGTTGAAGCTGAACCCGAGTAAGTGCACTTTGTTTGCAAGAGAGGTGGCCTATCTAGGTCACGTGATCGGCCGCGAGGGGGTAAAAACGGACCCAGACAAAATTAAAGCGGTAGAGGAGTGGCCCGCACCACGTACCATCAAGGAGGTGCGGGGATTTTTGGGACTCTGCTCCTACTACCGGCGCTTTGTGGCGAAATTTGCGGAGTTGGCCCGTCCCCTCCACCGGCTTACGGAGAAGGGGACGCGATTTAATTGGACACGGGAGTGCCACGAGGCCTTCCAAAAATTGAAGGGGTGTCTAACATCCGCACCCCTTCTAGCTTACCCCACTAGTGACGGGGCATTTACCCTGGACACGGATGCGAGCCAGGAAGGATTGGGCGCAGTTTTGTCTCAGACACAGGAGGGCGTGGAGAGAGTGATTGGTTACTATAGTCGGGCCTTAAGTAGGCCCGAGCGAAATTATTGCGTCACTCGCAAAGAGTTATTGGCCATGCTGGCTGCCATGAACCATTTCCACCCGTACCTGTACGGGCGGAAATTTTTGGTTAGAACTGACCATTCCTCCTTGCAATGGCTCCTTCGGTTCAAGGAACCGGAGGGCCAAATTGCAAGGTGGTTGGAAAAGTTGCAGCAGTACGATTTTGATGTGGCCCATAGGGCCGGGAAGGCCCATGGTAATGCGGACGCACTCTCTCGGCGTCCTTGTCTGGGGGAAAACTGTAAATTTTGTGCGAGACACGAGGAGAGGGAGCAATTGGGCGATTCTGCCCCGATTCTCGTCGTCCGGGCAACCCGGGTGAGAGGGCCAATTTTGCCACTAACCGCGGACGAGGAATTTGGAGATTTGGCATGGAGCACGGCCCAGCAGGAGGATCCTGTCCTGGGGCCAGTGTTCAATTGGGTCAAATTGGGGCAAAGACCAAAGGGGGAAGAGGTCACCCCCCTCGGGGCGCAAACAAAGGCGTATTGGGCTCAGTGGCAGACCCTGGAATTGAAAGGCAACATCTTGTATCGCAAGTGGGTGGAGGTTCCCTCTGATAGAACTTCCTGGCTGGTGATAGTCCCTGACAAATTCAAGAACGTCATATTGCAACAGGTGCATGGTACCCGCTCCGGCGGCCATTTGGGCAGGACAAAGACAATATCTCGGGTCCGCCGGAGGTTCTATTGGGTGAATATGGGGCGCGACATACAGGACTGGTGTCGGAGATGCGACGCCTGTTCTGCCAAAAAGGGACCAGCACGGAGGATGAGGGCCCCCCTTCAATTACATCAGGTGGGGGCCCCCCTTGAGCGGGTGGCTATGGATATTCTAGGACCGCTGCCCCGCACCCGCCAAGGTAATAAGTATATCCTCGTTGTAATGGACTATTTCACCAAGTGGCCGGAGGCCTATGCCCTCCCCAACCAAGAAGCAGGGGTGGTAGCACAGGCCTTCGTAGAAGGATTTGTATGTCGGCACGGGATTCCACAGGAGCTGCACACCGATCAGGGTCGAAATTTTGAAAGTCAATTACTAAAAGATGTGTGCAGACTCCTGTCAATTCGAAAAACCAGGACCACGCCCTTGCGGCCACAATCTGACGGGATGGTGGAAAGGTTCAATCGAACATTGATCCAACAACTGGCATTGTTCACCACCACCCGTCAGGATGACTGGGACGAACATCTCCCGTACCTGTTGATGGCCTACCGAACTAGCCAGCACGGGGCCACCGCATGCAGTCCAGCGTTGCTTATGTATGGGCGGGAGTTACGGGCTCCCGCCGACTTGCTATGCGGTCCCGTGCCAGACACCACGGACACACCGCCGAGGGAGGGTTACGCACGTCACCTGGAGGAAGGCATGGAGCGGGTCCATGCCTTCGCCCGCCGCCAGCTCCATCTGGCGGGGGCCAAGATGAAGCGCAGGTACGACGACCGGAGCCAGGGGAGTCAATACGTTCCGGGGATGAAGATTTGGTTCTTTAATCCCCGGAGGCGGAAGGGAAGGTGCCCAAAACTCACCTCCCCCTGGCAAGGCCCAGGAGTCGTCCTGTCGCAAATCTGTGACGTGGTCATTAAGATCAAAATGGGGCCACGGACCCCCCCTCGGATCGTCCATGCCGACCGGATAAGACATGCCGGCGAGCAGGCGCCCTCATGGATCGCCTCGGCTCTAGATGCCGAGGCAGGACCCAGTACCTCTTGCGACGGGGGCTCGTAGCGTCAGAGGACTGGGGGGATGGTAGTGAGAGATGCCCCGATGTGGTGGGATGGCAACTCTGTCATCCCTCACGAGTGGGGCAAAGGAGCTATAGATTATGGGGTGTATGGCAGTGAAAACTAGCCCGGGTGGGTTAGGATATTGGGAGGGATCTAGCGAAGATGACATTAGGTAACGTTAAGGTTAGTTAGTGACTGATACCTGTAGTGGGGATGCAGGTAGATTAGTGTGGATTATAATGACGTGGGAGCGCAATAGTTTAAAGGGACGACTGGGAAGCGCAAGTTTCAGAGGGGAGTAGTTAGCTGAGATGATGCCGTGTGTTTGAGAATTGAACAGGTGTGATTGCACAGGTGTGCAACTGAACAGGTGTGTGGAGCAGTGTATGAGGGAGTAGTGGTGATTGCGTGTTGTGTTGACCAAATGGTCCAGGAAGAGGAGGAGGGTGCAGGTGGCACCAGGTAGGATTGCACAGGTGTGCAACGACAGGTGAATGAACGACAGGTGTATGGAATAAATGGTATGGAGTATAGGAATGGATGGTCGTGGAGTGAGTGTGGTGGAAATTGTGGAGTGGAGTGGATGGTGCGAAGGTGTGAATGGGGGAAGAGTGTACCCCCATCACGGATACCCGGGGCGGGTAGTGTAAGTGTTAGGTAGAGGGTATAGGTAAATTGTGGTTGGATATTGGCATCTGTGGTGCGGGTGAAAGAATGGTCTTTGGATGGGTGCATTAGTGTTGTGGAAATGGCTGGGCGTGTAGCCTGTTAGTGTGTGTAGTTGGTTGGGCACTCCACCACTGTGAGGATGTCGGCCAGGTGAGGCCGCAGGTGGGCTCTGGGAGCCGGTAGTTGTGGATGGGGCCCGAGGATCCGGAGGACGGACCCGGGTAGCCCAGTGCCAGAGGGCACCAGGGGGTGACAGAGCCAGGAGAGGGCCTGCCCCAGTTAGATAGGTTAGGGTGAGGAGCAGGTAAGCTCGGGTGGCAACTACAGTGGTGGAGGTGTGCAGGTGGGTAGACCTGCTGGGAGAGCTACACGTCGCGGCCCAGAAATTGTGCGAGGGCACCGGGAGATGAATCGGGGGAGTGAGACCCCAAATTGAGAAGCACCACAGTTTGGTCAATGGGAATTGGTTTTTAGAACCCATAGTGTAAGTTGGCAAATGGATTGGCAGGGAGAGACCCCGGGTAGTGTAAAGTGTGTTAAAATCATTTAGAGGATAGTTAGGATGAAGGATCTCCTCGCACCATCTGCATCCACTCACCTGAGGTGACAGGTACTCCGCACCATGCCATGTTTACTTATTTTTTACTGTGCAAATGTTTGGATTGTGAGACGCATCATGACGTGGGTGTGACATTGTGCGTAATTCCATCTCTGCCTCCTTATGAGGATTGATGATGAATTTGGTGATGGCAAATTTTGAAGTAGAGGGATTGTGGAGACGAATTTGGTATAGGGGAAATATGGGGAAGACGTGACAGTAGTGACGAATTTGTAAATGTGTAGATTTTTGTACATATGGGGTAAGGGCAAGGGTAGGGTAGGTGACAGGGGGGTGACGTACGGTAGGGACGAGCTTTCTCACTTCGCCCTCCGTACGCATTTCGCCTTGCATTGCCTTATTGATGTGTACCCTTGTGACCTTACCCCTCGCTCAATTGTCTTTCCCCTTTTGTCTCCCACATGACCTGTGCGCCATTGGGTGCCGAGGGGAGCGTGCGTGGGTCGGCCATTGTGTGCCCGAAATTCCCAGAACCAGCTGTCTGCATCGATGCACCACATTATGGACCACATGCCTGTGGCCGAGCACCACTTATGGACCCCATGGGTTGGGGCATGGCCCCTCTGCTGGAACCGGCCATGAGGGCCTGAAATCTTGCTGGTGGACCTTGGCCACAGGGCACCGATGCCCCACAGGTGAACCACACTAGTCGGCCCTGTGGGCCATAAATAAAATAAATAAAAAGGACACATTGGGTGCAAGTTTTAATACAAATAGGCCGCCAGTAAGCAAAGCAAAAGAATGACAACATCTGGAAGAACAAATAATAATAACCAGCAGAGGGAGCCGAAGAGCAAGAGATCACCTGCAGGGTTAGGGGTTGTTGATTTTATTTTTATGGAACACTGAGGAACTATGGTGACTGCACCGATTGGTGCTTGGGTGCTTGTATTGGTGCGTTTTTGGGTGCGTTCATGGTGCGTCGATGCAGAGCAGACTGTCTCCCCCCCAGAAAGAACAATCACAGGTCCTGGGTTAGTTTTGTAAATAAAAATAGCGTCATTGTAAATAATGCTTCCCACCGTCAGTGTATAGTTTGAAGACCATTCCGCAATTCGGTTAACTGTGGGCGTAAGTCTGTTAGGCAGGGTGCAATGGAGCAGCGGGACACATTTATTTATGTTTTAAAACTGTCGCACTCAGGGTCAGGTTAAAAGTAGAGGGAACTACACCTACGTGCCACACTAAGGTAAAAGTTATAGGCCCGGGACGTGCCTAAGGGGAGGAGGGTGCAGTGTTGTGGATATGAGAATGTTTTTTTATTTTATTGTTGTGGTAAAATGTTGTTGTAAAAGGTTGTTGGAAAATATCACCCCTCCTCCCTCCGTTTGTGGTTGTATAAAGGTCAAAGGGCGTTCCCGTAGTTAGTCCATAAAACATACATGCAGGACACGATATATCTTTTTTTTGACAGTTATATCCTTATTATGTGTATTAGTGTAAGGCTGTGTCTTCCATTAATTGAAATACTCCATTGCACCAGTGAAAGAAATAGATCCCCTTTCCTTCCCATCCCCAAAATCTCCCTTTCCTTCCCATCCCCAAAACCTCCATTTCCATATTACATCCCCTCTCGTCACTGCTGAGCCCTCGATTCCCAATCACCTCCCCTCCAATAACCGCCATTGACCACGAGGCTCGAGTCGGGGAAGAAAGGCGTGTCTCCACCTCATCATAGAGGGGAAGAGGGGCGTGCCCGCCCGTCGTCATCCAGGGCGGAGCCCGAGGGTCGCGCGACCAACCAGGGCCGAGGTGAGCACCCCGATGGGCGTGTCCAAAACGCCGGCGGCGTAATCGCTGGAGGCGCTATAAAAGGCGCAAACGGAAGTGAGTGTGAGTTGGTCTGAGTCGGTTGCCAGAGGGAGTCGGTCGTCAAGTGAAGAGTGGTGAAGAGTCAGTCAGTAGAGGTGGTGGTCAAGTGGTTGCGTTGGTTGCGGTGAGGAGTCGGTGGTAAAGAGTGAGGGACCAAGAAAGAGTTGAGGGTGTGGACCAACGAGTCAGACAAGTCCTGGGAACGCAGCGGAGGCCGCCGCAGCAAGAACAGCCAAAGGGGGCCTGAACGGCGGTTTGGAGCAGGACCGTAAAGGAACGGCGGCTGCTAAACGCGCCGGTTGAGCTGCAGGACCCCCTTGGACCTTTCCTCTCCCTCCATCCATCCACCTCCTGCCTTTCCACCCTTCTTGTATACGTGAGTTTGTTTTGTTTGTTCTGTCCCTGGGTATTTAATTAAGTCTGTAGGTAAGCTAAAATTTGCACTGTGTCACCTGCGTCTTATGTGTTGTAAATAAACTTGATTGCTCCTTTTTACTTATGTGTGTAAATAGTAAATAAATTCAGTAGCATTTCCAACCTTTTTGTCTTCTTTTTCTTCTTCACATCCGTGTCGCCTTTGTCTTTTCCCTATTGACTAGCTGTGGTGCGATCCGGCCAAAGTCCTGGGTGAATCGGGTGAGTCAGGGATCCTGTTAGGTCGCGGTCATACACCACCGCTCGGTCACCATAACATCTAAACCGCGATCTGTAACAATATAAAAAAACGAGCACACACACAAAAGTTTTCTCCTGAAAATGAAATATTTTAAATCGCTTGCCCATGTCTAAACAAAATAATTACTACATTTATCAAATAAATAAAAACAATGTGAAATACTGCTCGTACAGTAACAAACTAGAACGGCTCTCAGTAGTGTGCATACCTACGCCAGGCTCAATTGTATCCCACTGATAGGTCAGATCTGCAGATTCGGACCTGAACGAAAATCGAATCAGCTTGTTCTTGTCACCTATAACCTTGATCACCAAATATAATCACCAAAACCTTGATCTTTTTCACCCCCGTTAATTCACCCCAGATCCACATTTTTGAAATTCCGACTTCTTTCCTGGAAGTCCTAGCAGTGTCCATGTGTTTTATACCTCTTCCACACCCCCCCCCCCTTCCCGTGCTTCCTCCCCCCAAGCCCTCTCCCTCCTACAGATCTCCCGATGTCCCTGCTCTCAAATGTTGTACTTGTGTGCTTCCCCCTCTCTCCCCATCTTGTCTCCCGCTCCCTTTATCTTATGTTTTATGTTTTATGTGTCAGTTTTTTTGTATACATAATCGAGGCTCGTGAAAGAGCTCACATTTATCACACAAACGAATCAAACAGACAAACAAACAAAGTTTATAAAAAGGGGAGCGGTAGACAAGATGGGGAGAGAAGGAGAAACACATAAACACAACATTTGTGAGGGACATCGGGAATGTGTGGGAGGGCGAGGGCTTGGGGGGAGGCGGCGTGGGAAGGATGGGGGGGGGGGGGGGTGGGAGAAGTATAAACACAAGTACACCAAGGACTTCCAGGAAAGAAGTTGGTATTTCAAAAAAGAGGATTCCAAAAAGAGGAAAAAGAGGAAAGACCTTGATCTTTGGGTGAAATTAGCGGGGTTAGAACAGATCAAGGTTTTGGATGGGGGAAGATAAGAGATGGTGGTGAACAGCTGTTTTAAAGACCTGGAGGGAGGAGTGGGATTGAAGGGAGTGGGGGAGTTTGTTCCAGAGGCGGGAGAAAAGAGGAATGAAAGAGTGAAGGTGAGCAGAGAGTCTTGATTTTGGCAGTTTAACCATAAGACGGTTGCAAACAGATCTTGTGCGACCTTTAGGAATATTTGGGGGACAGAGCCCAGAGAGAGCTGGAGGAGCAAGGCCGGAGAGGAGTCGGTAGAAGACAGAAAGACCACCAACCTGCCTGCGGTGAGTAAGTGAAAGGCCCTCGGAGGTAGCTTCATCACCGAAGATTCCAATGATTCTGAACGCTTTGGTTTCAACAGCGTGAAGACGAGCTGGGTGTGAGGCAGGAGCACCAGCCCAGAGGGGAGAGCAGTATTCCATTGAGCTGCGGATGAAAGCCTTGTATGTGGGGAGGAGCTCAGGTGTGCCAAGGAAGGACTTCGCACGACGGAGGATGCCCAGTCGGCGACTGGCTTTGGAGGCCAGATTTGAAATGTGGTTTTCCCAGGAAAGATCATGGCAGATAGTGAGACCCAAAAGCTTGAGTGACAGAACTTCTTGGAGAGGATTATTCAGAAAGTGGATGGGAGGGTTGTCCAGTCGGTCTTTCCGGAGAGACATCGTAAGAGAGTGAGATTTATCAAGATTGAAAGACATGTTCCACTTGTTTGCCCAGTCAGTGATTTTGTCCAGGTCTGCAGAGAGTGAGGAGGCTGCAGACTGCCAATCTGAGGGATGAGGAATGGAGCGGCAGAGAGTGGAGTCATCAGCAAAGAGATAGAGAGGATTTTCAGGAGAGTCGGAGAGATCATTGATGAAGACCAGAAAAAGCACAGGGCCTAGAACACTGCCTTGGGGAACTCCAGCCTGAACAGGAAGAGGAGATGAGAGAAACCCATTCAGGGCCACACGTTGACTACGGCTAGAGAGGAAGTCCGCCAGCCATGCGTGGAGATTTCCATGTATACCAAAGGAGGAGGGTTTGGTGAGCTGAGCGGGGTGCCAGACCATATCGAAGGCACATGATATATCGAGGGAGACAGCTCTAATTTCCTGTTTGGCATTGAGGACCTCCATCCATTGTTGAGACAGCAGAAGCAGCATGTCCAGAGTAGAGTGACCTGGTCTGAAACCAAATTGATGATCAGAGATCAAGCCATTGGAGAAGAGGAAAGATTTCATATCCGAAGCAATGATGGATTCCATGACTTTGCTGATAATTGGGAGAAGGCTGATTGGTCTGTAATTACTAAGATCTGTTTTTGCACCTTTTTTGTACAAAGCGGTGATGTTGGCTGATTTCCAAGCAGATGGTAGTTGACCTTGAGCAAAAGAGAGGGTGAAGAGAACAGAGAGAGCGAGTGAAAGAGCGGCAGAACAGGATTTTAGGACCTGTGGGCTGATGCCGTCAGGTCCAGTTGCAGAATCAGAGTCGAGGGTTGACAGAAACTTTTCCACCTTGTCAGGAGAAAAGGACACAGAGTCCAGGAGCAGCTGGGTACGACTGGGTACGGTGGGTACAGAGAGGGATGGGTTTGGGACACAAGATTCCGAGGCAAACACAGAGTTGAGGCATTCAGCTTTTTCACGTGCGGAGTCAGCTGTGTAGCCGTTTGAGGTAAGGGAGGGGATGGAGGGGGAACAAACACCAGTTTGTCTTTTTGTGATCAATGTTTGCTCTAACACGAGCTTCGATCTTGGAAACAGAAAAAATAAATAAAAAATACAACTCATCCACTCAACCACGTCCGAATCCGTCCACAACGTTTTGAAATATCGTGCTATATATCGTTTTGGCCCTATCTCTGTATGGTGAAACAATCACAAAAAAATAGAGTATCCGGATCCAGCTCTTCACCAAAATGTAATCATTTCATCCGAATCTGTCCACAACCTTTTGAGATATCCTGTTCACAAACAAACAAACAAACAAACAAACAAACAAACAAGAAAGATGTCATGCAGAGCGAAATCCATGAAACAAATTCGACCTTAAAAAAATAGTTTGTGGTTGAATTAAATGCAAATCCTCTTCAAATATCAAGTTAATTGGATGAAAATTGGAGATTTTAGAAATTCGGCCGATGTTGACCTTTGGAATTCCAACACAGCCTGATCCCACTGATATGTATGGACCTTCCTTTACACGTCGCGATGCAAGGTAGTTACCATAACAACTAGAAAAAGCACTGCTGAAGCCTGTTCCGTGGTTTACCATGCAGATGTTATTTGGTAAGTGCAGGTGCAGCTCCTTGTCTCCAAAATCCTGGGTCATTCTTGTCTCGCCCTGCAGCTCACAGAAGAATTCTTCCGCAATCAACTGAGAAGACGTTATGTTGGAGACAACGGCACGGACATATTCAACCGGGCCTGGAACACCATTATGACGACCGTAAGCACATTGGGGCAAACGAAGGGGAGGTGAAGGTCCAGAGGCTGGGAAGGGGTATATCTTGTATTCACAATTTGGATGAATTTATTGATCAGTTGTAATCTGCTCTGTGATTGCTCTGATGGACACTTTGTTGTGTGTCAAGTGATTCACTCGAGTTCGCCCTTCATTTCCATGACAGCTGCAGTGTTGCGGCGCTTCCGGCCCAGCAGATTTTGCACACAATTCGCGTTTCTCACGCGCTGCTGGAGGGAATGTGGTTCCCAACGTTTGCTGCACACAGTTGTCGGGTGCAGCAATCGACGCTGCACGCTGTCAACGCCTCGAACCTGGGTTTTTCCACAGACAGGTGAGTGAAGTGATCTCATCAAGCTCGCAAACCATTTCAAATGCTTTGAGAGCTTGACCAGGCCTTGACTGTAAGCCAATCACAATTTAGGGCCACAAACACATCCACACATACTTCCTTTCTTCATGACGTTAGTTCAACTGATGTTACCTGCAGATGTCTTTAAATCTTCCAAATGCGAGTGCATGGAGGCAAGTGGAAAGGCTCTTGTTTTCAAGCACTTTGAATCAGACTAAGCATGGTACTTGTTGAATTATGACCTCATGATTCCAAAATCTAATCAGTTCATGTCTACCTCATTATACATACCGACACCAGGTTTGACTTGGATCCCTTCAGCTGTTCTCAAGTTATCGTGCTAACAAAAACCGATCACGGACAGACGGATGGACAACAACAACAGGCATTTTAAGGCCATTTTCCCTAATAGAGCGGGGGTTAGCCTTGCGGTCCCCATGACAATCTTCTCCATTTTACCCTATTTTCTGCATCTCTCCTTGTTAACCCCCTTGCCCACATTTCTTCTTCCACCACCTTCAGCCAAGTCTTTCTCGGTCTTCCCCGTCCTCTACTTCCTTCTACATTCATTTCCATCACTCTTCTCAACCAGTCACTTTCATCCTTCCTCAACCTATGACCAAACCATCTCAACTTGTTTTCTCTTCACAGCATCAATCACAGGCTCTATTCCCATCATCTTTCGCAATTCATCATTTGTCTTCCTCTCTCTCAACGATACTCCACACTTCCACCGAACCATTCGCATTTCCACCCTTTCCAGCCTTCGTTGCTGCTCTACGTTCATTACACATGTCTCGCTCCCATAAATCATAACACTTCTCACACATGCAGCACACACCTTTCCCTTCAGCTTCAACGACACTCCCCTCCTCATCAGCACGCCACTCACTTCCCGTAACTTCTTCCATGCACATCTCACTCCAGCAACCGTTGCCGAGTCTGATCCACCTACGCCATTCAGCATGTGTCCTAGGTAGCAAAATGTTTTCACACCTTCCAGCTTCACGCCATCTCCAAGATCCAACTCAACATTTCCTCCATCTGCAGCTCCCTCTGTGCACACCTTACACTTGAATGTAGCTGCCACACTGGTTAATGACCCTCTCAGACCACTACATTTTTGATGAACCTACTCAGCGCACATTGTACATTGAATTGAGTTCACTCCGACACCCTTCCTGCACACAGCACACGGCCACTTCCCAGTTCTTTCCACCTCACCACATGCTTTACCACTTGCCATTACCTTCGTTTTTCCGATATTCACCTTCAGACCTTTTGTCTCCATACATTCCCTCCACTTGTTCATCTTTTCCTTCATTCCATCCATACTCTCCCCAATCAACACCAGATCATCTGCATACAACAACTCCCACGGTAACCCGTCCTTTACATTCCGAGCCAGCATCTCCATCACAGCTACAAATAGTAGTGGACTTAGTATTGACACCTGATGCACTCCCACCTTAACCTCAAACTCACCACTGTTCCCATCTTTCGGCCTTACAGCTGTGCGCGCTCTTTCATACATTGCCATCACTACTCTGATCAACCATTCCTCCACTCCTAACTTCCTCAATGCCCATGTCACTACTTCACGTGGAACCCCATTGAATGCTTAAAAGACGGATGGACAACCCGAAAACATAATGTCTCAGGCGATTTTGTCCGCGGAGCCATAAAAATCAATTACACGAAAAGGAAATATCACACAAAGATCATTGGCTTCTTTTTCAGGGATGTTACATCGCTGTGGGCAAGACTCTACGTTCATCGCTGTCCCTGGTGGGAGGCGTGGGGGCTGCAATCCTAACTATCGAGGTTATTATCAAAGCATCGTTTCGCCGATCAGTGTCAGACATTTTACATGTACAACTTTCCTGTACCACAAAACGTGCATATTCAGGAGTTTGTATCTTTAGTTCACGGAGTCTTTTTTTTGCCTGCAGGTACTTGCCATGGCCTCAGCTATGTCCCTTCTGCACGGCATGAACTAACTTGGGGTGGCATCGTCAGACTTGATGTCGACAAAGATCACGGAGTTCGACCCGGAGAAGATGAATGAAACGGGACAAGCTGAAGGACAGCATGCAGTTTTGATTTGCAGATAAACTGAATTGCAATAATTTTATAAATTCTTCTCTCCAGACATCAATTACTAATTCAATTTTGTGTTTCTGGTTTGTTTATCGTTGAATTATTTTCAACAATCAAGCTCCTTTAATCAAACTGGTAAACGATATTCCATCGAGAATGTATTAAATCAACTTTAAATGAAAGTTTTTGTACATGATCTCCAAACATTTCATGAAAGGTGATTATAAATTGTTTGACATGTAAAATGTAAGGAAACAAGGTCAGACACAGATGTCTATGTGGAGCAGTGATTGGGTCGTGTGTCTCATTGATTTCCTTCGCTTTCGCTAAATCTCAAAACTAATCCCTAAAACTACAAAAGTCATAAATTAAAATCCATCTCAATTAGAAAATGATGAAAACAAAAGTAACTCAAACTATTGGAAATTTAGTTTGGGAACGGAGGATCAGAGTGGAAAAGTTTCACCGACAGTTGATCCGTACAACGAGACTGGGGAGAAGTGTCCCAAAAACACCGTTTTAATCAGATCTGAAGTCTCACTTTTTTGGTATCATGAACAAACTTTCACGAGTTGTGAAAATGCTTCACAAAAATACCCAGAAAGTGATCAATTATTGTCAGGATTTACAAAGAATGGGAAAGACATTAACAAACTAGATGGTATTCATAGAATACTTACCCTGCACAGTCAACTTGGTGTGAGCCAACTCTTCTATTTTTGAACGTTTCTTTTTTTTTTATCCAATATGGCTGCCAGACCTTGTGAGTGATGACATCATAAATTTATATTCTCTAAATAATTGTTGCATAGATCATGCTCAATTAAATTTCAAACTGATCAGACTAAGCGTTGTCCCTGTCGAATTTGACGTCATAATTATGGCACCAATGACGTCATCGTTAACAACACCTATTCCCCATATGGCTGACACGGCACACTTTACTTTACTGAAATGCAGACACAAATGTTATATTTCCATCAAAAATCGTCGGAATTTCACGAAATCTGTGTTGGTCGTGTGTTAATATACTTCAGTGATTGACAAATCTGGAATCAGAATTTTATTTGAGGCCAAAATGACCCTGTGAGGTCGCTCCGTACTTTGCCTGCTCGTCATGTGTAGTGTGATAATTAATTCCATGCCCACTCACTTCACTCACTCTTTCCACTCTTCACGCAATAACAACTTCTAGCTGCCAGACCGTACATTCAATCATCTTGAAATTTTGCACACTTGTTACAATTCCTCACCTGGACTATAATATAAAGTTTCATGTTGATCAATGAAGCGGTTCAAGAGTTATAATTTTAAAAATATTTTCGCTTAATTATTTATATCTGCCAAACCACGTCACCTATCGCAAATTCCAAAAGGTCATTTTAGCAGACTGATATGCTGAACACATCTGTGAAGTTTCCCCTCGATAGGATCAAAAATGAGGGAGGAACTAGGTTTTAAAAGTTTATGCTTAAAAACGTCATAACTCTGAATAACTCAGAATAACTCAGACTCAGAATCATAACTCAGAATCAGTCATAACTCAGAATCATTGGAATCTCCCGCGATGAAGCTACCTCCGAGGGCCTTTCACTTACTCATCGCAGGCAGGTTGGTGGTCTTTCTGTCTTCTACAGACTCCTCTCCGGCCTTGCTCCTCCAGCTCTCTCTGGGCTCTGTCCCTCAAATATTCCTACAGGTCACACAAGATCTGCCTGCAACCCTCTTTTGGTTAAACTGCCAAAATCAAGACTCTCTGCTCACCTTCACTCCTTCATTCCTCTTTTCTCCCGCCTCTGGAACAAACTCCCTCACTCTCTTCAATCCCACTCCCCCCTCCAGGTCTTTAAAACAGCTGTTCACCACCATCTCTTATCTTCCCCCATGCAAAACCTTGATCTTTTCTACCCCGCTAATTTCACCCCAAATCCACTTTTTTGAAATACCAACTTCTTTCCTGGAAGTCCCTGGTGTCCTTGTGTTTATACTTCTCCTGCCTCCCCCCCCCTTCCCACGCCGCCTCCCCCCAAGCCCTCTCCTCCTCCCCCCCCCCCACACATTCCCGATGTCCCTGCTCTCAAATGTTGTGTTTATGTGCTTCCCCTTCTCTCCCCATCTTGTCTACTGCTCCCCTTTTTATATACTTTGTTTGTTTGTCTGTTTGATTTGTTTGTGTGATAAATGTTGGCTCTTTCACGAGCCTCGATTCTGTATACAAAAAAACAAAAAAAACAAAAAAATGTGACGCGTGACGTCACGCTCGCTGACTTTTTTGTTCGTCATGGGTATGCGATTCTGCCTGCAAAGGTTGGCCTCGATCTGTTGTCGTCTTGGAGAAAATTTGATTTTCGTGTTTTTTCAGGCTTCTCACTGAAAACAATATGGCGTTTGAGCCACGTGATCTACGACGTCATAATTTTATTTCTGCATCAATTTATACCGAGAAGATGCTTAAGAAATTTCATCCTGATCGGATAGTTTTTTACTTGTCGAATTATGACGTCATAACGATGGCATCTATGACATCATCATTCACATATGTTATTCCGCATGGAGAGTTCTTTGCAATGAGACCTGTCTCAATTATTTCTGTGCAGCGGTTTTTGAGATATAGAGGTGCAGTTTTTTGTTTTTTCCAAGATGGCGCCCGTACCACGTGACCTGTGACGTCATAATATTCACTGAAATATTCTACAGGAGGAGGCCCTCCTATGGTGAAAATTTCATGTCAATCGGACCAACGGTTGCCGAGAAAATGAATTTTCAAAATGCAGACATGTACGTACGACGTACGTACATACCCGAATGCTTAACCCTGCCTTTCGCTTCGCGAGCGCAGGGTAACAAGAAAGCAATCGGAGATTGCAGACCCTCGCCAGGAAATGTTGTCAGTGGTTTTGAAGGCTTTTGTCATAAAACAAATATGGCGGCCGAACCACGTGACAGATGGTGTCATCTTTTTTTTTCTTTACCAATTTATCCCAAGATGATGCTCAAGAAATTTCATCTTGATCGGATGAAATTTTGTACTTGTCAAATTATGACGTCATAATGGAGGCACCTATGACATCATCATTAACATATTTTATTTCACATGGAGAGTTCTTCACAATGAGCCATGTCTCAATTATTTCTATGCAGTGTTTTTGGAGATATGGAGGTGAGATTTTTTTCGGTTTTTCCAAGATGGCGGCCGAACCACGTGACCGATGACGTCATAATTATTTTTTCCCCCCATCAATTTATCCCAAGATGACGCTCAATAAATTTCATCTTAATCGGATGAAGTTTTGTACTTGTCTAATTATGACGTCATGATGTAGGCACCTATAACATCATCATTAACATATTTTATTCCAGGTAGAGAGTTATTTACAATGAGCCATGCTTCAATTTTTCCTATGCAGCGCTTTTGGAGATATAGAGGTGTGAATTTTTTTGTTTTTTCCAAGATGACGACCGAACCACGTGAACGATGACATCATAATTATTTTTTGTCCCCACCAATTTATCCCAAGATGACGCTCAAGAAATTTCATCTTAATCGGATGAGGTTTTGTACTTGTCGAATTATGACGTCATAATGGAGGCACCTATTACATCATCATTAAGATATTTTATTCCCCATGGAGAGTTCTTTACAATGAGCCATGTATCAATTCTTTCTAGGCAGCGATTTCGGAGATAGGTGCAAAAGTTTTCGGTTTTTCCAAGATGGCGGCCGAACCACGTGACCGATGACGTCATAATTATTTTTTCCCCCCATCAATTTATCCCAAGATGACGCTCAATAAATTTCATCTTAATCGGATGAAGTTTTGTACTTGTCTAATTATGACGTCATGATGTAGGCACCTATAACATCATCATTAACATATTTTATTCCAGGTAGAGAGTTATTTACAATGAGCCATGCTTCAATTTTTCCTATGCAGCGCTTTTGGAGATATAGAGGTGTGAATTTTTTTGTTTTTTCCAAGATGACGACCGAACCACGTGAACGATGACATCATAATTATTTTTTGTCCCCACCAATTTATCCCAAGATGACGCTCAAGAAATTTCATCTTAATCGGATGAGGTTTTGTACTTGTCGAATTATGACGTCATAATGGAGGCACCTATTACATCATCATTAAGATATTTTATTCCCCATGGAGAGTTCTTTACAATGAGCCATGTATCAATTCTTTCTAGGCAGCGATTTCGGAGATAGGTGCAAAAGTTTTCGGTTTTTCCAAGATGGCGCCCACACCACGTGACCTATGACATCATAATTATCATTAAAATATTCTACAGGTTGAGTTGCACTTATGGTCACAATTTACTGTCAATCGGACGAACGGTTGCAGAGAAAATCATATTTTTTCTGTGTGGACAAACAAACAAACGGACAAACAAACAGACAAATAAACAAATGAAAAATCACTCACAGAGCGACACTTGGCAAAACAGAACAAAGTCGAATGCCACTCAGTGGAGCATCCTTTTGACCTCAAAATAATTAGTGGTTGACTTTAGTGACCTGACATGCAAATCGTCTTCAAAGTTTAACTTAATCAGATGAAAATTGACAATTTTTGAAATTTGACCGATGTTGACCTCAAACAATAGTTGGTGGTTGAATTCAGTTTGCTGATCTGTAAATCCCATTCAAATTTCAAGTCAATCGGATGGAAATTGAGGATTTTAGAAATTTGAAATGGTTGTTGACCTTTGGCCTATGTTGACCTTGTGACCTATGTTGGTCCGAAAAATAGTTGATGGTTGAAGTCACTAAGCGGATGTGCAAATTCTATTCAAATTTCAAGTGAACTGGATGAAAATTGAGGATTTGAATGGCAGCTCCATAATTCACGACTTTACTGTGTGGAGATTGTATTTTGGATAAAATATTAAACTGGACAGAGAGAGTTTGTAAACATACAGATACACACATGCGCACACATGCACACATGCGCACACATGCATATACACACACATATATACACACACACACACACACGCACACACACACGCACACACACACGCATACATACATACACATACATACATACACACACACACACACACACACACACACACACACATACACACACATACACACACACACACACACACACACACACACACACACACACACACATACACATGCATACATACATACACATACACACACATACATACATACACATACACACACATACATACACACACACACACACACACACACACACACACACACACACACACACACACACACACACACACACACACACACATACACATGCATACATACACACACATACACACGCATACATACATGCACATACACACGCATACATACATACACATACACACGCATACATACATACACACACACACACACACACACACACACATACACACACATACACACACATACATACACACACATACACACACATACACACACATACACACACACACACACACACACACACACACACACACACACACACACACACACATACACACACATACATACACACACACACACACACATACACATGCATACATACATACACATACACACACATACATACACACACACACACACACACACACACACACACACACATACACATGCATACATACACACACATACACACGCATACATACATGCACATACACACGCATACATACATACACATACACACGCATACATACATACACATACACACACACACACACATACACATGCATACATACATACACATACACACACATACATACATACACATACACAGACATACATACACACACATACACACACACACACACACACACACACACACACACACACATACACATGCATACATACACACACATACACACGCATACATACATGCACATACACACGCATACATACATACACATACACACGCATACAAACATACACATACACACGCATACATACATACACATACACACACATACATACATACACATACACACGCATACATATACATACACATACACACGCATACATACATACACATACACACGCATACATACATACACATACACACGCATACATACATACACATACACACGCATACATACATACACATACACACGCATACATACATACACATACACACGCATACATACATACACATACACACGCATACATACATACACATACACACGCATACATACATACACACGCATACATACATACACATACACACGCATACATACATACACATAGACACGCATACATACATACACATACACATGCATACATACATACACATACACACACATACATACATACATACACATACACACGCATACATACATACACATACACACGCATACGTACACACATACACACACATATACATTATACATACATACATACACACACATACACACACATATACATTTACACACACACACACATATACATACATACATATATATACTTACATACACATAAATACTTACACATACATACACATACATACACGCATATACATACATACACACATACACATGTATACACACATAAAACAGAATCCCCTTTTCAATAAAAAGTCACCGTTTTTCGACAAAATTATGTATTTTAAGAATAATTAGAGGGATTTTTTTTCATTTCGTACGTTGTGGTTCGGGCTTGTAGTATTGGCTCTTGGTTCACACGTACTCATGTTTGAGCTGTTCAGTTTTGTCCCATGGATGGACTTTATGCAGCAAAAACTTTCTGAAGCTCCGGACGCAGCTCCGCCCCGATATGGATGACGTGCCGGACGGAGCTCCGCCCCTGATATGGATGACGTGCCGGACGGAGCTCCGCCCCTGATATGGATGACGTGCCGGACGGAGCTCCGCCCCTGATATGGATTGACGTGCCGGACGGAGCTCCGCCCCTGATATGGATTGACGTGCCGGACGGAGCTCCGCCCCTGATATGGATTGACGTGCCGGACGGAGCTCCGCCCCTGATATGGATTGACGTGCCGGACGGAGCTCCGCCCCCGATATGGATTGACGTGCCGGACGGAGCTCCGCCCCCGATATGGATTGACGTGCCGGACGGAGCTCCGCCCCCGATATGGATGACGTGCCGGACGGAGGGAGCTCCGCCCCAGTGCCAGACTGCCAGTGCCAGTGCTGTTGGGGTTCGCGGCCTGTCTTCAGCGGCCTACCTAAGCCTTCGCGGCCTGTCTTCAGCGGCCTACCTAAGCCTTCGCGGCCTGTCTTCACTCATTTTACCCGCGGGACCATTTATCATGGTTATTGGTGACGCCCGAGTGGATCAAGAACGCCCAATTGTCGTGTCGCCTGTTAATAATTATAATAATAATAATAATAATAATATTAATAATTGTGCTGATGAAACGCGCCATTTTTAACTTATTATTGAACTTATTATTTAAGTTTAACAACTTACGGGACACCGATCAGACTGGACGAAGTCTTCACAATCTTTAGCGGTGAGTACGAGTCGATGACGTGATTTTCTTATATACCGGTACCGTGTTCAAGGGAAACCTTTTCCTCTTTATTTAGCCTATTTTAGTATTTACTTTTCTTTTTTTTTTTACTTTCATTGTTCCTTCTCGGATTGTAAACTAATAACTGTAACGTGAGTTACTTTGTGCTGCAGATATTGTGATGTAATTGATGAACGTGTAATATAAAGTGAATTCCCCACAGGTAATACCGGTACGTACTTTGTGTGTCACATCGAGGGACGTTCCGAGTGCACGTGATGACGTAGCAGGATATACTGTGACGCGACGTGGAAATGGAGGATTATAAATGAGGAATTGAGGCATTTGCTCCCGGCTCCAGAACTTGACAGGGCAAAGAAAATTGAATGAATAAAATGTTTTTATGCAGTTTCCCTTTTTACAAACGAAAATAGCTTTCTAGATATGGTCCACACGTGGTCATCTGTTCTGTTCTGTATCATAAAATAACTATAATTAGCGGTTCACATACCTGGGATGCAGGTACTCGTGCACGGTAAAAAACAAAATGCGTGCTTGATAAATTATGACTGATAAATTATGACTGATAAATTATGACATTGATAAATTATGACTGATAAATTATGACTGATAAATTATGACTGATAAATTATGACATTGATAAATTATGACATTGATAAATTATGACTGATAAATTATGACATTGATAAATTATGACATTGATAAATTATGACTGATAAATTATGACATTGATAAATTATGACTGATAAATTATGACTGATAAATTATGACATTGATAAATTATGACATTGATAAATTATGACATTGATAAATTATGACATTGATAAATTATGACTGATAAATTATGACATTGATAAATTATGACATTGATAAATTATGACATTGATAAATTATGACTGATAAATTATGACATTGATAAATTATGACATTGATAAATTATGACATTGATAAATTATGACATTGATAAATTATGACATTGATAAATTATGGAATTGACAAATTATGACTGATAAATTATGCCATTGATAAATTATGACATTGATAAATTATGACTGATAAATTATGCCATTGATAAATTATGACATTGATAAATTATGACTGATAAATGATGACATTGATAAATTATGACATTGATAAATTATGACATTGATAAATTATGACATTGATAAATTATGACTGATAAATTATTACATTGATAAATAAATTATGACATTAGAATTGAATTGATATTTTCGTCCAAAGACAACAACAACACAACAGGTATTTTAAGGCCATTTTCCCTGCTGGAGCAGGGGTTAGCCTTGCAGACCCCATGACAATCTTCTCCATTTTGCCCTATTTTCTGCATCTCCCCGTGTTAACCCCCTTGCCCGCATTTCTTCTTCCACCACCTTTGGCCAAGTCTTTCTCGGTCTTCCCCGTCCTCTACTTCCTTCTGCATTCATTTCCATCCCTCTTCTCAACCAGTCACTTTCATCCTTCCTCAACACATGACCAAACCATCTCAACCTGTTCCTCTTCACAGCATCCATCACAGGCTCTATTCACATCATTTTTCGCAATTCATCATTTGTTTTCCTCTCTCTCAACGATACTCCACACATCCACCGAACCATTCGCCTTTCCCGCCTTCGTTGCTGCTCCACGTTCATTACCCATGTCTCGCTCCCATAAATCATAACCCTTCTCACACATGCAGCATACACCTTTCCCTTCAGCTTCAACGACACTCCCCTCCTCGTCAGCACGCCACTCAGTTCCCGAAACTTCTTCCATGCACATCTCACTCAAGCAACCGTTGCCGAGTCTGATCCACCTTCTCCATTCAGCATGTCTCCTAGGCAGCAAAATGTTTTCACTCCTTCCAGCTTCACGCCATCTCCAACATCCAACTCAACATTTCCTCCATCTGCAGCTCCCTCTGTGCACACCTTACATTTGAATGTAGCTGCCACACTGGTAAATGACCCTCTCAGACCACTACATTTTTGATGAACCCACTCAGCGCACATTGTACATTGAATTGAGTTCACTCCGACACCCTTCCTGCACACAGCACACGGCCACTTCCCAGTTCTTTCCACCTCACCACATGCTTTACCACTTGCCATCACCTTCGTCTTTCCGATATTCACCTTCAGACCTTTTGTCTCCATACATTCCTTCCACTTATTCATCTTCTCCGTCAGTCCATCCATACTCTCCGCAATCAACACCAGATCATCTGCATACACCAACTCCCACGATAAACACTCCTTTACATTGCGAGCAAGCACCTCCATCACAGCTACAAACAGTAGTGGACTTCATACTGACCCCTGATGCACTCGCACCTTCACCTCAAGCTCACCACTGTTCCTGTCCTTCGTCCTTACAGCTGTGCGCTCTCTCTCGTACATTGCCATCACTACTCTCATCAACCATTCCTCCACTCCTAACTTCCTCAATGCCCATGTCACTACTTCACATGGAACCCTATCAAATGCTTTCTCCAGATAAACAAACCCAAGAAACAACTTCTTCCTCTTCTCCGTGTACTTCTCCTGCAACTGCCTTACAATAAAAAGCGCATGTGTCATTCCTCTTCTTGGCATAAATCCAAACTGCATTTCTTCGATCTTCACTTTCTTCCTTATCCTCCTCTCCAACACCCTTTCCAATACCTTCATTGCATGCTCCAATAATTATCGTTGGATACGAGCCACAGTCCAGAGGGTCACCTTTCCCCTTGTATAGAGGGACAAGGGTACTCTGTTCCCAATCCACTGGAATGTGGCCTTCTTTCACCACCAGATTACAGATCTCTGTCATTCTCTTCACACCCCAACTTGCTGCTGCCTTCAACATATCTCCCACAACTCCCATCGGCCCTCCTGCTTTTGTACTTCTTCTTTTTTTTTTTTGTATACAAGATCGAGGCTCATGAAAGAGCTAACATTAATCACACAAAAAGTCAAACCGACACATAAAACACAAAAAATAAGGGGAGCGGTAGACAAGATGGGGAGAGAGGGGGAAGGACACAAACACAACATTTGAGAGCAGGACATTGGGGGAAATGTGGGAGGGGGAGGGCTTGGGGGGAGGTGGGAGAGGTATAAAACATATGAACACTGCAAGGACTTCCAGGAAAGAAGTTTGAATTTCAAAGAAAAAAAAAAGTGTATCTGGGGCTAATTAGCGGGGGTAGAAAAGATCAATGTTTTGGATGGGGGAAGATAAGAGATGGTGGTGGGCAGCTGTTTTAAAGACCTGGAGGGAGGAGTGGGATTGAAGGGAGTGGGGGAGTTTGTTCCAGAGGCGGGAGAAAATGGGAATGAAAGAGTGAAGGTGAGCAGAGAGCTTAGATTTTGGCAGTTTAACCATAAGAGGGTTGCAGGCAGATCTTGTGCGACCTGAAGGAATATTGGGGGGGACAGAGCACAGAGAGAGAGCTGGGGGAGCAGTGCCAAGGAAGGACTTCGCACGACGGAGCATGCCCAGTCGGCGACTGGCTTTGGAGGCCAGCTTGGAAATGTGGTTTTCCCAAGAAAGATCATGGCAGATAGTGAGACCCAAAAGCTTGAGCGACAGAACTTCTTGGAGAGGATTGTTGAGAAAGTAGATGGGAGGGTTTTCCAGTCGGTCCTTTCGGAGAGACATTGTAAGAGTGTGAGATTTGTCAAGATTGAAAGACGTGTTCCACTTGTTTGACCAGTCTGTGATTTTGTCCAGGTCTGCAGAGAGTGACGAGGCTGCAGACTGCCGATCTGAGGGATGACGAATGGAGCGGCAGATAGTGGAGTCATCAGCAAAGAGATAGAGAGGATTTTCCAGAGAGTCGGAGAGATCATTGATGAAGACCAGAAATAGCATAGGGCCCAGAACACTACGTTGGGGAACTCCAGCCAGAACAGGAAGGGGAGATGAGAGAAATCCATTCAGGGCCACACGTTGCCTACGACCAGAGAGGAAGTCTGCAAGCCATGAGTGGTGATTTCCATGGATACCATAGGAGGAGAGTTTGGTGAGCAGAGCTGTGTGCCAGACCGTATCGAAGGCACGTGATATGTCAAGTGAGACAGCTCTGATTTCCTGTTTGGCATTGAGGACCTCCATCCATTGTTGAGACAGCAGAAGCAACATGTCCAGAGTAGAATGAGCTGGTCTGAATCCAAATTGATGATCAGAGATCAAGCCATTGGAGAAGAGGAAGGATTTGATATCCGAAGCAATGATGGATTCCATGACTTTGCTGATAATTGGAAGCAGGCTGATTGGTCTGTCGTTGCAAGGATCTGTTTTTGCACATTTTTTGTATAAAGCGGTGATGTTTACTGATTTCCAAGATGCTGGCAAATGACCTTGAGCAAAAGAAAGGGTGAAAAGAACAGAGAGAGGGTGAGATGGAGCGGCAGAGCAGGATTTTAGGACCCGTGGGCTGATGCCGTCTGGTCCAGTTGCAGAATCAGAGTCTAGGTTTGACAAAAACTTCTCCACCTTGTCAGGAGAGAAGGACACAGAGTCCAGGAGCAGTTGGGTTCGACTGGGTAAGGTGAGAACAGAGAGAGATGGGTTTGGGACGCAAGATTTTGAGGCAAACACAGAGTTGAGGCATTCGGCTTTGTCACGTGCGGTGTCAACTGTGTAGCCATTTGAGGTAAGGGAGGGGATGGAGGGGGAACAAACACCAGAAACGGATTTGACCAGACGCCACCAGGATTTGGAGGAAGGAGACAGGTTTGAGAGTTCAATCTTGAGTGTGGAAAGATAGTGCTTCCTGGCACTCCTGAGGGTAGACACACTTGTTTCGAGCTTGGTGGAAGGAACTGAGATTGCCTTCAGTTGGATTTGCCTTCCAAGAGGCAAAGGCAAGTTGTTTCAGGGCAACTGCCTCACCACAAGATTCAGTGTACCATGGACGGGAGGGAGGGTAAGACAACTGAAGACGAGATGGGATAAATCTGTGCATGAGAGAGAGCAGTTTGCTTTGGAAGAATTCCCAGGAAGAATTGATGTCAGAGGCGGTAGAGATGGGAGACCAGTCCAGGTGATTGATGGCTGCTTGCAGCCCGTGCCAGTCGGCCTGAGTGAAATGCCAGACTCGTTGGCGCTGAGGAGGCTCTCTGAGAATGGTCAGAGAGATATCCACTTTAACAAGCACATGATCAGAAATGACATTTGCAGACATTTGCAGGGAAGTTTGTCATAACCAACTCCAGAAGAGAAGATACTCCATTGACTGAGATCCGGGTCGGGAAATTGACAGATTGTGTCAGTCCCAGTGAGTCACAGAAGTCCTTTGCTGAGGTGCAATGGCTGGTGAGAGATGAACCCACACCCAGCCAGCTGGCATGATGACAGTTGAAGTCGCCACATATGAGGAAGAGAGAGTTTGGATGAGTTGATAGAAGTTGGTCATGTTGTCCGACAGTGAAATGTAAATGGAGTCATCACTGTTTGGAGGACGGTACAGAACACATATGAACAAAAGGTGGGAGCGGAGAGGAAGCCGCAGCCAGAGGTACTCCTGGGGGTGAGGTGGAGAGAGGGCAGTGCAGGGAGAGTGAGGAAGAGAGTTTTTGATAAAGATAGCCACCCCACCACCAGGATGACGCTCAGGTCTATCGTACCGGAGGAGGGAGTAACCAGGAAGAGATATTAAGGAATCAGAGACATCTTGAAGGAGGAAAGTTTCTGTTAAGCAGATCAAGAATGGATCGTCAGAAGCAACCTGAATGGAGAGATCAATCAGGTTTGAGCAAAGGCCCCAGATGTTTGAGGTCCATACCGTTAATGAGGAGAGATGGGGAGCATCGGGTGCAGGACAGGGGAGGGGAGGGGTAGGGTCAGATGAAGGATGAGAGGGGGAGGTAGAAAGAGCAGTTGATAGTGTGTCAGAGATTACAGAAGAGTTACAAGAAAGGGAAGGATGAGGAGGACGAAAGGTTTGATGGTGAAGGGATGAGGCACAGTGAGGGGTTGTTTGAGGGGGGGGGGGGGCAGAGGAAAGTAGAAGGTTGGGGGAGGTGGAGGTCTGAGATAGAAGGGAGACGAAGTGGGGAGGATGCAGCTTTGAGAAGGAGGTGGGAGGAGGGAGAATTTGGGAGGGATGGTTGGGGGGGAGATTTGAAGGGGAGGGGCTGGGGGGGAGTTATGAATGGGAGGGGCAAGGGGGGAGTTTAGCAGGGGAAGGGCAGGGGGGAGTTTAGGAGGGGAGGGGTGAGGAGGGAGTTTAGGAGGGGAGGGGCAAGGGGGGAGATTTGGAGGGGAGGGGCAAGGGGGGAGATTTGGAGGGGCAAGGGGGGAGATTTGGAGGGGCAAGGGGGGAGATTTGGAGGGGCAAGGGGGGAGATTTGGAGGGGAGGGGCAAGGGGGGAGTTTAGGAGGGGAGGGGCAATGGGGGAGATTTGGAGGGGAGGGGCAAGGGGGGAGTTTAGAAAGTGGATGATTAATGAAAAATGAACATTTATAACAAATTGGGTTTGTTGTGATTTTCAAGTTAGCGGGATGGGATTTCAAGTTCGGTCTTCATTGCTTTTGTCGCTTCCTCAACTTCCTTCTCAATTATCTTCTCTGCCGGTCCTAAAACTGGGTTACTCTCTTTGTTGCCAACCCATTCATTTTCTGTATTCAACAGCATTTCCATATATCTCTTCCATCTTCATTTAATTCCATTTGGGTCCACAATGATTTGTCCCACTTCATCCTTCAAGCAACTCACCTCCATCACATCACACCTCTCTCTCGCTATCTGCTTTGCAATCCTGAATACCTCTGTCTGACCCTCTTCCGAATCCAAGTGTTCTCCGAACATTTTCCTACATGCCTCCTGCACCTTTGCTACCTCTTTCTTTGCAACCTTCTTGGCTGCCTTATAACTTTCATGCTCTGCCGTTTCTGCTCCCGTACCCTTCACCTTCTGTCACTCCTTGAACTTCTTCCTCTTCTCGCCAGTCCTCTTTCCAACTTCGTCATCCCACCACCATGTATTTGAGTGCCTCGGTGGTCCTTTTGTCCATCCACATACCTCACCAACGGCTCCCAACAGACTAGCTTTCATTGACATCCAACTACTTTCAAGCTCAACCACATCATCCTCGACCCTACTCAGCCACTCTTTGAATGCCTCCCTTACTGTCACCTCTTTCAACCTCCACACCTTCATTCTCGGTTGGTACTTCACCCGCCGAGCTCTCCTCGCACCTTTCACGCTTATGTCGCAGACAACCAAGTGGTGCTGTGAAACAGCCTCCTCCCCCGGGATCACTTTTGTGTCCCGGAGGTTCCCCCTATCTCGCCTACGCACCAGCAGGTTGTCAACGGTTGTCGTCGACCCACCTGACGTGTATGTAACAAGCTTATTATCCTCTTTCCTGAACTGAGTATTACAAATCAACAAATCAGCTCCATCAGCAAACTCCAAAATCCTTTCACCTTCTCCATTCCTCACACCATATCTGTCACCCCCATGAACTCCCTCAAAACCGTCCATACTCCTTTCCACATGTCCATTTAGGTCTCCTCCTACCACAACAACTTCCTCATCTTTCACATTTTCCATCAGCTTCGCTATTGCACACCAGAACTTGTCCTTCTCTTCATCGCTCCGACCAACCTGCGGAGCATATCCCGAGATGATGTTCACCAAGAGCTTTCCAATCATCATTTTCACCATCATCAACCTATCACTCACTCTAGTCACACTCACCACACTGTCTACAAACTCCTCAGAAAACAGGACACCAACACCATTCACGCCCTCCGGGCACCCTTGCCACACAAACTTGTATTTCTGTCCCTGCCTACCCTTCACCATTCTCACACCACTTCCCCTCCATCTCATCTCCTGCACACAACATATGTCCACTTTTATTCTGACCAATACTTCCACCACCTCTCCTGATGTCCCTGTCATTGTCCCTACATTCCATGTCCCAAACCTCAGAAACCGATCTCCACGTGGGGCATCAGACGTTTCGTCGTCATAAATGGAGTGATTTGAATGATAAATTATGAATAAAATAAAAAAGAATTTAAAAAACGTCCAAATGAATTGATAAATGCTGACAGTTGATAAATTATTATATAATTTACGCCACCATAATTAATAAGTTATATTTTAACTTCTAACATGGTTTAAAAAACATAGATCAAAGGAGAACATGCAAGCGAAGAGGAAGAAGATTCTTCCTCGATAATGCTGATATTACCTCTGCCACCGAGGGTTTGTTCACCCGTTTGTCTGTGAACAGGATATCTCAATAAGTTATTGAACGATTTGGACGAAACCTGGAGGACCGGTTGTGTGTGTGACAAGGATGAAATGATTAGATTTTGGTAAAGATCCGGATTCGGATCAGACTCGTAGGATTTTTAAAAGTGATTCTTCACCTTTGGGAGATGGGGCCAAAAACTATATATAGCAGGATATCTCAAAAAGTTATGGAATGATTTGGACGAAACACGGTGGAGAGGTTGGGTGTGTGACAAAGAAGAATTGGTTCAATTTTTGTGAAGATTCTATCCGGATCAGAGAATTTTTAAAGTGATTTTTCACCATTGAAAGATGTAGCTCAAATCGATACATAGCATGATATCATAAGGTTATTGATGGATTTCGACAAAACTTGGTGGACAAGTTGGGTGTGTTACAAGGACGAATCTATTCGATTTTGGTGAAGATCTGAATATGGATTCAGATATGAGAATTATTTAATTTTTAAGTGATTCTTCACCATTGGGAGATAGGGCTCATATCTCAAGGACATTGATACATTGATACAAGCTGAAACTTGGAATATACATTGGCCAATAGGTCTAGTTAATGGCTTTCGAAACAAATTCCACCTAAGTGCTATAGTTTTTGCTTTTAAAATGGAATATATATCAATATATATATATAAAAATATATACACACTTTATAACTTCAAAATGTTATTTCCCAACCCTAAATTGCTGGCTTAATGGCCTAATGGATAAGGCATCAGACTCCCTAGCTGGGGAGTGTCGGTTCGAGTCCCATCTCGGTTGAATATTTTTTTCCACTTACTTTTTAAAGTCTTTTATATAATCTTGAATAAAGTCTTGTACGATGAACAAATGCATTTTGTTCGTATTTAAAAGGTATCTTGTGAAAATGCCAGGGGCATAGAAAAGGCCCCTTTATATGGGATGTGCCACATGGCAAACTATAGAAAAGAAGGGACATTCTTGGGTAAAATTCCAGGGGCTTAGAAAAGGCCCCTTTATATAAGGGTATGTGCCATGTGGCAAAGTATAGAAAAGAAGGGACAATTCCATAGCTTGTAGAAAATGTCGAACAACAGAAAAGAAGGGACATTCAAAAAATCTCGTGTGCATGCTGGACTACCCTTGTGTTCTTAGGAGGAACCAAGTAATGCTCTAGAAATGTTCATATTGTCGCGCGATTGCCCTTGGTTAAGACCGTGGGATTGCGGATAGCCTGAACGAGCTTTAACTCCGAGGCGACGATCAATTGCGGACTTGACTATGCAAGCACGGGAGGAAAAAGGAAGAGGAAGGAGCGGCGAGCTCTTACCTGACGCGTTCCGGGCAGTCTTAAACCCTGCAAATTAATGAATCAAACCAAAACGGGTTTTGAATAGAAAGGGAAAAATAATACAAGGGTTTATTCAAAATAAATATCAGGACAGGGAAACGCAACGATAAAAACTAAATCCTAAATCAGGATCCCGCACACCTCACTTCACATACAAGACAAGGGAAATCAGTAAATAAAAGAAACGTTTGTGCGTTTGTGGATGCGAGCTTACTGCATCTGGCAGTGTGCGGGATCGTCTGGCCCTTGGCACGCCCGCTCGTCAGCGCTCCAACGCAAGCCCGGCTCGTCGTTCGTCGTTCGCACACCAACGCAAGGAAGAGAATCGACGGCGTTCCTTCTCTCCACCGTCTTTCGAACTGCTCGTTCCTCCACCAGGTCTGAAGCAAGAGAAGGCCCAGCATGAAGGGACAATCAGGAGCAAGAGGCCAAGGGAAGAGAAGCGAGGGAAGAGAGACCGAAGAGCCAAAATGCCGGCGAGCGAGTCGTTTTGTCACTCGTGGTGTGAGGTCACGAGGTCACGAGGTCATGAGGTCGAGGCTCTCGTGAGATCACGGCGAGGTCACGTCTTTTCGAAGCTGTTCCATGCGCTCACGCTTTCGAAGCTAAGTGATCTTTCACATTTGTGTTTTTGGCGTATCTTTATCTTTCTTTCGGTGCATGTACCTATTGGGGTGACTTTAATAGGTTTCTCGGTGTTGGTTTTTCATACCTGTGTACAGAATCGTCGGTTTTTTCATATCGTGTATTCTGAGGCCTAGTGTAGTGCTAGTAGGCTACCGTGTCCTCAGACCTTGGCTTGAGGCTTTTGTTTTTTGTCTCAGCGGTTCTTCGATCGCACTGCAACTACTTTCGGTCTCTGTTTTTCACGGTCTTTTCACCCATACTCCCTTGTTTTAAAATCTCAAAAAAAAAAAACAAACATTTTTTTTCCTTCCCTGTTCTTATCCGCTTGTGCGTTCTTATTTGTTCTTTCGTTCTTCGTTATTTGTTCTTTCGTTCTTCGACCACGTTGTTCGAGATCACGTGATCAAGTTGTTAATACATGTTTCATCTGTCCCCTGAAGAACTTTATTATTATGTCATATTCTATAACACTTTTTTCTACTTCTTCTATAAAAGGATGCTTTCGACTTGCTCACCAATTCTATTCATTCAAAAAAAAAATTCCATCTCTTACAGTGCATCTTTCATTCATTCCCTAAACTCTCCAGAACTCCACCCATCCTTCAGCGTCCTCAAACGTATTTTTGACTCGAATGTCTCAAGAAACTCATTTTGCAATAAATGTTCGTTTCCCATAAATCGTACACTTTTCAAAATCCAATCACACCCCTCCCCTCCAAATCTTCCCCATCACCCATCTCTGTCAAATCTTCCCCCTTGCCCCTCCCCCCCAAATCTTCCCAAACACCCATCCCTTTCAAATCTCCCCCCCCTGCCCCTTCCCTCCTAAACTCCCCCCACACCCCTCCCCTCCGAGACTCTCCCTCACTCCTCCCCTCCTAGACTCCCCTCTCACCCCTCCTCCTCAAAGCGTCCTCCCCGCTTCTTCCCCCTTCCAACTTTCACCTTCATCTTCCTCAACCTTCTGCCTCACTCTTCCCCCTCCTCAAATAACACCTCACTGCGCCTCACCCAAACACCATCAAACCTTTTGTCTGCCCCATTCTTCCCTTTCTCCAAGCTATTCTGTAATCTCTGACACACCTGCAACAGCTCTCCCTACCTCTTCCTCCTCTTCCACATCCTGCCCTACCGCTCCCCCCCCCTGTTCTGTATCCGATGCTCCCCCTTCCTCTTCCTTAACAACAGTATGGACCTCAAACATCCGGGGCCTTCGCTCAAACGTAACTGATCTCTCCATACAGGTTGCTTCTGACAAACCAGACGTGATCTGCTTAACAGAAACCTTCCTCCTTCATGATGTCTCTGATTCCTTGGTATCTCTCCCAGGTTACTCCCTCCTCCGGTATGATAGACCTGAGCCTCGTCCTGGAGGTGGGGTTGCTATCTTTATAAAAAACTCTCTTCCTCACTCGCCCTGCACTGCCCTCTCTCCACCTCACCCCCAGGAATACCTTTGGCTACGGCTTCCCCTTCGCTCCCACCTTTTGTTCATATGCGTGTTGTACCGTCCACCAAACAGTGATGACTCCATCTACATCTCGCTGTCTGATAATATGGACCAACTTCTATCTACCCATCCCAACTCTCTCTTCCTCATATGTGGTGATTTCAACTGTCACCATGCCAGTTGGCTTGGGGTGGGTACCTCTCTCACCAGCCATGGCTCTTCAGCAAAGGACTTCTGTGACTCACTGGGACTGACACAATCTGTCAATTTCCCAACCCGGATCTCAGTCAACGGAGAATCTTCTCTTCTGGACTTGGTTATGACTAACTTCCCTGAAAATGTCTGCTGCTCTTCTTCTGCTCCAATCGGCTCTTCTGATCATGTGCTTGTTAAAGTGGACATCTCTCTGACCATTTTCAGAGAGCCTCCTCAGCGTCGACGAGTCTGGCATTTCACTCAGGCCAACTGGCACGGTCTTCAAGCAGCCATCAATCATCTGGACTGGTCTCCCATCTCTACTGCCTCTGACATCAACTCATCCTGGGAATTCTTCCAAAGTAAATTGCTCTCTCTCATGCACAGATTTATCCCTTCTCGTCTTCAGTTGTCATACCCTTCCTCCCGTCCATGGTACACGGAATCTTGTGGTGAGGCTATTGCCCAGAAACAACTTGCTTTCGTCTCCTGGAAAGCAAATCCAACGGAAGGAAATCTCATTTCCTTTCACAAACCCCGAAACAAGTGTGTGTCCACCCTCAGGAGAGCCAGGAAACAATATCTCTCCATCCTCAGGACCAAACTCTCTTATCTGTCTCCCTCTTCCAAATCCTGGTGGCGTCTGGTAAAATCTGTTTCTGGTGTTTGTTACCCCTCCATCCCCTCCCTCACCTTAAATGGCCACACGGCTGACTCCGCACGTGAAAAAGCCGAATGCCTCAACTCTGTGTTTGCCTCTAAATCTTGTGTCCCAAACCCATCCCTCTCTGTACCCACCGTACCCAGTCGTACCCAGCTGCTCCTGGACTCTGTGTCCTTTCCTCCTGACAAGGTGGAAAAGTTTCTGTCAACTCTCGACTCTGATTCTGCAACTGGACCTGACGGCATCAGCCCACGGGTCCTAAAATCATGTTCTTCCGCTCTTTCACTCCCTCTCTCTGTTCTCTTCACCCTCTCTTTTGCTCAAGGTCATCTTCCATCTGCTTGGAAATCTGCCAACATCTCCGCTTTGCACAAAAAGGTGCAAAAACAGATCCCAGCAACTACAGACCAATCAGCCTTCTCCCAATTATCAGCAAAGTCATGGAATCCATCATTGCTTCAGATATGAAATCTTTCCTCTTCTCCAATGGCTTGATCTCTGATCATCAATTTGGTTTCAGACCTGGATACTCGACTCTGGATATGCTGCTTCTGCTTTCTCAACAATGGATGGAGGTCCTCAATGTCAAACAGGAAATTAGAGCAGTCTCCCTTGACATATCACGTGCCTTCGATACAGTCTGGCACCCCGGTCTGCTCACCAAACTCTCCTCTTTTGGTATCCATGGAAATCTCCACGCATGGCTGGCAGACTTCCTCTCTAGTCGTAGTCAACGTGTGGCCCTGAATGGGTTTCTCTCATCTCCTCTTCCTGTTCAGGCTGGAGTTCCCCAAGGCAGTGTTCTGGGCCCTGTGCTTTTTCTGGTCTTCATCAATGATCTCTCTGACTCTCTTGAAAATCCTCTCTATCTCTTTGCTGACGACTCTACTCTCTGTCGCTCCATTCTTCATCCCTCAGATCGGCAGTCTGCAGCCTCCTCACTCTCTGCAGACCTTGACAAAATCACAGACTGGGCAAACAAGTGGAACATGTCTTTCAATCCTGACAAATCTCACACTCTTACGATGTCTCTCCGAAAAGACCGACTGGACAACCCTCCCATCCACTTTCTGAATAATCCTCTCCAAGAAGTTCTGTCACTCAAGCTTTTGGGTCTCACTATCTGCCATGATCTTTCCTGGAAAAACCACATTTCAAATCTGGCCTCCAAAGCCATTCGCCGACTGGGCATCCTCCGTCGTGCGAAGTCCTTCCTTGGCACACCTGAGCTCCTCACCAAATACAAGGCTTTCATCCGCAGCTCAATGGAATACTGCTCTGCCCTCTGGGCTGGTGCTCCTGCCTCACACCTAGCTCGCCTTCGCGCTGTTGAAACCAAAGCATTCAGAATCATTGGAATCTCCCATGATGAAGCTAACTCCAAGGGCCTCTCACTCACTCACCGCAGGCAGGTTGGTGGTCTTTCCGTCTTCTACCGACTCCTCTCTGGCCTTGCCCCCCCAGCTCTCTCTGGGCTCTGTCCCGCAAATATTCCTACAGGTCGCACAAGATCTGCCTGCAACCCTCTTTTGGTTAAACTGCCAAAATCAAGACTCTCTGCTCACCTTCACTCCTTCATTCCTCTTTTCACCCGCCTCTGGAACAAACTCCCTCACTCTCTTCAATCCCACTCCACCCTCCAAGTCTTTAAAACAGCTGTTCACCACCATCTCTTATCCTCCCCCATCCAAAACCTTGATCTTTTCTAACCCCGCTAATTTCACCCCAATTCCACTTTTTGAAATACCAACTTCTGTCCTGGAAGTCCTTGGTGTCCTTGTGCTTTATATTTCTCCCTCCCCCCCCCCCCCCTTCCCATGCCTCCTCCCCCCGGGCCCTCTCCCTTCCACACATCTCCCTGCTCTTGGATGTTGTGTTTGTGTGCTTCCCCTTTTCTCCCCATCTTGTCTTCCGCTCCCTCTTTTTGTGTATTTTGTTTGTCTGGTCGATTTGTTTGTGAAGTAAATGTTAGCTCTTTCACGAGCCTCGATTCAGTATACAAAAAAAAAAAAAAAAAAAAAAAAAGGTCAGCCCTCCTCTGTCTCCCAACCAGTGCCTCATTTCTTGGTGGTCTTTCGCGCCTTCTGACGTCACCGGCGCTTGCCCTTCAATCAGTGACCTGCTTCTCAGTAGTCGTTTTGCGCCTTCCGCACTGATTGGCCGAATGTTCGCGCCTTCCGCATTGATTGGCCGAGGTGTCAACGGTCGGTGGCCAATCAGCGTGCCACTTCTTTACCTTTCTTACCCTCCAATCACGGGGAAGCCTTTTGTCCCTTCCCCGACCAATTACACGTTCTCCTGGGCGTCGCTCAAGCCTGCCTGGCACGATGTTTGTCGCCCACGGTGGCGTACTGCCTGGCTGCTGCCTGTTGGCTTTTCCAAAGTCTTTGCGGCGGCGGGGGAATTATTTAATGTGTGGTGCGCTAATGGGCCTATCTAATGTCTATGGGATGTATTGCCATAAGGGACACTGGGATGCTCACAGAGGGAACGACACACAAGGGAATTTTACCCATCATCCCTGTGCTAATTAGCATGCCCCGCCCCCTCATAACAGGGACAAAGATACAAGCTTAATCCGACATTCGGGCAACAGAACTTATTACTTCTAGATTCACTATCACGACAGCCGGACACCTACCTATGCATATCTACCTGGATCTAGATATTCCTCTACCCCAAATTCATAACAATATAAAGGGGTGCCAATTTGATTCATACACCTGCATGAATAAGTAAATGTATTTTATTTGCTAGATGTAGGGTGCCCCATGTAAGAATGTCCCTTCGCAATAACTTGCAAGATAAAAAAATAGATTTAACGAGAATGCGCGAGCAAGGAGGAAGTGGAGGCTCATGAGTGTCTGGAACGAAAAAAGAACGGCTTGCGAGTATCTCGTTTGGATCGGACATTTTGAGAGAGGACTTACAGAGGAGTGAGAATGGTAAGATGCATTAATAAGATAAGCTGAGAAGCGCTTTAAAATCGCCGTGGCATTTGGGAAAGCAGACGAGCACGCTCAAAGCTGACTTCTTTTCCCATTGCAGCATTTGTTCTATTGTCCATTCTACATTGTCACGTCTGAAGCTCCAGTTAAAACAGGAACCTCAGTACCGAGTTAGACCCTGGGGATTGGCCGAACGATCTTGCATTTCACTGTGTTTATTTAATTAATTCTAACTTTGCTGGTCACCAAGGAGCTTCAATTGGGCCGAAATAATGGCGGCACACGGACATGGCAACAGATAGCTGAAACACGTTTATTACCTTTAAAAGGATTTATTTTATAAAGTGAATAGGGAACAGGGTAACAAGACACTAAAAACAAAAATGGAACGAACCATGCGAGTCAAATAGACATAAAGAGGCAAATGGGAATATTCAAAGTTGTATGTACAATGATTGCTAATAAAACAATTCCTAACTCACGAGGGGCCACAGATCACACTTATGCACCAAAACAATAATTGGATGCGAGACTTCTGATGCGTAGGGTGAATGTAAGGCTCAAAACAGATCACTTTGGGGACCAGGTGTGGGACGATATCTCTCTGAAACAAAAGCGAGCCCAATGAAGATGATGTTTGGAGTGGACTGCCAGCGATGATACAACCTCTGCAACATGCCTCGTGGACCCCTCTGTCCTTTAAGCAAGGCCTCCTTCCTCACAAGGCTTTTGTGCTCTCCTCTGAACAACGAGGCCTCTTCTTCTTTGTAACCAGATCTCTCATTGTCTCCTTCCTCAAGCGAGCTCTCTCACAATCTCCTTCCTCAAGCGAGATCTCACGTTCTCCCCTCCTGGGCGGAGTCCCCTGCTCTCCCCGTCCCACCCACAGGGGCGGCGCCTATAAATATAAATGCATATGACACTTCTGTCTCCACGGCACATTATGCTGCCATGGCTGACACATACCGGCCAGACAGATGTGTGTCTCTCAAAATAACTTCTTGCCGACTAGTCGCGCCTACCCCATGAGTTGTTCACGCCCAAACATAAGGTTACGCTATCTATAAATTACATACGCTTCCTCCTCAGCATCATGTGTAACAAAAAACTTAACCTGACAAGTCCCTGTTACATGTCAATATAACAGCTGCTCGAAACACGGACTATGCTACACTTACCACAGTCTAGCTGTGGATCCCCCCCGCCCCTCTCTTCCACGTAACAATATTGTTTCAGTATTATTCTCAGTGATGAGTTTTGTTTGAGAGTTTTCTGATGTTTCCTTTCGAAGTCAGATGGTTCATGATTGTATTTCAGCTTGATATGTGACAATGCCTTTCTGCATCGGAATGAGGAGGGAGAACCTTATTATAAATGAATGTGTAATATTGTACTAGCACCTCTCACATATGGCAGGAGTTGGTGGGAAAGTGGGGTTCTGGACCACTTGGTAAAATTTTTGCCACTTTTTTCTTTTTTTTATGTTGGAGGTTCCAGGCTGGACTGTATAGCCCTCATCGAGGCCAGGCCTTAAGTAAAAGAGAAGAAAAGTGTTTGATGAAAAGTGTCTGGTGTTTGTTTGCAAGAAAGACGTTGAAGCTAACCCGGTAGCTGTAGTTTGAGTGAGACCAAGTAAGACCAGCAATCCTGACACGGAAAGTGTAAGATGGTTCCGGGCACCAAATTCAACGCTCCAAAGTCCGAACAGTAGTGTTGAGCGAGAACTCAAAGGTCGAGACCAAGTTGTTAGGGTTAGGGTTAGGGTTAGGCTCACATAGGCGAGACCATTCATCCCCCATAGGTGGGAGGGAACGCGTCCACCCCCCTCTGATTGCAATTTACAAAAACAATGTTTGCTCCATACCATCCACCGAGTTTGCTCCATACCATCCACCGAGTTTGCTCCATACCATCCACCGAGTTTGCTCCATACCATCCGCCGAGTTTGCTCCATACCATCCGCCGAGTTTGCTCCATACCATCCGCCGAGTTTGCTCCATACCATCCGCCGAGTTTGCTCCATACCATCCGCCGAGTTTGCTCCATACCATCCGCCGAGTTTGCTCCATACCATCCGCCGAGTTTGCTCCATACCATCCGCCGAGTTTGCTCCATACCATCCGCCGAGTTTGCTCCATACCATCCCCCTGGTTTGCTCCATACCATCCGCCGAGTTTGCTCCATACCATCCGCGGAGTTTGGTCCATACCATCCGCCGAGTTTGCTCCATACCATCCGCCGAGTTTGCTCCATACCATCCGCCGAGTTTGCTCCATACCATCCGCCGAGTTTGCTCCATACCATCCGCCGAGTTTGCTCCATACCATCCGCCGAGTTTGCTCCATACCATCCGCCGAGTTTGCTCCATACCATCCGCCGAGTTTGCTCCATACCATCCGCCGAGTTTGCTCCATACCATCCGCCGAGTTTGCTCCATACCATCCGCCGAGTTTGCTCCATACCATCCACCGAGTTTGCTCCATACCATCCGCCGAGTTTGCTCCATACCATCCGCCGAGTTTGCTCCATACCATCCGCCGAGTTTGCTCCATACCATCCGCCGAGTTTGCTCCATACCATCCGCCGAGTTTGCTCCATACCATCCGCCGAGTTTGCTCCATACCATCCGCCGAGTTTGGTCCATACCATCCGCCGAGTTTGGTCCATACCATCCGCCGAGTTTGCTCCATACTATCCGCCGAGTTTGCTCCATACCATCCGCCGAGTTTACTCCATACCATCCATCGAGTTTGCTCCATACCATCCGCCGAGTTTGCTCCATACCATCCCCCTGGTTTGCTCCATACCATCCGCCGAGTTTGCTCCATACCATCCGCCGAGTTTGGTCCATACCATCCGCCGAGTTTGCTCCATACCATCCGCCGAGTTTGCTCCATACCATCCGCCGAGTTTGCTCCATACCATCCGCCGAGTTTGCTCCATACCATCCGCCGAGTTTGCTCCATACCATCCGCCGAGTTTGCTCCATACCATCCGCCGAGTTTGCTCCATACCATCCGCCGAGTTTGCTCCATACCATCCGCCGAGTTTGCTCCATACCATCCGCCGAGTTTGCTCCATAACATCCGCCGAGTTTGCTCCATACCATCCGCCGAGTTTGCTCCATACCATCCACCGAGTTTGCTCCATACCATCCGCCGAGTTTGCTCCATACCATCCGCCGAGTTTGCTCCATACCATCCGCCGAGTTTGCTCCATAACCATCCGCCGAGTTTGCTCCATACCATCCACCGAGTTTGCTCCATAACATCCACCGAGTTTGCTCCATACCATCCACCGAGTTTGCTCCATACCATCCACCGAGTTTGCTCCATACCATCCACCGAGTTTGCTCCATACCATCCACCGAGTTTGCTCCATACCATCCACCGACTTTGCTCCATACCATCCGCCGAGTTAATTTGACCTTCGCTGTAAAGGAATGATATGCAGTTTGCAAAACTACGGGCAGCATAAAGTTGCATTCCAAGTTGATTAACTTGACAATGATCAGTTCGACCTTCACAGGTGTTGCAGAGGGCGTGCAACCATTTGCAAATAGTTACAAAATGCAGAGTATTGTGTTAATGCGGATTAGGCTTTAATGTCCGACATTTCGGCGACACTCAAAGAGGTTTATTTACATCAATGCCCTTCAAACTAATTCATTTGAACATCCATTCAATAAATATACACATGCATCATGTTACAAGAGTTAATTCGCCATGTATGATATAAATGAATCGTGGTATGTAACATTGGACAGATGAATTAAAGCACAATATATTTACCCAACTAGATCTCTTTATTCATAAAGAAATGTTACAGAACATAAAAACTACACCAAACTGATTTTCCATTCCTTAGTTTGTAAGGAACCAAGACAAGAGGTGGTCTAACATTGCATCGGTAGGAGTAACACTTTTCCCCATCCTGAGAAATTATTAGGTGAGAAATGAATTTAAAGAAAGGAATTCAGTCAGGATGCCGGCGATCACTCACCTACTCTTCACGAAAAACACCATCTTTGCTTTTCCAATCAGAAAACATTTTAGAATACTTATTCTGCTGACAATTCCTCCCACAGTAGTACTACCCTGAGCGGTTGCTGTCGACAACCAATGAAAAACTAAGATACATTTCATTTCATACATTAAGCCTAAAATCTCATAACTTGTCCACCTGAGCAAAGACATTTGATCTCAGGTTGGCCAGAAACCTCGTTTTATATCCTGTATTTAAAAGAAGACCGAAAGACTAACAGCAGCGTAGCCGGG
Source organism: Myxine glutinosa (assembly GCF_964187855.1). NCBI lineage: Eukaryota > Metazoa > Chordata > Myxini > Myxiniformes > Myxinidae > Myxine > Myxine glutinosa. Next base: position 12,460,673 of record NC_136261.1, on the reverse strand, counting down.
CTTGTTTGATACTTCAGTTGAAGAGGATAGTATGACCTGGATGGAGATACCAGTTAGCAAATAATGTAAGTATTAAATTATTTTGGAGTACTCTAAGTCTAAGCTTTCTGTCACAATGGAAGTGAAGAGATTGCATTGAGACACCATATGTATATTCCATATGTTGATCAGTTGTGTTACGGAATGAGGTGTTTTACGGCGGCCGGAGTGCAAATCCTGCCACCATGAGTTGGTACTCATTTTGCCGACCTCAGAAGGACGACAGGCTGAGTCAACTCCATCTGGTGTTAATTCAACAGCTGACCGGGAATCAAACACAGGACCCTCGGATCGTAAGCCCTCCACCCTAACCGTTAAGCCAACACTAGGGTCAGGGTGGTTGGAGGCAGTCATAAGAAATGCTTCAATGTTTTAAGAGCCCTTAATCAAAGTTTTAATTATATATGATCTGGGGTGCGTGCACCCTGTCCCTCCTCCATCATATATCATCACCCTGTTGTCATTTCAGTTCCCTCCCCAATCATCGTGTGATGATTTGCCCAACCATGTATATGACGTAATTTATTGTCCTGTCCGTAAGCCGATGAACACCAGCCTTGGACGAATCGCCAGAACTGTCCTTAATTCCGAGGCGAGTAGCCAAAATTGGCAGTTGGTGCGTCACGCGCGGGTGAAGGAAACAAAGTGCTTACCTAAACGGAAGCACACTGATTTTTCCCGAACCCAACACCATGCAAACAAGACGAGGAAAATTCAACAATAATGATTTTGATGTAAATAAATGAAGAAATGAAAATATCGAAATAACTGTTGGGGTAAAAACTAAATTCCCGAACGTGAGGATCCTCCACACAGATTCACAACACACAACAGGGAATGATAAAATAAAATCCCTTTAGTCGGCTTCAATTGGCCCTCTTCGTGGAGAGTGGGCCGATGGCTAAGTTATCTTGCGCCGGAGCACATAAGATGTTTCTCCTCCACTGTCTGGGGAAGCACATGCGGCCTTCAGCTTTCTTGCGAGCCAAATAATAATCAAAACTCCTTTTCAATTGCCGTAGCAGAAACCCTCTCCTCACAGCCCGCACAAAATGGCCAAGCCTTCTCCTCCAGCACAAAAACCCAAGAGAGCGATTCTTCTTTCAACGGTCTTTTCCCCTAGAACTTTCTCACTGACGTCACACTGGCCAATCCCCATCGAATCACCCCATGGTCGTGCCTGACCAATGACGAACTTCAGGGTGGGACCTGCCAGCTTACCTTGGCGTGAGCGTCATTAAGGCGTGGCTTACTTGCCGATCAGCAATGTTCGGGTACTGTCGGCGGTTCCAGTGGTTGTTAAACGGAGGTTTTATGGCCAGCCTTGTTGTGGTTGTAAAAACGTAAGAAAAAGCCATAGGGGGCAATCACATACTGGGGGAAAACTCACCTTAATCCCTAACTAGTTAACATAGCTTCACCCCCGTGTGAAGACGCATAACAATTTTAAGCTCTAGATTCCCCACTTAAATACATCCGAGATGTCTCCTACACGTCCACGGTCCACTTTTACTATACGATCCTACCGTTACTATGGTATTCCATCATCTACCCTGTTACGACCTGAAGCACCCCAAGCCTAGCCTTCCATCACACCGGCTTTATTTATGGGTCATCACACACAAAATCTATTCCTTATCACACTCAAAATAGGAAATCTATTCCTACACATAAAACCAAGAAGGGAGAAGACAGGGAAAAACCAGAGTAGGCAGGTCCAAGAGTAGGCCCCAAGGCAGGCCCAGCAGTAGGCCCCAATGCAGGCCCAGTAGTAGTCCCCAGGGCAGGCCCCGCGGTAGCAAGAGTTTAATCCAAGTCAAATCGTCAGGTACAGTTATGGCCGTAGGGGTGTATCCGGCACAAGTCAACCTTCAGGTACAGAGGTGGCCGCAGGGGTTGATCCGGCACAAGTCAACCTTCAGGTACGGAGGTGTCCGCAGGGGGTGATCCAGCACAAGTCAACCTTCAGGTACTGAGGTGGCTGCAGGGGTGGATCCGGCACAAGTCAACCTTCAGGTACAGAGGTTGATCCGGCACAACCTTCAGGTGGAGAGATTTCCGCTGACAACGCTACAAGCACACAAAAAGGCACTCCACCATGATGCCTCTTCCAACATGGCCACTCCCTCCTCTGAATCACTTTCCTGACCCCTCCCCTGCCCCACAGCCAATCATAGGCTTTATACCTGTGGACCAAACCACTTGGTCTAACTCAAAGGGGGGGGGGGGGGGGGGGAGGAGGGAGGAGGGAGGAAGAAGAAAAGAAGGAAAAATATATAAAACAAGCACACAAAAAGGCACTCCGCCATGATGCCTCTTCCAACATCGACACTCCCTCCTCTGAATCACCTTCCTGACCCCTCCCCTGCCCCACAGCCAATCATAGGCTTTATACCTGTGGACCAAACCGCCTGGTCTAACTCAAAGGGGGCGGGGGGGGGGGGGGGGGAGAGGGGGGGGGAGGAAGGAAGAAGAAAAGAAAGGTCATAGACCGTAACAACCCCCACAAACGTACAGTAATATGAACGTACCCTAAAGGGTGTTGAAAGAAACATAACTGGCAAAGCCAAATGCCATTACATTCTACCTTTCAGAAGCATAATTGTCGGTTATAAAACTCACCCAATATGTCGGATAAATATGTGAGGGACATACATACATACTGTTACGTGCTCCTCCCCAAACCCCGGTCATGGTGTACCCCCGAGCCCCGAGAGGAGTCATGGCAGAAAGATGTGTTATTCTGTATCTCAAAGATCAATGGTGAAACCACACCAGTTGTCACCAACAAACAAGTATTGTATTAAGGTCACACAAGAATAACAGTACAATAACAATATTAATCAATTGTAAAATCAATATATCATTCCAATGATGGTACCATCAGTTTCGTACAATATAACTCACTGGGCTCCAAGTGAGCGAAAATAACATTCCCAATGTCTCTCCCAGCTTCAAGCCAAAGTCGATCCACGCTTCAGTGATTGTCAGAACGATGTTGTATCGAGACCAGAATCCCGCTCGGTTGACAGTCACACTGCCCAAAATGGGCAAAAGTGTCCTCAAGAGGCGGCTGGGAAATCACACCTTCGGGTATGGACGTTCAACGGCTCCCAATCGGCGAACCGCAATTTCCCACTCAAAATCCACGTTACACACACACACACACACCAGGTTAACGGCTGGATCCGTTGAAATGGTTGAAGCGAGGGGAAAAACCTGGAGCGATGCGAAATCAGGTGCGAGGTAAAATGGCCAACGGTCCGTTCTCGAGACGTAACGGCACTCCAATGATTCTCTTCGGAATCAACCGCAAAACCTGTCACGCAGGTTTATCTGTCACAGCGATAACAACTCTGTCGCAGGAATCCCTTTCCCAGGAAACCCCAAAGTTCGCTAGTGACCTCAGTTCGCCAGCGTTTGCTCCAGACCTCCAAACAGCTCGGCTTCTGCCCCGACCTCACTCGCTCCGCCTCCTTTCCTCTTCTTCCTCCTCTTCTTCCTCTTCCTCTTCGTCCGGTTCCCGATCCGGTTTCCGGTTTCTTTTTAAAACATGAACTTTTTTTTTCACCTTTTAAAAACAGCTATCTCCAATTCACTTAAACGATAACAATAATAGTACATGCAACCAAAAATGTTTACTGTGGATGAGAACCAAAACAATGGAAGTAACGAATCCGTAACAATACGGAGAGACAAACGCTGTAAACACAGGAACCAAACATCTAGGCCGTAAAAAAATCGTTTGTTTAATCACAAATTTGCCAATTCTAAAAGTCTCTTTATGAGTTTGAAGAAGAGGAAAAGCGCGATTGTATGGTTTATTCACAAAGGAGTTTGAACGGACACATTTATTATACTACAACAGTAGAAACCCTTTAGAAGGACATGGAACAAGAACACAAAATTATATGCACAGTAGTGATATTTTGCGAAGCAATAGAAAAATATATAAAACTCCACAGAAGGAACCCACAAACAGCAACAACACCAACGATAACAATCGACTGTTATATAAGGTCATTATTTTCACGTGTTTTACTGCATGTTTTCACGTGTTTGTGTTTCACACTGAATGAAAAACGTAGAGGTAGAGCATGCAGATTGTGATACATGACAGGTTCAACGATATGTCCGGCCTGAACAGTATAGGAATCAAAATGGCGGTGTGTGGAGTCAGCCGTCGTACCACCTTAATGACATCACATCACCCCTGTCATGTGACCAGATCCTCAGCTCTGATTGGAGTACGTTTGAGGGGACATACATAATCTGGTCGATGTCTGGTGAATAAATAAATCGCTCTGTCTGTCCCTATGAAGAGTTACCAGGCCTCAGTGTTCACCCCACGCCTGTAACATGCCACAAGCCAAGCCCCATGTTATTCCCAGAGAGCTCTATACCATGCGATGATTTTGAGACCGAATGAGGGAAAGTCGTTGTAATGGTCTGGTCGAAATCTTCTATATTATAAAAGGAGCCGTGTCTGTCTGTTTGTCGTGTTATAACTTGAGAACAGATTAACGGATTTCAATAAATCCAACTATGGTGGATTTGGGTAACTCGCAGGAGTTTAAGGCTCCGGCTAGTATAATTTTTAAAGTGATTCTTCACCATTGGGAGGGAGGGCCAAAAACGATCCATAGGAGGACATCTCAAAAAGTTGTGGACGGATTTGGATGAAACTTTGTGGAGAGGTTGGGTGTCTGACAAGGAAGAATTGATTCGATTTTGGTGAAGATCAGAATATGGATTCGGATGAGAATTATTTAATTTTTTGAGTGAATCTTCACCATTGAGTGATAGGGCTAAAACCAACATATAGCAGAAAATATCTGTTATGGACGGATTTGAACAAAACTTGGTGGACAGGTTGTGAGAGCGACAAGGACGAATCGATTCAATTGTGGTGAAGATCTGGATCCGGCTAGTATAATTTTTTTTTTTGCTGCCATGCATCCTCCCACCAAGCCCTCTCCCTCCCACAGATCTCCCGATGTCCCTGCTCTCCATTTTGTCTCCCGCTCCCTTTATCGTAATTGTCCTAGTAGCACACATATGACAGGTGTGCCTCTGTCATTGGAAGTCCTTTCATAGCCCCACCCACAAACAAGAGGCGTTTACACATACAAAATTAGTGTCTACCCTGTCGATAAATTACATAAGCTGCTCCCTCAGCATCATGTGTAACAAACAGCTTCTTCTGCCAGGTACCTGTAAAATGGCAATCTAACCTGCGTGAAACACATAAACTATACAACACTTACCACAGTTTAGATATCGATTTCCCGCTCCCTCCCTCCCCCTCCCCCCCCCTCTCTTTCCACATAACAATAAAGTACATTGTTGATTTGTATAATGATCCTAACATGTAGGAAAATGTTCGGAGAACGCTTGGATTCGGAAGAGGGTCAGAAAGCAGTATTCAGGATTGCAAAGCAGATAGCGAAAGAGAGGTGTGATGTGATGGGGGTGAGTTGCTTGAAGGATGAAGTGGGACAAATCGTTGTGGACCCAGATGGAATTAAAGGAAGATGGAAAAGATATATGGAAATGCTGTTGAATACAGAGAATGAATGGGATGGCAACATAGAGAGTAACCCAGTTTTAGGACCGGCAGAGAAGATAACTGAGAAGGAAGTTGAGGAAGCGATAAAAGCAATGAAGGGTAGAAAAGCGGGAGGGCCGACGGGAGTTGTGGGAGATATGTTGAAGGCAGCAGGAAGTTGGGGTGTGAAGAGAATGACAGGGATCTGTAATCTGGTGGTGAAAGAAGGCCGCATTCCAGTGGATTGGGAACTGAGTACCCTTGTCCCTCTATACAAGGGGAAAGGTGACCCTCTGGAGTGTGGCTCGTACCGAGCGATAAAGTTATTGGAGCATGGAATGAAGGTATTGGAAAGGGTGTTGGAGAGGAGGATAAGGAAGAAAGTGAAGATCGACGAAATGCAGTTTGGATTCATGCCAGGAAGAGGAACGACAGACGCGCTTTTCATTGTGAGGCAGTTGCAGGAGAAGTACATGGAGAAGAGGAAGAAGTTGTTTCTTGGGTTTGTTGATCTGGAGAAAGCATTCGATCGGGTTCCACGCAAAGTATTGACATGGGCATTGAGGGAGTTAGGAGTGGAGGAATGGTTGATCAGAGTAGTGATGGCAATGTACAAAAGAGCGCGCACAGCTGTAAGGACGAAGGACGGGAACAGTGGTGAGTTTGAGGTGAAGGTGGGAGTGCATCAGGGGTCGGTACTAAGTCCACTACTATTTGTAGCTGTGATGGAGGTGCTGGCTCAGAACGTAAAGGAGGGTTTACCGTGGGAGTTGTTGTATGCAGATGATCTGGTGTTGATTGCGGAAAGTATTGTTGCGAATATGGAATTTGGCCTCCATATCCGCTTGTAAATATTCCCCTATTTTCTCCAATACTCCCCAACTTTCCCCGATCCCCCATTCCCTAGTCCCATTGCATGTAAATAACAATCAGTAGAGCCGACCTTCCCCTTATTCCCCCATTAAATGTCGTGCCCAGGTCCACCGCACCACACGTAGACAACTTTCGGACATCTTCCTAGTTATTCTTATTCTATGTCAGTTAAGGCCTCGTCTCCATTAATTATGACTCTTCGTTGCACCAGAATGTGATTATATGGCATCAGTAGTGAGTTTAGGACCTTTCCCATACCTCCTTCCATCTTCTTCCCCAACAATTACAACAACAACAGAGGAGATGGCGGCGGAGCGGGGGAGGATGCGTCCTCACACCGGCTCGATTAGCTCCAGACCATGCGCTCCACGGGGTTACCACGAAGGGGCTCCTTGTCAGCTCCTCGTCAAGGGCGGAGCCTGGTAAACCCCCCGCACGCACCCAATGAGAAGCAACGTGCCGATTCCACGAGGCGGAGCTAACGAGCCGAGGGCGTGTCACTCCCCGCCGGATATACGCGGCCACGCGCCGGATGTGACGAGAGATGCGCACCCAGCTTGGAGAAGGAAAGCCACCTGCGAGCGCTGAGAGAGATGCGCACCCAGCTTGGAGAAGGAAAGCCACCTGCGAGCGCTGAGAGAGATGCGCCTGAACTACGGAGAGCAGAGGAAGCCACCGCCACCCCCAGCGCGACGATACCTCCCCGCATCTTTGGACCGGACCGTACTGGACCCTGCTTTGAGCCAAGAGTGCACCTTGAGCCATCGATACCCGCTGTCCTTTTCATCAACCCCCGTGTGAGTCAGCCTTGTCCCGTTTGTCTGTCGTCTGTCCGGGGTTAATATAAGATTGTGTCTAAGTGCTTGTCTTTCTATGCTGTCCCTCTTGTAGTTGTAATCTAACCTTCCGCCTTAATATAACCTCCTCCGGAGGTCTTGAGAACTGAACCCCTGGTGTCGTATTGTGTTATTGTAATCCAGCCGGGTGTCTTCTTTTTCTTATTGAGCCAGCATCGCGCGACTTCGTCAACGTCGAGTATAGTCGGGTAATTTGTGCGGACACGACGGCCATTCCGCTCGGCCCACTTTAACATCAAAGTCGTGTCTGTAACAATTGGTGTCGAGGAGTGAGATTCGGACCCGGGACTAAATTAGTTAGGCCCAAATTTTGGGAGGGAAAATCGAGCCGGAGCGCGTACGGCGCTCGACCAAATCGATCCGGAGCGCGGTCCCGCGGTTACTGCGCTCGACGAAATTATAACAGCAAAATTTGGATTGGTGTTACGAAACTCGAATTTTGAAAGTCGCGCTATGGCGGATCAAGACGGCTGGGGTCCGGTAGGGGAGAGTGAAGCAGGGTCGGTCCAGGACCAAATTGAGGGACATGAGGGACAGGAGGAGAGCGAAGCAGCGAGGGTAGCAGACGCACAAAATAGCGTCGTTGTGCCCGACATTGCGGGAGCGCAAAATGGCGCCTCGCTGGTCACCGCGCCCGCGACCGTGGCAGCGCCCCTGGTGGATTTGAACCTTTTTTTTATACAAATGAAGGCCCTTATGGACAAGAATAATGAAGAAATGAAAAACAGTATGGGGGCAATGAGGGACGAAATGGGGGTAATGAGGGACGAAGCGAGGGGTACCGGTGAGGGGTTAGACAACGGGATAAAAGAAGTGAAAAATGGGTTAATGGGGGTAGAAAATAGAATGGCTGCCCAGGAGAATCAGATAGAGGGAGTGAAAAATGGGTTAGAGGGGTTAGAAAACAGTATGGAAGGCAAATTGAGGGACATGAGGGACCAAGCGGAAAGGGAAGTTAAACAAATGGAGCAGCAGATAGAGGGGGTCAGAATGGGGGTAGAAACCAAACTGGATGCTCACAGGGAGGAAATGGAGCAGATGAGGGTGGCATCTGGGCAGGAGATGCAAGTGATGGGAGAGGAGATCAGAAGAGGAGTGAGTGAGGAGGTCGGAGGAGTGCGCGAGGAGGTGAGGCACTGTAAGGAGCGCATGGAGAAAGAGGTGAGAAAGGGGACTGTAAAGTTACAAGGGGGCATAGAGGACCTGACGCAGGAGGTGGAGCAGCTGACGGTGGGACAGACGGAGTTAGTGGAGCAGGTTCAAAGGAACACTGCGGTATTAGGAGGTTTAAAAGCGACACAAAACGACATAAAAAACGACTTGATAGCGACAAAGAGGGAATGTCAGATGGTACGTGAGGGACTGACAACGAGGTTGGACGAGGTGATAGAGGTAATGGAGACGAAGGACCGGCAGGTGAGGACGCACCTGGAAACGGTCAAGGTAGCCTTAGAGGATGAGCTTGAGGAGACGTACCGGGGAATAAAAGAGGTGAAGCACAAATTAGAAGAAGTGGAAGAAGGGATGAGCGAAATTAAGAAGCGACGGAGAGGGGATAAGAAAGAGATAAAAGAGGAGATAAAAGAATTGGTCCAAAGTCTGTGTTTGGATCGTGATGATGTGCTCATTAACCGGATGAGGGATTCGCAGGTGATGGAGGAGAAGCGAAGAGGAAGAGGACCCGGTGTAAGTGGTGACCAATATGGTCGTGCGTATGATGCGCCAGGGGATTTAAGAAGCTTGGGGGTCGAGATAGACCCGGGTGTTCGTGAGAGGCCGTGGGTGAAGTGTGCGACAGGTCTGGTGTGCGAAAGAGGAGGTGTGCGAGACAGTCCGACTCTGGGGTGTGTGAGGAAAAAGTGCGTGCCAAGGAGTGAGTGTGCTGGCGAGAGTGAGTCGGTCGTAGCGTGTGTGCGAGGGAGCACATGGGAGCGCGGTGTGGTGGGTGTTACAGAGGGTGTGACGGGAGAGTGTGCACAGGAGTGTGCGCGAGAAAGGTGTGTGACGGACAGGTGCATGAGGAAAGAGTGCGCTGTCAGAAGTAAGGAAGAGTGTCCACCTGTGGTGAGTGTTACAGAGGGTGTAACGGGAGAGTGTGCGCGAGAAAGGTGTGTAACGGACAGGTGCATGGGGAGAGAGTGCGCTGTCAAAGGCAAGGAAGAATGCATGCCTGTGGTGAGTGTTACAGAGGGTGTGACGGGAGAGTGTGCGCGAGGAAGGTGTGTAACGGACAGGTGCATGGGGAAAGAGTGCGCTGTCAAGAGTAAGGGTGAGTGCGCTGTCAGGAATGGAGGTGGAAGTAGTGAGAGTGACATGGAGCGTGAGTTAGTTGTGACAGGTGAGCGAGGATGTACACCTGGGATGGAAGGATGCACACCTGGAATGGTAGAGCGTGAGTGGGAATGCACGCTGGAGTTGGTGGTGAGGCACGTGGTTGGGTGTGCGAATGAGGGCACACCTGTGATTGTCACAGAGGAGGTGACCGAGGAGGGGGCGCGAAGAGGTGTATTGGTGAGGTGTGCTACCAACGAGTGTGTGCCAAAGTGTTCGGTGGTCAGGTGTGTGACCAAGGCGGTGAGTGGAATGGGTGCGCCTGGGTGTGTAAGGAACGGTACGAGGAGCATGGAAACGGCTGGATGTGTGAGCAAGGAACGGGCTGCGGGGTGTAAGCATGCAGGTGAAGCATCGACATTAAACGGGTTAGAGGTTAGGTCGACTTTTAGCCGAATCGGGCCCTCGGTGCGTGCTGGGCCTCGCTTTGAACGGCCGCGTCCTTGCTCCACTAGGCGGAGCGGGCGGCCCGATAGAAAGGGTCGTCATGGCGACCACTTTTTGGTGAGACGTGCCGGCAGGTCTAGATCGGGGCATTGGATGGCTCCACGCCGAGGTGGTGTGTGGGATCTCGGCACGGGTAAGCCCCCGTCCCTGCACCGAGTGCCGGACGTATCCAGCCGCTGGCACAAAACAACCAGCATCCATTGCTTGGCTTTACGAAGCCGGGCTTTGGATAGGAATTGGCTCACCGAGAGGATGTAATAAGTAGACGGGTGATGGTGATAGTGATAGTGATTTAAAACGAAAATTAGAAAAGTGAATAGAATTGGCAGTAAATGGAAAATTTTTGAATTGTTGGATTTGGACGAGCGAAATTGGTAGTGAGAGACCCCCGATGTGGTGGGATGGCAAATCCACCATCCCTCACAGGTGGGGGCAAAGGAGCAATAGCTTATGGGGTGTATGGCAGTGAAAACTAGCCCGGGTGGGTTAGGATATGGTGTGTAGGGATCTAGAAGAGATTGACATTAGGTAACGTTAAGTTTAGTTAGTGACTGATACCTGTAGTGGGGACGCAGGTAGATTAGTATGGATGATAATGACGAGGGAGCGCAATAGTTTAAAGGGACGACTGGGAAGCGCAAGTTTCAGAAGGGAGTAGTTAGCTGAGATGATGCTGTGTGTGTGAGAATTGAACAGGTGTGATTGCACAGGTGTGCAACTGGACAGGTGTGTGGAGCAGTGTATGAGTAGTGAGTGTTGTGGATCAGCGCGAATGCGCTTGGGGAGAGAAGGGTGCAGGTGGCACCAGGTGTGAGAGCACAGGTGTGCAAGTACAGGTGTGTGGAGAGAGTTGGAGTAAGTGGTATGGAGTGGTGTGCGTGGTGTGAAGGTGTGGATGGGGGAAGAGTGGACCCCTTTCACGAGTACCCGGGGCGGGTAGTGTAAGTGTTAGGTAGAGGGTGCAGGTAAATTGTGGTTGGATATTGGCATTTGTGGTGCGGTTGCAGAATGGTGTTGTGAATGGGTGCATTAGTGTTGTGGAAATGGCTGGGCGTGTAGCCTGTTAGTGTGTGTAGTTGGTTGGGCACTCCACCACTGTGAGGATGTCGGCCAGGTGAGGCCGCAGGTGGGCTCTGGGAGCCGGTAGTTGTGAGTGGGTGCCTGAGGATCCCGGGTGTGGATCGGGCAGCCCAGTGCCAGAGAGGGCACGGAGTGGGGAGAGAGCCAGAGGGCCTTCCCCAGGTAGTTAGGTTAGGGTAAGGAGCAGGTAAGCTCGGAGGCAACTGCAGTGGTGGAGGTGTGCAGGTGGGTAGACCCACTGGGAGAGGTACACGCCGCAGCCCAGAAATTGTGCGAGGGCACCGGGAGATGAATCGGGGGAGTGAGACCCCAAATTGAAAAGCACCACAGGTTGGCCAATGGGAATTGGTTTTTAGAACCCATAGAGTAAGAGGGCCAAGGGTTTGGCCGGAGAAAGACCCCGGGTAGTGTAAAGTTGTTAAAGTCATTTAGGAAATAGTTAGGATTGAAGAACCTGTCGCACCATACGCAGCCACTTACCTGTGGTGATGATGATGACTCCACACCTGTGTTTTCTTTGGTTGTGTTGCAGAAATGAGAATTGCTGTGAGGATTTGTGAGACGCATCACGACGTGGATGAGACATTGGGGTGATTCCATCTCTCCCTCCCTAGGAGGGACTGATGATGAATTGGTAATGGCAAATTTTGATGAGAGTTGAAAATGGCAAATTTGATTGGTTAGGAGGGAGAGAAGACGAATTTGGTTTATGGGAGGAACGGGGAAGACAGTAGGGATGTTTGTCGATTTGTAAAGTAGATGTTTATGGGTAGTGTTGTGTTTTGTGGATACAGTAAGGGGTAAGGGAGGGGCCATGTAGGTTACCTGGTGGGGGGGGGCGTACGATAGGAACGTACCTGTCTCACCTGGTTCCCATGTGCCCCCAGTGTGCATCATCTTGTATTGCGTGCACTTTTGCGCCCTTACCACCTTACTCACTTGTCTGCTTCTTTTGTCTCCCACCTCCGAGGATCTGGCTTTGGGGTAGAGAGAGAGGAGAGAGAGGTGCTGGCTGCGCAGTTGTGGGCCTGCACTTTCGCTGTTTGCTGCCGGGATCGATACACCATATGGACCGCAATGTTTGTGGCCACCCACAATGGACCGCAGTTCGTTTGCGGCCAAGCACCACCCGGGGATGGACCTATGGGTCAACGTGGCACCTATGCCATACAGGTGAACCACTTTTAGTTAACACCAAGTGCACCACAAGAAGAGCAAGAGACACCTGCAGGGTTAGGGGTTGTCGCATTTATTTTTAATCATTGAACAATGGTGACTGCACCGATTGGTGGTGGGGTGGTGCTTTTGATGCTGGGAAAGGGTGCTCTGTACGTTATTAAAGGCCGTCGGCCACAGAGCACTCATGGGTTGGTGTATCGATGTTGGCAAGCGCGCTCTCTCTATGCATAACATCTGCATGTGTTCCTCCAAAAACAGGTCCTGGATCGTAGTGTAAATAGCAGCGTAGTCTTGTAAATAATGCTCCCTACCGGCTGTATGTTTAGTTTGAGAATTCTTTCCGGATTCGGTTATCCTGTGGGTGTGTTTCTGTGAGGAGAAGGGTGCAACGTCGCAGGGGGACATATTTACTCATTTGTGAATATCTGTAAAACTGTCGCACTCAGGGTAGAGTTAATAGTAGAGGGAACTACATTGCGTGCCACACTAAAGTAGGTAAAAATTTATCGGGTCGGGACGCCCCGAGGGTAGAGAAGGGTGCAATGTTGCGAATATGGAATTTGGCCTCCATATCCGCTTGTAAATATTCCCCTATTTTCTCCAATACTCCCCAACTTTCCCCGATCCCCCATTCCCTAGTCCCATTGCATGTAAATAACAATCAGTAGAGCCGACCTTCCCCTTATTCCCCCATTAAATGTCGTGCCCAGGTCCACCGCACCACACGTAGACAACTTTCGGACATCTTCCTAGTTATTCTTATTCTATGTCAGTTAAGGCCTCGTCTCCATTAATTATGACTCTTCGTTGCACCAGAATGTGATTATATGGCATCAGTAGTGAGTTTAGGACCTTTCCCATACCTCCTTCCATCTTCTTCCCCAACAATTACAACAACAACAGAGGAGATGGCGGCGGAGCGGGGGAGGATGCGTCCTCACACCGGCTCGATTAGCTCCAGACCATGCGCTCCACGGGGTTACCACGAAGGGGCTCCTTGTCAGCTCCTCGTCAAGGGCGGAGCCTGGTAAACCCCCCGCACGCACCCAATGAGAAGCAACGTGCCGATTCCACGAGGCGGAGCTAACGAGCCGAGGGCGTGTCACTCCCCGCCGGATATACGCGGCCACGCGCCGGATGTGACGAGAGATGCGCACCCAGCTTGGAGAAGGAAAGCCACCTGCGAGCGCTGAGAGAGATGCGCACCCAGCTTGGAGAAGGAAAGCCACCTGCGAGCGCTGAGAGAGATGCGCCTGAACTACGGAGAGCAGAGGAAGCCACCGCCACCCCCAGCGCGACGATACCTCCCCGCATCTTTGGACCGGACCGTACTGGACCCTGCTTTGAGCCAAGAGTGCACCTTGAGCCATCGATACCTGCTGTCCTTTTCATCAACCCCCGTGTGAGTCAGCCTTGTCCCGTTTGTCTGTCGTCTGTCCGGGGTTAATATAAGATTGTGTCTAAGTGCTTGTCTTTCTATGCTGTCCCTCTTGTAGTTGTAATCTAACCTTCCGCCTTAATATAACCTCCTCCGGAGGTCTTGAGAACTGAACCCCTGGTGTCGTATTGTGTTATTGTAATCCAGCCGGGTGTCTTCTTTTTCTTATTGAGCCAGCATCGCGCGACTTCGTCAACGTCGAGTATAGTCGGGTAATTTGTGCGGACACGACGGCCATTCCGCTCGGCCCACTTTAACATCAAAGTCGTGTCTGTAACAGTATGGATGGACTGAAGGAAAAGATGTACACGTGGAAGGAATGTATGGAGACAAAAGGTCTGAAGGTGAATATCGGAAAGACGAAGGTGATGGCAAGTGGTAAAGCATGTGGTGAGGTGGAAAGAACTGGGAAGTGGCCCTGTGCTGTGTGTAGGAAGGGTGTCAGAGTGAACTCCATTCAGTGTACAATTTGCGCTGAGTGGGTTCATCAAAAATGTAGTGGTCTGAGAGGGTCATTAACCAGTGTGGCAGCTACATACAAATGTAAGGTGTGCACAGAGGGAGCTGCAGATGGAGGAAATGTTGAGTTGGATCTTGGAGACGGCGTGAAGCTGGAAGGTGTGAAAACATTTTGCTACCTCGGAGACATGCTGAATGGAGAAGGTGGATCAGACTCGGCAACGGTTGCTCGAGTGAGATGTGCATGGAAGAAGTTTCGGGAACTGAGTGGCGTGCTGATGATGAGGGGAGTGTCGTTGAAGCTGAAGGGAAAGGTGTATGCTGCATGTGTGAGAAGTGTTATGATTTATGGGAGCGAGCCATGGGTAATGAACGTAGAGCAGCAACGAAGGTTGGAAAGGGTGGAAATGTGAATGGTTCGACGGATGTGCGGAGTATCGTTGAGAGAGAGGAAGACAAATGATGAATTGCGAAAGATGATGGGAATAGAGCCTGTGATTGATGCTGTGAAGAGGAACAGGTTGATATGGCTTGGTCATGTGTTGAGGAAGGATGAAAGTGACTGGTTGAGAAGAGTGATGGAAATGAATGTAGAAGGAAGTAGAAGACGGGGAAGACCGAGAAAGACTTGGCTAAAGATGGTGGAAGAGGAAATGCAGGCAAGGGGGTTAACAAGGAGAGATGCAGAAAATAGGGCAAAATGGAGAAGATTGTCATGGGGACCGCAAGGCTAACCCCCACTCTAGCAGGGAATATGGCCTTTAAAATGCATGTTGTTGTTGTTGATTTGTATAATGTCCATTGTCGATGATGTGTACAATGTATATTGTTATCTATCTATAATTCCAGCAATCTCTGTGTGTCTGTCTGTGTGTCTGTGTGTCTGTGTGTCTGTGTGTCTGTGTGTTTGTCTGTGACCGCTGTTTCTCGACAACCACGGGTCCGATATACTTGAAACTTGCCAGGTATATTGCTGGGGACCCGAGGATGTGCCTTTTCAAGGTTTGTAATTAATCGGACAAGTACCTACCGAGCTATGTCCAAAAAACGCTTCAACCAATCAGAGAGCAGCGAGCTATCACGTGTGCCGAACCGTTAATGCAATGCAAGCGTTAATGCGTTAATGCAAGGCTTTTCTTTTTTTCCCTCTTCTCTTTCTACTTTTCCTTGCGATTAAATTGCAAACAGCCAAAATACGTTGGCGCTAATTGAATAATTGGCCATTAACACTAAAATAATCGTAACTGCGATATGCCAACTTCCGGACAGTGCAGCCTTCCATGTTGTTGTTGTTTGCAGCAGCTGTTTGCAGCAAGGCAAGGCTTTTCTTTTTTTCCCTCTTCTCTTTCTACTTTGCCTTGCGATTAAATTGCAAACAGCCAAAATACGTTGGCGCTAATTGAATAATTGGGCATTATGTTTTACAACTAATAAAAACGAATTTGCGATTCATTCGCTTTCCTGCGCGTTTGTGTACGCGATGGCGATTTCTTTACCAAACTCCGGAAGCCGTTCGCTTTGGACCGAACCATTGCATGTAAATAGAGGGGGGG
Organism: Myxine glutinosa; assembly: GCF_964187855.1. NCBI lineage: Eukaryota > Metazoa > Chordata > Myxini > Myxiniformes > Myxinidae > Myxine > Myxine glutinosa. Next base: position 12,444,869 of record NC_136261.1, on the reverse strand, counting down.
GATTGTCACCACTCGCAAGCCGTTCGCTTTGGACCAAACCATTTCATGTAAATAGGGGGGGGGATATAATTTTAGATATATATATAGTACGGGCATGCCCTAGTATAATTAATATACATTATATAACAATAATATATTGTTATATAATAATACATTATATAACATTATATAACAATAAATATAACAATAATATATTGTTATATACATTATATAATTAATGACATCAATGGAATGTTGATTGACGTATAAGAATCTTGGTTATGAACTTGATTGTGATAATCTAACAATGAAGTGTAACTTATAAAATGTATGCTTATAATTACACGGTAATGGGAGTAAATAGTGTGTGTAAATAACCCATATGAAGTAAATAAATTTCTCACAAGTATGCACCAACTATTTATTCATATATTATGTCGGTGGGGTAGAGATACTTTAGACCAGGTAGATTTGTGTGGGTAACATGCTCCGACTGACGTGAAGAAGAAGAACCACCACCTTGTAATAAGTAGAGGACCTGTTTAGCCCAGATGTCGGATTAAGGTGTATCTTCGTCCCCATTACGTGGAATGGGGCATGTTAACTAGTGTTACGGATTCCGGATTTATGTGAATTACTATTCAGGTCATTGCTTATTAATGTTTATTCTATTAAAGGTTGTTGTGGTTAAATGGTTAGAGGCGCTCCTGATAACAGGAGACCGGAAACGGGATGGTGAACCGGGAGAAGAAAAAAGACACGAGGTCCGGGAGAAAGCGGCCATCTTCTGCTCCTCGCCCAGCTCCGACACGAGCGGCGTCGATATATTGATCAGCGTTGGGAACGCTGAGTTTGAAAAGCCCGTCTGGCGAGAGGAGTTACCTGCGCGGGGTAATTACCGGTTACGCGTCAAGTTGCTGGGGGTTCCTGCACGGAACCAAGCGTCCGGCACCGTTCACCTAATCGTCTACAAGGACGCGTACGGCAGGCGCCTGGGGCTTTGCGAGCCCCGGAGCCGCGATCACGAGCACCGACCTCGGTGGGCTGCCGAGGAGGTGTTCCCCAGCAGCAGCCGTTCCCGGTACGGGACATGCATGGTTGAAGCACGTCAGGAAGGGTCCGTTCAACCGCCCGCGTGCGGAGATCGAACTACAGGGGCCCCGAGACATTGTGAGAGACATTGACCATGGAGGGAGCCGTGAGTGGGGCTCAAGGGAGGAATATATAAGATGGTCATCTTAGAGCTATTGTTGATGAGTCTACATCTTTGTAATATTGTTGATTGAGGGTTGATTGTTGTCGATTGATTGGGAATAGATTATCCATTAATCCGGATCCTTGGTGTGGGGGGTTCTTATTGACTTGAATTGTTGTGTCTTTCATATTGATTGCGTTATGAAAGCGTATAAATCATATATCTTTCTGGCGGGGTTCCTCCCATGGTCCGGGGGTCACCAAGACCAGGTCGTTACCGGAGGACCACGTAACAGAATTGGGGGCTCGTCCAATTGAATTCCGGGATATAAAATTGTATAAAATAATATTTTTATTAATAAAAATTAATGAATTAATTATTAATTGGTAAATTTTTGGGAAATTGTGGTAAAGTCTTGGGTGAAGGTTAACAGGTGTTAACGATAGGCACCATGGCGTTTGTGGCACAGAACTATGCGGTAACCCCGAGTGAGGCACAGTTCCGAGCGTTACTAAAATCGGACCTCTTGAAATTGGCCAAACATTTTAACTTGGAGGTCCGAACTAATTTGAGGAAGGCAGAGTTGCAGACCGCGGTGATACAATCTATGGTGGGATTAGGAACATGGGACGAGTTAGCCTGGGAGTGGCTACCCGAAGAACCAGAAGACGTTGAGCTCCGGAAACTGGAGTTGCAATTACAGAGCCAGGAACGGATAAAAGAAGAAGAAAGGAAAGCAGAAAAGGAAAGATCAGAAGAGGAAAGGAAAGCAGAAGAGAGGAGAGAAGAGAAACAAGCAGAAGAAAGGAGAGTGGAACGAGAACTCCAGGAAAGGTTAGAAAGGATGAAAACAGAGGAAAGGAAAGCAGAAAAGGAAAGAGCAGAAGAAGAAAGGAAAGCAGAAAAGGAAAGATCAGAAGAGGAAAGGAAAGCAGAAGAGAGGAGAGAAGAGAAGAGAAACAAGCAGAGGAAAGGAGAGTGGAACGAGAACTCCAGGAAAGGTTAGAAAGGATGAAAACAGAGGAAAGGAAAGAGCAGAAGAAGAAAGGAGAGTGGAACGAGAACTCCAGGAAAGGTTAGAAGGGAGAAAAGCAGAGGAGAGGAGAGCTGCAAGGGAACTCGAAGCAGAGGAGAGAAAAGCCGAAAGGGAATTAAAGGAACGTGACATGGCGCTTCAGCAAGAAATTAAATTCAAGGAGCTGGAGTTAATGAGAGAACGGGGAGAGGTACCACCCTTGCTGACTGGGCCGACACCTTGCCAGAACACCTGGGCTGTGGGCAGACATGTGAGGCTGGTTCCACCCTTCAGTGAAAAGGAAGTCGCTAAATTTTTTCCACACTTTGAGAAAGTGGCTCGACAGTTAAACTGGCCGGAGGAGGCCTGGACCATACTAGTGCAAAGTGTGCTGGTGGGTAAAGCTCAAGATATTTATTCGGCGCTACCAATGGACCAATGTGCAGATTATGAGGTATTGAAGAAGCACATTCTCAAAGCCTATGAGTTGGTTCCTGAAGCTTACCGGCAAAAATTCAGGAATGCCAGGAAGAGGGAGAGTGAGACCCATGTGGAGTTTGCCAGAGTGAAAGAAAACATGTTTGATCAGTGGTGTGAGTCAAAAGGAGTCGGGAAAGACTTCGAAGCATTGCGTGACTTGATCTTGGTGGAGGAATTTCAACAGTGTGTCCACGAGGACATCAAAGTGTACCTGCAGGAAAAGAAAGTACCAAAGTTGTGGGACGCAGCCACCATGGCAGATGATTATGCCTTAACACACCGGATAGGGGTCCACAAACCTAACTCCTCGCCGAGACTTCAGCAGGGGAGTTATGGAACACCCGGTGCGGAGAACGACAATACATGGCGGCGGCCTCGAGAGGATTATGGGGACAACTCTGATACCCCAACTGTTCGAAATCAGGGAGCTACGGGCCCAAGACAAACTTATTTCCCGGGGGGCCCGAGGCAGACCACGAGTTTTTCCTCCGGGCCTACTTGCACCTTTTGCAAAAAACCTGGACACTTGATGTCCAGTTGTTACCTCATGAAAAGGGACAACCCAGAGCGGAGTCTGACGAGTACAACTCCGAATGCGATGCCAAACGTAAGAAATCGCCCACAGAAGAGTTACCAACCATTTATTTATGAGGGGTTTGGCTCACTGGAGGGAGACTTGACTAACCCAAGACCTGTTAGGGTATTGAGGGACACAGGAGCCCATCAATCCTTAATGCTTGAAGGCATTTTGCCATTGTCAAAGAGTACAGCAACTGGTGATAGTGTTCGGTAGCAAGGGATCGGTGGCTGTGTTGGTGCCCCACTTCATGTCATCCATTTGGAATCCGATTTGGTGTCAGGACCGGTCACCGTCGGTTTACAAGCCACGCTTCCTGTAGAGGGAGTATCTGTGGTTATCGGGAATGATTTGGCCGGGGGTCAAGTTTATGGTACCCCGGGGGTTGGTAAAGAGCCCAGCAGGGAAAATAACACCACACCAGCTCGGGATGGCGACAAAAGTACCAAGTTATTTGTAGGGGGACTGAACTTCAAAACAAAGGAAGCAGTTCTGACCTCTGTCTTCAACAGATATGGGCCGCTGGTGGAAGTGCGGTTGGTAAAAGACAGGGAAACGCAACAGTCAAAGTCAAGAGGGTTCGGCTTTGTCACGTTTGCAAGCGCAAAAGACGCCAGAGAGGCAGAGAAGAATTGGAATGGTAAGGATTTGGAGGGTCGGACCATAACCGTAGGGAAGGCATTTCGTAGGCGTCGAGAGGTCTACAGAAGAGGACAATTTGGCGGTAGTTTTGGTGTTGGCAGCAGCCGATATTACTATGGAGGCTCCCAGAGTTACGGCATCCCCCGAAAGAATGATTGTCAGAGCACTGGCCGAGACGGAGACCGCCAGTCAGGTGACTACTGGGTCAAGTGGTCCCACCGTAACTGTTAGGAGTCCGGAGAAGTTGAAGCACTATATACGGCGGAGCCGCCGAGCCTGGGCTCCTACACGGACTAACCGTGAACGCCACGTTCTTAAAGGCGTCCAGGTAGTGAACTTTCCTGCACGGACTAACAGTGAACTCCACGTTCTTAAAGGCGTCCATGTAATGAACTTTCCTCGCCGGACTAACCGTGAACTCCACATTCCTTAAGGCGTCCATGTAGTGTATACTCAGCTTGGCCTCCCGAAAAAGTGCTATCGAGTTGTTTAACTTTGGGGTTTTGGTCACCACCCCTTAACCGGCATTCAAGAGAAACTAGAAGTGTGACGCTTTCCAGAGTGAATTACCTTTGGAATCTCTGGGGGTTTTGTGAAATATTGTTGCTTTGTTTTTTGAGATGTGATAATTGTGTCCGGGGGAACTGATGATTTGGGGTGTGAGTTATCTTGTTTGTTTATCAAATTTGGCCTGCAAAGAAAGTTTTCGCTGGGTTCAAACTTTCTTTCTTGAAGGGGGGGAGTGTTACGGATTTCGTATTTATGTGAATTACTATTCAGGTCATTGCTTATTAATGTTTATTCTATTAAAGGTTGTGGTTAAATGGTTAGAGGCGCTCCTGATAACAAGAGACCGGAAACGGAATGGTGAACCGGGAGAAGAAAAAAGACACGAGGTCCGGGAGAAAGCGGCCATCTTCTGCTCCTCGCCCAGCTCCGACACGAGCGGCGTCGATATTGATCAGCGTTGGGAACGCTGAGTTTGAAAAGCCCGTCTGGCGAGAGGAGTTACCTGTGCGGGGTAATTACCGGTTACGCGTTAAGTTGCTGGGGATTCCTGCACGGAACCAAGCGTCCGGCACCGTTCACCTAATCGTCTACAAGGACGCGTACGGCAGGCGCCTTGGGCCTCGCGCGCTTTGCAAGCCCCGGAGCCGCGATCACGAGCACCGACCTCGGTGGGCTGCCAAGGAGGTGTCCCCCGGCAGCAGCCGTTCCCGGTACGGGACGTGCATGGTTGAAGCACGTCAGGAAGGGTCCGTTCAACCGCCCGCGTGCGGAGATCGAACTACAGGGGCCCCGAGACATTGTGAGAGACATTGACCATGGAGGGAGCCGTGAGTGGGGCTCAAGGGAGGAATATATAAGATGGCCATCTTAGAGCTATTGTTGATGAGTCTACATCTTAGTAATATTGTTGATTGAGGGTTGGTTGTTGTCGATTGATTGGGAATAGATTATCCATTAATCCGGATCCTTGGTGTGGGGGGTTCTTATTGACTTGAATTGTTGTGTCTTTCATATTGGTTGCGTTACGAAAGCGTATAAATCATATATCTTTCTTGCGGGGTTCCTCCCACGGTCCAGGGGTCACCAAGACCAGGTCGTTACCGGGAGGACCACGTAACACTAGTTATAGGGATTATGTTAACTACGACCTTGTTAGTCAAACCTCTGTGATCTATCCTTTGTCCTTTATGGCACCGCACCATAGACACGAGTTAGAATTGCCATTAAACTACACTAAATAACAATAAAAACCAACCGGAAGCAGGGCATTGAGCACTAGGGCTAACAATCCCGCCTGACAGACACACATCGGTCGAGAAGGCTGAGCCACGCCGAGAAGGGCAGTGATTGGGTGGGAGTTGACCAACAGGAAGGCCAGAGCAAGAAGCAACTCGCTGATTGGCAAGGTTTGACCGATGCCATCAGAAGGGGACTGCGTGTGGAATGATGGAGAGCTTAGCATGCATGGTGGCCTGCGGGCATTGGTGGAGAGGCACAGATGACGTCACGAGATGGTCAATAAACGAACTCTCGGACCGACATTTTCTCTCTCGCTTGTTCCTCACGCCTTCCTCTGCCATCGACTCTCTTCTCTTGGTACCGGACTCTGGTGGAAGATGGTTGTGCGTGGACGAAGGGCTCCAGGAAGCGATCGGACCGACCGTGTTCAGAGACGCCATCGGAGACGTACAGAGGCTGCAGGAAGAGCCGCGGCCCGGGAACTGCGGTTCTCCGTGCGAACGACGAGTGTACAAGCGCTGTAGCGTGAAAGGGTGCATTGAGGCCTACTGGGAGTGTTCCCACGTAAGGAACTCCAGACCCGTTCGCAGACCCTGACGAGGTCCCACCAGTGATTGGAACTAAGTGCACACACGCTCCATTATTTTCCAGGTTATTCTTCCCTTCGTCTGTGTTCAAATCTGGTGTGGGGGACGTCCCGTTTAGGAACTTAGTTTTACCGTCGCGCTTCTCTTTGTCCCGGCATTCCGTTTTAATAAACCTGTTTATTTTTGTACATTTGAACCCGTTTTGTTTGAGTTATTTTCTTTGCAGGCTTTGGGACTGCTGGCGGACAACAGGTCAGCTCTTCAGTTTTCCCTTCTCTTTCGTCCTCCGTATATATAGTAAAATCCACATTTGATCAGTCGCCTTAGAGTTAAAAGCTTGCTTTGGCTATCCGTGATCCCTGTGGTGTACACCTGGAAAATCACGCGACAATATATTTGCTTAAAAACTTATAAAATGAACCTGTGAGTTGTATAAAGTTATAAATGGACACTCTCTCTGTTTTACTGAATTTACTTTTCTCTCCAGAAACTGAACAAGTGAAGAAGCGAACAAGACGCCATGTTTCCATGGATCATTTTATTCCTTACAGGTGAGATTTCTGTCCTCTTTAACTCCTCTTTACCATCTCCTCTTTGTCTCCCTAGTGTCATGACATTCTGTCTAACGTCTGAACCCAGGTGTCAGGCGTCTTTTGCCTGCTACGCGGCCGTTATAAGAACTCGGTCATTCAGCGCTATGATCATACCTGAGACATTCACTGTATGCTATGCTGGTGCATAACTCGATGGTGTAGCGGCTACCGCTGGGTTTTCACAATCGCCTTGCACCTATCAAGGACGCGGAGCGATCACCATGCCGGGCTCGTCCAGGACGCCCGGGCAGGCCGGCGCTCAACTTGCCAGGCCTCGGTCGGGACGCCCGGGCATGCCCGGGCAGGCTCGCCCTCAACTTGCCAGGCCGCAGCCAGGACGCTGGGCCACGCCCCCTCTCGCCTTTCCTGGGCAAACGCTCCGGGATAATATGTATATATATTGCTGCCCGATAAACGGGCTTGTCAGAGTGCCTGAGTGTTTGGTTTGATTAAAGCAACTCGGATGAATTCCAGCTTTTTGTCGCGTCCATTCTTCCGATCGACGTGGGAGCCCCAGCTCCTTCATTGGTGACCTACCGACATGGACACGGCAGTCGCCCTTAAACGGCCTACTTTCTGGGAGGCTCACGCGGCGGTTTGGTTCGCACAGGCGGATTCCCTGTTCGCCCTGCGAGGCATCACGGCCGACGACACCCACTTCCACCATGTGGTAGCAGCACTCGGTTCGGCCACCTCGGCCCGCGCCCTGAGCCTCCTCGAGAGCCCGCCAGCCGCTGACAAATACGGCGCGATTAAGAAGCTTCTCCTCGACGCTTTCGCCCTCCCATCGGCGGAACGCGCACGGCGCCTGCTCGACCTGCACGAGCTCGGCGACACGCGCCCTTCCGAGCGAATGGACTACATGCTTTCACTGCTCGGCGAGCACTCTCCGGCATTCCTGTTCCGGGAGCTGTTCCTCCGTCAGCTGCCTAACCCGGTACGCCTTGTCCTGGCAAGCACGACGATCACAGATCCCCGGGCCCTTGCCAGAGAAGCCGACAAGATCTCCGCTGCAGGACAGCGCATCGCAGCGGCGACATGGGACCCACCGCCGTCCGACGCAACACCCATGGCGCCCGAGCACCCGGCACGGTCGACGACCGAACTGCCGACGCAATTGGCGGCCGCTACACCGAGCCGACCACCTCCAGCACGACGACCGGGGCCTCCACCTGACCAAGCGTGGTGTTACTATCATGCCAGGTTCGGACAGAAGGCCCGGACATGCCGACCCCCGTGCACCTTCGGCAGGCCGGGAAACGGCCGGGCCGGCGTTCATTACCAGCCATGAGTGCCGGCCACACGGGCAACTTACTGTTCATCACGGATAAAGCGTCCGGACGGCGCTTCCTGTGCGACACCGGCGCCCAACTGAGCGTCATACCCGCCTCTGACCAGGACAGGCAATCCGCGGTTTGGGGCCCCTCCTTGGTTGCGGCCAACGGATCAACCATCCGCACCTTTGGCCCGCGCAACGTCACCCTCTGCTTCGGCGGCCAACGCTTTGCTTGGACGTTTGTAACCGCAAACGTGCCCATGGCTCTGCTAGGCGCCGACTTCCTCTGCGCACACGGACTGCTGGTGGACGTCCAACGGCGTCGTTTAATCAACGCCGAAACCTTCAGCTCCCTGGTATGCACATTGAGCAGCTCCGCGCCGACCGAGCTGGCATGCGCCGTCCCGGCGGCGAACGAGCTTGCTCGCCTGCTCACGGAGTTCCCGGCCCTCACGCGGCCGACGTTTTCGGCCGTCGCAGTACGGCATGGGATCGAGCACCACATACCAACCACGGGCCCGCCGGTCTACGCCAGGGCCCGCCGCCTCGACCCAGCCAAGCTCGCCGTGGCGAAGGCCGAATTCGACGCGTTGGAGCACCTCGGCATCGTGCGGCGCTCCGATAGCGCGTGGGCCTCACCACTGCACATCGTGCCAAAGCCGGGGGGTGGATGGCGCCCGTGTGGCGACTACCGCCGTCTCAATGACGCTACCACCCCCGACAGGTACCCGATCCCGCATATCCAAGACTTCTCCGCCCGTCTGGCGGGATGGGTCATTTTTTCGAAAATTGATCTCATACGGGGATATCACCAGGTACCTGTCAGGGCGGCCGACGTCCCTAAAACGGCAGTCATCACGCCGTTCGGCTTATTCGAATTCTTGCGGATGCCGTTTGGTCTCAAGAACGCGGCTCAGGCGTTCCAGCGCTTGATGGACGGCGTGCTGCGTGACCTGCCGTTCCTTTTCGTTTACCTGGACGACATCCTCGTCGCCAGCACGTCCCGGGCCGAGCACCTCCTCCACCTCCGAACACTGTTCGGGCGCCTCAGCGAGCACGGCCTCATCGTCAACCCGGCCAAATGCCACTTCGGCACGACGGCCGTTGATTTTTTGGGCCACCACATCACCAAGAACGGGGCCGTGCCGCTGCCAACCAAGGTCGAGGCCATCACCACGTTCCCGCGTCCCCGCACCATAAAGGCCCTGCAGGAATTCCTGGGAATGGTGAATTTTTATCACCGCTTCGTGCCCCGCGCTGCTCAACTCATGCGGCCCCTCTACGAAGCCCTCGGGGCAAGCCGGCCAAGCACGACATCGCCTGGTCCGCAGCAATGGATGCGGCCTTCCAAAGCTCAAAGTGGGCCCTCGCCGACGCAACACTGCTCGCTCACCCGGTGCTCAACGCTCGCATCGCCCTCACCACGGATGCCTCCGACTACGCGGTGGGCGCCGTACATGAGCAATGGGTGAACGGGGTTTGGCAGCCACTCGCTTTTTTCAGCCGGCAGCTCCGGCCGAACGAGCTCAAATACAGCACGTTTGACCGGGAGCTCCTCCGTCTACACCTGGCCGTCCGCCATTTCCGCCACCTCCTGGAGGGCCGACCTTTCACGGCGTTCGTCGACCACAAGCCGTTGGTTTACGCCATGGCCAAGGTCACGGAGCCGTGGTAGGCCCGCCAACAGCGCCACCTCTCCGCCGTGTCGGAGTTTACCACGGACATCCGGCACGTCGCCGGCAAAAACAACGCCGTGGCCGACTGTCTTTCCCGGGCCAGCGCGAACGCGGTCCACCTGGGGCCTGGGCGTGGACTTTGCGCTTATGGCGGCGGATCAAACCACCGACACCACGGTGCAAGCCCTCCGGGCGGCGGACACGGGCCTCCGCCTGGCCGACATCCCCTTCGCGGACACTGTCCTGCTCTGCGACGTCTCCCAAGGCCAGCCTCGCCCCATCGTGCCCGTCACCTGGCAACGCCGCATCTTCGCCTCCCTCCACGGCCTTTCCCACCCGGGCCGGAAAGCTTCCCAGAAGCTGGTGTCGGCGCGATTCGTCTGGCACGGCCTTCGTCGGGACGTCCGCGATTGGACCAGCACCTGCACGGCCTGCCAACGGGCCAAGGTCCACTGACACACCCAGGCCCCGCTGGCACCTTTCACCGTGCCCGAACGACGTTTCGACCACATCAACGTGGATCTGGTGGGCCCCCTCCCCCCGTCACGGGGGTTCACACACCTGCTCACCATGGTGGACAGGACCACCAGGTGGCCGGAGGCCGTTCCCCTCGTCTCCACCACCACCGCCGACGTGGCGCAGGCTTTCATCGCCACCTGGGTCGCCTGCTTCGGCGCACCGGCGGACATCTCGTCAGACCGCGGACCACAGTTCACCTCCGAGCTGTGGGGCGCGGTCGCCCGCAACCTGGGGGTCAAGCTCCACCGTACTACGGCCTACCACCCCCAAGCAAACGGGTTGTGCGAGCGATTCCACCGCTCCATGAAGGCCGCGCTCATGGCCGGCCTTCAAGACGGCGGTTGGGCCGACCGGCTGCCGTGGGTCCTTTTGGGCCTCCGCACGGCCCCCAAGGAGGACCTCCAGGCATCCACCGCCGAGCTTGTCTATGGCCAGGCGCTACGCGTCCCGGGCAAATTCGTGCCCGACGCTACCAGTCCCTGGTCCGCAGCTCACCAGCGCTCGGACCTCCAGGAGGCCGCCCGACGGTTTGCCCCCGTGCCAACATCCCACCACGGTGACCCCCAGTCCTACGTCCCCCCAGCACTTCGCACAGCGGAGTATGTTTTTGTGCGTCACGACGCACATCGGGGGCCACTCCGGCCGCCGTACGACGGGCCCTTCCGGGTGCTGCGACGGGACGACAAGTCGTTCGTCATCGACATCGGCGGCAGGTCGGACCGGATTGCGGTGGACCGCCTCAAGCCGGCGCACGTGGACGTCGACCACCCACCACGGGTGGCCCTTCCGCCGCGGCGAGGCCGCCCCCTGTCCACGGTGCCCCCCACTCGACCGCCCACCACCACACCGGACCCCCTCCCACGACCCGCCAGGGGTCGCTTCGACCGGGTCATCAGGACCCCCCTCAAATTGACCCTGCCGGTGCAAGTCGATTCTGGGGGGACGTGTGTAGCGGCTACCGCTGGGTTTTCACAATCGCCTTGCACCTATCAAGGACGCGGAGCGATCACCATGCCGGGCTCGTCCAGGACGCCCGGGCAGGCTCGCCCTCAACTTGCCAGGCTGCAGCCAGGACGCTGGGCCACGGCCCCTCTCGCCTTTCCTGGGCAAACGCTCTGGGATAATATGTATATATATTGCTGCCCGATAAAGGGGCTTTTGAGAGTGCCTGAGTGTTTGGTTTGATTAAAGCAACTCGGATGAATTCCAGCTTTTTGTCGCGTCCATTCTTCCGATCGACGTGGGAGCCCCAGCTCCTTCATTTCTATATTAACTGTGATTTACTTTATAAGATAGAGGTCAAATGGTCAGAGGTCATGTCAGGTAAAAATGTGCTACTTGAGAACAGCTGATGCGTGTGTGTGTGTGTGTGTGTGTGTGTGTGTGTGTGTGTGTGTGTGTGTGTGTGTGTGTGTGTGTGTGTGTGTGTGTGTGTGTGTGTGTGTGTGTGTGTGTGTGTGTGTGTGTGTGTGTGATATATCTATATAATATATAAAACACAGTGTGTGTGTGTGTGTGTGTGTGTGTGTGTGATGTTACCGATAGACTTCTAAACGGAGAGGCTCACGTGTTTGATATTTGGCGTAGACATGGCCATTGAGCCTGGGAAGAACATGGCGTACCTAAAAAAAATTATTTCATAATATTTTTTTACCATATTTTTACCTCAGCGCATTTCAGCGAGGAATATTATACACGGAATCTGACCGGTGGCAGAGCAGCGTGCTGATTCGCTCAGAGCGATCACGTGATGTTTCATTCCCGCCGCCAGACCATTGAACATATTAAAACACAGTTTGTGTGTGTGTAATGTTACCGATAGACTCCTAAACGGAGAGGCTCACGTACTTGATATTTGGCACAGACATGGCCATTGAGCCTGGGAAGGACATGGCCTACCTAAAAATATTTGACGAGATCCATATTTTTTATTCATATTTACCTCAGCGCATTTCAGCGAGGAATATTATACACGGAATCTGAGCATGTGGCAGAGCAGCGTGCTGATTCGCTCAGAGCGATCACGTGATGTTCCATCCCTGCCGCCAGACCATTGAACATAAAACACAGTTTGTGTGTGTGTAATGTGTGTAATGTACGGGTCTCCCTTCCCCCCGCCCGGCAACGCCGGTACTGGAGGGCGTCACAGGATCGGTGATTCTCCAAATACCGCTTCGTGCTGTTGCGAAGAGATGCAGGACGATGTCGCGATTGTTGTGCTGCTCTCCGACCATGAGAACTGCAACGTCATTGTTGACTGTTGTGGCCCTCCCCCTTCCCCCTCCCCCCTCCGTACTCCCCTCCCCCTCCCTTCCCCCTCCACCCTACCCCCTCCCCCTCCCCCTCCCCCTCCCTTTTCCCCCTCCCCCTCCCTTTTCCCCCTTCCCCTCCCTTTTCCCCTGCACTTTTCCCCCTCCCCCTTCCCCTCACCCCTACCCCTTCCCCTCCCCCCTACCCCTTCCCCCCTTCTCCCCCTCCCCCCCTACCCCTTTCCCCTTCCCCCCTTCTCCCCCTCCCCCCTCCCCCTCACCTTTCCCCTCCCCCTCCCCCTTCCCCTCCCCGCCTACCCCTCCCCCTCCCCCCCTCTCCTCCCCTCCCCCCCCTCTTCTTCCCTCCCCCCCTCTCCTCCCCTCCCCCCCGTTCCCCATCCCCTCTCCCCTCCCCCACCCGGCAATGCCTGGTACTTCTGCTAGTATAAAATATAATTTTTTCTTATTGAGTGTCGGCACAGGAAGTGTTTTAAGCAAAAAGCTACAAATTTTTTTTTTTTAAACATTGATTTCTTCAAAATGCCAACACGATTAGAACATCACCGGGCAACGCCGGGTACTTCTGATAGTAATATATTGTTGCGGTTTTAGGAAACCACTAAAAAGTAATGGCAACCACCATACAGGTGCCTTAGGATAGTTATTTCATAGCAGACCATTATCTGAGCCCCTTCCCCTTATTTCGGGTTATTATGTCTTTATGCGTTGGGGAAGGAAAGACAGGCCATCTACTCATAAGGGATAATGAACCAGGCAGATGCATCAATATTGCATCCACAGTTGTTGATTCAAAGTCTTTAAGGACAGAAGACAGACCAAAGACCATTGGGATATGCACCAATTACGGCCTGAGTCCCTTCAAGAGAGCTAATGGGGGCGGAGTGACGGGCTCCACCAATCGGGACCCAGGACACCATCAAACACCCCTCACCCCCCCCCCCCCCCCCCCACCCTCAGCGAGGGTGGACAAAAGGTGATTAAACATGTTTTTTTTGACTCTCTTGGTTTTGGACATTGTTGATCTCGCACGTGCCTGCATTACTCTCTCTTGGCCTCGGACTTTGTTGGCTGTGCATGTGGGCTCTAGGCCAGACCCTCTCATGATGGTGATGGCACATGATTCTCTCTCTTGGCCGGACTCTCCCGGACTCCCTCTCAGTGCACGTGTTCATGACTTGGACTTTTTCTACACGTGCCTGCTTGCCTGCCTTTGTTCGTGCTGGGATAGACTTTGCCTGCCTTTGTTCGTGCTGGGAATCGACTTATCTACTCTTGTTCGTGCTGGGATCAACTTTACCTGCTCGTGTTCGTGCTAGGATCACCTTTAGCTTCTCGTGTTCGGGACTGCCGTTTGCCGGCCAGATGCTCGTTGGTGAGGTCGAGACAAAAGGCATCGCGAGGAGAAGCATCTGGTAACATCGTGGCCATTTTGCTAACAGGTTCCCAACGTTTGTTTTACCCTGCCCCTCCTCCGTAAATGAGTGCTGGGCCCATGTAGTGTTTATTTATTGTAATCATAATAAGGCTTAGGATAAGCTAAGTTCCTGCTTGTCGTCCTTTTTTCTTTCCTATTGAAAAATTACACTGTAAATACTTGTAAATAAATCAAATCGTTAAACGTTTCCTTTCCCTCTGTCCGTGAATGTCTTTTTTCCATTGGTCCGCCATTGCTCGCACCCAGAGTAGCGATCGGCCGTAACAAAATTAGCATTAGCCCGGCGGGTACCAACGGTTGCTCGGCCGTCTAAATTTCCATCCAGGAACAAAAGAAAGGTACACCACCGGAGGGTATGGTATGTTCTACCGTAACAATATAAAGAAGAAAGCTTGTTTGGGTGTTTGTTCGTTTGTTTACGCATTCGGACCCTGCAGGAACCAGGGCAGCCTAGCTTTGCACGGGCTACTCTTTCAACCAGACGAATGCCAAGGGCTATGTTTGGATAAAAATATTGACCCCAGATAAAACCAGATAATTGGCCTTCAGGCCTTGATCAGGTCTTATGCTTATACACTGCCGACATTCTTTTTTTATTGGGATCGATCGGGTAATATGTACAATATTGTGAAGATCTTATGTTGAGGTTGTAGTGATATGTTGTATTAAAAAAAATAGAATTAAGAGCAAAGAAGGGAAAGTGGTCCGAGCGCATTTTGCAATGCCCAAGATTAGTAATTCATACAAAACCATGAGGCCAACATTCCCCAATATGTTATGCAGGAAATATTTAAATGCATATTTCATTGAATTTCCTTGGGCAATGCCGGGTACTTCAGCTAGTTGTCCCCCGTCGCACTGCGGAGCGTAAGGGGGACTATGGTTTTCCCCTCCGTCCGTGTGTGCGTGCGTGCGTTGAACCTTGTGAGCGGAATATCTTGAAAAATAAACGAACTACTAACTTCTAATCTGGTGCGCGACTGTATCTAGGCATAAGGAAGAACGCTATTGAAAATTGGGTCGCCACGTCAAAATCCAAGATGGCCGCCACCATATATGCCTGAACCTTGTGAGTGGAATGTCTTGAAAAATAAACGAACTACTAACTTCTAATCTGGTGTGTGGGTGTATCTCCAACCCACTCGCAAATATTATCGACTCTTCCATGTTTCCTGCGTCTTCCACTTTGTCAACTCACATCACTTCACCGACGGGGGACCGAGGCGTAACGCTTGTTCTTCATTATGCCCACCCGCTATGATGGCATCAACAGCATACTTCAAGGTTGTTGTATTATCATACTCAGATCGGCAGTCATGAGTGTAGAGAATAAAAGGTTGTGGTGAGAGCACACAACTCTGTTGGAGATTGAGTTTGTTGCGAGGAACTGACACCTGTTCGGATCCTGTTCTAAAGAAAATTACGAATCCAAAGTATGAGCGGAGGATTGACATCGATAATTTTCAATTTCTCAATAAGGTCGAATGGTTGCGTGGGATTAAATCTGATGACAAATCAACAAAAATTGCATGAACGTAACAACCAACTTTATCCATGCGCTGTTAGATTGTGTGGATTCGAGTCAGGATCGCATCATCCACCGATTGGTTTTCCTGATGTGTGAACTGCAACTGATCAACACATTGAGGAAGAGAATCCCAAAGACGCTTTGACACTATACGCTCAAAGCACTCGCTGCACGAGTACCGAAGTGAGAGCTACCGGCCGGTAATCATTCCGTTTTAGCAGGCCTCAATTTCTTGGCCACCGGAATAATGATGGCTGATTTCCAGCAACATTGGACAGCATGCATGTCGAGCAATTTCTGGAACATCAAGGGTAAAGGAATTGCCAACTGATGACATTCTTTCCGGATTTTTCCACCTCCTATCGCGGCCACTCACCTTCCGTGGGTTCATTCGCTTAAACTGCTTCTCTACTTCCCATTCGTTGATGATAACTGGGGATCTCAAGTGAAGCATGTTGCGTAATCATATGTTCCTTCAATTGAACATTCTCAAACTGCCAGTAGAATCTGTTTAAATCATCAAGAAGTCATTCTCAACACTGGGGAGGAAAGGGCTACTCTGACCTTACAAAACCACAGTACAATCAATATTGGAATACCGCATCTCTGTATGGTGACCTATATGTAAGAAAGGTGAGGATCTACTTGAAAAGGTCCACCAGAGGCCACCAGACTACCACTGGACTTCCAACATTTGGAATATTTATAAATATTGAAAGCACTGAAGTTGCTTCCACAACTAACTACACAGGACACATTGGGCTAAAGTTATTCAGATCCAAATTTCCTCAAGGGAATTGACCAAATTCAGGGTACATTGTCAATGAAATTACGATTAACCAGTCGAAGTCCGCCCTGGTGACACTGGCTGAGTATCCATTGAATACATCCCTTATCACATAATTTTTGCAATAGTAACGAAGTAAAAATAATCAATGTTTCATATTTCGACCTCCATTAAATCCAGTAAACACAGGACGTCATTCGCAACTTCAAGAGGATTATCCATAAACCTAAATGGGTCTCCATGTCTCCCTCTCTCCTTCCCTCCCTCTTCCGCCTCTCGCCCTCCCTCTCTCTCTCTCCTCCCCCTTCTTCCTCCTCTCTCTCTCCTTCCCCCTTCTTCCTCTTCTCTCCTCCCTCCCTCTTCTTCCCTCTCTTTTTCTCCCCCTCTTTCCCTCCCTCCCTCTCTCCTTCCCTCCTCTTCCCCCTCTCTTTCAATCTCACCCTCTCTCCCTCCCTCTCTCCTTCCCCCACGCAGTCTTAAAAAGGCCTTGGTGCGAGCTAACTCTTCTGTTCTTTTTATCTCTGGCCATTTGGCTTTGTTAAATTCACTATGTAAGTTCTGAGGGGGCAGGTGTCATCCAAGTAATATGTGCTATATCAAATGGTCATGTAACATGTGGCAAAGTTTCAATTTCCTCCGTCGAACGGTTTTCGATGTACACTCTTAATAAAATGCAGACACGTACGTACGTACGTACACGATCGATTGCTTAAACCTGTTTTTTGATTTGCGCGCATGTTGTACAAATCATGAATAGAGCGACACTTGGCAAAACAGAACAAAGTAGAATGACACTCGGTAGAGAACCTGCACTTGGTGAACAGTTTACGTTTTGAATCCCACTGATAGGCTGGATCGGAACCCAAATCCAATCGGCTTGTTCTTAACACCTCTAACCAACTCGTATCCACCTAATTTTGTCTTACCTTGTCCACAACTTTTTGAGATATTATTGTTGGCCTCATCTCCCAATGGTGAAGAATCACTTAAAAAATTCTCGGATTTGGATCCGGACCTTTTTTTTTTCTTTTTTTTTTTTTTTTGTATACAAGATCGAGGCTCGTGAAAGAGCGAACATTAATCACACAGAAAGACAAACCGACACATAAAACATATAACATCGGGAGCGGTAGACAAGATGGGGAGAGTGGGGGAAGGACACAAACACAACATTTGAGAGCAGGGACCGAGAGACATGGAGACATTGAGAGATCTGTGGGAGGGAGAGGGCTTTGGGTGAGGGGCATGGGAAGGGGGGGGGGGGGGTGGGAGAGGTATAAAACATATGGACACTGCCAGGACTTCCAGGAAAGAAGTTGGAATTTCAAACAAGGTGGATCTGGGGTGAATTAGTGGGGGTAGAAAAGATCAAGGTTTTGGATGGGGGAAGATAAGAGATGGTGGTGAACAGCTGTTTTAAAGACCTGGAGGGAGGAGTGGGATTGAAGGGAGTGGGGGAGTTTGTTCCAGAGGCGGGAGAAAAGTGGAATGAAAGCGTGAAGGTGAGCAGAGAGCCGAGATTTCGGCAGTTTAACCATCAGAGGGTTGCTGGCAGATCGTGTGCGACCTGTAGGAATATTTGGGGGACAGAGCACAGAGAGAGCTGGGGGAGCAAGGCCGGAGAGGA
Organism: Myxine glutinosa; assembly: GCF_964187855.1. Taxonomy (NCBI): domain Eukaryota; kingdom Metazoa; phylum Chordata; class Myxini; order Myxiniformes; family Myxinidae; genus Myxine; species Myxine glutinosa. Next base: position 12,426,934 of record NC_136261.1, on the reverse strand, counting down.
GTCGGTAGAAGACAAAGACCACCTACCTGCCTGCGGTGAGTGAGTGAAAGGCCCTCAGAGATAGCTTCATCGCGGGAGATTCCAATGATTCTGAAAGCTTTGGTTTCAACAGCGTGAAGCCGAGCTAGGTGTGAGGCAGGAGCACTGGCCCATAGTGGAGAACAGTATTCCATTGAGCTGCGGATGAAAGCCTTGTACGTGGTGAGGAGCTCAGGTGTATCGAGGAAGGACTTCGCACGACGGAGGATGCCCAGTCGGCGACTGGCTTTGGAGGCCAGCTTGGAAATGTGGTTTTCCCAAGAAAGATCATGGCAGATAGTGAGACCCAAAAGCTTGAGCGACAGAACTTCTTGGAGAGGATTGTTGAGAAAGTAGATGGGAGGGTTGTCCAGTCGATCTTTTCGGAGAGACATAGTAAGAGTGTGAGATTTGTCAGGATTGAAAGACATGTTCCACTTGGTTGACCAGTCTGTGATTTTGTCCAGGTCTTCAGAGAGTGAAGAGGCTGCAGACTGCCGATCTGAGGGAAGAGGAATGGAGCGGCAGAGAGTTTTTTCATCAGCAAAGAGATAGAGAGGATTTTCCAGAGAGTCGGAGAGATCATTGATAAAGACCAGAAAAAGCACAGGGCCCAGAACACTGCCTTGGGGAACTCCAGCCTGAACAGGAAGGGGAGATGAGAGAAATCCATTCAGGTCCACACGTTGACTACGACCAGAGAGGACGTCCGCAAGCCATGCATGGAGATTTCCATGGATACTGTGATGAAATTGTACCAAAGTTGAACCCAGGTTTGGTGCTCCCTTGAACCGCTGGGCGGTGTCTATAAGACCTCGGACGTCCGCGACTCGAGGCCACTCCTGCGACATCATTATACAATGCCATGTAGAATTTAATGGTACGTACCCGCCTATATGCTAGGTTTGCTTGCATTGACTGATATATTCAATCTTTCTCATATGATGCCTAGATCCTGACATGTATGTTGCTTGATGTACTTTACAGAATGATGTACAGATCTGATTGAGATTAAACCATACATATGGAACACGTTGTAAATCTGGTTGATTTCCACAACACTTAATCTCAATCAAGATCTTCGGGAATGGTGGGACACGAGTCTGGCGATGGCCGGATGAACGCTGATCTCAGACGAGCGTTTCCCGACATTCTCCGTGCTCCTGCGCGGCCCACCTCGGAGAAGAATGACCAGCTGAGAGCCCATCGAGCCAGCTCCAGCCACGGAGCTCCGACGACTCTCGCTGCCGGTCTACCTCGACAGGACCGGAAGCGCAAGCATTTTGCGGAACCGCACCGTCAAAGCGCGAACTGCTCTCCTGGGGCCCGGACGCCGGAGCAGGCGTGACGGACTCCGGCAAGGCGCCTGCTGAAGGAGGCCACTGGGAAATGTCCTGGGCCGCAACCCCGTCGGAACGACGGACCCGCTTGGCGCCGAAGGTACGAGTCTAGCCTCGGTTCCTCGAAACGCTAACGGCTCCGTCCGAGAGAATCATCCTAGATTTGCGTGCCTCGGCCCGAGATGAGATTCCCACGCGAGTGATCACGACTCCCATGTCGGCCATGCCTCCACACGGCCGGCACACTCTGACCACTCGCTACTCGGTGGAATCGCCTCCTCCGCACGGGCCGGCACACTCCGACCACTCGCTGCTCGGTGGAATCGCCTCCTCCGCGCGGGCCGGCACACTCCGACCACTCGCTGCTCGGTGGAATCGCCTCCTCCGCGCGGATCGCGCACTGCTCGTCGGGATCACGCTGTGCCTCACACGGCCGGCTCACCCTGACCACTCGCTTCTCGGTGGACCCACCTCCTCCGCGCGTATCGCGCACTGCTCGTCGGGATCATGCCGTGCCTCACACGGCCGGCTCACCCTGACCACTCGCTTCTCGGTGGACCCACCTCCTCCGCGCGAATCGCGCACTGCTCGTCGGAATCACGCCGTGCCTCACACGGCCGGCTCACTCCGGCTGCTCGGTGGAATCACCTTCACGCGAATCCCCTCGCTGCTCGGTGGAACCACCTCCTCAATCGCCTCCTCCACGCGAATCCCCTCGCTGCTCGGTGGAACCACCTCCTCCGCGCGAATCGCGCACTGCTCGTCGGAATCACGCTGTGCCTCACACGGCCGGCTCACTCCGGCTGCACGGTGGAATCACCTCCTCCGCGCGAATCGTGCACTGCACCCATCGCGTGCTAATACTCTGGGAGGCCCACGATTCCGATCGCTGCTCGGAATCGCCTCCTCGCCGCGAAGCCGCATGTTGCTCCCTTCGCGGGCCCTACTCGGTGAGCCCGGCGTTTCCTATCGCTGCTCGCCGGAATCACCGCCTCACGCAAGAATCACGCGCTGCACCATCGCTGGATGGCATCCTCACTAGGCACGACGCGCCAGTCGCGCGCGCCGCATCTTCGCTGGATGGACCCCTTCTTCACACGAAGCGCATGCGATTCCCCTTGCTGGCACTACTCTGTGGCCCCGTTGCTGCTGGTCGGAATCCCACCTACGCATGGCTTCTCAGCGAGGCCGGCGAACACCGCTGCCCGGACTCGCCTCAACGCGTGAGGCTCGTTTGGCTCCACTCGGGGACTCGCCGAGCATGGTCTTCCTAAACTTTCATCTTCTTCCGCTGTCATAACCTTAATAAACAATCTTAAAGGGTTCTAAGGGGTTCACGGCACTCGGGGAATTTGTGAAATGTGATTTGTGAAATGTGATTTGTGTTGGCGTGATGTATCATATCATGCTAGATACCGTTGATAACTACCGCACTGCTGCCGCTATTCCCCGCTTCAACCCTGGACAAACCCTGCCCGAAAGCCATCGAACAAGACGCTACTTCAGGCCTCTCGTGCGTCTCGTGCGTGCGTCTCGTCTCAGCGTGCCATGCTGGCTCGACAGGCCGAGGACGACTTTCGGTTTCGCCAAAGAACCGCACGTGCCCGAACCAATTGATGACGTCACCGACTAATCACGCGTTTGCTCTACGGCGTCATTAACGTAATTGCGTGCTTCACGCGATCTCATCGGGGATTCGTTTACATTTCCATGTACCTTGGTAAACTACGTACCAAATGTCCTTCACGTAAACGACGTAAACTACGTAACGCGGCGCTACCTCAAGGTTGCGCGCCCGCGCCGTTTAGGGAGTACACGGTGACCTCGTGAAATGGTGACATTGAGCGTCGCGCCCGACTCCCTTGTCTCCTGTGCAAGTAACGGGGGCACCGTACTGCCTGCTCGCCCTTGACTCTGGGCTTGTTGTTTATCGGACAGAGCTCTTGGCTCGTATCCACGCACATTTCGAGACTGCGAGATGCCTCGTCTGATTCCATTTTCCCTCTGCCCCAGACTGACTGTGACTCAGACTGACCCAGACTGTGAAGGTCGTCTGACTTCGGTATGCAGCGCGCGGCTGCAACCTCGGTGGGGGGGGGGGGGATGGGATCCCAGGAGGTTGGGCAATCCATCCGCGATCCGGATGCCGTCCGGTATAACGACTCCCACCTCGCCCCTTGTGGGGACCCAGGATGACGTCCATGGATGTCTTTGTGTCTTTGAGTCTTTGTGTCTTTGAGTGAGTCTTTGAGTCCATGGATGGTCGATCCGAGCCATTCAATGAGGCGTTGAATGGATGGATTGGTCGGACATCCGTGGATGGTCAATCCATCCGGGACATCTAGCATGGATGGACAGTCCATCCGGGGCGATGGCTGTCTTTGGGTCTCTGAGTCTTTGCGTCCGTGGATGGTCGATCCATCCGCGGTCCGGCTGGAGCCGTGCCATGCAATGAAGGCGTTGAATGGATGGATCGGTCGGACATCCGTGGATGGCCAATCCATCCGGGACATCTAGCATGACAATCATCTCGACATCTAGACAATCCATCCGGGACAACGCTGAGACAAACAAGGTTTGTCCAGCCGGGACTCTCTCTCCGTTTGTGAATGGGCCAATTCAATTCGCTTTGAATGGGACAATCCTTCCATCCGGGGCATCCTCTCGGTAGCCGGAATAGCCGATCTTCTCCGATCCTCTGCGCGCTGTACAGCAGGACAGGATTGCCATATGCATCCCGGAGGTTCTGCGCGCTTCGCTGGAGAGGCGCGTTTCGGTCGTTTTTGTCGTCCATCCGGGACGTTCTCTCGGCAGCCGGTAAAGCCGGTCTTCTCTGATCCTCCGAGCGCTGTACTGCAGGATGGGATTGCCGTATGCATCGCGGAGGTTCTGCACGCTCCGCTGGGGAGGCGCGTTCCGGTCGTTTTGTGCGTCGTCGTAATCAGCCATGCCGGTCGTCCAGTCAGCCTTCAGAGGCCGCTCATGTCTCGTGCGAAGGATCGCTGCCAACGGTAGATTCACGTGCCGAAACAAGAGTTTGTAATGCGTATGAGCTGCCGTCAGAGGACGCTCGAGTCTCGTGATTCAACAGGGCCGCTGCCGGTGTCGAGTAACTCTCGTTATGGCTCTCATCGATTCTCTCCCTCGGCAATTCCATGACATGGACCTAACATGGATCGATCATGTACCCTTGGGAGCCTAGGCAGGTACAGACTGCAATGGACTTACTGTAATGGCCTCCTGTCATGTCATCTTACTTACTGTTACAGCTTACTGTAATTCTTTACTGTACTTGCTTACTGTAATTCCATGACATGGACCTAACATGGATCGATCATGTACCCTTGGGAGCCTAGGCAGGTACAGACTGCAATGGACTTACTGTAATGGCCTCCTGTCATGTAACCTTACTTACGGTTACAGCTTACTGTAAAGAGGCTTACTGATTTACACATGTGTTGCATTGCGACGAATGGACATTCGCTCTTCGCCAAGGTACAACGTATCCTATCTAGCTACTGTGCCGACGACCCCGCTGTAAGACTAGACTATTGTGACCCACGTGACCGTCCCTCCCTTCGCCTGATACACCCCCGCCTGAAGCAGTGAAGGCACTGAGGTGCCCCTCCGACACCTGCCTCCAGCGGCTACTCCGAAGCAGGGGGGACTCCGGGCTTGGGGATGTCGTACCCGGTAGTTTCCGACCCTGTGTTGGCAGGGTAATTTCGCCACCCTGACCGCTATGGGAGGACCGACTGACTTTATAGGGAAATATGTCTTTAACACCCCAATAGTAAATGATGACTTCCCCAATCCATTAATGCTGACGCGCACTCGCTTCCTGCCGAGCGGCAGTATAGTTCTAACGGTGGGGAGAATGTGATGAAATTGTACCAAAGTTGAACCCAGGTTTGGTGCTCCCTTAAACCGCTGGGCGGTGTCTATAAGACCTCGGACGTCCGCGACTCGAGGCCACTCCTGCGACATCATTATCCAATGCCATGTAGAATTGAATGGTACGTACCCGCCTATATTCTAGGTTTGCTTGCATTGACTGATATATTCAATCTTTCTCATATGATGCCTAGATCCTGACATGTATGTTGCTTGATGTACTTTACAGAATGATGTACAGATCTGATTGAGATTAAACCATACATATGGAACACGTTGTAAATCTGGTTGATTTCCACAACAGATACCATAGGAGGAGAGTTTGGTGAGCAGAGCTGGGTGCCAGACCGTATCGAAGGCACGGGATATGTCAAGGGAGACCGCTCTGATTTCCTGTTTGGCATGGAGGACCTCCATCCATTGTTGAGACAGCAGAAGCAGCATGTCCAGAGTAAAGTGACCTGGTCTGAAACCAAATTGATGATCAGAGATCAAGCCATTGGAGAAGAGGAAAGATTTCATATCCAAAGCAATGATGGATTCCATGACTTTGCTGATAATTGGGAGCAGGCTGATTGGTCTGTAGTTGCAAGGATCTGTTTTTGCACCTTTTTTGTGTAAAGCGGTAATGTTTGCTGATTTCCAGGATGTTGGCAGATGACCTTGAGCAAAAGATAGGGTGAAAAGAACAGAGAGAGAATGAGATAGAGTGGCAGAGCAGGATTTTAGGACCCGTGGGCTGATGCCATCTGGTCCAGTTGCAGAATCAGAGTCGAGGTTAGACAAAAACTCCTCCACCTTGTCAGGAGAGAAGGACACAGAGTCCAGGAGCAGTTGGGGTCGACTTGGAAAGGTGGGAACAGAGAGAGATGGGTTTGGGACACAAGATTTTGAGGCAAACACCGAGTTGAGGCATTCGGCTTTGTCACGTGCGATGTCAACTATGTGGCCATTTGAGGTAAGGGAGGGGATGGAGGGGGAACAAACATCAGAAACGGATTTGACCAGACGCCACCAGGATTTGGAGGAAGGAGACAGGTTTGAGAGTTCATTCTTGAGTGTGGAGAGATAGTGCTTCCTGGCACTCCTGAGGGTAGACACACACTTGTTCCGAGTTTGGTGGAAGGAACTGAGATTGCCTTCAGTTGGATTAGCCTTCCAAGAGGCAAACGCAAGTTGTTTCAGGGCAACTGCCTCACCACAAGATTTAGTGTACCATGGACGGGAGGAAGGGTAAAACAACTGAAGACGAGATGGGATAAATCTGTGCATGAGAGAGAGAGAGCAGTTTGCTTTGGAAGAATTCCCAGGAAGAATTGATGTCAGAGGCAGTGGAGATGGCAGACCAATCCAGACGATTGATGGCTGCTTGAAGACCGTCCCAGTCGGCCTGAGTGAAATGCCAGACTCGTTGACGCTGAGGAGGCTCTCTGAGAATGGCCAGAGAGATGTCCACTTTGACAAGCACATGATCATAAGAACCGATTGGAGCAGAAGAAGAGCAGCAGACATTAGCAGGGAAGTTTGTCATAACCAAGTCTAGAAGAGAAGATACTCCATTGGCTGAGATCCGTGTCGGGAAATTGACAGATTGTGTCAATCCCAGTGAGTCACAGAAGTCCTTTGCTGAGGTGCCATGACTGGTGAGAGAGGAACCCACACCCAGCCAGCTGGCATGATGACAGTTGAAGTCACCACATATGAGGAAGAGAGAGTTGGGATGAGTGGATAGAAGTTGGTCTATGTTGTCAGACAGTGAAATGTAAATGGAGTCATCACTGTTTGGAGGATGGTACAGAACACATATGAACAAAAGGTGGGAGCGGAGAGGAAGTCGTAGCCAGAGGTACTCCTGGGGGTGAGGAGGAGAGAGGGCAGTGCAAGGAGAGTGAGGAAGAGAGTTTTTGATAAAGAGAGCCACCCCACCACCAGGACGAGGCTCAGGTCTATCATACCGGAGGAGGGAGTAACCAGGAAGAGATATTGAGGAATCGGAGACATCTTGAAGGAGGAAAGTCTCTGTTAAGCAGATAAAGTCTGGATTGTCAGAAGCAACCTGTATGGAGAGATCAGTCAGGTTTGAGCGAAGTCCCCAGATGTTTGAGGTCCATACCGTTAATGAAGAGAGAGGGGGAGCATCGGGTACAGGACAGGGGAGGGGAGCAGTAGGGTAAGATGCAGGATGAGAGGGGGAGGTAGGGAGAGCAGTTGATAGTGTGTCAGAGATTACAGAAGAGTTCCAAGAAAGGGAAGGATGAGGAGGATGAAAGGTTTGATGGTGAAGGGATGAGGCACAGTGAGGGGTTGTTTGAGGGGGGGGCAGAGGAAAGTAGAAGGTTGGGGGGGGGTGGAGGTATGAGATGGAAGGGAGACGAAGTGGGGAGGAGGCAGCTTTGAGGAGGAGGGGGGAGGAGGGAGAATTGGAGAGGAATGGTATTGGGGGAGATTTGAATGGGAGGGGTTGGGGGGGAGTTTTGAAGGGGAGGAGTGAGGGGGGAGTTTAGGAGGGGAGGGGCAAGGGGAGAGTTTAGGAGGGGAGGGGCAAGGTGAGAGTTTATGAGGGGAGGGGCAAGGGGAGAGTTTAGGAGTGGAGGGGCAAGGGGGGAGTTTAGGAGTGTAGGGGCAAGGGGGGGATTTGGAGGGGAGGGGCAAGGGGGGAGTTTAGGAGGGGAAGGGCAAGGAGGGAGTTCAGGAGTGGAGGGGCAAGGGGGTCGTTTAGGAGTGGAGGGGCAAGGCGGGAGTTTAGGAGTGTAGGTGCAAGGGGGGGGGGGGGATTTGGAGGGGAGGGGCAAGAGGGGAGTTTAGAAAGTGGATGATTAATGAAAGACGAACATTGATAACAAATTGGGTTTGTTGTGATTTTCAAGTTAGCAATCCGATTCAGAACCATGGAGGAGGGATGGAATGAATGTGAATTTAGACCATGTAGTGAGGGAGACGTATAAGAGATTGAATTTCTTTTTGTTGACGTGGAATGAGTTGGAGAGGAAATTGAGAAAATCCTTTTAAATAGGAAGAAAAACAGCGTGTTGTAATATACCACTGAATAAAACACTGAAGGGGAAAGTTTAAACATATTTAAATAATATTTAAACAGAACCGTGAACAATCTTATATGCACAAAATACCAACAGGGGGAGAGCCGAGAGGGACCACCACGAGTCACGTGAACAGGGCAAAAGGTGGATGGCAAGGAGATAATGGGGGTGGGGCGAACAGCACACCTGGAGAAAGGAAAATAAATGTTTTTGGTTATTATTATTTTATTTTTATTTTTTTGGGGGGGGGGGGGGGGGGCGGAATTTAAAACGTTAGACAAAGAGTATTATGTTCGGGGTAGAAGGGAAAAAACTAAGAGCCAAGCAAAACATGATGTAGGGGACTTAAGTTAACAAACACCGACGGGGGTACAAGGCCGCACACGCGGAGCAGAACACGATTAATTAATTACGAGTTACAGGAAATTCAAACCAAAACAAACTATAAACAAACAATAACGCATGGACAATAAAATAACGAGTTGAAATTTGACAAACACACGAATGAAAAAATAACCGCTTTGGATGCCTGGAGAGAACCAAGCCTCAAGGTCGGAAGCTTCAACAACTAGGCCGCGTGGCACGAAATACTCGACTATTTTTTACAGGTATGAAAGATTTACACCGATAATAATCTCCCGAGGGACACGCAAAAGGTATACACACGTAAGATAAATACAGTTTCGACAAAAATACAAATGTGACAATTACTAAACTTCGAACGTGCGTGAAGATCGTGGAACAGCTTCGAAAAACCGTCAACCGTTCTTCGTTCGACCTTCACCAAAATCGAATCATTTCGTCCGTGTCACTTACACTACCTCTCCGCCAAATTTCACAAAGGATAGAACGTATCCGCTTTTTGAGATATCGTGCTTACAGACAGATAGACAGACAAACAGGGGTGAAAACATAACCTCCGTCCACTTCGGATGTAACAAGTTTAATAACAAGGAAACAATGGGCACATCGACACAATGGTGTTTGAACCCGAGGTCACAGTAAGAACCCATTTGTTCATCATTGTCATCCGAGTACTTTGAGCTTGATGATGAGGTTCTACAGAGGAGGTTTCTCATCCTAAATTAGAGCCCATGTCATCAGAGGTGTTTTTGCTGCTCAATAAGAATACCTGTTGCCTATTGATAATGATCATAATTAAATCGATCAATCCCTCCATCTTGAATGTTTTACAACTGGACCACTCACACTGTCCATTGCTGTAAGCTGAGTTTCGAGATGCTTTTCTTGCCAATGAAGGTGGGGGCTACACCTTGGTAATCAGACTTATTTATTTATTTAATTCTGAGCTTGTGCTCTTCACCTTGGGAATCGTTGTACTTGAAGAGATGTGTTGTCTTAGAAACTGCCCCCAAACGCATGACCAGACTGGTGATTAATCCCGGGCATACACCTTGGGGATTGCTGCTGTCCTTGGAGAGATATCTCTCGCTTCTGTGTGGTTGCTGATTGTACTCTTCATTACTCTCACGTGACGTGCTGTCCCGACCCCACAGGAGCCTTCACGTTTCCCATCATCTCGTCCTCAAATGCTGACACAGGTTCTGGGTGTTTGAGTGATATTAAGCTTCCTCTCCACTAATCACCACCACCAAACTACTTTTGCAACACGACGAGAACATTTTATATTGAAAATAAAATTTCAATTTGATAATGGTGGAACTCAAAGATAGAACATGTTCGTTTATGAAGCAAGGTCTCTCTGATCTTCTTCTTCTTTGTATTTCCAGCACATGACTGTAGGCTGCATGACTTGCTCGGGGTGGCTTTCCCTCTGGCCTCTCCGATATTAGATGGGTTAAGATGCGATGGACAAGTGAATAGGACAATTTTTCACTTGTGGGACAAAGCGAGTACTGCACCGAGCTGGTTTTCTAGAATAAATTGAGCTGTACCTGCACCACGTTTAATAAGAACACAGCCTTACCAAGGAACTAGACATACCTGCACCATGTTCACCGAGGACATAGTACCTACCTGCACGATGTTCACAGAAGACCAGGTACATACCTGCACCATGTCCACAGAAGACCACGTTTATACCTGCACATGTTCAACAAGGACCGAGTACATACCTGCACCACATTCACCGAGGACCGAGTACATACCTGCACCATGTTCACAGAGGACCTCCCTGCACCATGTTCACCGATGACCTCGTACATACCTGCACCGCATTCACTGACGACCTCATAATACCTGCACCATGTTCACAGAGGACCTAGTACATACCTGCACCATGTTCACAGAGGACCTCGTACATACCTGCACCATGTTCACCGATGACCTCGTACATACCTGCACCATGTTCACCGAGGACCTCGTACATACATGCACCATGTTCACCGAGGACCCAGTACCTATCTGCACCATGTTCACAGAAGACCAAGTACGTACCTGCACCATGTTCACCGAGGACCTAGTACATACCTGCACCATGTTCACAGAGGACCTCGTACATACCTGCACCATGTTCACCGATGACCTCGTACATACCTGCACCATGTTCACCGAGGACTTCGTACATACCAGCACCATGTTCACCGAGGACTTAGTACATACCTGCACCATGTTCACTGAGGACTTAGTACATACCTGCACCATGTTCACCGAGGACTTAGTACATACCTGCACCATGTTCACCTCGGACCCCTAGTCCTGCCGTGTGAGTGTAACGAGCAGTATATGGAATTCAGCACTTTCCATGATTTTTGCTTTGTGCGGTGACGCGGTGCATATTCATTCCCATTGGTGATGTTCTCTTCATTCCCAGTGGGGAAACTCACTGGGGTCTCTGCCCGTTCACTGGAGGGGATTTGGCCTTACTGATCGGAGGTGTCTTGGCTCGAGACTGTAGGGCCTGCAGAGGTGAACCAGTAGGATTAGGGTGTGCGCCCAGCCATGAACAAGATTCCATTTGGAGTTCGTTTCTAGGAGATGAACATGTCACAGAAACGAGTCTGAGTTCATCCGCTTCATTCTTTGAACTGATTTGATTTGAACGAATTTACCAAAAGGAATGTGTCTCATTGCATGGAAAGTGTGTTGGAGAGGAGGATAAGGAAGAAAGTGAAGATCGACGAAATGCAGTTTGGATTTATGTCAGGAAGAGGAACGACAGACGCGCTTTTCATTGTGAGGCAATTGCAGGAGAAGTACATGTAGAAGAGGAAGAAGTTGTTTCTTGGGTTTGTTGATCTGGAGAAAGCATTCGATAGGGTTCCACGCAAAGTATTGACATGGGCATTGAGGAAGTTAGGAGTGGAGGAATGGTTGATCAGAGTAGTGATGGCAATGTACGAAAGAGCGCGCACAGCTGTAAGGACGAAGGACGTGAAGGAACAGTGGTGAGTTTGAGGTGAAGGTGGGAGTGCATCAGGGGTCGGTACTAAGTCCACTACTATTTGTAGCTGTGATGGAGGTGCTGGCTCAGAACGTAAAGGAGGGTTTACCGTGGGAGTTGTGGAACAATATTCTTTGTGGAATATTTTATAATAACAGTGGCAGGTATATAATTATAATAACAATAAATAACTTTTTTTTTTAATATAACAGTGGCAGGGATAGCCGGCATTGCCCGGTGCTGTTATAATCCTGTTGGAACAGTATTTTGAAGAAATAATATATTTTTTTGTTAAAGGCCAAAATCATTTCCCTTTATACACACTAAAGAATGAGGTAAGGGATCATCATTCAATATTGCCTTTCACATAGCCACAAGGATTTAGGTACCAGAGAGCGATGAAAAAAAATAATATATACTGTATATATACGGTACATCCAAATATTTTTCCAAATTTGGAAAAATTTTGTATATCCAAATTTTATATATCTAAAATTATTCAACTTTTTCTCAAAATTCCAAACAAATTTTTTTCCTGAAAACACTCCCCCACACTCACTGATGAACCTCTGAAAGTTTGACGAATATCCGTTCAGTCATCTCTGAGAAAAATGGCGACACACACAGACAAACAATCTCTCTTATAGTATAGATTAATTAATGAACAAGGAAAATTCAATATCTCTATATATATCTGTGCAGCGTCTGTCCTGTGTTGTGTTGTCTTGTCACTGAACTACTTTCTCAAACTTCTGTGAAATCGTAGTAAACTTCTGGTATGCACATATCTCTCCCCTCGGTATGTCCTAAGGGTATTGTTTTAAATTTTAATTATCCAATTTTTTATTTGGAATTTTTTCGGGAATTTTTTTTTTCAACTTCAATTGTTTATAAATTGTGATATCACGTATGTTACAAATACATTTGTGCAAAATAATTGTTTGAATTATGATTGGTTTAAACCATGACAAAACGGCAACTCGGGTACAGTCATTTATCTATATAATTATATTGTTGCGGTTTTGTGTTTTTACCAAAAAAGGTTAATTTCCCCCTCATAGTTTAGTCACACTACAACACGTTGCCTCGCGATAGTTCAGTTATTTCATAGTAAATGTAAGCGTAGACCTTTCCTATGTGTAGTTTTGCGTTGAGTAGAATAATGAGAGTTAGGTTTCCCTCCAATACTTTATGCCGCCTCGATGTTTTGGTTTTTGGCGCAAATTACCACGAGGCCGGCCTGACAAGTCGAGGCAAGCCGAAGGAAGGTGGAACAGGCGGGGAAGGAGTGACGGTAAGCACGAGCCGCCAATCAGGGCTCGAAGGGAGTGGCTTAGCACTGCGGCAGAGGCATGGTTTTGGAACATTCGATGCGGGCTAAGGGCGTGGCAATATAACCCTTTGCGCAAAGCCCCCACCTCAGTTTTTGAGGGGAGAGGTGCTTGAACAAGTTACGAGCCGGGGTCCTCTGTTGAACAGTTCTGATAGTGCGCGTGGTGAATTGAGTTACAAGATAAACGCTCAGTTGAGCTTGAAGCAGATCCTCTGTTGAGTTACGAGGTGAAAGCGCGCCATTGATTAATCGCGCTGTGGGGAACCTCCGAGCCGGGCGATAGACGCGCATGTTCGCCAGCCTGCCTTTGTTCGAGATACGTGCTGCAAGGATCCCTCCCGCCTGCCTGCCTTCATCGAGGGACGTGCTGTGACCGGCAGAGGGCCACGTTGGGCGAAGCTGTTCCTGAACAACGGAGCCGGCGCGTTCAGCGCATGAACATTTCCTTCTTTCATTCCCCCTGTGAGTGTGAACGGGCCCGTGTCTGGGGAATAAGCTAAGACTGTATAAGATCTGCCCTGTGTCTCTGCTTCCACTGATCATTGTAAATAATAATTATTAAACCTATTATTTCTTTGATTCTACCACTTTTGTCCCTTTCCATCTATTGACTAAGCGTGGTACAAACTATCGCTCTAATCCGGTTCCAATACTAAGGTAATTGCATGGACCACGTGGTACGCCATCCACTCGGACGTACTCAAATTACGCATGGTTCGTGCGAGACTTGATCCCCGCTTCCGCGGCGGCGTAGGTATTTAGGAACGTGCGAGAATTGTCCCGAAACCCTGTCCTGCGTCTGCCCGGGAGTGGAGATTCAAATCTCGCAGTTGCGACGACCCAAATAGAACAAGGGGCTTAATCTCCCCTTGGTAAGGGCAGGAGGGTCACGCGAAACCGTAACAATATCTACACGTCTGGGCAGTGTCTGTGTTGTCACTTAACGACTCCCTCAAACTTTTGATTCCGTGGTTGTGGTGGTTTTGAATCACGTGGTGGTGAGGTATTTTGAATTATGTGGTGGTGAGGTGTTTTTAAATGACGTGGTGGTGAGGTGTTTTTAATTCAAATGGTGGTGAGGTGTTTTGAATTACGTGGTGGTGAGGTATTTATAATTATGTGGTGGTGAGGTGTTTTTAATTATGTGGTGATGAGGTGTTTTGAATTACGTGGTGGTGAGGTGTTTTTAAATGACGTGGTGGTGGTGTTTTTAAATCACATGGTGGTGAGGTGTTTTGAATTACATGGTGGTGAGGTGTTTTGAATTACGTGGTGGTGAGGTGTTTTTAATTATATGGTGATGAGGTGTTTTGAATTACGTGGTGGTGAGGTGTTTTGAATTACTTGGTGGTGAGGTGTTTTTAAATGACGTGGTGGTGAGGTGTTTTTAATTATATGGTCATGAGGTGTTTTTAATTTCGTGGCTGTGAGGTGTTTTTGTTACGTGTTTTATGGCTGTAAGGTGTTTTTAATTTCGTGGTGGTGAGGTGTTTTTAATTTCGTGGCTGTGAGGTGTTTTTATTACGTGTTTTATGGCTGTGAGGTGTTTTAAATTACTTGGTGGTGAGGTGTTTTGAATTACTTGGTGGTGAGGTGTTTTGAATTACTTGGTGGTGAGGTGTTTTGAATTACTTGGTGGTGAGGTGTTTTGAATTACTTGGTGGTGAGGTGTTTTGAATTACTTGGTGGTGAGGTGTTTTGAATTACGTGGTGGTGAGGTGTAAACGTCCCAAACTTCCAGTCTGCACCTACCCCTCCCCTAGGTATGTGCTGAGGGGTTATTTCTTGAAAAAAAAACATTCAACCGAAGTCCTCAACCGAAATTGCCTATAAAAATGCAATATCACAAACACAACAAATACATTTGTGCAAAGTAATTGTTTGTATTATGATTGGTGTAAATCATGACAACACAGCAACTCAGGTACAGTCATTAGCCTCAGCTAAAATAAGCCCATTCCTCAGCAACGACGCTTGGTGAGGCGAGCACAGCGAGCCAAGCCAAGCTAGTATATATATATATATATATATATATATATATATATATATATATATATATATATATATATATGATGGTAGATCTAGTGCCAAACATGGCCTGGCAGGATTGCTTAGAGGTCTGCGCATTCGCCTCTGAGCTGTCTAGCCTGGGTTTGAATCCCGACTCAGCTATAAAATGCCATCCTGGTACCTCGCAGTCAGGGTGGGATTCATCAATGCGTGTGCCGTCGCTCAGGTGGATGATGAACTGGGTGTCTCATCTGCCGGAATTAGTTTGTGGATGTTAAAGATTCCACTGTGTCCTTCGCGAATAGTAGGCGAGTTATCGCCGGCACCCTGAACAAATGATCCACCACGCGGTAACCCGGGTTGTGACACAAAGGATTTTCCTATCACACGAACCCGGGTTACACTCCCCCTAAAATAGATTAATTGAATATGTAAAATGATTATAAATCACGGGGCAACCCGGGTTACTGCGTGGTGGGTCAAATTCCAAATACCTGCTCTCACCAACTCAAATCGAATTGGGGCATAGCAGTAGTAGGATTAGTAGCAGTAGTAGTAGTAGTCAGCTGTTGTAACAAATTAATTGTGGTGCTCATATAACATGGTATTATCATGAGTATAAGAATAATACGCAGTTAAAAAAAAGAAGTAAATCTGGATCATGGAGGAGACTCATACTCGTACACAAAGTACGTATGCACAAAATGATTTTTTTTATTTCTCTTTCCTCCCCACTCCCCATTTCCCCACCCTCCCTCCCAAATTTTGCTTTGCGTTCAGGAGTGTACAAAACAATTAGGTTTTGCGGAGCTAGTAGAGCCTGAGTACTCGGCGTGGTGCTCGGATTGATTGCGTTATGTGTTTGGTGTTGAAGGAATGAACAAACTCCGTGCTTTCATAACCGCAGTGTTCCAATAATGGAGTAATACGGAGCACGAACCAATATTCCTTTGTCGATTGTGTCAATTGGAAGGTCATATTATTAGTAGGTTTGCCATGTCTTCTTGTTCCTGCCCCCAGCATGGGCCTGAATGTGAAGGAGCCGGCCTGGATGAGGGGAAGCTGATACGACTACCAACCTTCACATCCTGGAATAGAAGAGGAGCTGGAGGAAAGGTAACGGGATAATAATCTTATTAATATCAATCTTTTTACAATAATTCCTTTAAACAAAGTGAGAATTTAAATATTTATTCTTATCTGTAAAGTCTATGGTGGGTGTTCTTTGATTTTTCTTTGGCATTCGGCTTGATTGGCACTTTGGTACCCATCACTTTGTTGTTCATTATTTCCTTGTGGAGGCTCTAATGGCAGACAGAGATTTCAAGGAGATTGAAAGGAAAGGTTCTGATGTCACGTGCGTAATGCCGGCCTACCTTCACGGCACACCTGGTGTTGGCCTAATGGTTAGGGCGGTGGGCTTGGGATCCTGCGCTCCTGAGTTCGAATCCCGTTGAATTAGCGCCAGGTAGGGTTGACTCAGAATTGTTAGGCCCCCTCACTGTTGTTATGGTTATTAAAATACCTCATTTCGCTTTAAAAGGAAAGACGGAGGCAACAAAAGGTAGTTGCACTTGTTTATCCAACCAGCACCTTTACCCAACACGTCAACGTGAGTTGTAGGACTCGATGACCGCACATTTGGTGTGAAATGAACTGCTGTCATGTTACCTTTTGTTTTTGTTACCTCCACCACCGAAGGTGGACGGTGGTTATGTTTTCACCCCTGTTTGGCTGTCTCTCTATTTGTTTGTCTGTGAGCAGGATATCTATCTATAATTCCAGTAATCTCTGTGTGTTTGTTTGTACGTTTGTACGTTTGTTTGTTTGTCTGTGACCGCTGTTTCTCGACAACCACGGGTCCGATATACTTTCAACTTGCCAGGTATATTGCTGGGGACCCGAGGATGTGCCTTTTCAAGGTTTCATATTAATCGGACAATTACTTACCGAGCTATGTCCAAAAAACGATTCAACCAATCAGAGAGCAGCGAGCTATCGCGTGTGCCGAACGTGGCGGACACACTCTGCCTCGGATGGCACATTTGAGAGCGTATTCATTTATTTCACGTTTGCAAACTATGTTGGCGCTATGTTGGCGTTAAACTATGTTTTAAAACTAATAATAAAACTAATAAAAACGAATTTGCGATTCATCGTAACTGCGATATACGACCTTCCGGAGCTCCTGTGAGAGCGTGCGCCATTACGGATAGTACGGGTACGTGCATGCCATATGTTGGCGTTAAACTATGTTTTAAAACTAATTAAACGGACAAATTTCATGTCATGTTTCATGTAAATAGAGGGGGGGGGGGGGGGGATTGTCACTGTACTCGCAAGCCGTTCGCCGTTCGCTTTGGCGTTGCGAATGGACCAAAACATTTCATGGACCAAACCATTTCATGTAAAGCGTTCGCCGTTCGCTTTGGCGTTGCGAATGGACCAAAACATTTCATGGACCAAACCATTTCATGTAAATAGAGGGGGGGATATAATTTTAGATATAGATATAGTACGGGCATGCCCTAGTCTCAAAAAGTTTTGGACGGATTTGGATGAAACTTGATAGACAGGTTGGGTGTGTGACGAGGACAAATCGATCCGATTTTGGTGAAGATCCGGATCTGGATAGGATGATTTTTTTAATTTCCAAAGTGATTCTTTACCATTGAGAGATGGGCCAAAATCGATATATAGCATTAAATTTCAAAAAGTTTTGGACGGATTTGGATGAAACTTGGTGGACAGGTTGGGAGTGCGACGAGGACAAATCGATCCGATTTTGGTGAAGATCTGGATCTGGATAGGGTGATTTTTTTAATTTCCAAAGTGATTCTTTACCATTGAGAGATGGGCCAAAATCGATATATAGCATTAAATTTCAAAACGTTTTGGACGGATTTGGATGAAACTTGGTAGACATGTTGGGTGTGTGACGAGGACAAATCGATCCGATTTTGGTGAAGATCTGGATCTGGATAGGATGATTTTTTTAATTTCCAAAGTGATTCTTTACCATTGAGAGATGGACCAAAATCGATATATAGCATTAAATTTCAAAACGTTTTGGACGGATTTGGATGAAACTTGGTGGACAGGTTGGGTGTGCGACGAGGACAAATCGATTCGATTTTGGTGAAGATCTGGATCTGGATAGGATGATTTAAAAAAATTTCCAAAGTGATTCTTTACCATTGAGAGATGGGCCAAAATCGATATATAGCATGAAATTTCAAAAAGTTTTGGACGGATTTGGATGAAACTTTGTGGACAGGTTGGGTGTATGACAAGGACAAATCGATTCGATTTTGGTGAAGATTCGGATCTGGACAGGATGATTTTTTTAATTTCCAAAGTGATTCTTTACCATTGAGAGATGGGCCAAAATCGATATATAGCATGAAATTTCAAAACGTTTTGGACGGATTTGGATGAAACTTGGTGGACAGGTTGGGTTGGGTGTGTGACGACAAATCGATTCGATTTTCGTGAAGGTCCGGATCTGGATAGGATGATTTTTTTTAATTTCCAAAGTGATTCTTTACCATTGAGAGATGGGCCAAAATCGATATATAGCATGAAATTTCAAAAAGTTTTGGACGGATTTCGATGAGACTTGGTGGACAGGTTAGGTGTGTGACGAGGACAAATCGATTCGATTTTGGTGAAGATCTGGATCTGGATAGGATGATTTTTTTAATTTCCAAAGTGATTCTTTACCATTGAGACAAACAACAACAACATGCATTTTAAAGGCCATTTTCCCTGCTAGAGCGGGGGTTAGCCTTGCGGTCCCCATGACAATCTTCTCCATTTTGCCCTATTTTCTGCATCTCTCCTTGTTAACCCCCTTGCCCGCATTTCTTCTTCCACCATCTTTAGCCAAGTCTTTCTCGGTCTTCCCCGTCCTCTGCTTCCTTCTACATTCATTTCCATCACTCTTCTCAACCAGTCACTTTTATCCTTCCTCAACACATGACCAAACCATCTCAACCTGTTCCTCTTCACAGCATCAATCACAGGCTCTATTCCCATCATCTTTCGCAATTCATCATTTGTCTTCCTCTTTCTCAACGATACTACGCACATCCGTCGAACCATTCGCATTTCCACCCTTTCCAACCTTCGTTGTTGCTCTACGTTCATTACCCATGTCTCGCTCCCATAAATCATAACACTTCTCACACATGCGGCATACACCTTTCCCTTCAGCTTCAACGACACTCCCCTCATCATCAGCACGCCACTCAGTTCCCGAAACTTCTTCCATGCACATCTCACTCGAGCAACCGTTGCCGAGTCTGATCCACCTTCTCCATTCAGCATGTCTCCGAGGTAGCAAAATGTTTTCACACCTTCCAGCTTCACGCCGTCTCCAAGATCCAACTCAACATTTCCTCCATCTGCAGCTCCCTCTGTGCACACCTTACATTTGAATGTAGCTGCCACACTGGTTAATGACCCTCTCAGACCACTACATTTTTGATGAACCCACACAGCGCACATTGTACATTGAATGGAGTTCACTCCGACACCCTTCCTACACACAGCACAGGGCCACTTCCCAGTTCTTTCCACCTCACCACATGCTTTACCACTTGCCATCACCTTCGTCTTTCCGATATTCACGTTCAGACCTTTTGTCTCCATACATTCCTTCCACGTGTTCATCTTTTCCTTCAGTCCATCCATACTTTCCGCAATCAACACCAGATCATCTGCATACAACAACTCCCACGGTAAACCCTCCTTTACGTTCTGAGCCAGCACCTCCATCACAGCTACAAATAGTAGTGGACTTAGTACCGACCCCTGATGCACTCCCACCTTCACCTCAAACTCACCACTGTTCCCGTCCTTCGTCCTTACAGCTGTGCGCGCTCTTTTGTACATTGCCATCACTACTCTGATCAACCATTCCTCCACTCCTAACTCCCTCAATGCCCATGTCAATACTTTGCGTGGTACCCTATCGAATGCTTTCTCCAGATCAACAAACCCAAGAAACAAATTCCTCCTCTTCTCCATGTACTTCTCCTGCAACTGCCTCACAATGAAAAGCGCGTCTGTCGGTCCTCTTCCTGGCATGAATCCAAACTGCATTTCGTCGATCTTCACTTTCTTCCTTATCCTCCTCTCCAACACCCTTTCCAATACCTTCATTCCATGCTCCAATAACTTTATCGTTGGATACGAGCCTCAGTCCAGAGGGTCACCTTTCCCCTTGTATAGAGGGACAAGGGTACTCAGTTCCCAAGCCACTGGAATGCGGCCTTCTTTCACCACCAGATTGCAGATCTCTGTCATTCTCTTCACACCCAAACTTCCTGCTGCCTTCAACATATCTCCCACAACTCCCATCGGCCCTCCTGCTTTTCTTCTTCTTTTTTTTTTTTTTTGTATGCAAGATCGAGGCTCGTGAAAGAGCCAACATTAATCACACAAAAAGTCAAACCGACACATAAAACACAAAAAACAAGCATTCTGAGTATTGCGCTGCAATACATGTCCCCTACCAAAGTTCAAAGTGCCATAACTTTGTCAAAAATGATCGAATATGCAAATTTATGCACGGTTGATGCTGGTTTTCAAACTTGATCTGAGGTATGCTGAGACACGTGTGTGTCACGCCTCGCCGCTCCGTGGAGCGGCCTGCATGTATTGCACTGTGTGAATTATATAAATTATTACCAACTCACGGTCTGAGGTACTAGCGATTCAAGAGATATCCATTTTTTTATGGCACATTGGAGAAGCCAATGCGAGGTTTCTTCTTCCTCAGCTTGTCACAACTCTGTCAAATGCGATCGAGTTAAAAAAGTCAGAATTTGACCAAATCTGTTTATTCGTTTGTTAATATACGTCAGCTATTGACAAATCTTAAATTAGAATTTTATTTGAGGTTAAAATGACCGCGACAGGTCGTGTCTAACGATGCTTTCAGTCTGTACACGTGATAAATAATTAAATCCGCACACTTGACGCCTCTTCTTCTTCACGCAATAACAACTTCTAGCTTCCAGACCGTACCTCCAATCTTGAAATTTTGCACACTTGTTACTCTTCATGACGTCTACTATACTATGAAGTTTCACGTCGATCAATAAAGCGATTCAAGAGATATCCATTTTTAAAATATTTTCGTTTAATTAACGATATCTGCCAAACCACGTGAGCTATCGCAAATTCCAAAAGGACATTTTAGTAGACTGACATGCGGAACAGATCTGTGAAGTTTCCCCTCGATTGGATCAAAAATGAGGGAGGGGCTCGGTTTTAAAGGTTCATGCTTAAAAACGTCATAACTCTGAAACCATGTGACTTTTTTGTTCGTCATGGGTATACGATTCTGCCTGCAAAGTTTGGCCTCGATTTGTTCAGCCGTTGCAGGGAAAAAGGGGTTTTCGTGTTTTCACGAAAAACAATATGGCGCCCGAACCACGTGACCTGTGACGTCATAATTACGATTAAAATATTCTACAGACCGAGTCCCTTCTATGGTGAAAATTTGTTTTCAATCGGTCCTATTATTGCAGAGAAAATATTTTTTAAAGGAAATTAAAACTTAAAATGGCACTGAATTAAGGATCATCAGAATTATCAAAGTTCAAAATGCCATAACTTTGTCAAAAATGAGCGAAACGTCGTGAAGTTCGAACTTGATCTGTAACTTATCATGAGGAAACGATGTGCCAAGTTTGAAATCATTAGCATTAAGCGTTTAGATAATAAGTCCGGAAAACTGTTCTTTGGATGACGGACGGACTGACGGACTGACGGACGGACGGCGTGCAAACCTATAGTCCCCTCCGGTGTACACCGGTAGGGGACTCTTAAGGGGAGCGGTAGACAAGATGGGGAGAGAGGGGGAAGGATACAAACACAACATTTGAGAGCAGGGACATCGGGGGAAATGTGGGAGGTTGGGGGGGGGGGGGGGGTGGGAGAGGTATAAAACATATGAACACTGCAAGGACTTCCAGGAAAGAAGTTCGAATTTCAAAAAAAAAAAGAAAAAAAAAAGTGTATCTGGGGCGAATTAGCGGGGGTAGAAAAGATCAAGGTTTTGGATGGGGGAAGATAAGAGATGGTGGTGAACAGCTGTTTTAAAGACCTGGATGGAGGAGTGGGATTGAAGAGAGTGAAGGAGTTTGTTCCAGAGGTGGGAGAAAATGGGAATGAAAGAGTGAAGGTGAGCAGAGAGCCTAGGTTTTGGCAGTTGAAGAGGGTTGCTGGCAGATCTTGTGCGACCTGAAGGAATATTGGGGGGACAGAGCACAGAGAGAGCTGGGGAGCAAGGCCGGAGAGGAGTCGGTAGAAGACAGAAAGACCACCAACCTGCCTGCAATGAGTGAGTGAAAGGCCCTCGGAGTTAACTTCATCGCAGGAGATTTCAATGATTCTGAAAGCTTTGGTTTCAACAGCGTGAAGCCGAGCTAGGTGTGAGGCAGGAGCACCGGCCCAGAGGGGGTAACAGTATTCCATTGAGCTGTGGATGAAAGCCTTGTATGTGGTGAGGAGCTCAGTCCAAGGAGGAAGGACTTCGCACGACGGAGGATGCCCAGTCGGCGACTGGCTTTGGAGGCCAGCTTGGAAAGGTGGTTTTCCCAAGAAAGATCATGGCAGATAGTGAGACCCAAAAGCTTGAGCGACAGAACTTCTTGGAGAGGATTGTTGAGAAAGTAGATGGGAGGGTTTTCCAGTCGGTCCTTTCGGAGAGACATTGTAAGAGTGTGAGATTTGTCAGGATTGAAAGACATGTTCCACTTGTTTGACCAGTCTGTGATTTTGTCCAGGTCTGCAGAGAGTGACGAGGCTGCAGACTGCCGATCTGAGGGATGACGAATGGAGCGGCAGATAGTGGAGTCATCAGCAAAGAGATAGAGAGGATTTTCCAGAGTCGGAGAGATCATTGATGAAGACCATAAATAGCACAGGGCCCAGAACACTACCTTGGGGAAGTCCAGCCAGAACAGGAAGGGGAGATGAGAGAAACCCATTCAGGGCCACACGTTGCTTACGACCAGAGAGGAAGTCCGCAAGCCATGAGTGGTGATTTCCATGGATGCCATAGGAGGAGAGTTTGGTGAGCAGAGCTGGGTGCCAGACCATATCGAAGGCACGTGATATGTCAAGTGAGACAGCTCTGATTTCCTGTTTGGCATTGAGGACCTCCATCCATTGTTGAGACAGCAGAAGCAACATGTCCAGAGTAGAATGAGCTGGTCTGAATCCAAATTGATGATCAGAGATCAAGCCGTTGGAGAAGAGGAAGGATTTGATATCCGAAGCAATGATGGATTCCATGACTTTGCTGATAATTGGAAGCAGGCTGATTGGTCTGTCGTTGCAAGGATCTGTTTTTGCACCTTTTTTGTGTAAAGCGGTAATGTTTGCTGATTTCCAAGGTGCTGGCAGATGACCTTGAGCAAAAGAGAGGGTGAGATGGAGCTGCAGAGCAGGACTTTAGGACCTGTGGGCTGATGCCGTCTGGTCCAGTTGCAGAATCAGTCGAGGTTTGACAAAAACTTCACCTTGTCAGGAGAGAAGGACACAGAGTCCAGGAGCAGTTGGGTTCGACTGGGTATGGTGGGAACAGAGAGAGATGGGTTTGGGACACAATATTTTGAAGCAAACACAGAGTTGAGGCATTTGGCTTTGTCACGTGCGGTGTCAACTGTGTAGCCATTTGAGGTAAGGGAGGGGATGGAGGGGGAACAAACACCAGAAACGGATTTGACCAGACGCCACCAGGATTTGGAGGAAGGAGACTGGTTTGAGAGTTCAATCTTGAGTGTGGAGAGATCGTGCTTCCTGGCACTCCTGAGGGTAGACACACACTTGTTCCGAGCTTGGTGGAAGGAACTGAGATTGCCTTCAGTTGGATTTGCCTTCCAAGAGGCAAAGGCAAGTTGTTTCAGGGCAACTGCCTCACCACAAGATTCAGTGTACCATGGACGGGAGGAAGGGTAAGACAACTGAAGACGAGATGGGATAAATCTGTGCATGAGAGAGAGCAGTTTGCTTTGGAAGAATTCCCAGGAACCCCAGGAAGGGATGGGTGTTTGGGAAGATTTGGGGGGGAGGGGCAAGGGGGAAGATTTGACAGAGATGGGTGATGGGGAAGATTTGGAGGGGAGGGGTGTGATTGGATTTTGAAAAGTGTACGATTTATGGGAAACGAACATTTATTGCAAAATGAGTTTCTTGAGACATTCGAGTCAAAAATACGTTTGAGGACGCTGAAGGATGGGTGGAGTTCTGGAGAGTTTAGGGAATGAATGAAAGATGCACTGTAAGAGATGGAATTTTTTTTTTGAATGAATAGAATTGGTGAGCAAGTCGAAAGCATCCTTTTATAGAAGAAGTAGAAAAAAGTGTTATAGAATATGACATAATAATAAAGTTCTTCAGGGGATAGATGAAACATGTATTAACAACTTGATCACGTGATCTCGAACAACGTGGTCGAAGAACGAAAGAACAAATAACGAAGAACGAAAGAGCAAAAGAACGAAGAACGAAAGAACAAATAAGAACGCACAAGCGGATAAGAACAGGGAAGGAAAAAAAATGTTTTTTTTTATTTTTTGAGATTTTAAAACAAGGGAGTATGGGTGAAAAGACCGTGAAAAACAGAGACCGAAAGTAGTTGCAGCGCGATCGAAGAACCGCTGAGACAAAAAACAAAAGCCTCAAGCCAAGGTCTGAGGACACGGTAGCCTACTAGCACTACACTAGGCCTCAGAATACACGATATGAAAAAACCGACGATTCTGTACACAGGTATGAAAAACCAACACCGAGAAACCTATTAAAGTCACCCCAATAGGTACATGCACCGAAAGAAAGATAAAGATACGCCAAAAACACAAATGTGAAAGATCACTTAGCTTCGAAAGCGTGAGCGCATGGAACAGCTTTGAAAAGACGTGACCTCGCCGTGATCTCGCGAGAGCCTCGACCTCATGACCTCGTGACCTCACACCGCGAGTGACAAAACGACTCGCTCGCCGGCATTTTGGCTCTTCGGTCTCTCTTCCCTCGCTTCTCTTCCCTTGGCCTCTTGCTCCTGATTGTCCCTTCATGCTGGGCCTTCTCTTGCTTCAGACCTGGTGGAGGAACGAGCAGTTCGAAAGACGGTGGAGAGAAGGAACGCCGTCGATTCTCTTCCTTGCGTTGGTGTGCGAACGACGAACGACGAGCCGGGCTCGCGTTGGAGCGCTGACGAGCGGGCGTGCCGAGGGCCAGACGATCCCGCACACTGCCAGACGCAGTAAGCTCGCATCCACAAACGCACAAACGTTTCTTTTATTTACTGATTTCCCTTGTCTTGTATGTGAAGTGAGGTGTGCGGGATCCTGATTTAGGATTTAGTTTTTATCGTTGCGTTTCCCTGTCCTGATATTTATTTTGAATAAACCCTTGTATTATTTTTCCCTTTCTATTCAAAACCCGTTTTGGTTTGATTCATTAATTTGCAGGGTTTAAGACTGCTCGGAACGCGTCAGGTAAGAGCTCGCCGCTCCTTCCTCTTCCTTTTTCCTCCCGTGCTTGCATAGTCAAGTCCGCAATTGATCGTCGCCTCGGAGTTAAAGCTCGTTCAGGCTATCCGCGATCCCACGGTCTTAACCAAGGGCAATCGCGCGACAATATGAACATTTCTAGAGCATTACTTGGTTCCTCCTAAGAACACAAGGGGAGTCCAGCATGCACACGAGATTTTTTGAATGTTCCTTCTTTTCTGTTGTTCGACATTTTCTACAAGCTATGGAATTGTCCCTTCTTTTCTATACTTTGCCACATGGCACATACCCTTATATAAAGGGGCCTTTTCTAAGTCCCTGGAATTTTACCCAAGAATGTCCCTTCTTTTCTATAGTTTGCCATGTGGCACATCCCATATAAAGGGGCCTTTTCTATGCCCCTGGCATTTTCACAAGATACATTTTAAATACGAACAAAATGCATTTGTTCATCGTACAAGACTTTATTCAAGATTATATAAAAGACTTTAAAAAGTAAGTGGAAAAAAATATTCAACCGAGATGGGACTCGAACCGACACTCCCCAGCTTGGGAGTCTGATGCCTTATCCATTAGGCCATTAAGCCAGCATATTAGGGTTGGGAAATAACATTTTGAAGTTATAAAGTGTGTATATATTTTTATATATATATATTTATGCATATATATTGATATATATTCCATTTTAAAGCAAAAACTATAGCACTTAGGTGGAATTTGTTTCGAAAGCCATTAACTAGACCTATTGGCCAATGTATATTCCAAGTTTCAGCTTGTATCAATGTATAGTCCTTGAGATATGAGCCCTATCTCCCAATGGTGAAGAATCACTTAAAAATTAAATAATTCTCATATCTGAATCCATATTCAGATCTTCACCAAAATCGAATAGATTCGTCCTTGTAACACACCCAACTTGTCCACCAAGTTTTGTCGAAATCCATCAATAACCTTATGATATCATGCTATGTATCGATTTGAGCTATATCTTTCAAGGGTGAAAAATCACTTTAAAAATTCTCTGATCCGGATAGAATCTTCACAAAAATTGAACCAATTCTTCTTTGTCACACACCCAACCTCTCCACCGTGTTTCGTCCAAATCATTCCATAACTTTTTGAGATATCCTGCTATATATAGTTTTTGGCCCCATCTCCCAAAGGTGAAGAATCACTTTTTAAAATCCTAAGAGTCTGATCCGAAGCCAGATCTTTACCAAAATCTAATCATTTCATCCTTATCACACAAACAACCGATCCTCCAGGTTTCGTCCAAATCGTTCAATAACTTATTGAGATATCCTGTTCACAGACAAACGGGTGAACAAACCCTCGGTGGCAGAGGTAATATCAGCATTATCGAGGAAGAATCTTCTTCCTCTTCGCTTGCATGTTCTCCTTTGATCTATGTTT
Source organism: Myxine glutinosa (assembly GCF_964187855.1). Lineage (NCBI taxonomy): Eukaryota > Metazoa > Chordata > Myxini > Myxiniformes > Myxinidae > Myxine > Myxine glutinosa. Next base: position 12,399,995 of record NC_136261.1, on the reverse strand, counting down.
TTTAAACCATGTTAGAAGTTAAAATATAACTTATTAATTATGGTGGCATAAATTATATCATAATTTATCAACTGTCAGCATTTATCAATTCATTTGGACGTTTTTTAAATTCTTTTTTATTTTATTCATAATTTATCATTCAAATCACTGCATTTATGACGACGAAACGTCTGATGCCCCACGTGGAGATCGGTTTCTGAGGTATGGGTCATGGAATGTGGGGACAATGACAGGGACATCAGGAGAAGTGGTGGAAGTATTGGTCAGAATAAAAGTGGACATATGTCGTGTGCAGGAGACGAGATGGAAGGGAAGTGGTGTGAGAATGGTGAAGGGTAGGCAGGGACAGAAATACAAGTTTGTGTGGCAAGGGTGCCCGGAGGGCGTGAATGGTGTTGGTGTCCTGTTTTCTGAGGAGTTTGTAGACAGTGTGGTGAGTGTGACTAGAGTGAGTGATAAGTTGATGATGGTGAAAATGATGATTGGAAAGCTCTTGGTGAACGTCATCTCGGGATATGCTCCGCAGGTTGGTCGGAGCGATGAAGAGAAGGACAGGTTCTGGTGTGCGATAGAGAAGCTGATGGAAAATGTGAAAGATGAGGAAGTTGTTGTGGTAGGAGGAGACCTAAATGGACGTGTGGGAAGGAGTATGGACGGTTTTGAGGGAGTTCATGGGGGTGACGGATATGGTGTGAGGAATGGAGAAGGTGAAAGGATTTTGGAGTTTGCTGATGGAGCTGATTTGTTGATTTGTAATACTCAGTTCCAGAAAGAGGATAATAAGCTTGTTCCATACACGTGAGGTGGGTCGACGACAACCGTTGACTACCTGATGGTGCGGAGACGAGATAGGGGGCACCTCCGGAACACAAAAGTGATCCCGGGGGAGGAGGCTGTTTCACAGCACCACTTGGTTGTCTGCGACATAAGGGTGAAAGGTGCGAGGAGAGCTCGGCCGGTGAAGTACCAACCGAGAATGAAGGTGTGGAGGTTGAAAGAGGTGACAGTAAGGGAGGCATTAAAAGAGAGGCTGAGTAGGGTCGAGGATGATGTGATTGAGCTTAAAAGTGGTTGGATGTCAATGAAAGATAGTCTGTTGGGAGCCGTTGGTGAGGTATGTGGATGGACAAAAGGACCACCGAGGCACTCGGAAACATGGTGGTGGGATGACGAAGTTGGAAAGAGGATTGACGAGAAGAGGAAGAAGTTCAAGGAGTGGCAGAAGGCGAAGGGTACAGGAGCAGAAACGGCAGAGCATGAAAGTTATAAGGCAGCCAAGAAGGTTGCAAAGAAAGAGGTAGCAAAGGCGCAGGAGGCATGTAGGAAAATGTTCGGAGAACGCTTGGATTCGGAAGAGGGTCAGAGAGCGGTATTCAGGAATGCAAATCAGATAGCGAAAGAGAGGTGTGATGTGATGGGGGTGAGTTGCTTGGAGGATGAAGTGGAACAAATCGTTGTGGACACAGATGGAATTAAAGGAAGATGGAAAAGATATATGGAAATACTGTTGAATGCAGAGAATGAATGGGACGGCAACATAGAGAGTAACACAGTTTTAGGACCGGCAGAGAAGATAACTGAGAAGGAAGTTGAGGAAGCGACAAAAGCAATGAAGACCTAACTAACTTGAAATCCCATCCCGCTAACTTGAAAATCACAACAAACCCAATTTGTTATAAATGTTCATCTTTCATTAATCATCCACTTTCTAAACTCCCCCCTTGCCCCTCCCCTCCAAATCTCCCCCATTGCCCCTCCCCTCCTAAACTCCCCCCTTGCCCCTCCCCCCCAAATCTCCCCCCTTGCCCCTCCCCTCCAAATCTCCCCCCTTGCCCCTCCCCTCCTGAACTCCCTCCTCACCCCTCCCCTCCTAAACTCCCCCCTTGCCCTTCCCCTCCTAAACTCCCCCCTTGCCCCTCCCATTCAAAACTCCCCCCCAACCCCTCCCCTTCAAACCTCCCCCCCAACCATCCCTCCCAAATTCTCCCTCCTCCCACCTCCTTCTCAAAGCTGCATCCTCCCCACTTCGTCTCCCTTCTATCTCGACCTCCAACTCCCCCAACCTTCTACTTTCCTCTGCCCCCCCCCCCCTCAAACAACCCCTCACTGTACCTCATCCCATCACCAACAAACCTTTCGTCCTCCTCATCCTTCCCTTTCTTGTAACTCTTCTGTAATCTCTGACACACTATCAACTGCACTTATCTACCTCCCCCTCTCATCCTTCATCTGACCCTACCCCTCCCCTCCCCTGCCCTGCACCCGATGCTCCCCCTCTCTCCTCATTAACGGTATGGACCTCAAACATCCGGGGCCTTCGCTCAAACGTAACTGATCTCTCCATACAGGTTGCTTCTGACAAACCAGACGTGATCTGCTTAACAGAAACCTTCCTCCTTCATGATGTCTCTGATTCCTTGGTATCTCTCCCAGGTTACTCCCTCCTCCGGTATGATAGACCTGAGCCTCGTCCTGGTGGTGGGGTGGCTATCTTTATCAAAAACTCTCTTCCTCACTCTCCCTGCACTGCCCTCTCTCCACCCCACCCCCAGGAGAACCTCTCGCTACGGCTTCCTCTCCGCTGCCACCTTTTGTTCATATGTGTTCTGTACCGTCCTCCAAACAGTGATGACTCCATTTACATTTCACTGTCGGACAACATGGACCAACTTCTATCTACCCATCCCAACTCTCTCTTCCTCATATGTGGTGATTTCAACTGTCATCATGCCAGCTGGCTGGGTGTGGGTTCATCTCTCACCAGCCATGGCACCTCAGCAAAGGACTTCTGTGACTCACTGGGACTGAAACAATCTGTCAATTTCCCGACCCAGATCTCAGTCAATGGAGTATCTTCTCTTCTGGAGTTGGTTTTTTTTTTTTTTTTTTTTTGTATACAATATTGAGGCTCGTGAAAGAGCGAACATTAATCACACAGAAAGACAAACCGACACATAAAACATATAACATAGGGAGCGGTAGACAAGATGGGGAGAGAGGGGGAAGGACACAAACACAACATTTGAGAGCAGGGACCGAGAGACATGGAGACATCGAGAGATCTGAGAGAGGGCGAGGGCTTTGGGGGGGGGGGGGGCGTGGGAAGGGGGCAGTGGGAGAGGTATAAAACATATGGACACTGCCAGGACTTCCAGGAAAGAAGTTGGAATTTCAAACAAGGTGGATCTGGGGTGAATTAGCGGGGGTAGAAAAGATCAAGGTTTTGGATGGGGGAAGATAAGAGATGGTGGTGAACAGCTGTTTTAAAGACCTGGAGGGAGGAGTGGGATTGAAGGGAGTGAGGGAGTTTGTTCCAGAGGCGGGAGAAAAGAGGAATGAAAGAGTGAAGGTGAGCGGAGAGCCGAGATTTCGGCAGTTTAACCATCAGAGGGTTGCTGGCAGATCTTGTGCGACCTGTAGGAATATTTGGGGGACAGAGCACAGAGAGAGCTGGGGGTGCAAGGCCGGAGAGGAGTCGGTAGAAGACAGAAAGACCACCTACCTGCCTGCGGTGAGTGAGTGAAAGGCCCTCAGAGATAGCTTCATCGCGGGAGATTCCAATAATTCTGAAAGCTTTGGTTTCAACAGCGTGAAGCCGAGCTAGGTGTGAGGCAGGAGCACCGGCCCATAGGGGAGAACAGTATTCCATTGAGCTGCGGATGAAAGCCTTGTATGTGGTGAGGAGCTCAGGTGTGCCGAGGAAGGACTTCGCACGACGGAGGATGCCCAGTCGGCGACTGGCTTTGGAGGCCAGCTTGGAAATGTGGTTTTCCCAAGAAAGATCATGGCAGATAGTGAGACCCAAAATCTTGAGCGACAGAACTTCTTGGAGAGGATTGTTGAGAAAGTAGATGGGAGGGTTGTCCAGTCGATCTTTTCGGAGAGACATAGTAAGAGTGTGAGATTTGTCAGGATTGAAAGACATGTTCCACTTGTTTGACCAGTCTGTGATTTTGTCCAGGTCTTCAGAGAGTGAGGAGGCAGCAGACTGCCGATCTGAGGGAAGAGGAATGGAGCGGCAGAGAGTGGAGTCATCAGCAAAGAGATAGAGAGGATTTTCGAGAGAGTCAGAGAGATCATTGATGAAGACCAGAAAAAGCACGGGGCCCAGAACACTGCCTTGGGGAACTCCAGCCTGAACAGGAAGAGGAGATGAGAGAAACCCATTCAGGGCCACACGTTGACGACGACTAGAGAGGAAGTCCGCCAGCCATGCGTGGAGATTTCCATGGATACCAAAGGAGGAGAGTTTGGTGAGCAGAGCGGGGTGCCAGACCGTGTCGAAGGCACGTGATATGTCGAGGGAGATAGCTCTAATTTCCTGTTTGGCATTGAGGACCTCCATCCATTGTTGAGACAGCAGAAGCAGCATGTCCAGAGTAGAGTGACCTGGTCTGAAACCAAATTGATGATCAGAGATCAAGCCATTGGAGAAGAGGAAAGATTTCATATCAGAAGCAATGATGGATTCCATGACTTTGCTGATAATTGGGAGAAGGCTGATTGGTCTGTAGTTGCTAGGATCTGTTTTTGCACCTTTTTTGTGCAAAGCGGTGATGTTGGCTGATTTCCAAGCAGATGGCAGTTGACCTTGAGCAAAAGAGAGGGTGAAGAGAACAGAGAGAGGGTGAGATAGAGCAGCAGAGCAGGATTTTAGGACCCGTGGGCTGATGCCGTCGGGTCCAGTTGCAGAATCAGAGTCGAGGGTTGACAGAAACTTTTCCACCTTGTCAGGAGGAAAGGACACGGAGTCCAGGAGCAGCAGGGTACGACTGGGTATGGTGGGTACAGAGAGGGATGGGTTTGGGACACAAGATTTAGAGGCAAACACAGAGTTGAGGCATTCAGCTTTTTCACGTGCGGAGTCAGCTGTGTAGCCGTTTGAGGTAAGGGAGGGGATGGAGGGGGAACAAACACCAGAAACGGATTTGACCAGACGCCACCAGGATTTGGAAGAGGGAGACAGATAAGAGAGTTCGGTCTTGAGAACGGAGAGATATTGTTTCCTGGCTCTCCTGAGGGTGGACACACACTTGTTTCGGGCTTTGTGAAAGGAAATGAGATTTCCTTCCGTTGGATTTGCTTTCCAGGAGACGAAGGCAAGTTGTTTCTGGGCAACAGCCTCACCACAAGATTCCGTGTACCATGGACGGGAGGAAGGGTATGACAACTGAAGACGAGATGGGATAAATCTGTGCATGAGAGAGAGCAATTTACTTTGGAAGAATTCCCAGGATGAGTTGATGTCAGAGGTGGTAGAGATGGGAGACCAGTCCAGATGATTGATGGCTGCTTGAAGACCGTGCCAGTTGGCCTGAGTGAAATGCCAGACTCGTCGACGCTGAGCAGGCTCCCTGAGGATGGTCAGAGAGATGTCCACTTTAACAAGGACATGATCAGATGATCCGATCGGAGCAGAAGAAGAGCAGCAGACATTTTCAGGGAAGTTAGTCATAACCAAGTCCAGAAGAGAAGATGTTCCGTTGACTGAGATCCGGGTCGGGAAATTGACAGATTGTGTCAGTCCCAGTGAGTCGCAGAAGTCCTTTGCTGAGGAGCCATGGCTGGTGAGAGAGGTACCCACACCCAGCCAACTGGCATGATGACAGTTGAAATCACCACATATGAGGAAGAGAGAGTTGGGATGAGTAGATAGAAGTTGGTCCATATCATCAGACAGCGAGATGTAGATGGAGTCATCACTGTTTGGTGGACGGTACAACACACATATGAACAAGAGGTGGGAGCGAAGGGGAAGCCGTAGCCAGAGGTATTCCTGGGGGTGAGGTGGAGAGAGTGCAGTGCAGGGCGAGTGAGGAAGAGAGTTTTTGATAAAGATAGCAACCCCGCCTCCAGGACGAGGCTCAGGTCTATCATACCGGAGGAGGGAGTAGCCCGGGAGAGATACTATGGAATCAGAGACATCATAAAGGAGGAAAGTTTCTGTTAAGCAGATCACGTCTGGTTTGACAGAAGCAACCTGTATGGAGAGATCAGTTAAGTTTGAACGAAGGCCCCGGATGTTTGAGGTCCATACCGTTAATGAAGAGGAAGGGGGAGCATCAGATACAGAACAGGGGGGAGGAGGGGTAGGGTAAGATGTGGAAGAGGTGGAAGAGGTAGGGAGAGCTGTTGAAGGTGTGTCAGAGATTTCAGAATAGCTCGGAGAAAGGGAAGGATGGGGCGGACAAAAGGTTTGATGGTGATTGGGTGAGCCACAATGAGGTGTTATTTGAGGAGGGGGAAGAGCGAGGCAGAAGGTTGGGGGAGATGGAGGTGAGAGTTTGAAGGGGGAAGAAGCGGGGAGGACGCTTTGAGGAGGGGGAGTGAGCGGGGGGAAATTGAGAAGCAATGAGGGTGGGGAGATTTGAAGGGGAGGGGTGATGGGGGAGTTTGGGAGGGAAGGGACAAGGGGAGGGATTTGAAAGGGATGGGATATGGGGGAGATTTGGAGGGGAGGGGTGAGGCAGGAGTCTAGGAGGGGAGGGGCGAGGGGGCGTCTTGGCGGGGAGGGGTGAGGGAGTAGTTTAGGAGGGAGGGGGCAAGGGGGGAGATTTGAAAGGGATGGGTGATGGGGAAGATTTAGAGGGGAGGGGTGATGGGGAAGATTTGGAGGGGAGGGGTTATGGGGAAGATTTGGAGGGGAGGGGTGAGATTGGATTTTTGAAAGTGTACGATTTATGGGAAACGAACATTTATTGCAAAATGAGTTTCTTGTGACCTTCGAGTTAAAAATACGTTTAAGGACGCTGGATGGAGGATGGAGTGCAGGAGAGTTTAGGGAATGTAGAACAAAGGCACTATAGGAGATGGATATTTTTTTTGGGATGAATTGATTTGGTGAGCAAGTCGAAAGCAGCCTTTTAAAGAAGAAGAAGAAAAAGGTGTTATAAAATATGACGGAATACATAACTTGAGGGGAAAGTGTAAACATTGAAGGTTAATGAGTGAAAACTATCTGGGGAAATGGGGGAGAAACACGTGGTCGAAGAACGAACGAACGAATAAGAATGAATAAACGAATGAGAACAGAGAAGGAAATGTTTTTTTTTTTTTTTTTTTTTTTTTTTTTTTTGAGTTGAGATTTACACAAGGAAGTAGGCTATGGGTGAAAAGCCTGGGAATACAGAGAACGAAAGTTATTGGATCACAAACGACGGACCACTGAGAGAAAAACAACGCCTCAAGGTTGTACAGTGCACACTGTACAAGGCCGTGCTCGCGACACGGCAAACAGACGATCAATTTATGAAAGATAAACACCGAGAAACAACCAAAGTTACACACAATAACTTCACACACCGAAAGATAAATACAGTTTCGACAAAATACAATTGTGAACAAACTTAACTTCGAAAAACGTGGAGACCGTGTGGAGCTTCGAAAATCCCTGCCGCCGTCTCCAAGATCTCGCGAGAGATGTTATGACAAACTGTTATGTTATGACAGTTTGTGTTATGACAAACTTCCCTGCAAATGTCTGCTGCTATTCTTCTGCTCCAATCGGCTCATCTGATCATGTGCTTGTTAAAGTGGACATCTCTCTGACCATTTTCAGAGAGCCTCCTCAGCGTCGACGAGTCTGGCATTTCACTCAGGCCAACTGGCACGGTCTTCAAGCAGCCATCAATCATCTGGACTGGTCTCCCATCTCTACTGCCTCTGACATCAACTCATCCTGGGAATTCTTCCAAAGTAAATTGCTCTCTCTCATGCACAGATTTATCCCTTCTCGTCTTCAGTTGTCATACCCTTCCTCCCGTCCATGGTACACGGAATCTTGTGGTGAGGCTATTGCCCAGAAACAACTTGCTTTCGTCTCCTGGAAAGCAAATCCAACGGAAGGAAATCTCATTTCCTTTCACAAAGCCCGAAACAAGTGTGTCCACCCTCAGGAGAGCCAGGAAACAATATCTCTCCATCCTCAGGACCGAACTCTCTTATCTGTCTCCCTCTTCCAAATCGTGGTGGCGTCTGGTAAAATCTGTTTCTGGTGTTTGTTCCCCCTCCATCCCCTCCCTCACCTTAAATGGCCACACGGCTGACTCCGCACGTGAAAAAGCCGAATGCCTCAACTCTGTGTTTGCCTCTAAATCTTGTGTCCCAAACCCATCCCTCTCTGTACCCACCGTACCCAGTCGTACCCAGCTGCTCCTGGACTCTGTGTCCTTTCCTCCTGACAAGGTGGAAAAGTTTCTGTCAACCCTCGACTCTGATTCTGCAACTGGACCTGACGGCATCAGCCCACGGGTCCTAAAATCATGTTCTTCCGCTCTTTCACTCCCTCTCTCTGTTCTCTTCACCCTCTCTTTTGCTCAAGGTCATCTTCCATCTGCTTGGAAATCTGCCAACATCTCCGCTTTGCACAAAAAAGGTGCAAAAACAGATCCCAGCAACTACAGACCAATCAGCCTTCTCCCAATTATCAGCAAAGTCATGGAATCCATCATTGCTTCAGATATGAAATCTTTCCCCTTCTCCAATGGCTTGATCTCTGATCATCAATTTGGTTTCAGACCTGGATACTCGACTCTGGACATGCTGCTTCTGCTTTCTCAACAATGGATGGAGGTCCTCAATGCCAAACAGGAAATTAGAGCAGTCTCCCTTGACATATCACGTGCCTTCGATACAGTCTGGCACCCCGGTCTGCTCACCAAACTCTCCTCTTTTGGTATCCATGGAAATCTCCACGCATGGCTGGCAGACTTCCTCTCTAGTGTTAGTCAACGTGTGGCCCTGAATGGGTTTCTCTCATCTCCTCTTCCTGTTCACGCTGGAGTTCCCCAAGGCAGTGTTCTGGGCCCTGTGCTTTTTATGGTCTTCATCAATGATCTCTCTGACTCTCTTGAAAATCCTCTCTATCTCTTTGCTGACGACTCTACTCTCTGTCGCTCCATTCTTCATCCCTCAGATCGGCAGTCTGCAGCCTCCTCACTCTCTGCAGACCTTGACAAAATCACAGACTGGGCAAACAAGTGGAACATGTCTTTCAATCCTGACAAATCTCACACTCTTACGATGTCTCTCCGAAAAGACCGACTGGACAACCCTCCCATCCACTTTCTGAATAATCCTCTCCAAGAAGTTCTGTCACTCAAGCTTTTGGGTCTCACTATCTGCCATGATCTTTCCTGGAAAAACCACATTTCAAATCTGGCCTCCAAAGCCAGTCGCCGACTGGGCATCCTCCATCGTGCGAAGTCCTTCCTTGGCACACCTGAGCTCCTCACCAAATACAAGGCTTTCATCCGCAGCTCAATGGAATACTGCTCTCCCCTCTGGGCTGGTGCTCCTGCCTCACACCTTGCTCGGCTTCACGCTGTTGAAACCAAAGCATTCAGAATCATTGGAATCTCCCATGATGAAGCTAACTCCAAGGGCCTCTCACTCACTCACCGCAGGCAGGTTGGTGGTCTTTCCGTCTTCTACCGACTCCTCTCTGGCCTTGCCCCCCCAGCTCTCTCTGGGCTCTGTCCCGCAAATATTCCTACAGGTCGCACAAGATCTGCCTGCAACCCTCTTTTGGTTAAACTGCCAAAATCAAGACTCTCTGCTCACCTTCACTCCTTCATTCCTCTTTTCACCCGCCTCTGGAACAAACTCCCTCACTCTCTTCAATCCCACTCCACCCTCCAAGTCTTTAAAACAGCTGTTCACCACCATCTCTTATCCTCCCCCATCCCAAACCGTGATCTTTTCTACCCCCGCTAATTTCACCCCAATTCCACTTTTTGAAATACCAACTTCTGTCCTGGAAGTCCTTGGTGTCCTTGTGCTTTATACTTCTCCCTCCCCCCCCCCCCCTTCCCATGCCTCCTCCCCCTGGGCCCTCTCCCTTCCACACATCTCCCTGCTCTTGGATGTTGTGTTTGTGTGCTTCCCCTTTTCTCCCCATCTTGTCTTCCGCTCCCTCTTTTTGTGTATTTTGTTTGTCTGGTCGATTTGTTTGTGAAGTAAATGTTAGCTCTTTCACGAGCCTCGATTCAGTATACCAAAAAAAAAAAAAAAAAAAAAAAAAAAGGTCAGCCCTCCTCTCTCTCTCCCAACCAGTGCCTCATTTCTTGGTGGTCTTTCGCGCCTTCTGACGTCACCGGCGCTTGCCCTTCAATCAGTGACCTGCTTCTCAGTAGTCGTTTTGCGCCTTCCGCACTGATTGGCCGAATGTTCGCGCCTTCCGCATTGATTGGCCGAGGTGTCAACGGTCGGTGGCCAATCAGCGTGCCACTTCTTTACCTTTCTTACCCTCCAATCACGGGGAAGCCTTTTGTCCCTTCCCCGACCAATTACACGTTCTCCTGGGCGTCGCTCAAGCCTGCCTGGCACGATGTTTGTCGCCCACGGTGGCGTACTGCCTGGCTGCTGCCTGTTGGCTTTTCCAAAGTCTTTGTGGCGGCGGGGGAATTATTTAATGTGTGGTGCGCTAATGGGCCTATCTAATGTCTATGGGATGTATTGCCATAAGGGACACTGGGATGCTCACAGAGGGAACGACACACAAGGGAATTTTACCCATCATCCCTGTGCTAATTAGCATGCCCCGCCCCCTCATAACAGGGACAAAGATACAAGCTTAATCCGACATTCGGGCAACAGAACTTATTACTTCTAGATTCACTATCACGACAGCCGGACACCTACCTATGCATATCTACCTGGATCTAGATATTCCTCTACCCCAAATTCATAACAATATAAAGGGGTGCCAATTTGATTCATACACCTGCATGAATAAGTAAATGTATTTTATTTGCTAGATGTAGGGTGCCCCATGTAAGAATGTCCCTTCGCAATAACTTGCAAGATAAAAAAATAGATTGAAGGAGAATGCGCGAGCAAGGAGGAAGTGGAGGCTCATGAGTGTCTGGAACGAAAAAAAAACGGCTTGCGAGTATCTCGTTTGGATCGGACATTTTGAGAGAGGACTTACAGAGGAGTGAGAATGGTAAGATGCATTAATAAGATAAGCTGAGAAGCGCTTTAAAATCGCCGTGGCATTTGGGAAAGCAGACGAGCACGCTCAAAGCTGACTTTTTTTCCCATTGCAGCGTTTGTTCTATTGTCCATTCTACATTGTCACGTCTGAAGCTCCAGTTAAAACAGGAACCTCAGTACCGAGTTAGACCCTGGGGATTGGCCGAACGATCTTGCATTTCACTGTGTTTATTTAATTAATTCTAACTTTGCTGGTCACCAAGGAGCGTCAATTGGGCCGAAATAATGGCGGCACACGGACATGGCAACAGATAGCTGAAACACGTTTATTACCTTTAAAAGGATTTATTTTATAAAGTGAATCGGGAACAGGGTAACAAGACACTAAAAACAAAAATGGAACGAACCATGCGAGTCAAATAGACATAAAGAGGCAAATGGGAATATTCAAAGTTGTATGTACAATGATTGCTAATAAAACAATTCCTAACTCACTAGGGGCCACAGATCACACTTCTGCATCAAAACAATAATTGGATGCGAGACTTCTGATGCGTAGGGTGAATGTAAGGCTCAAAACAGATCACTTTGGGGACCAGGTGTGGGACGATATCTCTCTGAAACAAAAGCGAGCCCAATGAAGATGATGTTTGGAGTGGACTGCCAGCGATGATACACCTTCTGCAACATGCCTCGTGGACCCCTCTGTCCTTTAAGCAAGGCTTCCTTCCTCACAAGGCTTTTGTGCTCTCCTCTGAACAACGAGGCCTCTTCTTCTTTGTAACCAGATCTCTCATTTTCTCCTTCCTCATGCGAGCTCTCTCACAATCTCCTTCCTCAAGCGAGATCTCTCACGTTCTCCCCTCCTGGGCGGAGTCCCCTGCTCTCCCCGTCCCACCCACAGAGGCGGCGCCTATAAATATAAATGCATATGACACTTCTGTCTCCACGGCACATTATGCTGCCATGGCTGACACATACCGGCCAGACAGATGTGTGTCTCTCAAAATAACTTCTTGCCGACTAGTCGCGCCTACCCCATGAGTTGTTCACACCCAAACATAAGGTTACCCTATCTATAAATTACATACGCTTCCTCCTCAGCATCATGTGTAACAAAAAACTTAACCTGACAAGTCCCTGTTACATGTCAATATAACAGCTGCTCGAAACACGGACTATGCTACACTTACCACAGTCTAGCTGTGGATCCCCCCCGCCCCTCTCTTCCACGTAACAATATTGTTTCAGTATTATTCTCAGTGATGAGTTTTGTTTGAGAGTTTTCTGATGTTTCCTTTCGAAGTCAGATGGTTCATGATTGTATTTCAGCTTGATATGTGACAATGCCTTTCTGCATCGGAATGAGGAGGGAGAACCTTATTATAAATGAATGTGTTATAATGTACTAGCAGCTCTCACATATGGCAGGAGTTGGTGGGAAAGTGGGGTTCTGGACCACTTGCTAAAATTTGTTGCCACTTTTTTTCTTTTTTTTAATGTTGGAGGGACCAGGCTGGACTGTATAGCCCTCATCGAGGCCAGGCCTTAAGTAAAAGAGAAGAAAAGTGTTTGATGAAAAGTGTCTGGTGTTTGTTTGCAAGAAAGACGTTGAAGCTAACCCGGTAGCTGTAGTTTGAGTGAGACCAAGTAAGACCAGCAATCCTGACACGGAAAGTGTAAGATGGTTCCGGGCACCAAATTCAACGCTCCAAAGTCCGAACAGTAGTGTTGAGGGAGAACTCAAAGGTCGAGACCAAGTTGTTAGGGTTAGGGTTAGGGTTAGGCTCACATAGGCGAGACCATTCATCCCCCATAGGTGGGAGGGAACGCGTCCACCCCCCTCTGATTGCAATTTACAAAAACAATGTTTGCTCCATACCATCCGCCGAGTTTGCTCCATACCATCCGCCGAGTTTACTCCATACCATCCGCCGAGTTTGCTCCATACCATCCGCCGAGTTTACTCCATACCATCCGCCGAGTTTGCTCCATACCATCCGCCGAGTTTGCTCCATACCATCCACCGAGTTTGCTCCATACCATCCACCGAGTTTGCTCCATACCATCCACCGAGTTTACTCCATACCATCCACCGAGTTTACTCCATACCATCCACCGAGTTTGCTCCATACCATCCACCGAGTTTACTCCATACCATCCACCGAGTTTGCTCCATACCATCCACCGAGTTTGCTCCATACCATCCACCGAGTTTACTCCATACCATCCGCCGAGTTTACTCCATACCATCCGCCGAGTTTACTCCATACCATCCGCCGAGTTTACTCAATACCATCCGCCGAGTTTACTCCATACCATCCGCCGAGTTTACTCCATACCATCCACCGAGTTTACTCCATACCATCCACCGAGTTTACTCCATACCATCCGCCGAGTTTGCTCCATACCATCCGCCGAGTTTACTCCATACCATCCGCCGAGTTTACTCCATACCATCCACCGAGTTTGCTCCATACCATCCGCCGAGTTTACTCCATACCATCCACCGAGTTTACTCCATACCATCCGCCGAGTTTGCTCCATACCATCCATCGAGTTTGCTCCATACCATCCGCCGAGTTTGGTCCATACCATCCATCGAGTTTGCTCCATACCATCCGCCGAGTTTACTCCATACCATCCGCCGAGTTTGCTCCATACCATCCATCGAGTTTGCTCCATATACCATCCATCGAGTTTGCACCATACCATCCGCCGAGTTTGCTCCTTACCATCCATCGAGTTTGCTCCATACCATCCATCGAGTTTGCTCCATACCATCCGCCGAGTTTGCTCCATACCATCCATCGAGTTTGCTCCATACCATCCGCCGAGTTTGCTCCATACCATCCAACGAGTTTGCTCCATACCATCCCCCTGGTTTGCTCCATACCATCCACCGAGTTTGCTCCATAACATCCACCGAGTTTGCTCCATACCATCCACCGAGTTTGCTCCATAACATCCCCCTGGTTTGCTCCATACCATCCACCGAGTTTGCTCCATACCATCCACCGAGTTTGCTCCATACCATCCGCCAAGTTTGCTCCATACCATCCACCGAGTTTGCTCCTTAACCATCCGCCGAGTTTGCTCCATACCATCCGCCGAGTTTGCTCCATACCATCCCCCTGGTTTGCTCCATACCATCCACCGAGTTTGCTCCATAACATCCACCGAGTTTGCTCCATACCATCCGCCGAGTTTGCTCCATAACATCCACCGAGTTTGCTCTATACCATCCACCGAGTTTGCTCCATACCATCCCCCTGGTTTGCTGCATACCATCCACCGAGTTTGCTCCATAACATCCACCGAGTTTGCTCCATACCATCCACCGAGTTTGCTCCATACCATCCGCCGAGTTTGCTCCATACCATCCCCCTGGTTTGCTGCATACCATCCGCCGAGTTTGCTCCATACCATCCACCGAGTTTGCTCCATACCATCCGCCGAGTTTGCTCCATACCATCCCCCTGGTTTGCTGCATACCATCCACCGAGTTTGCTCCATAACATCCACCGAGTTTGCTCCATACCATCCACCGAGTTTGCTCCATACCATCCGCCGAGTTTGCTCCATACCATCCCCCTGGTTTGCTGCATACCATCCGCCGAGTTTGCTCCATACCATCCGCCGAGTTTGCTCCATACCATCCGCCGAGTTTGCTCCATACCATCCGCCGAGTTTGCTCCATACCATCCCCCTGGTTTGCTCCATACCATCCACCGAGTTTGCTCCATACCATCCCCCTGGTTTGCTCCATACCATCCACCGAGTTTGCTCCATAACATCCACCGAGTTTGCTCCATACCATCCACCGAGTTTGCTCCATAACATCCCCCTGGTTTGCTCCATACCATCCACCGAGTTTGCTCCATACCATCCACCGAGTTTGCTCCATACCATCCGCCAAGTTTGCTCCATACCATCCACCGAGTTTGCTCCTTAACCATCCGCCGAGTTTGCTCCATAACCATCCGCCGAGTTTGCTCCATACCATCCCCCTGGTTTGCTCCATACCATCCACCGAGTTTGCTCCATAACATCCACCGAGTTTGCTCCATACCATCCGCCGAGTTTGCTCCATAACATCCACCGAGTTTGCTCTATACCATCCACCGAGTTTGCTCCATACCATCCCCCTGGTTTGCTGCATACCATCCACCGAGTTTGCTCCATAACATCCACCGAGTTTGCTCCATACCATCCACCGAGTTTGCTCCATACCATCCGCCGAGTTTGCTCCATACCATCCCCCTGGTTTGCTGCATACCATCCGCCGAGTTTGCTCCATACCATCCACCGAGTTTGCTCCATACCATCCACCGAGTTTGCTCCATAACATCCACCGAGTTTGCTCCATACCATCCACCGAGTTTGCTCCATAACATCCACCGAGTTTGCTCCATACCATCCACCGAGTTTGCTCCATACCATCCACCGAGTTTGCTCCATACCATCCACCGAGTTTGCTCCATACCATCCACCGAGTTTGCTCCATACCATCCACCGAGTTTGCTCCATACCATCCACCGAGTTTGCTCCATACCATCCACCGAGTTTGCTCCATACCATCCACCGAGTTTGCTGCATACCATCCACCGAGTTAATTTGACCTTCGCTGTAAAGGAATGATATGCATTTTGCAAAACTACGGGCAGTATAAAGTTGCATTCCAAGTTAATTAACTGGACAATGATCAGTTCGACCTTCAGAGGAGTTGCAGAGGGCGTGCAACCATTTGCAAATAGTTACAAAATGCAGAGTATTGTGTTAATGCAGATTAGGCTTTAATGTCCGACATTTCGGCGACTCTCAAAGAGCTTTATTTACATCAATGCCCTTCAAACTAATAAATTTGAACATCCATTCAATAAATATACACATGCATCATGTCACAAGAGTTAGTTCGCCATGTATGATATAAATGAATCGTGGTATGTAACATTGGACAAATGAATTAAAGCACAATATATTTACCCAACTAGATCTCTTTATTCATAAAGAAATGTTACAGAACATAAAAACTACACCAAACTGATTTTCCATTCCTTAGTTTGTAAGGAACCAAGACAAGAGGTGGTCTAACATTGCATCGGTAGGAGTTACACTTTTCCCCATCCTGAGAAATTATTAGGTGAGAAATGAATTTAAAGAAAGGAATTCAGTCAGGATGCCGGCGATCACTCACCTACTCTTCACGAAAAACACCATCTTTGCTTTTCCAATCAGAAAACATTTTAGAATACTTATTCTGCTGACAATTCCTCCCACAGTAGTACTACCCTGAGCGGTTGCTGTCGACAACCAACGAAAAACTAAGATACATTTCATTTCATACATTAAGCCTAAAATCTCATAACTTGTCCACCTGAGCAAAGACATTTGATCTCAGGTTGGCCAGAAACCTCGTTTTATATCCTGTATTTAAAAGAAGAGCGAAAGACTAACAGCAGCGTAGCCGGGCTTGTTTGATACTTCAGTTGAAGAGGATAGTATGACCTGGATGGAGATACCAGTTAGCAAATAATGTAAGTATTAAATTATTTTGGAGTACTCTAAGTCTAAGCTTTCTGTCACAATGGAAGTGAAGAGATTGCATTGAGACACCATATGTATATTCCATATGTTGATCAGTTGTGTTACGGAATGAGGTGTTTTACGGCGGCCGGAGTGCAAATCCTGCCACCATGAGTTGGTACTCATTTTGCCGACCTCAGAAGGACGACAGGCTGAGTCAACTCCACCAGGTGTTAATTCAACAGCTGACCGGGAATCAAACACAGGACCCTCGGATCGCAAGCCCTCCACCCTAACCGTTAAGCCAACGCTAGGGTCAGGGTGGTTGGAGGCAGTCATAAGAAATGCTTCAATGTTTTAAGAGCCCTTAATCAAAGTTTTAATTATATATGATCTGGGGTGCGTGCACCCTGTCCCTCCTCCATCATATATCATCACCCTGTTGTCATTTCAGTTCCCTCCCCAATCATCAAGTGTGATGATTTGCCCAACCATGTATATGACGTAATTTATTGTCCTGTCCGTAAGCCGATGAACACCAGCCTTGGACGAATCGCCAGAACTGTCCTTAATTCCGAGGCGAGTAGCCAAAATTGGCAGTTGGTGCGTCACGCGCGGGTGAAGGAAACAAAGTGCTTACCTAAACGGAAGCACACGGGTTTTTCCCGAACCCAACACCATGCAAACAAGACGAGGAAAATTCAACAATAATGATTTTGATGTAAATAAATGAAGAAATGAAAATATCGAAATAACTGTTGGGGTAAAAACTAAATTCCCGAACGTGAGGATCCTCCACACAGATTCACAACACACAACAGGGGAATGATAAAATAAAATCCCTTTAGTCGGCTTCAATTGGCCCTCTTCGTGGAGAGTGGGCCGATGGCTAAGTTATCTTGCGCCGGAGCACATAAGATGTTTCTCCTCCACTGTCTGGGGAAGCACATGCGGCCTTCAGCTTTCTTGCGAGCCAAATAATAATCAAAACTCCTTTTAAATTGCCATAGCAGAAACCCTCTCCTCACAGCCCGCACAAAATGGCCAAGCCTTCTCCTCCAGCACAAAAACCCAAGAGAGCGATTCTTCTTTCAACGGTCTTTTTCCCTAGAACTTTCTCACTGACGTCACACTGGCCAATCCCCATCGAATCACCCCATGGTCGTGCCTGACCAATGACGAACTTCAGGGTGGGACCTGCCAGCTTACCTTGGCGTGAGCGTCATTAAGGCGTGGCTTACTTGCCGATAAGCAATGTTCGGGTACTGTCGGCGGTTCCAGTGGTTGTTAAACGGAGGTTTTATGGCCAGCCTTGTTGTGGTTGTAAAAACGTAAGAAAAAGCCATAGGGGGCAATCACATACTGGGGGAAAACTCACCTTAATCCCTAACTAGTTAACATAGCTTCACCCCCGTGTGAAGACGCATAACAATTTTAAGCTCTAGATTCCCCACTTAAATACATCCGAGATGTCTCCTACACGTCCACGGTCCACTTTTACTATACGATCCTACCTTTACTATGGTATTCCATCATCTACCCTGTTACGACCTGAAGCACCCCAAGCCTAGCTTTCCATCACACCGGCTTTATTTATGGGTCATCACACACAAAATCTATTCCTTATCACACTCAAAATAGGAAATCTATTCCTACACATAAAACCAAGAAGGGAGAAGACAGGGAAAAACCAGAGTAGGCAGGTCCAAGAGTAGGCCCCAAGGCAGGCCCAGCAGTAGGCCCCAATGCAGGCCCAGTAGTAGTCCCCAGGGCAGGCCCCGCGGTAGCAAGAGTTTAATCCAAGTCAAATCGTCAGGTACAGTTATGGCCGCAGGGGTGTATCCGGCACAAGTCAACCTTCAGGTACAGAGGTGGCCGCAGGGGTTGATCCGGCACAAGTCAACCTTCAGGTACGGAGGTGTCCGCAGGGGGTGATCCAGCACAAGTCAACCTTCAGGTACTGAGGTGGCTGCAGGGGTGGATCCGGCACAAGTCAACCTTCAGGTACAGAGGTTGATCCGGCACAACCTTCAGGTGGAGAGATTTCCGCTGACAACGCTACAAGCACACAAAAAGGCACTCCACCATGATGCCTCTTCCAACATGGCCACTCCCTCCTCTGAATCACTTTCCTGACCCCTCCCCTGCCCCACAGCCAATCATAGGCTTTATACCTGTGGACCAAACCACTTGGTCTAACTCAAAGGGGGGGGGGGGGGGGGGGGAGGAGGGAGGAAGAAGAAAAGAAGGAAAAATATATAAAACAAGCACACAAAAAGGCACTCCGCCATGATGCCTCTTCCAACATCGACACTCCCTCCTCTGAATCACCTTCCTGACCCCTCCCCTGCCCCACAGCCAATCATAGGCTTTATACCTGTGGACCAAACCGCCTGGTCTAACTCAAAGGGGAGGGGGGGGGGAGGGGGGGGAAGGAAGGAAGAAGAAAAGAAAGGTCATTGACCGTAACAACCCCCACAAACGTACAGTAATATGAACGTACCCTAAAGGGTGTTGAAAGAAACATAACTGGCAAAGCCAAATGCCATTACATTCTACCTTTCAGAAGCATAATTGTCGGTTATAAAACTCACCCAATATGTCGGATAAATATGTGAGGGACATACATACATACTGTTACGTGCTCCTCCCCAAACCCCGGTCATGGTGTACCCCCGAGCCCCGAGAGGAGTCATGGCAGAAAGATGTGTTATTCTGTATCTCAAAGATCAATGGTGAAACCACACCAATTGTCACCAACAAACAAGTATTGTATTAAGGTCACACAAGAATAACAGTACAATAACAATATTAATCAATTGTAAAATCAATATATCATTCCAATGATGGTACCATCAGTTTCGTACAATATAACTCACTGTGCTCCAAGTGAGCGAAAATAACATTCCCAATGTCTCTGTCCCAGCTTCAAGCCAAAGTCGATCCACGCTTCAGTGATTGTCAGGACGATGTTGTATCGAGACCAGAATCCCGCTCGGTTGACAGTCACACTGCCCAAAATGGGCAAAAGTGTCCTCAAGAGGCGGCTGGGAAATCACACCTTCGGGTATGGACGTTCAACGGCTCCCAATCGGCGAACCGCAATTTCCCACTCAAAATCCACGTTACACACACACACACCAGGTTAACGGCTGGATCCTTTGAAATGGTTGAAGCGAGGGGAAAAACCTGGAGCGATGCGAAATCAGGTGCGAGGTAAAATGGCCATCGGTCCGTTCTCGAGACGTAACGGCACTCCAATGATTCTCTTTGGAATCAACCGCAAAACCTGTCACGCAGGTTTATCTGTCACAGCGATAACAACTCTGTCGCAGGAATCCCTTTCCCAGGAAACCCCAAAGTTCGCTAGTGACCTCAGTTCGCCAGCGTTTGCTCCAGACCTCCAAACAGCTCGGCTTCTGCCCCGACCTCACTCGCTCCGCCTCCTTTCCTCTTCTTCCTCCTCTTCTTCCTCTTCCTCTTCGTCCGGTTCCCGATCCGGTTTCCGGTTTCTTTTTAAAACATGAACTTTTTTTTTCACCTTTTGAAAACAGCTATCTCCAATTCACTTAAACGATAACGATAATAGTACATGCAACCAAAAATGTTTACTGTGGATGAGAACCAAAACAATGGAAGTAACGAATCTGTAACAATACGGAGAGACAAACGCTGTAAACACAGGAACCAAACATCTAGGCCGTAAAAAAAATCGTTTGTTTAATCACAAATTTGCCAATTCTAAACGTCTCTTTATGAGTTTGAAGAAGAGGAAAAGTGCGATTGTATGGTTTATTCACAAAGGAGTTTGAACAGACACATTTATTATACTACAACAGTAGAAACCCTTTAGAAGGACACGGAACAAGAACACAAAATTATATGCACAGTAGTGATATTTTGCGAAGCAATAGAAAAATATATAAAACTCCACAGAAGGAACCCACAAACAGCAACAACACCAACGATAACAATCGACTGTTATATAAGGTCATTATTTTCACGTGTTTTACTGCATGTTTTCACGTGTTTGTGTTTCACACTGAATGAAAAACGTAGAGGTAGAGCATGCAGATTGTGATACATGACAGGTTCAACGATATGTCCGGCCTGAACAGTATAGGAATCAAAATGGCGGTGTGTGGAGTCAGCCGTCGTACCACCTTAATGACATCACATCACCCCTGTCATGTGACCAGATCCTCAGCTCTGATTGGAGTACGTTTGAGGGGACATACATAATCTGGTCGATGTCTGGTGAATAAATAAATCGCTCTGTCTGTCCCTATGAAGAGTTACCAGGCCTCAGTGTTCACCCCACGCCTGTAACATGCCACAAGCCAAGCCCCATGTTATTCCCAGAGAGCTCTATACCATGCGATGATTTTGAGACCGAATGAGGGAAAGTCGTTGTAATGGTCTGGTCGAAATCTTCTATATTATAAAAGGAGCAGTGTCTGTCTGTTTGTCGTGTTATAACTTGAGAACAGATTAACGGATTTCAATAAATCCAACTACGGTGGATTTGGGTAACTCGCAGGAGTTTAAGGCTCCGGCTAGTATAATTTTTAAAGTGATTCTTCACCATTGGGAGGGAGGGCCAAAAACGATCCATAGGAGGACATCTCAAAAAGTTGTGGACGGATTTGGATGAAACTTTGTGGAGAGGTTGGGTGTCTGACAAGGAAGAATTGATTCGATTTTGGTGAAGATCAGAATATGGATTCGGATGAGAATTATTTAATTTTTTGAGTGAATCTTCACCATTGAGTGATAGGGCTAAAACCAACATATAGCAGAAAATATCTAAGTTATGGACGGATTTGAACAAAACTTGGTGGACAGGTTGTGAGAGTGACAAGGACGAATCGATTCAATTGTGGTGAAGATCTGGATCCGGCTAGTATAATTTTTTTTTTTGCTGCCATGCATCCTCCCACCAAGCCCTCTCCCTCCCACAGATCTCCCGATGTCCCTGCTCTCAATTTTGTCTCCCGCTCCCTTTATCGTAATTGTCCTAGTAGCACACATATGACAGGTGTGCCTCTGTCATTGGAAGTCCTTTCATAGCCCCACCCACAAACAAGAGGCGTTTACACATACAAAATTAGTGTCTACCCTGTCGATAAATTACATAAGCTGCTCCCTCAGCATCATGTGTAACAAACAGCTTCTTCTGCCAGGTACCTGTAAAATGGCAATCTAACCTGCGTGAAACACATAAACTATACAACACTTCCCACAGTTTAGATATCGATTTCCCGCTCCCTCCCTCCCCCTCCCCCCCCCCTCTCTTTCCACGTAACAATAAAGTACATTGTTGATTTGTATAATGATCCTAACATGTAGGAAAATGTTCGGAGAACGCTTGGATTCGGAAGATGGTCAGAAAGCAGTATTCAGGATTGCAAAGCAGATAGCGAAAGAGAGGTGTGATGTGATGGGGGTGAGTTGCTTGAAGGATGAAGTGGGACAAATCGTTGTGCACCCAGATGGAATTAAAGGAAGATGGAAAAGATATATGGAAATGCTGTTGAATACAGAGAATGAATGGGATGGCAACATAGAGAGTAACCCAGTTTTAGGACCGGCAGAGAAGATAACTGAGAAGGAAGTTGAGGAAGCGATAAAAGCAATGAAGGGTAGAAAAGCGGGAGGGCCGACGGGAGTTGTGGGAGATATGTTGAAGGCAGCAGGAAGTTGGGGTGTGAAGAGAATGACAGGGATCTGTAATCTGGTGGTGAAAGAAGGCCGCATTCCAGTGGATTAGGAACTGAGTACCCTCGTCCCTCTATACAAGGGGAAAGGTGGCCCTCTGGAGTGTGGCTCGTACCGAGCGATAAAGTTATTGGAGCATGGAATGAAGGTATTGGAAAGGGTGTTGGAGAGGAGGATAAGGAAGAAAGTGATGATTGACGAAATGCAGTTTGGATTCATGCCAGGAAGAGGAACGACAGACGCGCTTTTCATGGTGAGGCAGTTGCAGGAGAAGTACATGGAGAAGAGGAAGAAGTTGTTTCTTGGGTTTGTTGATCTGGAGAAAGCATTCGATCGGGTTCCACGCAAAGTATTGACATGGGCATTGAGGGAGTTAGGAGTGGAGGAATGGTTGATCAGAGTAGTGATGGCAATGTACAAAAGAGCGCGCACAGCTGTAAGGACAAAGGACGGGAACAGTGGTGAGTTTGAGGTGAAGGTGGGAGTGCATCAGGGGTCGGTACTAAGTCCACTACTATTTGTAGCTGTGATGGAGGTGCTGGCTCAGAACGTAAAGGAGGGTTTACCGTGGGAGTTGTTGTATGCAGATGATCTGGTGTTGATTGCGGAAAGTATGGATGGACTGAAGGAAAAGATGTACACGTGGAAGGAATGTATGGAGACAAAAGTTCTGAAGGTGAATATCGGAAAGACGAAGGTGATGGCAAGTGGTAAAGCATGTGGTGAGGTGGAAAGAACTGGGAAGTGGCCCTGTGCTGTGTGTAGGAAGGGTGTCAGAGTGAACTCCATTCAGTGTACAATGTGCGCTGAGTGGGTTCATCAAAAATGTAGTGGTCTGAGAGGGTCATTAACCAGTGTGGCAGCTACATACAAATGTAAGGTGTGCACAGAGGGAGCTGCAGATGGAGGAAATGTTGAGTTGGATCTTGGAGACGGCGTGAAGCTGGAAGGTGTGAAAACATTTTGCTACCTCGGAGACATGCTGAATGGAGAAGGTGGATCAGACTCGGCAACGGTTGCTCGAGTGAGATGTGCATGGAAAAAGTTTCGGGAACTGAGTGGCGTGCTGATGATGAGGGGAGTGTCGTTGAAGCTGAAGGGAAAGGTGTATGCTGCATGTGTGAGAAGTGTTATGATTTATGGGAGCGAGACATGGGTAATGAACGTAGAGTAGCAACGAAGGTTGGAAAGGGTGGAAATGTGAATGGTTCGACGGATGTGCGGAGTATCGTTGAGAGAGAGGAAGACAAATGATGAATTGCGAAAGATGATGGGAATAGAGCCTGTGATTGATGCTGTGAAGAGGAACAGGTTGAGATGGCTTGGTCATGTGTTGAGGAAGGATGAAAGTGACTGGTTGAGAAGAGTGATGGAAATGAATGTAGAAGGAAGTAGAAGACGGGGAAGACCGAGAAAGACTTGGCTAAAGATGGTGGAAGAGGAAATGCGGGCAAGGGGGTTAACAAGGAGAGATGCAGAAAATATGGCAAAATGGAGAAGATTGTCATGGGGACCGCAAGGCTAACCCCCACTCTAGCAGGGAATATGGCCTTTAAAATGTATGTTGTTGTTGATTTGTATAATGTCCATTGTCGATGATGTGTACAATGTATATTGTTATTAATCTAATTAATGACATCAATGGAATGTTGATTGAGGTATAAGAATCTTGGTTATGAACTTGATTGTGATAATCTAACAATGAAGTGTAACTTATAAAATGTATGCTTATAATTACACGGTAATGGGAGTAAATAGTGTGTGTAAATAACCCATATGAAGTAAATAAATTTCTCACAAGTATGCACCAACTATTTATTCATATATTATGTCGGTGGGGTAGAGATACTTTAGACCAGGTAGATTTGTGTGGGTAACATGCTCCGACTGACGTGAAGAAGAAGAACCACCACCTTGTAATAAGTAGAGGACCTGTTTAGCCCAGATGTCGGATTAAGGTGTATCTTCGTCCCCATTACGTGGAATGGGGCATGTTAACTAGTGTTACGGATTCCGGATTTATGTGAATTACTATTCAGGTCATTGCTTATTAATGTTTATTCTATTAAAGGTTGTTGTGGTTAAATGGTTAGAGGCGCTCCTGATAACAGGAGACCGGAAACGGGATGGTGAACCGGGAGAAGAAAAAAGACACGAGGTCCGGGAGAAAGCGGCCATCTTCTGCTCCTCGCCCAGCTCTGACACGAGCGGCGTCGATATTGATCAGCGTTGGGAACGCTGAGTTTGAAAAGCCCGTCTGGCGAGAGGAGTTACCTGCGCGAGGTAATTACCGGTTACGCGTCAAGTTGCTGGGGGTTCCTGCACAGAACCAAGCGTCCGGCACCGTTCACCTAATCGTCTACAAGGACGCGTACGGCAGGCGCCTGGGGCCTCGCGCGCTTTGCGAGCCCCGGAGCCGCGATCACGAGCACCGACCTCGGTGGGCTGCCGAGGAGGTGTCCCCCAGCAGCAGCCGTTCCCGGTACGGGACGTGCACGGTTGAAGCACGTCAGGAAGAGTCCGTTCAACCGCCCGCGTGCGGAGATCGAACTACAGGGGCCCCGAGACATTGTGAGAGACATTGACCATGGAGGGAGCCGTGAGTGGGGCTCAAGGGAGGAATATATAAGATGGTCATCTTGGAGCTATTGTTGATGAGTCTACATCTTTGTAATATTGTTGATTGAGGGTTGATTGTTGTCGATTGATTGGGAATAGATTATCCATTAATCCGGATCCTTGGTGTGGGGGGTTCTTATTGACTTGAATTGTTGTGTCTTTCATATTGATTGTGTTATGAAAGCGTATAAATCATATATCTTTCTGGTGGGGTTCCTCCCATGGTCCGGGGGTCACCAAGACCAGGTCGTTACCGGAGGACCACGTAACATAATTGGGGGCTCGTCCAATTGAATTCCGGGATATAAAATTGTATAAAATAATATTTTTATTAATTAAAATTAATTAATTAATTATTAATTGGTAAATTTTTGGGAAATTGTGGTAAAGTCTTGGGTGAAGGTTAACAGGTGTTAACGATAGGCACCATGGCGTTTGTGGCACAGAACTATGCGGTAACCCCGAGTGAGGCACAGTTCCGAGCGTTACTAAAATCGGACCTCTTGAAATTGGCCAAACATTTTAACTTGGAGGTCCGAACTAATTTGAGGAAGGCAGAGTTGCAGACCGCGGTGATACAATCTATGGTGGGATTAGGAACATGGGACGAGTTAGCCTGGGAGTGGCTACCCGAAGAACCAGAAGACGTTGAGCTCCGGAAACTGGAGTTGCAATTACGGAGCCAGGAACGGATAAAAGAAGAAGAAAGGAAAGCAGAAAAGGAAAGATCAGAAGAGGAAAGGAAAGCAGAAGAGAGGAGAGAAGAGAAACAAGCAGAAGAAAGGAGAGTGGAACGAGAACTCCAGGAAAGGTTAGAAAGGATGAAAACAGAGGAAAGGAAAGCAGAAAAGGAAAGAGCAGAAGGAGAAAGGAAAGCAGAAAAGGAAAGATCAGAAGAGGAAAGGAAAGCAGAAGAGAGGAGAGAAGAGAAACAAGCAGAGGAAAGGAGAGTGGAACGAGAACTCCAGGAAAGGTTAGAAAGGATGAAAACAGAGGAAAGGAAAGCAGAAAAGGAAAGAGCAGAAGAAGAAAGGAGAGTGGAACGAGAACTCCAGGAAAGGTTAGAAGGGAGAAAAGCAGAGGAGAGGAGAGCTGCAAGGGAACTCGAAGCAGAGGAGAGAAAAGCCGAAAGGGAATTAAAGGAACGTGACATGGCGCTTCAGCAAGAAATTAAATTCAAGGAGCTGGAGTTTATGAGAGAACGGGGAGAGGTACCACCCTTGCTGACTGGGCCGACACCTAGCCAGAACACCTGGGATGTGGGCAGACATGTGAGGCTGGTTCCACCCTTCAGTGAAAAGGAAGTCGCTAAATTTTTTCCACACTTTGAGAAAGTGGCTCGACAGTTAAACTGGCCGGAGGAGGCCTGGACCATACTAGTGCAAAGTGTGCTGGTGGGTAAAGCTCAAGATATTTATTCGGCGCTACCAATGGACCAATGTGCAGATTATGAGGTATTGAAGAAGCACATTCTCAAAGCCTATGAGTTGGTTCCTGAAGCTTACCGGCAAAAATTCAGGAATGCCAGGAAGAGGGAGAGTGAGACCCATGTGGAGTTTGCCAGAGTGAAAGAAAACATGTTTGATCAGTGGTGTGAGTCAAAAGGAGTCGGGAAAGACTTCGAAGCATTGCGTGACTTGATCTTGGTGGAGGAATTTCAACAGTGTGTCCACGAGGACATCAAAGTGTACCTGCAGGAAAAGAAAGTACCAAAGTTGTGGGATGCAGCCACCATGGCAGATGATTATGCCTTAACACACCGGATAGGGGTCCACAAACCTAACTCCTCGCCGAGATTTCAGCAGGGGAGTTATGGAACACCCGGTGCGGAGAACGACAATACATGGCGGCGGCCTCGAGAGGATTATGGGGACAACTCTGATACCCCAACTGTTCGAAATCAGGGGGCTACGGGCCCAAGACAAACTTATTTCCCGGGGGGCCCGAGGCAGACCACGAGTTTTTCCTCCGGGCCTACTTGCGCCTTTTGCAAAAAACCTGGACACTTGATGTCCAGTTGTTACCTCATGAAAAGGGACAACCCAGAGCGGAGTCCGACGAGTACAACTCCGAATGCGATGCCAAACGTAAGAAATCGCCCACAGAAGAGTTACCAACCATTTATTTATGAGGGGTTTGTCTCACTGGAGGGAGACTTGACTAACCCAAGACCTGTTAGGGTATTGAGGGACACAGGAGCCCATCAATCCTTAATGCTTGAAGGCATTTTGCCATTGTCAAAGAGTACAGCAACTGGTGATAGTGTTCGGTTGCAAGGGATCGGTGGCTGTGTTGGTGCCCCACTTCATGTCATCCATTTGGAATCCGATTTGGTGTCAGGACCGGTCACCGTCGGTTTACAAGCCACGCTTCCTGTAGAGGGAGTATCTGTGGTTATCGGGAATGATTTGGCCGGGGTCAAGTTTATGGTACCCCGGGGGTTGGTAAAGAGCCCAGCAGGGAAAATAACACCACACCAGCTCGGGATGGCGACAAAAGTACCAAGTTATTTGTAGGGGGACTGAACTTCAAAACAAAGGAAGCAGTTCTGACCTCTGTCTTCAACAGATATGGGCCGCTGGTGGAAGTGCGGTTGGTAAAAGACAGGGAAACGCAACAGTCAAAGTCAAGAGGGTTCGGCTTTGTCACGTTTGCAAGCGCAAAAGACGCCAGAGAGGCAGAGAAGAATTGGAATGGTAAGGATTTGGAGGGTCGGACCATAACCGTAGGGAAGGCATTTCGTAGGCGTCGAGAGGTCTACAGAAGAGGACAATTTGGCGGTAGTTTTGGTGTTGGCAGCAGCCGATATTACTATGGAGGCTCCCAGAGTTACGGCATCCCCCGAAAGAATGATTGTCAGAGCACTGGTCGAGACGGAGACCGCCAGTCAGGTGACTACTGGGTCAAGTGGTCCCACCGTAACTGTTAGGAGTCCGGAGAAGTTGAAGCACTATATACGGCGGAGCCGCCGAGCCTGGGCTCCTACACGGACTAACCGTGAACGCCACGTTCTTAAAGGCGTCCAGGTAGTGAACTTTCCTGCACGGACTAACAGTGAACTCCACGTTCTTAAAGGCGTCCATGTAATGAACTTTCCTCCCCGGACTAACCGTGAACTCCACATTCCTTAAGGCGTCCATGTAGTGTATACTCAGCTTGGCCTCCCGAAAAAGTGCTATCGAGTTGTTTAACTTTGGGGTTTTGGTCACCACCCCTTAACCGGTATTCAAGAGAAACTAGAAGTGTGACGCTTGGTCCAGAGTGAATTACCTTTGGAATCTCTGGGGGTTTTGTGAAATATTGTTGCTTTGTTTTTTGAGATGTGATAATTGTGTCTGGGGGAACTGATGATTTGGGGTGTGAGTTATCTTGTTTGTTTATCAAATTTGGCCTGCAAAGAAAGTTTTCGCTGGGTTCAAACTTTCTTTCTTGAAGGGGGGGAGTGTTACGGATTTCGGATTTATGTGAATTACTATTCAGGTCATTGCTTATTAATGTTTATTCTATTAAAGGTTGTTGTGGTTAAATGGTTAGAGGCGCTCCTGATAACAGGAGACCGGAAACGGGATGGTGAACCGGGAGAAGAAAAAAGACACGAGGTCCGGGAGAAAGCGGCCATCTTCTGCTCCTCGCCCAGCTCCGACACGAGCGGCGTCGATATTGATCAGCGTTGGGAACGCTGAGTTTGAAAAGCCCGTCTGGCGAGAGGAGTTACCTGCGCGGGGTAATTACCGGTTACGCGTCAAGTTGCTGGGGATTCCTGCACGGAACCAAGCGTCCGGCACCGTTCACCTAATCGTCTACAAGGACGCGTACGGCAGGCGCCTGGGGCCTCGCGCACTTTGCAAGCCCCGGAGCCGCGATCACGAGCACCGACCTCGGTGGGCTGCCAAGGAGGTGTCCCCCGGCAGCAGCCGTTCCCGGTACGGGACGTGCACGGTTGAAGCACGTCAGGAAGGGTCCGTTCAACCGCCCGCGTGCGGAGATCGAACTACAGGGGCCCCAAGACATTGTGAGAGACATTGACCATGGAGGGAGCCGTGAGTGGGGCTCAAGGGAGGAATATATAAGATGGCCATCTTAGAGCTATTGTTGATGAGTCTACATCTTAGTAATATTGTTGATTGAGGGTTGATTGTTGTCGATTGATTGGGAATAGATTATCCATTAATCCGGATCATTGGTGTGGGGGGTTCTTATTGACTTGAATTGTTGTGTCTTTCATATTGATTGCGTTACGAAAGCGTATAAATCATATATCTTTCTGGCGGGGTTCCTCCCACGGTCCGGGGGTCACCAAGACCAGGTCGTTACCGGGAGGACCACGTAACACTAGTTATAGGGATTATGTTAACTACGACCTTGTTAGTCAAACCTCTGTGATCTATCCTTTGTCCTTTATGGCACCGCACCATAGACACGAGTTAGAATTGCCATTAAACTACACTAAATAACAATAAAAACCAACCGGAAGCAAGGCATTGAGCACTAGGGCTAACAATCCCGCCTGACAGACACATCGGTCGAGAAGGCTGAGCCACGCCGAGAAGGGCAGTGATTGGGTGGGAGTTGACCAACAGGAAGGCCGGAGCAAGAAGCAACTCGCTGATTGGCAAGGTTTGACTGATGCCATCAGAAGGGGACTGCGTGTGGAATGATGGAGAGCTTAGCATGCATGGTGGCCTGCGGGCATTGATGGAGAGGCACAGATGACGTCACGAGATGGTCAATAAACGAACTCTCGGACCGACATTTTCTCTCTCGCTTGTTCCTCACGCCTTCCTCTGCCATCGACTCTCTTCTCTTGGTACCGGACTCTGGTGGAAGATGGTTGTGCGTGGACGAAGGGCTCCAGGAAGCGATCGGACCGACCGTGTTCAGAGACGCCATCGGAGACGTACAGAGGCTGCAGGAAGAGCCGCGGCCCGGGAACTGCGGTTCTCCGTGCGAACGACGAGTGTACAAGCGCTGTAGCGTGAAAGGGTGCATTGAGGCCTACTGGGAGTGTTCCCACGTAAGGAACTCCAGACCCGTTCGCAGACCCTGACGAGGTCCCACCAGTGATTGGAACTAAGTGCGCACACGCTCCATTATTTTCCAGGTTATTCTTCCCTTCGTCTGTGTTCAAATCTGGTGTGGGGGACGTCCCGTTTAGGAACTTAGTTTTACCGTCGCGCTTCTCTTTGTCCCGGCATTCCGTTTTAATAAACCTGTTTATTTTTGTACATTTGAACCCGTTTTGTTTGAGTTATTTTCTTTGCAGGCTTTGGGACTGCTGCTGGCGGACAACAGGTCAGCTCTTCAGTTTTCCCTTCTCTTTCGTCCTCCGTATATATAGTAAAATCCACATTTGATCAGTCGCCTCAGAGTTAAAAGCTTGCTTTGGCTATCCGTGATCCCTGTGGTGTACACCTGGGAAATCACGCGACAATATATTTGTTTAAAAACTTATAAAATGAACCTGTGAGTTGTATAAAGTTATAAATGGACACTCTCTCTGTTTTACTGAATTTACTTTTCTCTCCAGAAACTGAACAAGTGAAGAAGCGAACAAGACGCCATGTTTCCATGGATCATTTTATTCCTTACAGGTGAGATTTCTGTCCTCTTTAACTCCTCTTTACCATCTCCTCTTTGTCTCCCTAGTGTCATGACATTCTGTCTAACGTCTGAACCCAGGTGTCAGGCGTCTTTTGCCCGCTACGCGGCCGTTATAAGAACTCGGTCATTCAGCGCTATGATCATACCTGAGACATTAACTGTATGCTATGCTGGTGCATAACTAGATGGTACGTACCGCCACTTTGTTGCGGCTTGCTTGCTTGTGCTCATCTGTAAACTCATTACTAGTTCAGATGTATGCTGATTTCTTGATATGATGTTCGCTGGTTCTCTTTACAGGTATTGTTAGGGATCGAATGATATTAAACTCATGATCTGAGCCAATGTTGTAACTCTGATTCTTACAACACCTAGCATTTATTACCCCGCACACATAAAGTGAAAGGTCGGGTTAAGCAATTGGTTCATGTTCGTCCATCCATCCGTCTATCTGTTTTTTCAGTTTATTATTGTCAGTTTATAATTCAGAAACAGTTTATTTAAATGGAATGTTATAGTTTGAACACAAATCTGAACCTGAAAAGGAAGACAAGTTTGACGTTTTAATGTACTTTGGCTCTGAATTTGTTCCGATTGCGCATGCACAGGGAGGAATAAGATAATATCTTAATAATAAGTTTCCCGGCCGTGGCTCTTCCTCCGCACAATCTGTCTGCTTGGCAGTCAAACAAATTGAAAATCATTCCAAACAGGAAACGTAGTTTTTTAAGGACTTTATAAATGACACAAACAACAGGCACAAATAACTAATGTAACGTGTTAGGGTGGTGTGAAACAGTGGTAAATGGAATTCAATTTATTTATATGCTTTTAAATGTCTGTAAACCTCTATTAAAATTGAATTGTACTTGAAGACTATAAAAAATATGCCGTGATGACATCACGAAATGCCGTGATGGTTTCTACTTTCTAAACGTGAAATTCGTGGATCGCCATATGCAGATTCGTCATTGACTGGGTATGGAACAAACGTACCCGTTTGTATGCGAACGGGTACGTTTTTCATGGAAGTCCTTCACGAACTTGCTGTCCATGTCTGACGTGCGACTGAAGGTGCTACAGGAATGTGGAATTTATTGGTTTCATGCTTTAGCATTCGCCGTTTCTGCATTGTCTGTTTGCTTCTGGCCTCCCACCCATGCGTAGCATGGGTACTTCACTCGTAATGACTATGTACGGATCAATAAAGCATCCATCTCTTGAATCGCAACTAAAAATCCTCTCACTGCAGCGTATAAGTGTGGTTGCTGTATATGACTGCTTCAGGAGCACGAAACTTCTGGATTTTTTAAAACAATCTTTAAAATCACTCAATATTACAGAACATTTGTTTTTGATTCAGAACTTAGTATATCCTTTGAAATCAGAAAATAAAAAGAAATGGCATTGACAAGTACAGGAGGGCCTTGCGGTTTGTGGTTTTCCCCTTCGTGGATTTGCTCGATGGCGGTGAATTTATTGAGGCAAGGTTTGCAGATTGTGGTCAACGCGCTGGTGACACCTCAAAAGCGAACAATCTGCCTGAGCCGTCGGAGGTGGGGGTAAATCAACACAGGCAGATAATGAAGGCTTTACTGTTGTTCCTTCAAAAAGGAAACTCTATGGTATTTATTGTCTATCTGTCTATCATGGAACAACTTTCATATACATCGAGGCTTTCGTGGAGTTTGGAGGTTGTGTTCATATTGAGAGAAATTTCTATTTTGTTGTGAAATGACAATATCTCTTCCTAAAGGTGTTACGTTATGATCTCTCCATCCAGTACCCATCAGCCAAGGTCTCATCACGAGCATCAGATCCTCTCCTGGAGAAAACGTCACCATCAACTGCACCTTATCCGTTCTTCCAGATGGTATCGGCTTAATCTCCATTCGGTGGATGTGGAAGCCAGCAGATGAATTTGCAGAAATTAAGGTTTGTTTCATTTTCATCTCTTTCTTCCCAATGTTTTGTGCTCTTTGGAGACATTTTATTAGGGGGTGCAAAGGACTGGTTTCCATACAGCTTCCATGCAGTAACAACAGTGCACAAAACAAACAGCCAATTACAGTCATGACCGTTGCAGGCAGCAGGGGTAATACACATGTGCATCACATTATCCTGACCTTCAGATAGAACATGTACAATGACAATATCTCGACCATCAATGTGTACAATTTTCAATGGGTAACCTATGGTTGTACCAGCAGCCCCCATTGGAATAGTCATTGATTCTTCATCTTGAACTTCTCCAGAAAAACAAGAGCATTGTGGTCGTTATATACTATCATGTGACCACCCTTTGTGAACACCGTAGGGTCGCACGGATGACTAAACGAGCTTTTTTTTTTTTTTTTTAACACGAGCCTCGATCTTGTATACAACAACAATAAAAAACATTCTGAGGCGTTCAGTTCAATGGAGGAGTTAATACGAGTGGGGAGCAAATGGGGGATAATATAAACCAGAGAGCTTACCTTCATGGATCCGACCGGCAGTCTTCAAACCTGTCATAAATAAACTCGCAAGAGACGGAATTAAAATGTACAAAAATAAACAGGTTGATTTAATAAAATGCCGCTAACAAGGAAACAACACGATAAAACTAAATTCCGAAATGGGACGTCCCTAAAGACAGACTCGAAAAACAGACGAAGGGAAAAAGAACTGGAAAATAAATGTGTTTGGTTATTTAGTGGGCACTTAGCTCAACTTTCCCGGGTTGTCTCGTCAAGAATCGTCCAGGCCCTCCCAGAGCGCTCAATCCGGACGCGGCTCTGGTGCTGGCGGGAAAAAGGCCTCCCTCGCCCTCGTTCACTAGACCGCGCTTGTTGGCGCAAAACAGGCCTTATGCCCAAAGCGAACAGCAGGCGTGCAGCCCGCTCTTCCACGCCGTGCTCGTCCATCCGTCCTCTGCACGGAAAACCACAGTTTCCCGGCCGTGGCTCTTCCTCCGCACAACCACCAGCAAGATGTCCCAACACGGCCGCTCATGATGAAGCTTCCCTGTGCAGAGAGCAAAGCACAACCGCCACTATTGCTTATGGAACGAGAAAGCGCAAAAGGGAACATTCACTCTCTATGCCCAGATGCCAGAAATAAGAAGGGGAACGAGGAGAAGATTCCGGCACACAACCGTTCACTGCCAGACCAAAACCGAAGGGAAAATGTCCGCTGCTCCAACGCTTTGTACGCGCGGCTCTCTCCTCATCTCCCGCCGCCCCTATGTCATCCAACCTGTGCGTGCCACCTCTACCAGTGCCTGTCAATCAAAACCCTGACCAATCACTGCCCATCGGGGCGTGGCTCTCGGCCTGCCCATCCTGTGTGATTCACCACGTCGTGATAATCAGCCCTAGTGCTTCATGCATGGTTTCTGGTGGTTTTATTAATTAGTGGTGTAGTTATTGGGCGATTTTGGCGGTGTCATAAGGAATGAAGGAATAGATTAGAGGTATTTACAAACAGGGAATTAATTTACCCATAATCCCTGAGCTGATTAACAAGCCCCACCCCTCGTAGTGGGGACGAAGGTACAAGCTTAACCCGACAGTCCGGTCTAATACAAATTACCTACTTATTACATGGGGTGGTTCTTCTTCTTCACGTCAGTCGGAGCACACTAATCTATACATTCTACCTGGTTATAAGGTAATCATTGTCGACCCCCTACAAACGTAACAAAACAGTGGCATCGCTTGTCATTTCTTACATATTTTTCAAAATGCTGTAGATCGAAAACTAGGTTCAAAGCCAAAACCAAGCCCAAAGCCAAAACCAGGCTCAAAGCCAAAACCAGGCTCAAAGCCAAAACCAGGCTCAAAGCCAAAACCAGGCTCATAGCCAAAACCAGGCTCAAAGTCCAGATCTTCTATTGATCGAGTAGAAGAAGCTTTTTGATGCATGTTCAGATTTATAGAAAAGTAACTTACTGGCTTTTCAATTCCAGAGTCATCATCTTGAAACAGTACAGCTCCTCCACCAAAATCACTGGCGTGGGTATGAGGGTATACCAACATACCCATGAGGGCATCATCATTTGCATGGGTATAAGGATACTGTTGTGGCCAAAAATATTGGTACCCTTGCACTTTTTTCAAACAATTTTAATTTTTTTTTTCACATTTCAAACACGTCTTCATGTTCTGATTCAGTGTGAACATTTTATCGCAGCATTACTCATGCCGCGAATCACATAATTCCAATCGCTTGTAAATATGAATTAAAAAATGGTATCAATGACAGGCGCACACTATTCCCAAAACAGAAACGTAAAACATGAGCTTACCGTACTGGAACTGGGTACTATGTTTTTTCAATTTAAATAGCATGTTTTTTAAAAGCAGCATTACATTCTTTCTATACGTATTCTTTGTTGAAATGTATTGGAATGTATTGGAATGTGAACATTTAAAAACATAAATTTTGGTTATTATGGTCCCCTTCTGATTGTGGGCCTGGCGTTGAGGCGCCATTGGAACCATTGTACAGTCACGTGAAAAAGTAAGTACACCCGATGTAAAGTTTTGACTTTTTCAACATATTTCAACATATTTCAACATACAGCTATTTGATCTTCATTTCAACAATATTGACAGATAAAGGTGATATAATATAACAAATAGCATGAAACATTTACATTTTGTAATCCATTGTATCTATCTATAATTCCAGTAATCTCTGTATGTCTGTGTGTATGTCTGTGTATTTGTCGTTTGTCTGTGACCGCTGTTTCTCGACAACCACGGGTCCGATATACTTGAAACTTGCCAGGTATATTGCTGGGGACCCGAGGATGTGCCTTTTCAAGGTTTCATATTAATCGGACAAGTAGTTACCGAGCTATGGCGATTTCTTTACCAAACTCCGCAAGCCGTTCGCTTTGGACCAAACCATTTCATGTAAATAGAGGGGGGGGGGGGGGGGGTTCTGTGGTCGTTGCGAATGGACCAAACCATTTCATGTAAATAGGGGGGGGGGGGGGGGTTCTGTGGTCGTTACTGCCACGTGGTTTCAAAGTTGTTTTTTTTTGTTGTTGTTGTTTGCACGCATGTTTTTTTGCACGCACGTACGGGCACCCACGTACGGGCACGTCCTAGTAATTTAAATAAACATAAATGCAAATTTCGCATGTGGAAAAAGTAATTACACCCCTACATTTATCACTACTTCAAATACCTAAAATATGAATCAGGTGCACCAGCTCAGATGCAAATGATTCGAACATCGTTGGAGAGGATCTTGGAGGAACCTGTCTTATTTAAACCTCAGACATTTAGTTTGGTTTGCTCTTTGTTGTTGAAGTGTGCGGCGTCACCATGCCTAGATCAAAAGAGCTCCCTGAGG
This sequence comes from Myxine glutinosa, assembly GCF_964187855.1. NCBI lineage: Eukaryota > Metazoa > Chordata > Myxini > Myxiniformes > Myxinidae > Myxine > Myxine glutinosa. Next base: position 12,364,250 of record NC_136261.1, on the reverse strand, counting down.
CCTTCAGAAAGAAGGTTACAGATGCCTACGAGTCTGGGAAGGGATTTAAAAAGATCTCCAAACAATTTGAAATCAATCATTCGTCTGTCCGGAAGATCATCTACAAGTGGAGAAGATTCTAAACAACTGCCAACTTGTTCAAGCCAGGTCGCCCCAGCAAGTTCAGCCCGAGAGCAGACCGCAAGATGCTGAAAGAAGTCTCTAAGAACCCCAGAATGTCATCACGGGACCTACAGGTAGCCTTTGCCACTGTTGATGTCAAAGTGCACGAGTCTACTATTAGAAAGAGGCTGCACAAATTTGATCTACATGGGAGGTGTGCCAGGAGGAAACCTTTGCTGTCCAGAAAGAACATCAGCGCAAGACTAAAGTTTGCCAATGAACACCTAGGCAAAGACCAGCACTTCTGGAACAATGTGCTCTGGACAGATAATTCAAAGGTAGAGCTATTTGGCCACAGTACCAGAAGACATGTTTGGCGAAAACCAAAGACAGCATTTGACAACAACAACCTGATACCAACTGTAAAGCATGGTGGTGGAAATATTATGGTTTGGGGCAACTTTGCTGCATCAGGGCCTGGGCAGCTCACCATCATAGAATCCACTATGAATTCTTCATTGTACCAGAGGGTGCTTTAGAATAATGTGAGGCCATCTGTCAGAAAGTTGAAGCTCAACCGAAGGTGGACCTTGCAACATGACAATGACCTTAAACATACCAGTAAATCCACCAAGGAATGGCTGAAAAGAAAGAAATGGAGGGTTCTGGAATGGCCAAGTCAAAGCCCGGATCTAAATCCCATCGAGATGTTGTGGGGGATTTGGGATTTGAATTTTTTTTGATTTTGGGATTTTTTTGGGTTGTGGGGGATTTGAAACGAGCTGTGCATGCAAGAAACCCCTCAAACATCGCACAGCTGAAAGAATTCTGCATGGAGGAGTGGGCAAAAATTTCTCCCAGTCGATGTCAGAGACTGCTAGACAGCTATAAGAAACGCCTACTTGAGGCTGTTTCTGCCGAAGGGGGCAATACCACCTATTAGAGCCAAGGGTGTACTTACTTTTTCCACATGCGAAATTTGCATTTATGTTTATTTAAATAATACAATGGACAACAAAATGTAAATGTTTCATGATATTTGTTATATGATATCACCTTTATCTATCAATATTGTTGAAATGAAGATCAAATAGCTGTATGTTGAAATATGTTGAAAAAGTCAAAACTTTACATGGGGTGTACTTACTTTTTCACGTGACTGTATACCCGACCATGGGCATGGAAAATTGAAGGAGACTGAATCACACTAAAATACGCCATTTGTGTCTGTCTGATGAATTTTTGATGCCAATACATGCCGTCGTTACTTATCCAATCTCAACCAAACTTGACAGGATGACCAAGGGTTACATAATGAAGGTTGTAGCGCATTCATTTGCCCCCCTTCCCCAAGGGGGTTTTCTTCCCCGAGCGGGTTTGCCCCGCCATTGCCGTCAATGGGATTGCATGTTGAGGTGTATATCCATATTAAGCTAGCTTTATCGTGGCATTTTCCTAAAGAAGAAGATTTATCGTGGCGTTTTTCCAAAGACGCTTTTAATAACAAAATTAATGATAATCACATATTTTTAATGTTATTACAAAACAATATTAATACTAATGATGTTCCACTTCCCCAAGGCGTTTTTTCCTGCAGTGATAACGTGTACAAATAGCTTATAGTTTTAATGGAATTTCCATGGGAGCAATTGCATTTACAGGAAGTAAAAATATTATAAACCACAAACACCTATGCTTAGCTTTTTAAACAGTCGGTAATGCTCTTTACAACACGAAATGAAGAAATTTGGAGGAATTCCGACATCCGTGAAGTAAGGTTTACTTACAGAACTGATCGAAGATCTATTGTATGTAATGAAAATGATGGATGACATCTGATGTTGTTCCCTCTCTCGTAAAAAATTTTTTAATTATTCTCACGTGGATTTCAACGACACAGTAATGCATATTGTTATGTTTATGGGGGTAGGTGAAAGGATACCGTCGGGATGATAGGATTGCATAATCCTCGCATGGACCGTGGATGCGTAGGAGAAATCTTGATTTACTTAAGTATGGAAACTGTAGCTTAAGATTGTTTGTGTCTTCACACAAAGGGTGAAGCCATGCAAATTAGTGAGGGATTGAGGTTAATTTTCCCCAGGATATGATTTTTCCCTCTGCGATTTTCCCCAACGTTTTACATTTACCAAGGCCGGCCATGAAAAACCTCCTTTTACCCACAACAACTGCCAACTACAAGCAAGCAGGTTCTCGGACACTAAGCCTCGCCTCAATGGACCGCATAGGCGTAAACCTGCCGACGAGAGGCGGAGAAATTGGGGGGGGGGGGGGGGGGGTTTGGAGTAAGAGCCTTCAGGCCATGCCCTGAGGGGCGTCATTGGACCATGGACATTGGACATAGGCAGAGCATGAGGCAATTTTGAGGGAACTTCATGATCGGCTCTGAGGAGTAAGAAGAAGAATCGGTGGATCTCTCTCGTTTTTGGACAAGAAGGCTGCGCTATTTTTTTCGACTTTGTGCTGACTGAGTTTGGTGTGCGTTTTGGAGGGTGAGGAGCTCTTGGTGGTGTCGGCAGCTATTGAGAGGTTTTGACTGTTGGACTCACCAGGGAGCTGAAGGCCGCGTTGTGCTCATCCAGGCAGTGGAGGAGGAAGGAGGCAGTCCTCGCGAGCTTACCACAGGCTCGATAGCGAGAGCCTTAGATTCGCGGCATTGCCACCATTTTGAGCTTCCTGCGAGGCACGCTTTGAGCATTTAACTTTAACGGCCACCAACCTCCTCAAAAAGGTGTCATTTTGAGGCCAAAGTTAAGTGCCAGCACGAAATGGACATTTTATTTTATGTCCATTTGTAGGTTGTTCGGGTTAGGGTCTCGGAGGGAGGGGTGATCATAGTGTCCGAGGTTTCCAAATTTATAGTGAATTGGTATTGGGAGGACGCGGACAGCACGTGGAAATTGAAGATAATATATTTTTTTCCTGAAGAGATTAAGCGTGCGAATGGGGAAAAAGCTGCTGTGCACGTAATGGCGGACGTGCATGAAATGGAGCAACGCGAAAGCAGCGAGGATGAAGGAAGGATGAAGGGTTGGAACTTCCCCCGTTCCTAGCATCAGTACCCCTGCCCCCGCAATGGCAGAGCCTGAGACGCAGGGACAGGCACGATGACTTTCCAGGCCATGTTTAAATTGTTAATGGAAGTGAATAATAATACAAATGGAATGAAGGATCAAATGAATGAACAAAGGAATGAAATGAGGGATATGAAAGAACAAATGAATATGCAAACTGAACGATTGGTGGGAAAAATTGAGGGAATGAATGAACGAATGGAGGGAAAAATAAATGACGTCACCAAACAAATACGTATATGAAATTAAGGAGGAAATGACAAATTAATTGGGAGAACGAATTGATGGAATAGAGAAAAGAATGTAGGGTCAAATGAAGGACATGGCTGGGAGAATTCGAGATGAAATTGGAGACTCGATGTGGGGAAATAGAGAAAGAAATGGTATCCGAGTTTAAACTAAAACGAAAGTGGATGGAATTAAAAATAGAAGAGGGTAAAACCCAGGCTGTTTGAATGGAGGAAAAGTTGGAAGACATAATTGGGTCAACAAATAAAAGGATTGACAAGGTAGATAAGAACCTGGAAGGCTATTGTACCTGTGTGGATGCCAGAATGCAACAACCAAGAGAGGGACTTTTGAAGCACCAGGGTGGTGGTTTGACAGAGGAGGTAAAAGAGTTGGAAAACCCGTGCAACAGAACAAGAGCGGGTGTTTATAGGCAAAGGCCTGTGGGGGCCACAATTGACTGGGGAAAGGATAGATGAGATGTTGCAGGAGTGGCTGAATACCTGGGACAATACCATCAAAGGAGAGGTTGCTCGAGTCCAACAGAGTCTGCGAGACGAGGTGGGTCAGTTCATTAAGCATCTTCAAGACGAGATGAAGGTGACCCAGGGAACCCTCACCACAAGTCACATTTGGCCACAAGAGGCTCCAAAATTGAATACCCAGCTGGGGGGCTGTTTTGGTCCTGGGCTGGATTCGGACATGGAGGCGTCGGGGAAAGGAGCCTCGGGAACAACCATCCCCCTTGTACATTTTGATGGGTCAGGGAGTTTAAAGGCATTCCTGACGCAATTTGAATGCGTGTCCCAGCTCAATGGTTGGAGGGAGCGAGAACGCATGGAGAATCTGGTGGCGACATTGTAGGGGCCAACCGCATACATTTTCAACGTGGCCCCAGATGGAATATTGACCAGTAAGGGCATTTGCGATGCCTTGAACCATAGGTTTGGGACAGGTGCAAGGTGCATCCTGGTCTGGGCGCAGCTGCTACATCGTAAATTAAAATCTAGTGAAACACTGCACGAGCTCGCCCAGCATATTTACTAATCTGTGAGGATTGCCTATCGGGACCTACCAGCACAGGCATGGGAAAAGCTGGCAATAGAGAGATTTATGGCTCCTCTTTCTGACCCCATGGTCCGAACTCTGGTGGAGTTGCAGGAACCGGCCACGGTGCACCTAGCGGCTGAGTGGGCGGTGAGACTGACCTTTTTAAAGAGGTTGAATCGTGCACCAGAGAGGTCACCTGTGGCGGTACGACAGGTGGAGTTACGGGATCAGGAAGAGAAGCAGGAAGAATCGGGCATTACCCGAATGTTAAGGGGGATCAGCCGCCAACTGTCAAATTTGACGAGGGGTAAATTTGCAGTGGGGGAGTCACAGCGGTGTGGTCCGGCGGGTTCACCATCGGGGTGACCCAGTCTGCGTCGGGTTGGCCCAGGAGTAAGCGGTGCTCCGGCTGGGGTTCCGAGGAGTCCGTTCATGGGGACTTGTTTTAGGTGTGTGAGAAGAGGACACTCGCAGCAGTATGGTCGGGAACCACCTCGGCACCAACCTCCCAACATGCTTCCCAGCTCAGAGAGGAGAGGACCTCCCGAAGGACCACAGGGAAGAGAAGGTCACTGCCTCGGGTTGGTCCGGCCACTTTCGGCTGTTTGGGAAACTAGAACGAGCCGAGCATACGGGGCCATTCTCGGCTGGCAAGTGTGTGGAGAAGCGCCCTTCTTTGGTGAAAGTAGTGAATTGTGGAAAAATTGGCACGGGTAATTTGAGGGTTTGATGTAAAATTGAGGGAGAATTTTGTGAAGCCATGGTGAAGACTGGGGCCAGTGACACCATTATTAATCCAATTGTGTTAGACCAAAGTGTTGGAGGCTGGGACAAAATTGATAGATTAGCAGGACAGCCTTCAACTGGCTACGGGGGCGACGGCTTCAATATTGGGTCGTGAGGTTGTGGATATGGAGTTGGGCAGTCTGGAGGTCAATGTGGTGGTGTGCGTGGCCAAGGTGTGCGACCAGTGTCTTCTGGGATTGAGTTTCCTGGTGGAACACGACTGTCAACTAGACTTTGGGCGAGGTCACATGTGGTTGGGTTCTGAGAGGCTGCAATTGGTTGGACTGGGGGATGATGTGGAGGTGCAGGGGACATGGCTGGAGGCACTGTGACCGTGCCTCCAAGGTCTGAGGCCATGGTAATGGTCTGCACCACATTGGTCAGCTTGGGCTAGTGGGGCCGAAAGATTGATGGTGGGCCGCACCCTCGTGGACACTCGTGGGCCTATGTTGGCCATTCGGCTGTTCAACTTGTCCGATAGCCCTCGCACGATAAGGGGCAGAGCTACTGTAGCCAAGTGTGGTGGTGCAGTAGAGATCACCAGAGGAGGTGGATCCTTCTCGAGGAGGAGGTGGACTCGTAGGATCTTAAGCTTACAGTTTTTCTTCTTAAATACATCGAGATTGGCTTCCGACTCGCACGTGGTCCATGCTAATTGATACAATCCTAGCTCCACTATGGCATTTCTTCACCTACCCCCACAAACATAACAATATTGTACACCGCTCCTTTCCTATGCCATCTCCAGGCACTGCATGACGTCATTGCCAGGTCCCCTTCCGGAAATGAAAACACGCTGAAAGGGAGTACTCAGTTTTCACTCTGGTTTCTTGTTTGTTTGTCCAGGTGATATCTCCTTTGAGCTAGGAATCTGAAATTTATGTACAATGGTGAGCAAGTGCTTTGGCAAAAATGGTATTTTTTGTTTTTTGATTGATCAAGTAATTGATTACTTATTTTATTATTATTGTCGATTAAGCACTTATTTATTTCCTTTCTCATCTGGGCAATATCTCAGGCACCTTTTGAGTTAGGAAGCTGATATTTGGACATGCCAATGACCAAGTAATTTGGCTGTAAAGGCGAATTTTGATTTATTGATTAATCAATTAATCAATGTATTATTTAATTATTGGAATAATGGCTTGGTTAATTTTTTGAAGTTACAGATTTGGATGAAACGGTGGTGGTTTAGGTATTTTAAAAGCCAATTGATTAATTATTTGATTATTTTATGACTTTTTTTTTTTTCATTATTAATCATTTATTTATTTTCTTTCCCATCTGGCCAATATCTCAGGCACCTTTTGAGCTAGGAAGCTGATATTTGGAAACGACAGTGACCAAGTGATGTGGCTATAAAGGATATTTTTGATTTATTGATTAATCAATTAATCGATTAATTTTTTATTGATTAATCAATTCATTATTTAATGTTTTCGATCAATGACTTATTTAATTCATTTTCTAAAATTTACAGCTTCAGATGAAGCACTAGTGGTTTAGTTATGGTATTATCCAATTGATTAAGAAAAAATTTTATGATCATTATTTATTGATTTTAATTATGCAATTAATCAATTATTGTACACGTCTCTCACCCAATACAGTCTCTATGCGCTGCACTGCCGCAGGTGCCCCAGCAATGCCGCGCTGGAGGATATTTCATTATTTGGCATGGGGGCAGTGGACGTTGAATGTATCTGTACTTGTTTTAATTACGGTTTATGAATGTATTTATACTTTTGTTTTGAGCATATAATCCAAATCCACTTTCCATCCACACATCATTGTTTTGTTTGGTAATCCATAAAAATCTCCTGCTGATTTAATTTGTTTTTCTTCCAGATATTGGTACATTATGGAAGATACATGATCGAAACCCAACACAACACTCGTTTCTCCAATCGTTTGATTGTCGTTGATGGAAACACAAATGATGGCAACGTATCTCTGCTCCTTACAAACATCACTTCATTGGACTCTGGGATCTTTACCTGTGTGGATCAAAGTGATTCCCCATATCGTGTCATTTCACAAACAAAATTGAGTGTTCGACTTCCTGAAAGACGTGAGACAGAGGCGTGTCATACAGGTAAATCTTTACTGTATCATTACCATTACAGGATTCAATAGCTACGGGCTGAATTTACCAAAGGCGTTTGGAGAGCGTCTTGCTAACACACACCTAACCCTTAAACGTTGGAAAAAACACATTTGTACGAGCAAAACTAATTGCGCGTTTAAATAGCAATTTAGGAAGGGAGATTAACAGACGTTTAGTTGTGCGCGTCTAAACAACCAATTAGTGCCCATGTCTCCAACATCCAATTTAAATGATGCATTTGAACAGAATGAAAGCGCCACGGACAATTATTGTTGGAGGGGATTCAGTGCATTGCTCCTCATCATAGGCTGATCCAGGATATCTTACACTAGATTCAGTAGCCAACTAGAACGGCACTCAGTATAGAGCAAACCCCCCGCCTGGTTGGCCATATCACTCAATGGTGAAGAATCACTTAAAAAATTATTTTAGGTGGATCCGGATCCCGAGCTTCACCAAAATTGAATCCATTCATCCTTGTCACACACACAACCTGTCCAACAGGTTTCGTCCAAATCCATCCATAATTTTTGAGATATCCTACTATGTATCATTTTTTGTCCCATCTCCCAATGGTGAAGAATCACTTTAAAAATTAAATAATTCTCATATCCGAATCCATACTCAGATCTTCGCAAAAATTGAATCGATTCTTCCTTTTCAGACACACAACCGGTTCACCAAGTTTCGTCCAAATCCGTCCACAACTTTTTGAGATGTCCTGCTATGTATAGTTTTTGGCCCCATCTCCCAATGGTGAAGAATCACTTAAAAATTAAATAATTCTCATATCCGAATCCATATTCAGATCTTCACAAAAGTTGAATCGATTCTTCCTTTTCAGACACACGACCGGTTCACCAAGTTTCGTCCAAATCCGTCCACAACTTTTTGAGATATCCTGCTATGTATAGTTTTTGGCCCCATCTCCCAATGGTGAAGAATCACTTAAAAATTAAATAATTCTCATATCCGAATCCATACTCAGATCTTCACAAAAATTGAATCGATTCTTCCTTTTCAGACACACAACCGGTTCACCAAGTTTCGTCCAAATCCGTCCACAACGTTTTGAGATGTCCTGCTATGTATAGTTTTTGGCCCCATCTCCCAATGGTGAAGAATCACTTAAAAATTAAATAATTCTCATATCCGAATCCATATTCAGATCTTCACAAAAGTTGAATCGATTCTTCCTTTTCAGACACACGACCGGTTCACCAAGTTTCGTCCAAAACCATCCACAACTTTTTGAGATATTTTGTTCACAAACGGACAGACAGACAGGGGTGAAAACATAACCTTCATCCACCTTTGGTGGCGGAGGTAACGAAATGATTCCTTCGATAGATCCATCCATCCATCCTTCCTTCCTTCCATCCATCCATCCCTCCTTCTCATCCATTGATCATGGCAAACTTGCCTTTGCCTCTTGGAAGGCTAATCCAACTGAAGGAAATCTCAGTTCCTTCCACCAAGCTCGGAACAAGTGTGTGTCTACCCTCAGGAGTGCCAGGAAGCACTATCTCTCCTCACTCAAGAATGAACTCTCAAACCTGTCTCCTTCCTCCAAATCCTGGTGGCGTCTGGTCAAATCCGTTTCTGGTGTTTGTTCCCCCTCCATCCCCTCCCTTACCTCAAATGGCCACACAGTTGACATCGCACGTGACAAAGCCGAATGCCTCAACTCTGTGTTTGCCTCAAAATCCTTAGTCCCAAACCCATCTCTCTCTGTTCCCACCTTTCCCAGTCGAACCAAACTGCTCCTGGACTCTGTGACCTTCTCTCCTGACAAGGTGGAGGAGTTTTTGTCAAACCTCGACTCTGATTCTGCAACTGGACCAGATGGCATCAGCCCACTGGTCCTAAAATCCTGCTCTGCCGCTCTATCTCACCCTCTCTCTGTTCTTTTCACCCTATCCTGTGCTCAAGGTCATCTGCCAGCATCCTGGAAATCAGCAAACATTACCGCTTTACACAAAAAAGGTGCAAAAACAGATCCTTGCAACTACAGACCAATCAGCCTGCTCCCAATTATCAGCAAAGTCATGGAATCCATCATTGCTTCGGATATGAAATCTTTCCTCTTCTCCAATGGCTTGATCTCTGATCATCAATTTGGTTTCAGACCAGGTCACTCTACTCTGGACATGCTGCTTCTGCTGTCTCAACAATGGATGGAGGTCCTCAATGCCAAACAGGAAATCAGAGCTGTCTCCCTTGACATATCACGTGCCTTCGATACGGTCTGGCACCCAGCTCTGCTCACCAAACTCTCCTCCTATGGTATCCATGGAAATCTCCATGCATGGCTTGCGGACTTCCTCTCTGGTCGTAGTCAACGTGTGGCCCTGAATGGATTTCTCTCATCTCCCCTTCCCGTTCAGGCTGGAGTTCCCCAAGGCAGTGTGCTGGGCCCTGTGCTTTTTCTGGTCTTTATCAATGATCTCTCCGACTCTCTGGAAAATCCTCTGTATCTCTTTGCTGATGACTCCACTCTCTGCCGCTCCATTCCTCTTCCCTCAGATCGGCAGTCTGCAGCCTCCTCACTCTCTGAAGACCTGGACAAAATCACAGACTGGTCAAACATGTGGAACATGTCTTTCAATCCTGACAAATCTCACACTCTTACTATGTCTCTCCGAAAAGATCGACTGGACAACCCTCCTATCTATCTACTTTCTCAACAATCCTCTCCAAGAAGTTCTGTCGCTCAAGCTTTTGGGTCTCACCATCTGCCATGATCTTTCTTGGGAAAACCACATTTCCAAGCTGGCCTCCAAAGCCAGTCGCCGACTGGGCATCCTCCGTCGTGCGAAGTCCTTCCTAGGCACACCTGAGCTCCTCACCACATACAAGGCTTTCATCCGCAGCTCAATGGAATACTGTTCTCCCCTATGGGCTGGTGCTCCTGCCTCACACCTGGCTCGGCTTCACGCTGTTGAATCCAAAGCTTTCAGAATCATTGGAATCTCCCGCGATGAAGCTATCTCTGAGGGCCTTTCACTCACTCACCGCAGGCAGGTAGGTGGTCTTTCTGTCTTCTACCGACTCCTCTCCGGCCTTGCTCCCCCAGCTCTCTCTGTGCTCTGTCCCCCAAATATTCCTACAGGTCGCACAAGATCTGCCAGCCACCCTCTGATGGTTAAACTGCCGAAATCTCGGCTCTCTGCTCACCTTCACTCTTTCATTCCTCTTTTCTCCTGCCTCTGGAACAAACTCCCACACTCACTTCAATCACACTCCTCCCTCCAGGTCTTCAAAACAGCTGTTCACCACCATCTCTTATCTTCCCCCATACAAAACCTTGATCTTTTCTACCCCCACTAATTCACCCCAGATCCACCTTGTTTGAAATTCCAACTTCTTTCCTGGAAGTCTTGGCAGTGTCCAATGTCCATATGTTTTATACCTCTCCCACCCCCCCCCCCCCCCCTTCCCATGCCTCCCCCCCAAAGCCCTCTCCCTCCCACAGTTCTCTCGATGTCTCCATGTCTCTCGGTCCCTGCTCTCAAATGTTGTGTTTGTGTCCTTCCCCCTCTCTCCCCATCTTGTCTACCGCTCCCGATGTTATTTGTTTTGTGTGTCTGTTTGTCTTTTTGTGTGATTAATGTTCGCTCTTTCACGAGCCTCGATCTTGTATACAAAAAAAAAAAAAGAAAAAAGAAAAAAAAAAAAGAAAAAAAAAAGAAAAAAAAGAAAAAAAGAAAAAAAAGACAATTTGTGAATGTGTACAATCTCTGTATCCAAGCTATGGTTCCCACGTGATGCCACTCTTTGTAATCTGCATCGATGATGATGATGATTGAAACATCCATCATATTTTATGTTTTGTTTGTATGTATATACAGTATAAAATGCATTCGTGGCTATCCATTTATTATGTATGCAGATCTCGTGACATTTTGCCACTCCTTCGATACACTTATATACTTCCTGGCAGTTTAAATTAACTTTAGAATCAATATGAGAGTACAACTGCAAACAACCCTTCACTCTTCACCCGTCGTCATCATCTTCATCCAGATGCTCTTGTTCCCTGTCAGTCGAATGTTGGTTTCCACAGTCGTCATTTCCATGACATGTGCACAGTTCTGTGCGAGGAAGACTGCTCTGACTACAAACACAACTGATGACACATCTACTCCTTCTGGAACAGGAACACATGAGTCCTCCTAGGAGCTCAAAGGCCATTGGTCCCTTGGGTTACACAGCCACAAGTTTATCATCCTGCTTTTCCCCAACCATGTTGCTCTGGGAACCCAATACCTGGCTTGGCTGTGTGTGATGACATCCACATCATGGTTTGCCAATATGCTCATTCTGCATGCTCTTCAAAGCTTGCTTCACATGGGGGATGTTTGGCTAGTGACTTGTCCTTTTTGTTGGCTAGCTTTAGCCGCAGGCAATTGAGGTCGATGTGAACACTCTTCTCTTTTTCCACCAATAAAGGGGCGCCCTACATCTGGCAAATAAAATACATTTACTTCTTCATGCAGGTGTATGAATCAAATTGGCATCCTTTCCATGAACTTTTCTAGAACATTTACTTCTTCATGCAGGTGTATGAATCAAATTGGCGCCCCTTTCCATGAACTTTTCTAGAACATTACTTGGTTCCTCCTCAGAACACAAGGTCTTTGTGAGGACTCAACCGGTACGAGCATGCAAGAACGTTCGAGGACTTTCGACCATTTCTTCTTCTTCTTCTTCTGCCATTGCACGGCACCTGGATGCCAACCCCGATAGTGCAGACCAGTACAATGCAGATATGTTTGAGATATTGAGCCGAGGTCGGAGTACGTTACATCTACATATGTTAGAAGCAAATTTCATCCATGACACGGACCCTACATTGTGTCGTCAAAAGGAATTTGTACCTTCTCTCTCATTCCCTTTCAACATAGAAAGATTAAAGGTATTTCGCCTGCCGTTGTCCAGGGTAATGATGCAAATGGTGCGTCATCGATGACTCCAGCCAATCGGAGCCCGGGACATACATTGGTGACTGAGCCCACCAATGGGCGTTCAGAACACCAATGACGTCATGAAAGAAGAACCAATCGGTGTCGCTGTTACTTAGACATGCTTATAAATGCACTAGTTCTCACCTCTTCCGGTCTCTGCTGTGAATCACCTTGAAGAGAACAGCATGAAAAGCTTCGGTGTTATTGTCATTATGTCGTGTTTCTTTTCCTGTATATTAATGACAAATTTTGGAAAGTTCGGTGGTAGTCGTCTTCTCTTCCGTGTTAACTTAACTGGGCTTGGTTCCATTGTAACGTCCTTGCTGCCACATAAAATGCACAGCATGTTAACAACGCTGCCAGAAGTTAGTGAAACTTTAATATCATTAGCAAGCTTGTTCAAATTTGTCTGATGATTTAGGCGAGGTGTGAGCACCACGTACAGACCGGGAGATAGACAGACTTCAAATGGAGCAGTGTCCAGCTGAAAAGGCGACACTGACCAGACCGTAACCGTGACCACCACGATTGGACATTGGACACCAATGTTGATTTGGACACCGACATCATGTTTCTGCCATATATGAGTTGAGGCTGCATTATGCATTGAGGCTGATATATATATCATCTGAGATTCTGCGGGTAATGGTTTATCACGACATAAGTTTGAGAAGTCATCATGTGACGTTGACCTTGTTTGATCTTTGCTTCACAAAAACTGCACCATCCACATCATGACTTCAGTTTGACTGGAGAGATGATGAGCTTTAAAATGGTATATGATGTGTGTGTGTGTGTGTGTGTGTGTGTGTGTGTGCGTGTGTGTGTGTGTGTGTGTGTGTGTGTGTGTGTGTGTGTGTGTGTGTGTGTGTGTGTGTGTGTGTGTGTGTGTGTGTGTGTGTGTGTGTTCGTGTTCGTTCGGTAGGTGGTGCCTGCCGCTCACCTAAAACAGGTTCTACACAAACACACTTGGTATCCCTGATTCGGATGGAAGGTGTTTGTACCCAGGACGTTGTTTATCCTGAAACGGATTAAATCTGTAATATTTTGGGTGTTTACTTATGATTTATAATAATTGTTGTTGTTTTTGTTTTACAGGGAATGCGGTTCCTTTCACCATCATCGCATTTCTTGTGGTGATCATTGTTGTGCTCATCGTGTACATTGTGGTGTCCAGGAAAAGAAAGTTTAGATCACATGTTTCACAAAATAGCGATCACACTGCAGTGCCTGATCAGTGTATGGAGGAAAGGCTCAGAAAGTGTGTTAACGACGTTAGAACTTTTGAGAATGTTGTTCCCCATGTGCATTGTCAGAAGATTGCAAAGGTATCTGGGTTTGATGATGTGCATCATGATTCTGTTATCGAAATGCTGGAATCGCACAGTGAACAACTGCCAAACGACTTGATGGAACTGGAAAGAGTGAATGTGCTTGAGAAGGAGGAAGAAAAGACTGATGAGGTCCAATTTTCCCCCTCGATTTCCGACCATCGTCAGTGAATACAGTACATTACAGGTCACTTTTTATTAGCCCCCGTTGGACTTGGTCTGAAATGCGTGCCTTCTTATTGAGGCTGATCGTGTTGACTTCGTGATCACATCCAATATGGCTGACTGGCGGCCATTTTTGTTCTAAAAAAACAAAAAAACAAACCCGATGTTGAACACGTCCTCGACCATTTCTCAGACATGCATTTACCGATCTTGTTCATACTTTGCACACAGATCATGAAAGACTGCTTACATGTGTATGTCATTTTCTTTTGAGATCAGATCCAAGATGGCTGACTCGCGGCCATTTTGTTAAACGTGTCCCCAACCATTTCTCAACCAAATTGCATATTGTAGTATAATGCTTTTACTTATTTAAGTCACCACTATATTCGTCGTGTGTGTGTGTGTGTGTGTGTGTGTGTGTGTGTGTGTGTGTGTGTGTGTGTGTGTGTGTGTGTGTGTGTGTGTGTGTGTGTGTGTGTGTGTGTGTGTGTGTGTCCACAGCATAACTACCCGATGATATCCGATCTTGATGAAACCTGGGTGGGAGTTTGATATCATGATCTAGTTGTGTCCTGCCTGGAGTGGGCATATTGCGCCCACTGTGGGCGGAGCTACGCCCGAAAAAGATGTATTTTTAGGGGGTAATCGAGTTCAAGCTACATCTTCTCCGAGGGGTTTGGTGGAATCTGACAGGGGTTTCTGTATTTAGTTAGGCCAATGTCATGTCTAGCCCCACGGAGCTCGATTTTTCATTTTTCATTTTTCATTTTTTTTTTTTCATTTCATTTTTCACCGAATTTTCGGTATTGTGTAGCTAACTAACCTCATAGAGTCATAACTGATTATACATTATTTTCTATCTCGTTTCAAGGTCAGTAACCTTCGTTTTGACATTTCTGGGCCTGGCCCGTCCGGGCCTGTTTCGGTTATAGTCCGTCCTTTGTCATTGAATACTGCTCGCTCGTGAACCATCGTCGTCTCCTGACTTTATTTTATTTTGATGATTAGGATGTTATTTTATGATTAGGATATTAACTAATTAAATTAAGGTGTTTTAGTTAAAGGACTTTTAGTTAAAGTTTTAGTTAAAGTTAAATTAAATAAAGGGGACCGAAAAACAACAACAACCACAGTTCCCGAAAAAGGCCAACCCCCGCTTGCGGGGAAAAATGGCCTCTAAAGGTGTTTTTTTTTTTTTTTAAGTGAAAAAAACGTTCGACTTCCCAATGGTCTCCTCCCCCGTTAGACTGGGGTTAAAGCATTCATTCCAGTGTTAGTCAAGTCCACTGGGTCCGAGTCCAAGACCTGTGCTGAAAGAGTATTGTAAAGTGGGAAAATAGTGATTTTTTTTTTGCTTATGTATTATGTAAATAAAAAAATATATTTAAAAAACCACCTTTAGAGGCCATTTTTCCCCGCAAGCGGGGGTTGGCCTTTTTCGGGAACCGTGGTAGTTGTTGTTTTTCGGTCCCCTTTTTGAAGCAATGTTTTACGGCCGGATGCCCTTCCTGACGCCAACCCTTTTTGCCGCCTTTAACGACAAGCAGGGAATTACCAGTGAACTGGTACTCAATTAGCCGACCTCGGAAGGATGACAGGCTGAGTCAACCCCCCTGGCGTTAATTCAGCGATCGGCCGGGTTTCGAACCCAGGATCCTAGGATCCTAAGCTGACACCCTAGCCGCTCGCCCAACACCAGGGTTAAACCAGGTTATGTATTATGTAAATGAAGACAATAAAATATCAAAACCGGCTAACAGTGTAAGTCGGGTAATAATGTTGTTCCTGGACCACCCTCATTTTCCCATTGACTTACATGTTAATTTTTCTCTCACCCTAATTTCCCCTTAACACCTCTATTTCTCCCACCCTGTTCTTTACGAACCTTTTAGCCTTTTGACATACTCTTATTCTCAATGTTGTTCATTAGACCACTCAAACAATGATTCTACGAATATTTGCTCCCTCTCACTCTCTTAATATCAATGATCCCGAGTAGACCACTCAAACAATGATCCTACAAATATTTGTTTATGTGTGGGAAATAATTTAATTATCTTACCACTACCATCACCATCTAATACATTAACAAAGTATATGTTTAAGTTTGGTTCTTTGTCAAGATATTTTAACTGAGCTGAGATAAAATGATAAACCTCCCTCAATGTACTTGTTTGAGCGCCTCCAGTGCCACACACCATTTTAAAATTAAAGTATATATTTTCCTGACAACCATCAAAGTTTTCCGTCCACTCAAAAATATTTCCATCTTTTTTACCCAACTCACCGGTATTTAAATTAATTCTCTTATTTGTTTTGTGAACTTTTCTACCAGTTGCCTTTTCAATTATACCTATTTGATATTTTTCACATTCGTTATGTTTACCATTTATATACCAAGGTTGATTGCACCTCCACTCTTTAGTCTGGTTGATACTTGGTTCTATCATTTATTTATTTATAAAAAAGGTGGCGGTAGCCCTTAAAATCCCTAACCCCATTATCTTATCACTTATATATCTTATCACTTATATATCTCATCACTTATATATCTTATCACTTATATACTTATATAACCATAAGGGAGACTATCAATTCCATTTTTAAAAATAAACCTCTTATCATCAAAAGCCCCTAATGCTTTCTTATTTATCTCTTCTGTATATAATTGATGTTTATAACTTCTTATTCCATTAATCTTTCTAAACTCTTCTTTCTTTGTTGTTAAACAGTTATAATAATCCTTAAAGTTTATTGTTTCTTTAATAACATTTTTATTTACACCTTTTAACTTCTTATCAGTCTTTTCAATGTTATTCACAATGTATTTATAAGCATAAGCCTTTGACCTCAATCCCACAAATTCACTCATAACATATCCTCCTAATTCATCCTTGAACTTTCCAATCACCTTTTTATTTTTAGAAGAGAACAACTCACTCTCTGGACTGTAATTACTTGTATAAAAAAAACAAAAAACCACCTTTAGAGGCCATTTTTCCCCGCAAGCGGGGGTTGGCCTTTTTCGGGAACTGTGGTTGTTGTTGTTTTTCGGTCCCCTTTTTGAAGCAATGTTTTACGGCCGGATGCCCTTCCTGACGCCAACCCTTTTTGCCGCCTTTAACGACAAGCAGGGAATTACCAGTGAACTGGTACTCAATTTGCCGACCTCGGAAGGATGACAGGCTGAGTCAACCCCCCTGGTGTTAATTCAGCGATTGACCGGGATTCAAACCCAGGATCCTAGGATCCTTAGCCGGCACCCGAGCCACTAGCCCAAAACCAGGGATCATATTGTATCATAGATATTAATGTCCTTTTTCATGTCGAAATAAACATGATTCATCAGTATTAATTTTTAAAATAAAACGATCTGTATCCATATAAAGTAGATTAACATCATTTTGATATTTCTTCCTCAAGTTATTGTAAAAGTAATCATACATCAAGGACTTTGATAAATCAAGTATTGAGGTACCAATGTAAATAGGTTTGTCCATCTCAACGCTTTCTCTCATCAAATGTATCGCACAAAAGTTTTCCGTAAAAACTTCTACTCTCGAGAAGCTTGGTCTGTTGATTAATTTTGATGCTTGTTTCCATGATGTTGATAGACGAATGTTTTGTCTCTTTCTAACATTCTCCATCGTTTTTCCAAATACAGCATTATTCATCAATTTATAAAAGTCTTTCTCAGAATCTGTTTTTGACTCTGTTCTTCTTTGTGTATTAAAATCAATGTACTCTTTCAACCAATGACTCTGATTAAACTTGAGAATCCTATGTATCTTTTCAACACGGAGACCCTTTGAAAGACATTGTCTCAAATTTCTTTGATGGAGCACATCATTTTTCTTGTTGTATAGTGTTGTTAGAAGCTTCTCTGACGCTTTACCCTTTACATTAAATGATTGTTGATAATCACTTAACCACTACTTCTTTGGACTTTCCTTTTCACAAGCAAATGGGAGATCTTTGTGTAGGTTATGGAGTTCCTCTGGATATTTCAAATCAACTTCAAAATAATAACCAACTTTTTCTTCATCTAATTCAGCTTGTGTAGAGATACATACATCTTGTAAAACCTTTTTGTAGTCTTTTTCCTTTCCCCATCTAAGTTTTCCATAAGGAAGAGCCTGAGACATTGCCCAGCCATAGAGGTTGTTCGCGTCATAGTACATCAAGTAAGAACTCTCTTTCGTTGAATCATAATTCGGAAGATATTTGTTATTTGCTTTTGCGTATCTGCTCGAGCATACTTGTGAAATTCCACCTCTTTTTGCCTTTTCAATCATTAAAAGCATATCGACATCGGTTATCAAATCCAAACCTTGTTTTGTCATTTTTAACATTGCACTCCAAGCCAATCCAGGAGCAGTGTAATAGTGAGCAGGATCCAATCCATATCCAGAATGACAGTTTGTTCTGAAAGCCTCAAACACATCAGCCAACAAAAGCACATCAGCTTTGAGATACAAATCGTGATGCTCACCAAGATTCTTGATGTTATATTTTTTCCAAACATTTTGTGCGTGTACATAATCTTTATCAGATATATGACTATTATTTAATTTATTATAGAAATTTTCTTTTGAAGGAAGTTGTGTTTCATTGAATCTCTCAAATGAGTTCATATAGTCATAGGGATAAATTCCCTTTTGTGTTAGTAAATCTTTGTCTGAAAAATACTCTGAAAGACATGGGAACTCTTTTAGATTTTGAACCAAGTTAGCCAATGGACTTGTCATGAATTTAAATGTATCAAGAAATCTGATCTGAGTTATAGGAGATGTATGAATTGTTTTTGTGAATGAAATGTATTTCTGATCCGTGTTAGGAATTGCTGAAATGTGTCCAGATGTCTTTGAGAGTTCCTTGATAAATAGATACGTATCATAATTAGCGTTGTTATGAAGAAAGACAGGAATGAAAGAGGGGAGTTTATAATTAATATTACAACTTTGATGAGCCGGACCTCTATATTTACCAGTGAGATGACAATGATCTCTAACCTTTAGACCTTCACCTATTTTCTCCTCACAAATATGACAGACATTGTTTTTTATAAATTCCCTTTTCTCTTTACTCGCCAAGGACATTGGTTTATTGGTTTCTCTCATTATCTTTCTTAATCGAACACAGTCTTTTTCTAGTCATTTCACAAACTCCCCTGGGGTATTTGAGCCTCTATACATCTCTAATTTGTTATATTCATCACCAACGGATGATTTGATATAATAACAAAAACCACAAGGAGTATGTTTTTGATATTTATTTGTGTATGATTCTTCTGGATCTGGAGAAGCAGTATCAATTTTTTCTAAAATACTTTCAAAATCAGCATATATAACAAATGGATGTTTTATTGTTTTCTTTTCATCTTTGAATGAGATATTTGAGCCTTCTTTAGGCATGTTGATTACCGTTGATTTATGTTCACCACAATAATTTGAATGTTTATCTAATCTTTCTTGTGTATGGAAGAAGTTAAGACAACGCAAACAAATATATATTTTATTTGTTCTTTTACATACTTGTGGTTTTATTAATTTTGTAATATCTTTGATGTATGTATAATGTGAATTTTCCTCTGAATTAACATCAAGAAGATTAATATGAGTTTGATTATAATTTTCAGAAAGCTTTAAAATCTGAATGTTGTTTGTTTCCGTCAGACCATAAACATTAACTGATAAATTATTCATATTTTCAAATTTAGGAATATCATTAAAAGTCATTGGAAAATTTAGATCTTTTGTATTCAACGTATTCTCATATTTTTTATAATGAGATACTCTTTCAACATGGCTATTTTGAGGATGTAGATGTGCTAGAATAGACCAGAGAAAACATTTATTGTCTTTATTTTTGATATTGATAACTGCTTTTCTATTTTTGATAACACTGGGTAAATCAATGTAAGAAGATGCATTTAGAGAATCTGATTTAAGAATATGAATGTCAATAAATTGTATCTCATCTATATTCCAACCACTTCCAGTAATAGTATGCTCAAGTTCTTGTTCTTGCTGGATAAGTTCAACATAAGTGGGATTAATCTGATTGTATGTTGTTATAAAGTGTGTGCCTGTTCTCATGTAAGCTAAATCAGTGATGTTTTCACCAGTGAATGGATAATCTTTTGAGTTTTTTATTTTAATACCCATATAGAACTTGATTGAATTCAATTCGAGAAGAGTCTTTTCAACGAAGGCTTTCATTGATGGTTCAATAATCTCTACAGCTTCAAGTATTGACTTTGGACCAGGAGGATTAAAGTTAAAGATTCGAATCCTGATATGTCTTTTGAAAGCAGCATCAGTATTTTTAATAGTAAACAATTTTGACAAGTGTTTGTTTGTTTTAAGATGGGCTTTGAACCCCTTCTTTAGGATATCTCTATTACAGAGACTACAATGTTTTTTGTTCTTAGGAAGTGGTGATAATTGATTTAGAATGTTGTAAGTGTGTTTTGCGGTGAGAATATGTCGTTTATAATATTTTACTTCCTTCTCGCAAGTATCACAATAAACCATATTTACAGCGTGAGAAAACGTGCTGTTTTATATATGAAACTATACTTAAAGTAAAACACTTATAAAATAAAGTGCCTTTTTACAGGCTTTTTACATATGAAACTGTGCTTGAAGTAAAACACTTTTTAATCACAAAATACAACACTAAAATCATCATCATCACTATTTTTTTTTTTTTTTTTTTTTTTTTTTTTTTTTGTATACAAGATCGAGGCTCGTGAAAGAGCGAACATTAATCACACAGAAAGACAAACCGACACATAAAACATATAACATCGGGAGCGGTAGACAAGATGGGGAGAGAGGGGGAAGGACACAAACACAACATTTGAGAGCAGGGACCGAGAGACATGGAGACATCGAGAGATCTGAGAGAGGGCGAGGGCTTTGGGGGGGGGGGGGGGGCATGGGAAGGGAGCGGTGGGAGAGGTATAAAACATATGGACACTGCCAGGACTTCCAGGAAAGAAGTTGGAATTTCAAACAAGGTGGATCTGGGGTGAATTAGCGGGGGTAGAAAAGATCAAGGTTTTGGATGGGGGAAGATAAGAGATGGTGGTGAACAGCTGTTTTAAAGACCTGGAGGGAGGAGTGGGATTGAAGGGAGTGAGGGAGTTTGTTCCAGAGGCAGGAGAAAAGAGGAATGAAAGAGTGAAGGTGAGCAGCGAGCCGAGATTTCGGCAGTTTAACCATCAGAGGGTTGCTGGCAGATCTTGTGCGACCTGTAGGAATATTTGGGGGACAGAGCACAGAGAGAGCTGGGGGTGCAAGGCCGTAGAGGAGTCGGTAGAAGACAGAAAGACCACCTACCTGCCTGCGGTGAGTGAGTGAAAGGCCCTCAGAGATAGCTTCATCGCGGGAGATTCCAATAATTCTGAAAGCTTTGGTTTCAACAGCGTGAAGCCGAGCTAGGTGTGAGGCAGGAGCACCGGCCCATAGGGGAGAACAGTATTCCATTGAGCTGCGGATGAAAGCCTTGTATGTGGTGAGGAGCTCAGGTGTGCCGAGGAAGGACTTCGCACGACGGAGGATGCCCAGTCGGCGGCTGGCTTTGGAGGCCAGCTTGGAAATGTGGTTTTCCCAAGAAAGATCATGGCAGATAGTGAGACCCAAAATCTTGAGCGACAGAACTTCTTGGAGAGGATTGTTGAGAAAGTAGATGGGAGGGTTGTCCAGTCGATCTTTTCGGAGAGACATAGTAAGAGTGTGAGATTTGTCAGGATTGAAAGACATGTTCCACTTGTTTGACCAGTCTGTGATTTTGTCCAGGTCTTCAGAGAGTGAGGAGGCAGCAGACTGCCGATCTGAGGGAAGAGGAATGGAGCGGCAGAGAGTGGAGTCATCAGCAAAGAGATAGAGAGGATTTTCGAGAGAGTCAGAGAGATCATTGATGAAGACCAGAAAAAGCACGGGGCCCAGAACACTGCCTTGGGGAACTCCAGCCTGAACAGGAAGAGGAGATGAGAGAAACCCATTCAGGGCCACACGTTGACGACGACTAGAGAGGAAGTCCGCCAGCCATGCGTGGAGATTTCCATGGATACCAAAGGAGGAGAGTTTGGTGAGCAGAGCGGGGTGCCAGACCGTGTCGAAGGCACGTGATATGTCGAGGGAGACAGCTCTAATTTCCTGTTTGGCATTGAGGACCTCCATCCATTGTTGAGACAGCAGAAGCAGCATGTCCAGAGTAGAGTGACCTGGTCTGAAACCAAATTGATGATCAGAGATCAAGCCATTGGAGAAGAGGAAAGATTTCATATCTGAAGCAATGATGGATTCCATGACTTTGCTGATAATTGGGAGAAGGCTGATTGGTCTGTAGTTGCTAGGATCTGTTTTTGCACCTTTTTTGTGCAAAGCGGTGATGTTGGCTGATTTCCAAGCAGATGGCAGTTGACCTTGAGCAAAAGAGAGGGTGAAGAGAACAGAGAGAGGGTGAGATAGAGCAGCAGAGCAGGATTTTAGGACCCGTGGGCTGATGCCGTCGGGTCCAGTTGCAGAATCAGAGTCGAGGGTTGACAGAAACTTTTCCACCTTGTCAGGAGGAAAGGACACGGAGTCCAGGAGCAGCAGGGTACGACTGGGTATGGTGGGTACAGAAAGGGATGGGTTTGGGACACAAGATTTAGAGGCAAACACAGAGTTGAGGCATTCAGCTTTTTCACGTGCGGAGTCAGCTGTGTAGCCGTTTGAGGTAAGGGAGGGGATGGAGGGGGAACAAACACCAGAAACGGATTTGACCAGACGCCACCAGGATTTGGAAGAGGGAGACAGATAAGAGAGTTCGGTCTTGAGAATGGAGAGATATTGTTTCCTGGCTCTCCTGAGGGTGGACACACACTTGTTTCGGGCTTTGTGAAAGGAAATGAGATTTCCTTCCGTTGGATTTGCTTTCCAGGAGACGAAGGCAAGTTGTTTCTGGGCAACAGCCTCACCACAAGATTCCGTGTACCATGGACGGGAGGAAGGGTATGACAACTGAAGACGAGATGGGATAAATCTGTGCATGAGAGAGAGCAATTTACTTTGGAAGAATTCCCAGGATGAGTTGATGTCAGAGGTGGTAGAGATGGGAGACCAGTCCAGATGATTGATGGCTGCTTGAAGACCGTGCCAGTTGGCCTGAGTGAAATGCCAGACTCGTCGACGCTGAGCAGGCTCCCTGAGGATGGTCAGAGAGATGTCCACTTTAACAAGGACATGATCAGATGATCCGATCGGAGCAGAAGAAGAGCAGCAGACATTTTCAGGGAAGTTAGTCATAACCAAGTCCAGAAGAGAAGATGTTCCGTTGACTGAGATCCGGGTCGGGAAATTGACAGATTGTGTCAGTCCCAGTGAGTCGCAGAAGTCCTTTGCTGAAGAGCCATGGCTGGTGAGAGAGGTACCCACACCCAGCCAACTGGCATGGTGACAATTGAAATCACCACATATGAGGAAGAGAGAGTTGGGATGAGTAGATAGAAGTTGGTCCATATCATCAGACAGCGAGATGTAGATGGAGTCATCACTGTTTGGTGGACGGTACAACACACATATGAACAAGAGGTGGGAGCGAAGGGGAAGCCGTAGCCAGAGGTATTCCTGGGGGTGAGGTGGAGAGAGTGCAGTGCAGGGCGAGTGAGGAAGAGAGTTTTTGATAAAGATAGCAACCCCGCCTCCAGGACGAGGCTCAGGTCTATCATACCGGAGGAGGGAGTAGCCCGGGAGAGATACTATGGAATCAGAGACATCATAAAGGAGGAAAGTTTCTGTTAAGCAGATCACGTCTGGTTTGACAGAAGCAACCTGTATGGAGAGATCAGTTAAGTTTGAACGAAGGCCCCGGATGTTTGAGGTCCATACCGTTAATGAAGAGGAAGGGGGAGCATCAGATACAGAACAGGGGGGAGGAGGGGTAGGGTAAGAGGTGGAAGAGGTGGAAGAGGTAGGGAGAGCTGTTGAAGGTGTGTCAGAGATTTCAGAATAGCTCGGAGAAAGGGAAGGATGGGGCGGACAAAAGGTTTGATGGTGATTGGGTGAGCCACAATGAGGTGTTATTTGAGGAGGGGGAAGAGCGAGGCAGAAGGTTGGGGGAGATGGAGGTGAGAGTTTGAAGGGGGAAGAAGCGGGGAGGACGCTTTGAGGAGGGGGAGTGAGAGGGGGGAAATTGAGAAGCAATGAGGGTGGGGAGATTTGAAGGGGAGGGGTGAGGGGGGAGTTTGGGAGGGAAGGGACAAGGGGAGGGATTTGAAAGGGATGGGGGAGATTTGGAGGGGAGGGGTGAGGCAGGAGTCTAGGAGGGGAGGGGCGAGGGGGCGTCTTGGCGGGGAGGGGTGAGGGGGTAGTTTAGGAGGGAGGGGGCAAGGGGGGAGATTTGAAAGGGATGGGTGATGGGGAAGATTTGGAGGGGAGGGGTGATGGGGAAGATTTGGAGGGGAGGGGTTATGGGGAAGATTTGGAGGGGAGGGGTGAGATTGGATTTTTGAAAGTGTACGATTTATGGGAAACGAACATTTATTGCAAAATGAGTTTCTTGTGACCGAGTTAAAAATATGTTTAAGGACGCTGGATGGAGGATGGAGTGCAGGAGAGTTTAGGGAATGTAGAAAAAAGGCACTATAGGAGATGGATATTTTTTTTGGGATGAATTGATTTGGTGAGCAAGTCGAAAGCAGCCTTTTAAAGAAGAAGAAGAAAAAGGTGTTATAAAATATGACGGAATACATAACTTGAGGGGAAAGTGTAAACATTGAAGGTTAATGAGTGAAAACTATCTGGGTAAATGGGGGAGAAACACGTGGTCGAAGAACGACACGAACGAATAAGAATGAATAAACGAATGAGAACAGAGAAGGAATTTTTTTTTTTTTTTTTTTTTTTTTTTTGAGTTGAGATTTACATACACAAGGAAGTAGGTAGGCTATGGGTGAAAAGCCTGGGAATACAGAGAACGAAAGTTATTGGATCACAAACGACGGACCGCTGAGAGAAAAACAAAGCCTCAAGGTTGTACAGTGCACACTGTACAAGGCCTTGCTCGCGACACGGCAAACAGACGATCAATTTATGAAAGATAAACACCGAGAAACAACCAAAGTTGCACACAATAACTTCACACACCGAAAGATAAATACAGTTTCGACAAAATACAATTGTGAACAGACTTAACTTCGAAAAACGTGGAGACCGTGTGGAGCTTCGAAAATCCCTCCCACCGTCTCCGAGATCTCGCGAGATCTCTCAATCTATCATCAAATCACTATCATCACTATCATCAAAGTTCAATGAGAACACAGTATCATCTGTGTACACTGAATTATCATCACTAAAATTACTATCACTATCACTCATTGATTCACTATCATCATCATAAAGCTACTCTCATAACTATCATTTGAGCACAAACTATTAGTATCATAATTATCATTAGATCCTAGACTCTCAGTATCACATTCAGATCCTGGACTCTCAGAGTATTGACTGTTAATATCACTCATTTACATACCATTAAACTTCCATCAATATCTATATATTTTCTTTCATTAGAACTAATAACCACAATATTTTTTACATTAAATGTTATTTTCAAATAATCTCTAATAATCAGGGTACGGAATGATAGTTCACCACTAATATTCATATTATTAATTTCACCCACATCTTTGGGTCTATTAAAGAATATACAAATGTTTCCTCTAGAATCGTTGATGGTCTTATCATTCATTTTCAAAGCTTCTTTATCAATGATCTTTTCAAGCTTTGCGTAAATTGCCGGTAGTAGTGGAGAAACTTTGTCAAATTTACTTCAATAGAGTTATTAATTAACATAGCTTGTCCCGTAAATTTAATAAAAGGACACATGTTATTCTCCATTATGGGTTTAATCCAAAATTTCCATATTATCTTTGTTCAATTTAACATCTTTGACATATTTTTCTATATCTTCCACCGAAGTAGAGATTGATTGAAATTTGTCTTTTGTGTTTTGAAACATTGTATTTATTAGCTAATAAACTTGCGTTTAGTTTAAGTAAAAATTTACTATATAAATATGATAGAAGGATATTTCGAATTTCCAGACTCTCCATATGATAAATTAGAGAATTGTCCGGCTTGTGATAGAGTGGGGCTTAATGATGAGGATTCATACAAACAATGTTTATTCTGTGATTATCTTCTAATTAATGATAATAAAAAAATAAAAAAAATATAACTCTTTTAAATTAGAACCAAAAATGAATTACTTTACAAGATTAATAAGAGAGATGAATGTTAAGTATATATATATATACGTATATGTATATATATATATATATATATATATATATATATATAATTATATATATATATATATATATATATATATATATATTTTTTTTTTTGTATACAAGATCGAGGCTCGGGAAAGCGAACATTAATCACACAGAAAGACAAACAGACACATAAAACAAATAACATCGGGAGCGGTAGACAAGATGGGGAGAGAGGGGGAAGGACACAAACACAACATTTGAGAGCAGGGACCGAGAGACATGGAGACATCGAGAGATCTGTGGGAGGGAGAGGGCTTTGGGGGGGAGGCATGTGAAGGGGGCGGGGGGGTGGGAGAGGTATAAACATATGGACACTGCCAGTATTTACAGGAAAGAAGTTGGAATTTCAAACAAGGTGGATCTGGGGTGAATTAGTGGGGGTAGAAAAGATCAAGGTTATGGATGGGGGAAGATAAGAGATGGTGGTGAACAGCTGTTTTAAAGACCAGGAGGGAGGAGAGGGATTGAAGGGAGTGTGGGAGTTTGTTCCACAGGCGGGAGAAAAGAGGATTGAAAGAGTGAAGTTGAGCAGAGAGCCGAGATTTCGGCAGTTTAACCATCAGAGGGTTGCTGGCAGATCTTGTGCGACCTGTAGGAATATTTGGGGGGACAGAGCACAGAGAGAGCTGGGGGAGCAAGGCCGGAGAGGAGTCGGTAGAAGACAGAAAGACCACCTACCTGCCTGCAGTGAGTGAGTGAAAGGCCCTCAGAGATAGCTTCATCGCGGGAGATTCCAATGATTTTGAAAGCTTTGGATTCGACAGCGTGAAGACGAGCTAGGTGTGAGGCAGGAGCACCAGCCCAGAGGGGAGAGCAGTATTCCATTGAGCTGCGGATGAAAGCCTTGTATGTGGTGAGGAGCTCAAGTGTGCCAAGGAAGGACTTCGCACGACGGAGGATGCCCAGTCGGCGACTGGCTTTGGAGGCCAGATTTGAAATGTGGTTTTCCCAGGAAAGATCATGGCAGATAGTGAGACCCCAAAGCTTGGGTGACAGAACTTCTTGGAGAGGATTATTCAGAAAGTGGATAGGAGGGTTGTCCAGTCCGTCTTTTCGGAGAGACATCGTAAGAGAGTGAGATTTGTCAGGATTGAAAGACATGTCCCACTTGTTTGCCCAGTCAGTGATTTTGTCCAGGTCTGCAGATAGTGAGGAGGGCTGCAGACTGCCGATCTGAGGGATGGGGAATGGAGCGGCAGAGAGTGGAGTCATCAGCAAAGAGATAGAGAGGATTTTCAAGAGAGTCGGAGAGATCATTGATGAAGACCAGAAAAAGCAAAGGGCCCAGAACACTGGCTTGGGGGAACTCCAGCCTGAACAGGAAGAGGAGATGAGAGAAACCCATTCAGGGCCACACGTTGACTACGTCTAGAGAGGAAGTCCGCCAGCCATGCGTGGAGATTTCCATGGATACCAAAGGAGGAGAGTTTGGTGAGCAGAGCGGCATGCCAGACCGTATCGAAGGCACGTGATCTATTGAGGGAGACAGCTCTAATTTCCTGTTTGGCATTGAGGACCTCCATCCATTGTTGAGCCAGCAGAAGCAGCATGTCCAGAGTAGAATGACCTGGTCTGAAACCAAATTGATGATCAGAGATCAAGCCATTGGAGAAGAGGAAAGATTTCATATCCGAAGCAATGATGGATTCCATGACTTTGCTGATAATTGGGAGAAGGCTGATTGGTCTGTGGTTGCTAGGATCTGTTTTTGCACCTTTTTGTGTAAAGCGGTGATGTTGGCTGATTTCCAAGCAGATGGCAGTTGACCTTGAGCAAAAGAGAGGGTGAAGAGAACAGAGAGAGGGAGTGAAAGAGCGGAAGAACAGGATTTTAGGACCCGTGGGGTGATGCCGTCAGGTCAGTTGCAGAATCAGAGTCGAGGGTTGACAGAAACTTTTCCACCTTGTCACGAGGAAAGGACACAGAGTCCAGGAGCAGCTGGGTATGACTGGGTATGGTGGGTACAGAGAGGGATGGGTTAGGGACACAAGATTTAGAGGCAAACACAGAGTTGAGGCATTCAGCTTTTTCACTTTTTTAGCTGTGTCGCCGTTTGAGGTAAGGGAGGGGATGGAGGGGGAACAAACACCAGATTGTCTTTTTGTGATCAATGTTTGCTCTTACACGAGCTTCGATCTTGGAAACAGAAAAAATAAATAAAAAATACAACTCATCCACTCAACCACGTCCGAATCCGTCCACAACGTTTTGAAATATCGTGCTATATATCGTTTTGGCCCTATCTCTGTATGGTGAAACAATCACAAAAAAATAGAGTATCCGGATCCGGCTCTTCATCAAAATGTAATCATTTCATCCGAATCCGTCCACAACCTTTTGAGATATCCTGTTCACAAACAAACAAACAAACAGACAAGAAAGATGTCATGCAGAGCGAAATCCATGAAACAAATTCGACCTTAAAAAAATAGTTTGTGGTTGAATTAAATGCAAATCCTCTTCAAATATCAAGTTAATTGGATGAAAATTGGAGATTTTAGAAATTCGGCCGATGTTGACCTTTGGAATTCCAACACCGCCTGATCCCACTGATATGTATGGACCTTCCTTTACACGTCGCGATGCAAGGTAGTTACCATAACAACTAGAAAAAGCACTGCTGAAGCCTGTTCCGTGGTTTACCATGCAGATGTTATTTGGTAAGTGCAGGTGCAGCTCCTTGTCTCCAAAATCCTGGGTCATTCTTGTCTCGCCCTGCAGCTCACAGAAGAATTCTTCCGCAATCAACTGAGAAGACGTTATGTTGGAGACAACGGCACGGACATATTCAACCGGGCCTGGAACACCATTATGACGACCGTAAGCACATTGGGGCAAACGAAGGGGAGGTGAAGGTCCAGAGGCTGGGAAGGGGTATATCTTGTATTCACAATTTGGATGAGTTTATTGATCAGTTGTAATCTGCTCTGTGATTGCTCTGATGGACACTTTGTTGTGTGTCAAGTGATTCACTCGAGTTCGCCCTTCATTTCCATGACAGCTGCAGTGTTGCGGCGCTTCCGGCCCAGCAGATTTTGCACACAATTCGCGTTTCTCACGCGCTGCTGGAGGGAATGTGGTTCCCAACGTTTTCTGCACACAGTTGTCGGGTGCAGCAATCGACGCTGCACGCTGTCAACGCCTCGAACCTGGGTTTTTCCACAGACAGGTGTGTGAAGTGATCTCATCAAGCTCGCAAACCATTTCAAATGCTTTGAGAGCTTGACCAGGCCTTGACTGTAAGCCAATCACAATTTAGGGCCACAAACACATCCACACATACTTCCTTTCTCCATGACGTTAGTTCAACTGATGTTACCTGCAGATGTCTTTAAATCTTCCAAATGCGAGTGCATGGAGGCAAGTGGAAAGGCTCTTGTTTTCAAGCACTTTGAATCAGACTAAGCATGGTACTTGTTGAATTATGACCTCATGATTCCAAAATCTAATCAGTTCATGTCTACCTCATTATACATACCGACACCAGGTTTGACTTGGATCCCTTCAGCTGTTCTCAAGTTATCGTGCTAACAAAAACCGATCACGGACAGACGGATGGACAACAACAACAGGCATTTTAAAGCCATTTTCCCTAATAGAGCGGGGGTTAGCCTTGCGGTCCCCATGACAATCCTCTCCATTTTACCCTATTTTCTGCATCTCCCCTTGTTAACCCCCTTGCCCACATTTCTTCTTCCACCACCTTCAGCCAAGTCTTTCTCGGTCTTCCCCGTCCTCTACTTCCTTCTACATTCATTTCCATCACTCTTCTCAACCAGTCACTTTCATCCTTCCTCAACCTATGACCAAACCTCTCAACCTGTTTTCTCTTCACAGCATCAATCACAGGCTCTATTCCCATCATCTTTCGCAATTCATCATTTGTCTTCCTCTCTCTCAACGATACTCCACACTTCCACCGAACCATTCGCATTTCCACCCTTTCCAGCCTTCGTTGCTGCTCTACGTTCATTACCCATGTCTCGCTCCCATAAATCATAACACTTCTCACACATGCAGCATACACCTTTCCCTTCAGCTTCAACGACACTCCCCTCATCATCAGCACGCCACTCACTTCCCGTAACTTCTTCCATGCACATCTCACTCCAGCAACCGTTGCCGAGTCTGATCCACCTACGCCATTCAGCATGTGTCCTAGGTAGCAAAATGTTTTCACACCTTCCAGCTTCACGCCGTCTCCAAGATCCAACTCAACATTTCCTCCATCTGCAGCTCCCTCTGTGCACACCTTACACTTGAATGTAGCTGCCACACTGGTTAATGACCCTCTCAGACCACTACATTTTTGATGAACCTACTCAGCGCACATTGTACATTGAATTGAGTTCACTCCGACACCCGTCCTGCACACAGCACATGGCCACTTCCCAGTTCTTTCCACCTCACCACATGCTTTACCACTTGCCATCACCTTCGTCTTTCCGATATTCACCTTCAGACCTTTTATCTCCATACATTCCTTCCACTTGTTCATCTTTTCCTTCATTCCATCCATACTCTCCCCAATCAACACCAGATCATCCGCATACAACAACTCCCACGGTAAACCGTCCTTTACGTTCCGAGCCAGCATCTCCATCACAGCTACAAATAGTAGTGGACTTAGTATTGACACCTGATGCACTCCCACCTTAACCTCAAACTCACCACTGTTCCCGTCTTTCGGCCTTACAGCTGTGCGCGCTCTTTCATACATTGCCATCACTACTCTGATCAACCATTCCTCCACTCCTAACTTCCTCAATGCCCATGTCACTACTTCACGTGGAACCCCATTGAATGCTTAAAAGACGGATGGACAACCCGAAAACATAATGTCTCAGGCGATTTTGTCCGCGGAGCCGTAAAAATCAATTACACGAAAAGGAAATATCACACAAAGATCATTGGCTTCTTTTTCAGGGATGTTACATCGCTGTGGGCAAGACTCTACGTTCATCGCTGTCCCTGGTGGGAGGCATGGGGGCTGCAATCCTAACTATCGAGGTTATTATCAAAGCATCGTTTCGCCGATCAGTGTCAGACATTTTACATGTACAACTTTCCTGTACCACAAAACGTGCATGTTCAGGAGTTTGTATCTTTAGTTCACGGAGTCTTTTTTTTGCCTGCAGGTACTTGCCATGGCCTCAGCTATGTCCCTTCTGCACGGCATGAACTTACTTGGGGTGGCATCGTCAGACTTGATGTCGACAAAGATCACGGAGTTCGACCCGGAGAAGATGAATGAAACGGGACAAGCTGAAGGACAGCATGCAGTTTTGATTTGCAGATAAACTGAATTGCAATAATTTTATAAATTCTTCTCTCCAGACATCAATTACTAATTCAATTTTGTGTTTCTGGTTTGTTTATCGTTGAATTATTTTCAACAATCAAGCTTCTTTAATCAAACTGGTAAACGATATTCCATCGAGAATGTATTAAATCAACTTTAAATGAAAGTTTTTGTACATGATCTCCAAACATTTCATGAAAGGTGATTATAAATTGTTTGACATGTAAAATGTAAGGAAACAAGGTCAGACACAGATGTCTATGTGGAGCAGTGAATGGGTCGTGTGTCTCATTGATTTCCTTCGCTTTCGCTAAATCTCAAAACTAATCCCTAAAACTACAAAAGTCATAAATTAAAATCCATCTCAATTAGAAAATGATGAAAACAAAAGTAACTCAAACTATTGGAAATTTAGTTTGGGAACGGAGGATCAGAGTGGAAAAGTTTCACCGACAGTTGATCCGTACAACGAGACTGGGGAGAAGTGTCCCAAAAACACCGTTTTAATCAGATCTGAAGTCTCACTTTTTTGGTATCATGAACAAACTTTCACGAGTTGTGAAAATGCTTCACAAAAATACCCAGAAAGTGATCAATTATTGTCAGGATTTACAAAGAATGGGAAAGACATTAACAAACTAGATGGTATTCATAGAATACTTACCCTGCGCAGTCAACTTGGTGTGAGCCAACTCTTCTATTTTTGAACGTTTCTTTTTTTTAATCCAATATGGCTGCCAGACCTTGTGAGTGATGACATCATAAATTTATATTCTCTAAATAATTGTTGCATAGATCATGCTCAATTAAATTTCAAACTGATCAGACTAAGCGTTGTCCCTGTCGAATTTGACGTCATAATTATGGCACCAATGACGTCATCGTTAACAACACCTATTCCCCATATGGCTGACACGGCACACTTTACTTTACTGAAATGCAGACACAAATGTTATATTTCCATCAAAAATCGTCGGAATTTCACGAAATCTGTGTTGGTCGTGTGTTAATATACTTCAGTGATTGACAAATCTGAAATCAGAATTTTATTTGAGGCCAAAATGACCCCGTGAGGTCGCTCCGTACTTTGCCTGCTCGTCATGTGTAGTGTGATAATTAATTCCATGCCCACTCACTTCACTCACTCTTTCCACTCTTCACGCAATAACAACTTCTAGCTGCCAGACCGTACATTCAATCATCTTGAAATTTTGCACACTTGTTACAATTCCTCACCTGGACTATAATATAAAGTTTCATGTTGATCAATGAAGCGGTTCAAGAGTTATAATTTTAAAAATATTTTCGCTTAATTATTTATATCTGCCAAACCACGTCATCTATCGCAAATTCCAAAAGGTCATTTTAGCAGACTGATATGCTGAACACATCTGTGAAGTTTCCCCTCGATAGGATCAAAAATGAGGGAGGAACTAGGTTTTAAAAGTTTATGCTTAAAAACGTCATAACTCTGAATAACTCAGATTAACTCAGACTCAGAATCATAACTCAGAATCAGTCATAACTCAGAATCATTGGAATCTCCCGCGATGAAGCTACCTCCGAGGGCCTTTCACTTACTCATCGCAGGCAGGTTGGTGGTCTTTCTGTCTTCTACCGACTCCTCTCCGGCCTTTCTCCTCCAGCTCTCTCTGGGCTCTGTCCCTCAAATATTCCTACAGGTACTTGCTGGCGACGGTTCGTTTTTTCGCAGGTCTCCACGCTCTCCATCGAAATCGAAGTTAAGTCATTGTTCCAATTTGTATTTTCGTTATAACTGTCTTTCTTTTATGGTGTATGTACGTATATTGTCCCGTCAAAGATTTTCGGTGCAAATCTTTCATACCTGTATTGAAAATCGCGTTAATTCGTGTCGTCTCGAGGCCCTGTACAGTGTACACTGTACAACCTTGAGGCTTTGTTTTTTCTCTCAGCGCCTGTCGTTTGTGATCCAATAACTTTCGTTCTCTGTTTTCGCAGTCTTTCCACCCCAAAGCCTACTTCCTTGTGTAAATCTCAACTAAAAAAATCAAAAAAAAAAGACATTACCTTCTCTGTGCTCATTCGTTTATTCTTTCTTATTCGTTCGTTCGTTCTTCGTCCACGTGTTTCTCCCCCATTTCCCCAGATAGATTGTCAAATTTCAATTCGTTATTTTATCGTCCATGTGATATTGTTTGATTATAGTTAGTTTTGGTTTGAATTTCCTGTAACTCGTATTTAATTAATCGTGTTCTGCTCCTCGTGTGTGGCCTTGTACTGTAGTTGTACCCCCGTCGGTGTTTTGTTAACTTAAGTGTGTTTTGCTTGGCTCTTGGTTTTTTCCCTTCTACCCCGAACATAATACTGTCTAACGTTCTAAATCCCCACCCCCCCCCCCCCAAAAAAAAAAAAAAAAACCAAAAACATTTATTTTATTTTCTCCGTGTGTACTGTTGTCTCATCCTGTATTTTCTGTCCAGGTGTGCTGTTCGCCCCACCCCCGTTATCTCCTTGCCATCCACCGTTTGCCCTGTTCACGTGACTCGTGGTGGTCCCTCTCGGCTCTCCCCCCGTTGGTATTTTTGTGCATATAAGATTGTTCATAGTTCTGTTTAAATATTTTTAAATATGTTTAACCTTTCCCCTTCTGTTTTTTATTCAGTGGTATATTACAACACGCTGTTTTTCTTCCTATTTAAAAGGCTTTTCTCAATTTCCTCTCCAACTCATTCCACTTCAAAAAAAAGATATTCAATATCTTATACGTCTCCCTCACTACATGGTCTAAATTCACATTCATTCCATCCCTCCTCCATCATCCTGAACCGGATTGTTAACTTGAAAATCACAACAAACCCAATTTGTTATCAATGTTCGTCTTTCATTAATCATCCACTTTCTAAACTCCCCTCTTGCCCCTCCCATCCAAATCCCCCCCCTTGCACCTACACTCTGAAACTTCCCCCTTGCCCCTCCACTCTTAAACTCCCCCCTTGCCCCTCCACTCCTGAACTCCCCCCTTGCCCTTCCCCTCCTAAACTTCCCCTTTGCCCCTCCCCTCCTAATCCCCCCCCTTGCCCCTCCACTCCTGATCTCCCCCCTTTCCCCTTCCCTCCAAAACTCCCCCCTTGCCCCTCCCCTCCTAAACTCCCCCCTCACTCCTGCCCTTCAAAATTCCCCCCCAATCCCTCCCATTCAATTCTCCCCCCGTACCATTCCTCTCCAATTCTCTCTCCTCCCCCCTCCTCCTCCAAGCTGCCTCCTCCCCACTTCGTCTCCCTTCTATCTCATACCTCCACCCCCCCAAACCTTCTACTTTCCTCTGCCCCCCCTCAAACAACCCCTCACTGTGCCGCATCCCTTCACCAGCAAACCTTTCATCCTCCTCATCCTTCCCTTTCTTGGAACTCTTCTGCAACATCTGAAACACTATCAACTGCTCTCCCTACCTCCCCCTCTCATCCTTCATCTTACCCTACTCCTCCCCTCCCCTGTCCTGTACCCGATGCTCCCCCTCTCTCTTCATTAACGGTACTAGGGCATGCCCGTACTATATCTATATCTAAAATTATATCCCCCCCCTCTATTTACATGAAATGGTTTGGTCCAAAGCGAACGGCTTGCGAGTACGGTGACAATCCCCCCCCTCTATTTACATGAAATGGTTTGGTCCAAAGCGAACGGCTTGCGGAGTTTGGTAAAGAAATCGCCATAGCGTGCCCAAACGCGCAGGAAAGCGAAAGAATCGCAAATTTAAGGAAATGCCCGTACTTCCGTAAGGAAGAGAAAAAAAATGAAAAGGAAAAACATTCCAAACCGCGAGGGAAAACAACACGGCACGTCGACACAACAACGTGTCCTGTGATTGGCCGTACGTGGCTGCCAGTAGCTGCCCCCCAAAAAAAGCTTTCACCGTCCGGCGACTGAATTTAAGGGGAAAAATAAAACGCTCTTCGCTTAAAACAACGCCCTTCGCTCTGACTGAATTGGGACAATGTTTTTATGTTTTTAATTGAATTACTATCCGTAATGGCGCACGCTCTCACGGGAGCTCCGGAAGGTCGTATATCGCAGGAAAGCGAAAGAATCGCAAATTCGTTTTAATTCGTTTTAAAACATAGTTTAACGCCAACATAGCGCCAACATAGTTTGCCGACGGGAAATAAATGAATACGCTCTCAAATGTGCCATCCGAGGCAGAGTGTGTTCGCCACGTTCGGCACACGTGATAGCTCGCTGCTCTCTGATTGGTTGAATCGTTTTTTGGACATAGCTCGGTAACTACTTCTGCGATTAATTTAAAACCTTGAAAAGGCACATCCTCGGGTCCCCAGCAATATACCTGGCAAGTTTCAAGTATATCGGACCGGTAGTTGTCGAGAAACAGCGGTCACAGACAAACACACAGACACACACACAGAGATTACTGGAATTATAGATAGATGGACCTCAAACATCCGGGGCCTTCGCTCAAACCTGACTGATCTCTCCATACAGGTTGCTTCTGACAATCCAGACTTGATCTGCTTAACAGAGACTTTCCTCCTTCAAGATGTCTCTGATTCCTTAATATCTCTTCCTGGTTACTCCCTCCTCCGGTATGATAGACCTGAGCCTCGGCCTGGTGGTGGGGTGGCTATCTTTGTCAAAAACTCTCTTCCTCACTCTCCTTGCACTGCTCTCTTTCCTCCTCACCCGCAGGAGTACCTCTGGTTACGGCTTCCTCTCCGCTCCCACCTTTTGTTCATATGTGTTCTGTACCGTCCCCCAAACAGTGATGACTCCATCTACATTTCAATGTCTGACAACATGGACCAACTTCTATCCACTCATCCCAACTCTCTCTTCCTCATATGTGGTGACTTCAACTGTCATCATGCCACCTGGTTGGGTGTGGGTTCCTCTCTCACTAGTCATGGCACCTCAGCAAAGGACTTCTGTGACTCACTGGGATTGACACAATCTGTCAATTTTCCGACCCGGATCTCAGCCAATGGAGTATCTTCTCTTCTAGACTTGGTTATGACAAACTTCCCTGCTAATGTCTGCTGCTCTTCTTCTGCTCCAATCGGTTCTTCTGATCATGTGCTTGCCTTCAATCTCGCCTTCAATTGTCTTACCCTTCCTCCCGTCCATGGTACACTGAATCTTGTGGTGAGGCAGTTGCCCTGAAACAACTTGCCTTTGCCTCTTGGAAGGCTAATCCAACTGAAGGAAATCTCAGTTCCTTCCACCAAGCTCGGAACAAGTGTGTGTCTACCCTCAGGAGTGCCAGGAAGCACTATCTCTCCTCACTCAAGAATGAACTCTCAAACCTGTCTCCTTCCTCCAAATCCTGGTGGCGTCTGGTCAAATCCGTTTCTGGTGTTTGTTCCCCCTCCATCCCCTCCCTTACCTCAAATGGCCACACAGTTGACATCGCACGTGACAAAGCCGAATGCCTCAACTCTGTGTTCGCCTCGAAATCCTTAGTCCCAAACCCATCTCTCTCTGTTCCCACCTTTCCCAGTCGAACCCAACTGCTCCTGGACTCTGTGTCCTTCTCTCCTGACAAGGTGGAGGAGTTTTTGTCAAACCTCGACTCTGATTCTGCAACTGGACCAGACGGCATCAGCCCACGGGTCTTAAAATCCTGCTCTGCCGCTCTATCTCACCCTCTCTCTGTCCTTTTCACCCTATCTTTTGCTCAAGGTCATCTGCCAGCATCCTGGAAATCAGCTAACATTACCGCTTTACACAAAAAAGGTGCAAAAACAGATCCTTGCAACTACAGACCAATCGGCCTGCTCCCAATTATCAGCAAAGTCATGGAATCCATCATTGCTTCGGATATGAAATCTTTCCTCTTCTCCAATGGCTTGATCTCTGATCATCAATTTGGTTTCAGACCAGGTCACTCTACTCTGGACATGCTGCTTCTGCTGTCTCAACAATGGATGGAGGTCCTCAATGCCAAACAGGAAATCAGAGCTGTCTCCCTTGACATATCAAGGGCCTTTGATACGGTCTGGCACCCAGCTCTGCTCACCAAACTCTCCTCCTATGGTATCCATGGAAATCTCCATGCATGGCTTGCGGACTTCCTCTCTGGTCGTAGTCAACGTGTGGCCCTGAATGGATTTCTCTCATCTCCCCTTCCTGTTCAGGCTGGAGTTCCCCAAGGAAGTGTGCTGGGCCCTGTGCTTTTTCTGGTCTTCATCAATGATCTCTCTGACTCTCTGGAAAATCCTCTCTATCTCTTTGCTGATGACTCCACTCTCTGCCGCTCCATTCCTCTTCCCTCAGATCGGCAGTCTGCAGCCTCCTCACTCTCTGAAGACCTGGACAAAATCACAGACTGGTCAAACAAGTGGAACATGTCTTTCAATCCTGCCAAATCTCACTCTCTTACTATGTCTCTCCGAAAAGATCGACTGGACAACCCTCCCATCTACTTTCTCAACAATCCTCTCCAAGAAGTTCTGTCACTCAAGCTTTTGGGTCTCACTATCTGCCATGATCTTTCTTGGGAAAACCACATTTCCAAGCTGGCCTCCAAAGCCAGTCGCCGAGTGGGCATCCTCCGTCGTGCGAAGTCCTTCCTCGGCACACCTGAGCTCCTCACCACTTACAAGGCTTTCATCCGCAGCTCAATGGAATACTGTTCTCCCCTATGGGCTGGTGCTCCTGCCTCACACCTGGCTCGGCTTCACGCTGTTGAATCCAAAGCTTTCAAAATCATTGGAATCTCCCGCGATGAAGCTATCTCTGAGGGCCTTTCACTCACTCACCGCAGGCAGGTAGGTGGTCTTTCTGTCTTCTACCGACTCCTCTCCGGCCTTGCTCCCCCAGCTCTCTCTGTGCTCTGTCCCCCAAATATTCCTACAGGTCGCACAAGATCTGCCAGCAACCCTCTGTTGGTTAAACTGCCGAAATCTCGGCTCTCTGCTCACCTTCACTCTTTCATTCCTCTTTTCTCCCGCCTGTGGAACAAACTCCCACACTCCCTTCAATCCCTCTCCTCCCTCCAGGTCTTTAAAACAGCTGTTCACCACCATCTCTTATCTTCCCCCATCCATAACCTTGATCTTTTCTACCCCCACTAATTCACCCCAGATCCACCTTGTTTGAAATTCCAACTTATTTCCTGGAAATCCTGGCAGTGTCCATATGTTTATACCTCTCCCACCCCCCCCCCTTCACATGCCTCCCCCCGTTCACATGCCTCCCCCCCTTCACATGCCTCCCCCCCTTCACATGCCTCCCCCCCTTCACATGCCTCCCCCCCAAAGCCCTCTCCCTCCCACAGATCTCTCGATGTCTCCATGTCTCTCGGTCCCTGCTCTCAAATGTTGTGTTTGTGTCCTTCCCCCTCTCTCCCCATCTTGTCTACCGCTCCCGATGTTATTTGTTTTATGTGTCTGTTTGTCTTTCTGTGTGATTAATGTTCGCTCTTTCACGAGCCTCGATCTTGTATACAAAAAAAAAAAAAAAAAAAAAGGTCACACAAGATCTGCCTGCAACCCTCTTTTGGTTAAACTGCCAAAATCAAGACTCTCTGCTCACCTTCACTCCTTCATTCCTCTTTTCTCCCGCCTCTGGAACAAACTCCCTCACTCTCTTCAATCCCACTCCCCCCTCCAGGTCTTTAAAACAGCTGTTCACCACCATCTCTTATCTTCCCCCATGCAAAACCTTGATCTTTTCTACCCCGCTAATTTCACCCCAAATCCACTTTTTTGAAATACCAACTTCTTTCCTGGAAGTCCTTGGTGTCCTTGTGTTTATACTTCTCCCGCCTCCCCCCCCCCTTCCCACGCCGCCTCCCCCAAAGCCCTCTCCCCCCCCCCCCCCACACATTCCTGATGTCCCTGCTCTCAAATGTTGTGTTTATGTGCTTCCCCTTCTCTCCCCATCTTGTCTACTGCTCCCCTTTATATATACTTTGTTTGTTTGTCTGTTTGATTTGTTTGTGTGATAAATGTTGGCTCTTTCACGAGCCTCGATTCTGTATACAAAAAAACAAAAAAAACAAAAAAATGTGACGCATGACGTCACGCTCGCTGACTTTTTTGTTCGTCATGGGTATGCGATTCTGCCTGCAAAGGTTGGCCTCGATCTGTTGTCGTCTTGGAGAAAATTTGATTTTCGTGTTTTTTCAGGCTGCTCACTGAAAACAATATGGCGTTTGAGCCACGTGATCTACGACGTCATTATAATTTTATTTCTGCATCAATTTATACCGAGAAGATGCTTAAGAAATTTCATCCTGATCGGATAGTTTTTTACTTGTCGAATTATGACGTCATAACGATGGCATCTATGACATCATCATTCACATATGTTATTCCGCATGGAGAGTTCTTTGCAATGAGACCTGTCTCAATTATTTCTGTGCAGCGGTTTTTGAGATATAGAGGTGCAAAGTTTTTTGTTTTTTCCAAGATGGCGCCCGTACCACGTGACCTGTGACGTCATAATATTCACTGAAATATTCTACAGGAGGAGGCCCTCCTATGGTGAAAATTTCATGTCAATCGGACCAACGGTTGCCGAGAAAATGAATTTTCAAAATGCAGACATGTACGTACGACGTACGTACATACACGAATGCTTAACCCTGCCTTTCGCTTCGCGAGCGCAGGGTAACAAGAAAGCAATCAGAGATTGCAGACCCTCGCCAGGAAATGTTGTCAGTGGTTTTGAAGGCTTTTGTCATAAAACAAATATGGCGGCCGAACCACGTGACAGATGGTGTCATCTTTTTTTTTCTTTACCAATTTATCCCAAGATGATGCTCAAGAAATTTCATCTTGATCGGATGAAATTTTGTACTTGTCAAATTATGACGTCATAATGGAGGCACCTATGACATCATCATTAACATATTTTATTTCACATGGAGAGTTCTTCACAATGAGCCATGTCTCAATTTTTTCTATGCAGTGTTTTTGGAGATATAGAGGTGAGATTTTTTTCGGTTTTTCCAAGATGACGGCCGAACCACGTGACCGATGACGTCATAATTATTTTTTTCCCCCATCAATTTATCCCAAGATGACGCTCAATAAATTTCATCTTAATCGGATGAAGTTTTGTACTTGTCTAATTATGACGTCATGATGTAGGCACCTATAACATCATCATTAACATATTTTATTCCAGGTAGAGAGTTATTTACAATGAGCCATGCTTCAATTTTTCCTATGCAGCGCTTTTGGAGATATAGAGGTGTGAATTTTTTTGTTTTTTCCAAGATGACGACCGAACCACGTGAACGATGACATCATAATTATTTTTTGTCCCCACCAATTTATCCCAAGATGACGCTCAAGAAATTTCATCTTAATCGGATGAGGTTTTGTACTTGTCGAATTATGACGTCATAATGGAGGCACCTATTACATCATCATTAAGATATTTTATTCCCCATGGAGAGTTCTTTACAATGAGCCATGTATCAATTCTTTCTAGGCAGCGATTTCGGAGATAGGTGCAAAAGTTTTCGGTTTTTCCAAGATGGCGCCCACACCACGTGACCTATGACATCATAATTATCATTAAAATATTCTACAGGTTGAGTTGCACTTATGGTCACAATTTACTGTCAATCGGACGAACGGTTGCAGAGAAAATCATATTTTTTCTGTGTGGACAAACAAACAAACGGACAAACAAACAGACAAATAAACAAATGAAAAATCACTCACAGAGCGACACTTGGCAAAACAGAACAAAGTCGAATGCCACTCAGTGGAGCATCCTTTTG